>NC_060207.1:223212500-223912500 GCF_021130785.1 Homalodisca vitripennis
TAATCACAACTTTATTTATTCTAGCCAATAAGGTTAAAAGTACATTAGTTCGCATAAGTTCTGACACTAGAGCATTCAGCTGTTATGATGACGTCACGAACACAATTACTCAGAACCCTGAATATCAAGCAGCTAGCGGTAGCAGAGTTCACGTACTTGATGTGTATTGATGCGACATACTGGGTTTAACTTATGGCCTGTAATACTACATATACTGATCGGCATAGATTAGTCCCCTTTAATACAATTAGTATTTAAAAGTAATCGAAATCAGTTTTGGTGGGTGAATTTTTTACATTTAAGGGTTACAGTCCTTCCTTACAACCTTTACAACAACCTTACAACGTAATGCATTTACATTTAGAAATTTGAGCAGTTTGGCTGTAACTACGAATAAATATGTTTTATGATAATTATATAACTTTATTGTAGTATATAGGCCTAGATGGCTTATAGACTGAGGTAGTAATATCTGTTGATAAATTAGTTGTTTTGAAAGTAGTGTTCTTAGAGATAAAACAGTGAGTTTGAACCAATTTTTAAGATTCAATATAGGTTAAAGATATTAAATTATTTATTTAAAAATATATAAATTATTTTTTGGAAGAATATAGAGTTATATCCTCGATGTCATTTAAAATTATTATAATTTGAGAATAAATAATAAAACATAAAGAATAAATCAACCGAGAAATATATTTAAGATTTATATAGGAATATAATATATGGAAACTCAGTGACACAGATAAAACAAAGCAAAAGTGGTTTCGTTTGCAGAAACTTAAAATGGACCCAAAATTTATAAAAACTTTATATTTGATATTGTATAGAATTATTTCTAATTAATATATTGTAAATGTTACTATAATTTCTTACAAAACTTGCTACCTAGCTAATAATTAAAAAGAGGCATAGTTATTAAAATTACTATATTATTATTATTATATTATTATATACTGTTATTAGGCATTCATTGGTTATCTAGTAGACTATAGGTAATATTTTTTATAATGCGTTATTCGTATGGCGTAGTTATTATATGAGGATACTTAGCTTCACTGAAACATTAGAGGTCAGGAAGGAAGGGGATCATGAAACCTTGCCAACTAACCCACAACGCAAATGTCAACAACAATCGATAGGTAACTGTATGCCCCGGTATATTGTGTAACCTGTCAAAACCACTTGATTGGCTCAACCTTCATTCTGTATTGTTCATGTTGGAACATGCAATTATACTACACTTGTACAACTCACGGCTACGCCTATCTCTAATTGCTATGCGGAATAATGACACCGACGGACTGAAGTGAATATTCATAACTGGTTCCGAACTCTATTCAATAGTTCCATTCATTATTCACTTGTCGTGAACCAAACTATACGAACTATAAGACTAAAATTTCGTCCAAATGTTCAATTTTGTGATAATATTTGTCTAAGTTTTGTATTTCAGGCTTATTTTGTCATTTAGGATAATATTTCAGAAGCGAGAATCTGAATTTTCTTGAAATAAATAGAAAATGTCATTGAATGAAGAATCGTTAGCCAATTCAGTTCTTGCTGAGATCGAAATTTAAGGGTAGAAAAGGGTTGAAATATGAAATCATATGTTTTAGTTTTTTACCTGAAACAATTAAAACCAAACTTAATAACAGTAAATAAAATTAAATCAACTTCGGCTAACCATATACAAACCCTTAATTTAGCTAATTTAAGTTTCTTTAAATAGTTGTCTGTGGAGGATTAAACTATAATTTATGTGTCTTACGGTCGCTTCAAGTGTATCAGGCTAGGAAATATTAAAATAATAATATGATGTCTTTTAATACCACCCTTTAATCGCCAAATATATCGTGGCTGACTATTTTCTTTAAAGTAAAAGTGTTCAATCTTTTTTAAAACATCGGTGTTGTGCTTATGCAGTGCAACTTTCTCTTGATTGCTGATTGGCGAAGCTTACTTAACTTTGGTTCACTGTTCTTAAGTTTTGTTTTAATTGCATTAGGCCAAAAATATGAATAATATGATTTTATATTTTAATACGTACTGCACCATATCATTTCGATCTCCACTGGAAATTGCACGGCTGAGAATCGATTTCTTAAATAAATTAAATTTTCTAATTATTTCGAGAAAATTCATGTTGCGTGCTGAAAAAAAAAAATTGCTCTGAGATTCGACCTTAAACGAAAGTATAGTATATCAAGATAAAAACATCGCTTTTAACATCTAAACAGTTACCAAAATAAAGGAATTTAATTAAAAATTAAAATTCTAACACGTATGAGATCATTGCTAGTACAAGTAATTTTATGTGAATAGGAATAGGAATAGTGAATAGGAATCCATCAATAATTAATGATGATAATTGTCACTATGACAACCGTCTATACGTATTAACTATTATAAGCCCATAACACACAATTTAGTTAAGAATGACAACGCATGGTATGGAATATTAGGGAGCTTGTGTTCCCCCATGTTACACGTAATATAACAGCATGAACGCCCTTTGACAGCCAGGCCACATAACACTATCATGTTAATTACCGATCAAACAGTCACCAGTAATTAGGCGTCCCCGTATCTTCCAGAAACACGTCCCTCACCATTCCTTCATATTGACAGCCCAACTACTGTTGACTGTAAAGCAGAGTTTTTAAGATTTCCTGATAAAATATCTAGTTGTTCATTGAAATATTACTAAGATAATTCTTAATACCTTAGTAATATTAGGCGTCATTAATATCTCAAATAGTTTATTGAGCGTTGACGAAGCTCATTATTCTAGGAGTTGTTAAAATTTCACCCCTGTCTGTCTGTCTATCACATCGAGATCGATAATAATGCATGTCATTACATGTGATTAGGCAGAGCATTAGCCAACATTATTGGTCTTATGTCTATCCTTGTAGGCAACTAGAAGGCAACAGAATAAATAATTGTATATATAAACTGAGTGTAATCATATGAAGTTTTAACATTTGAGTTTTACGCACATGTAGTCTAACTATGCGTAAGATGTCTCAAGAAAAATGCCATGTGTGAACTTGAAAGTTTTGCTTGAAAATAATTTTCTACATTGGCAAAAATGATTCCTGTGGTGGCGTATGTTCTTCATGGGATTTGGCTGAGCGTCATCTTGCTCAATAGACTCTCAAAATTTACATTTTATTGTGCCTAGCAGATGTAATATATCTTTTCTGAATAATATTCTGCCAGTTTATCGGTCCACAGGCATCTTAAGAATTAAACGAAAAATCTTTACTATATATATATATATATATATATATATATATATATATATATATATATATATATAATATATATATATATATATATATAAGTAGATAGTAATATGGGGTTCCTGGCGCACTTTCGGAGCCGACCGAAAAGCAATGTAAAATACTGTTCAATGTACCATAAAGGAAGCTGAGAAATAACACAGCAAATCTCAATGAAAAATTAACCGAATCTACAGTCGTTCGTCTCCAAAAGCGATCGGTACATTACTATCTACTCTGTGGAATGAAAAATTAACCAAATCTGAGCTTCTACTTTCTTAAGCTGTGCTTTGTAAAATGTTGTCAAATCTGCTACGAATAAAGGAAAAATCTTAATAAAATTTAATCAATTTAAAACATTTTTACTAAAAACATACTGTACTTTAATAAAAAACTTTTCTACTAAATAAACAACATGAACTCACCAAGCTCTCTTCAGTTTCTAGCATTTCAAAAACTTACAAAGAAAGACAATTTTAACGAGTTCAACGAATTACCAAAACATTTTAAAGAACAGTTGATACTTTCCTTAAATGATACAGAATTCAAAGAACTTGTAAAGTCTTTTGCAGAAAAAACGTCTAATGGAGTGTTTTACTATCGGCAAAAAACTAAAAAAGTAAGGGATTACATATTTAATATAATTACGAAAGATATTGAAAAGAAAGTAAAAAATAAACAAACAGAGAGTTTTCATCGTTTTTTTATGACATTTTTCCCATATTATACGTCCTTTCAAGATAATCAAGACTTAATTGATGAATTTCTTAGGAATTTTTGTGAGTATCAAGATTTATCAACACAATTCATTAAAGAGCATTATAGAATTTTTCTTATAGAATATAGCCACATTTTGTGTGAAACAAAAGGTATTACTGTAGATAATATTCCATGTGATTCCTATGAAGAAAGACACCAACTATGGTTATCAAAACAGTACTATGACGTGGGGAGGGACTGCAAGTTTTAGAGTTAAGACTTTATTCTACAAAGTTAATTGTTATAATTTCTTTATCTTTTATAGTCTTCTTTCCAGTAACAATCAAGTGTAATTTTTCATTTTTGTTTAATTCTTTAATCTTTTTTTCATCCAAAACAGTCAAAAATCTGTTCGGCAAGTGTACTTTACAATCTTCCAACTCGGCAATTATTGTAAACCCGAATTTATCTTTCATTTTCTCCAAATTCAAGATTCTATGTTTCTTCCTTTCTTCCAATTCATTTAACTTCTTATACTCTTTAAACTTACATTCTCCAATATCATTTAACTCCTTCAAGAACTCCATTTAAATAGAAAAAATTTAAAGACGGAAAAAATGAAATTCGCTAACCTTCACTCGAGAAGTCGGGGAGAATGTGAGTAAAACCGCATTCTTTTCAAGAGGTTCTTCGTTTAATTTCTCCAAATGTACTATAAAATCATCGAGGATAACTGGCTTAAAATCGTAGACAAATTCAACATCCAGATAATGAAAAAATACAGGTAATATCTTTTCATAATAAACGTGTGTATCGATACCTACAAACCTAATGTATTCTTTGAAAAGGAAAATAATTTTGTCAATGGTTCCAAGAGATAAGTAAAAATTTTTATTCTGTTTTCTAAATTCTGTAACAAATTTTGTTTGCTTCTTGTCTCCATATTGCAATTTTGTAAGCAGGTTATTCAAATGTGTTAATTTATTTCGAAATTTCTTAGGTTTAGGTCTTTCTAACAAAATTAAATTACAACCTCTACAAACTAAATATCTTTTATCGATAATTTCTCCTCTATTAGAACACTTGTAACAGTTGGCATTATACTCTTCCATTTAAACAAAAAGATTTTTTTATAAATGGAGATTATGGAACTAAGTCTGCCGAGATATAAATTTTTCAGCGCAAATGTTTGTGTTTACATTTCTACAACAGAGATAAATAGAAATAATTTCATTCTATTGTACAACTATTTAGGATATTTTGTCTATGACTACAAAGATTATTCCGGAAGAAATCGAGATTTTTCATCAGCGAAAGAGTATATTTTTGAAGTTTTAGAAGGAATGAAAGAGAATAATATGAACATCATCAATTATTGTAAAAGACAAAATGAATGATTGTGTCTTTGGTGTAGTGTTGTTAGTGTGCGTGTTTGCGCTATGGGGAATCACATCACATTCAACTTCTACGGTGTCTATTGTTTAGAGACTTGGCCCTGCACTGCTACTGTCCAACCAAGTTAATGGCTAGGAGCTGTAATTCGGGTCTTAGACTCTGGAATTTTTTTGTTCCCAAGTCTCATTTTTCTTTGGTAACTACTGTGTACAAGTTGATGGAGAGATACAATTAGGGAATTTGTGTCGGGTGTTTTGTAAGTGTAATGTTGTATTAATGAATGATGTGAATGATGAATGTAATGAACGAATTAAGGAAGAGAAGGAATGTACGAATTAAGGAAGAGAAGGAATTAAGGAATGAAGTGGAAAGGTGAGGAAGCAAATGGCGCGCCAACCACAGTTGTCATTACTCGGCTTGTTCTATAGTCATTACACTATGGCCACTCGTGTAAAGACTTGTCCCCAACCACTGAACGACAACCATGTCTTCCTCAATAAAAAGCGCGCCTGAAGCTCTGGGATTTGAACCCAGAACCTCAGGCTTTGAAGGCAAGCGTCTTACCAACTGAGCTACGGAGAGTCTCGAAAGTTATAAGCTATATCTCTGCTATATAAGTTGTTCAATTAGGAGTGCTAGTTTACAAATTTATTAATAATTTTATATTTCAAAAACCACTCAACCGATTTTAATGAAATTTGGTACACATATAGTAAATACTTAACTCTTTCGACTTAACTTATCCATAAGGGTGAAATCATCCCCTATTTCTTAATATTCATAAAAAAATAAAAAAAATTATCAGAAAAATCTGAAACTTCAAAAACAAGCGAGTTCAACTTAAAATTTCATGAAAATAACAAAATTTTCAAAAACTACCCCAATCATCCCTTATCTTAAAACTCTTATATCTCGAGAACTATTGGAGCTTTTTTGCTGAAATTTGGTATATAGGATCAGTAAATATTAAAGTATTTTTTAAAATCATAACTTCCGGTCCAACCCTTAAGATGACCTTGGAATAGTTTTTTGTTAATATCATCCCCATTTTTTAAGATATTCTTTTGAAATTAAAAATGAATACTTATATCAATGTCTTTAACAATTCTGTAAAGTTTTACAATTATCCGATGAATAATAGTGAAAATAACGTGATTTTTACTGAATTTCTCTAATATCGTTCTTAATCACATCATAGGCTAAAAATTTCTCAGAAACCACAACCACATAACAAATCGCGTTTGTAACAGCTTTTTGAAAATCCATATTGATAATTATATCGTTCTTTGAACCAGAAATATTTGTCAAACTCTTTGTTGTATCAATGACATAAATAGGTCTATTCGCTAAAAATTCTTTAGGATTGTAATACATTTCCTTATTATTACAGTAAACTTTCTTAAAATCTTGATACATCTGATACATGATTCTGAAAAGACCTCCGGAAATGTTTAAATTTTGTAATTCATCTGGATAATAAGAACCGTTCAATTTTACTCTGATATTTTTTACATCCAAACTATCAAACTTTGAAGGATTTTTTTCTTGATTATTCTGTCTATCTGTTTGAAAACCTATGATAACGAACTTGGGATTGAAGATATTTCTATAAATATTTGTGATATCGAACGAATAAGTTGTTCCGGAAATACCTTTTTGTTCAATACATTGCCAATCTAGAAAATTAAACATAATGTTTTGACTTTTTGTAATTTCATCAATCAACCTAATTTTACTCGTGGTTTTATAATCAATCATTGGAACTCTAATAAAAAAATCTGTAATTGTTATTTTTCCATCAACAGGCATAACATTTCCAGTTGCAGTCTTCAGAATCACATCATCGTCTTCTGCTCTTATAAAACTTAGATAAAATCCTCCTTTATAGATCGGAATAGTAACATTTTCAAAAAATCCTAATCCAAAATGAGATAAATTTCCAGCTGCTTCAAAAACACCAAATTTAAAATCTGATTCAAAGCCATTAGAAGTTTGAGAAATAACATCACTTTTTGAATACGAAATAGTTCCTTTAATTGTGCTTAATTGGCCACAGTTTTCGACTTCTTCTATCAATTTATTGTGTTTTCTTACTTCAATCTTAGAAAATAAAAACGGTATAAAATTATCGATTAATCTAACATTATCAGTTCCAAGATATGCTTGACCATCTTGTTTTGTTAAAGTTCCAGAAATATAAAACTGGAAGTTAGACGAGCAAAAGTTATCTCCAAAATCAATATTAAACTCAGTTCTTTTATTTGGTTCATTCAAATGTTGTTTACTAATTGGATAGAAATTTTTAAACTCCGCCCTTTCAATATCACTAGCATATTTTCTGTAGTCCGCCATTTAATAAGAGAAAATTTAGAAATTTTAAACATCATGTATCATTTTTTCATCGATCTAATGTACGTTTTTATAAGAAAAGATATAAATTTTAGTAAAATAATTAAAAAGATTAGAGTCATTTTTAATGATCTACTTCGTCATATTCAGGATTCTCTTCCTTAAATTTTGCGATCTCGGTCACATATTTCAATAAAATCTGCACAGGATAGTAACCGCTATCTATAATATTGTTCCAATCAACTGTATCTTTATTTTCATCCAAAAACTTTATACTCAAGTGTTGATAGAGACAAAGAACAGACATATGATCTTTTAATTGATAATGTATATTTTCTTGAATGAACTCTGATGATAAAGTTTGATATTTAGCAATGTTATACCAATTCAATTTGTTTACGTATAATCTCATCATATCTTCGGATAATTCATATTTTTGAGAAATGTCATCCCAATGTTCTTTTTTCAAATCTCTTTCGTGTTGCATGATAAAAAGATCGAAAGCACTGTAATGTCCCGCCATCTCTATTTATTAAGAAAAAATTTCAAAATCAAGTTTTTATAAATTGGCTCTTTTTAGTGTTACATTCAGCACATTTTCCAGATATTCTCTTAACTCCATTGATGTTTGCATAGTATTTTATATCATTTGTTGCAGTTTTTTCTTTACATCTCACACAATATATGAGCGCCATTTATATAAGGAAAATTAGTCATCATAGCCGCCTACTCCATTAAATCTGTTGTCGATGTTTTCAAAAGTTTTATCGACATCTTCTTTAAATTTATTAAAGTTTTCTTCTAGTTTATTTACTTTATCGAGATATAAATCGTTGTATTCAACGAGTTTATGATCAATATTCTCAAAAGTTTTTGTGGCATCTAAACTAAACTTATCAAAAGACTGCTTATTTTTTATAACTTTTTCATTAATTTCGCCAAAGTTTTCTTCTAGTTTAATTAATTTATCATGAAGTAAAGATTGATTAGTAACTACTCTTTTAAAAACTTCACCATTTTTTCTATCGGTTTCATTAAAACCCTCTTGAAATTTAGCGAAATCTTCCAAAAAGTTTGTTATTTTTCCATAAAGATCGCCTTTATATAGATTGAAGTTTTCTTCAAATTTTGTAAATTTTTCATCACAATTTTCTATAGATCTTTTACTTCTCGCTTCAAGTTTTTCATAGACTTCTGTTGTAAAATCTTTAACATGCTGTTTATGATTCTCATAATTTTGTTTTAGTTCATTAAACATTTTAATAGGATCTTCTAATTGAATCATTACAACAACATCAAATGGATTAATTCCTTTACTAACACCGCTAATTCTTTTTCCTTTAAAATCTAAGGCATTTTTAACATTCGGATCATGTAAATCAACAATATCGATGTTTTCTGATAATCTTAGAGGTTTTAAAATTTGTTCTTTAACAACAACATCATGTTTGTCAATACCAGGTCGAACACCGACAATTCTTTTCTTATTAGCCAAACTAACATAATTCTTTTCAACTTTGATCGCTTCAGTAATTTCATCAGCTTTTTCGATGTGAGACATTAAATTGGTAAATAATTTTTTTACACCATCATCAACTTCTTTTTCCAATGTTTTTATTTTATCAGCAACTTCATTTGAACTCATGAAATTTGCAAGTTTGTTATCATATTCTGCTTTAAAATCTTCAATCTCGACAGCAAACATATCTGAATCTGGAAGGTTTTGTAATACATTTTCTAACTTGTTATCAAACTCATTTCTCAAACTATCAAAATTCAAACTATTATCTACATTTTGAATAATTTGTGTTCCAAATACGTCAAAAATATTTTGTGAATCCATATTTATTAAGCAATAATTTGTTAACAACTTCTTTAAAATCTTTACCATCACTCAGTTCATTCAACACAAAAACACATAAATGACCACAAATTGGGGGATCTTTATAGTCTTGAATCTGAGAATCATTGTAGTAAACGCTTGATTTTTTCAAATATTTAATCAATTCTATAGGTGGTTTGTCCTCAATTCTTCCATACGAATCAAAATAAAACGCAATCTTATCATTTTTATAATAGCAAATCCAATGTGTTCCACTTCCCATAATCGAGTCTAAATTCACAATTCCACATTCAAATTTCTTAACTTTTTCAGGTAATGTATCTCTCATGAAGATTCCTCTAAAATGTTTAATATTTTTGCAGATTTCTTCCAATTCCCCGAATGTTAAAGGTTTAAATTTTTTTTTCAATGTTTGATTTCACGTAATTCAAAGTTTTTTTTTTCATCTAATCCAGATCCTGTAACATCTTCCAACTCTTTATCTAACCAATTTAAAATGTTTCGAACAATAGGAATCACATCCTTTTTAACGATTGGAGCAGCTTTACGAACATAAGGAACAACATTTTTAACAACTGGAATATTTTCTCCAAAATCTAATAAATCTTTCAAAAGTCCACCATTTTTAAGTTCTTTCAACTGATTATAAGAAAATTCTATTCTGGTTCCTTTCATTGTTTTTCTTATGTTTTTCGAGTTTATTGTATTGTCTATTTGTTAAAAATATCTTATCTTCGCCATTTTTTAGTTGATCTATTTTAAATTGAATACTAACGGGTATTTTCTTCTTAAAAGCGGATTTTATTTTTTCTTTCTGATTTTTGCTGAAATTTACATTCACCTCCATTTATATAGTTAAAATTTCAAGTTCTCTTCGATTCCCATTCCTAGTTTTCTCTTCAAAAACATTGCTCCAGCTGTTGGAAGCGCAACAAATCTTTCACCTAAACTAGCATCTTTTGATAAAAATCTATCCATTGCCTTATCTTGCAAAACTTTATCTGCGATATGTCAGGAATTTGTGTCTCTATGTTTTGCATAAAAAATATCGTGTTCCATAGCAGCTTGATCTAATTTATTTATACCAGTATCTCCTCTTTTTAGTCTTTTTTTCGAGTTTTGTGCCAGGCCCCAGATACTGATAAGTTGGTACGTGTAATTCAAAAGGTAAATTGTTGATAAAATCATTCAAAAGTCCGCTACCCTCAATCATAGATGAACTTATTGCCGGCAAAACTCGTTTTAAATATTTAATTCCATCAGGTTTTTCAATCATTTCATCAAGTTTGTTCGAAATAAAATCTTTAATCGCTTTCTTTTCGTTCAAAAAATTGTTGTTTCCAGCCTTTTCTTGAGCATAAATATAATTAATAATTCCATCGAGTTTTGTCAAATCGTCGATATATCTGTATTCAATCTTATTATCACTGTATTTTCTCACACCTGATCCTTCGATTCTTTTTTCCCAAATTGGTTTAATCAAATTGAGATATTTTTTACCTTTACTTGACTTTGGTTTCTTAGTTGATGGATCATTATTTTTGTAAATTGAATCAGATTTCCATAAAATTTCAGTATACTTTTTCAAGTCTTCTTCAGAATATAAACCGTCTTTTGGAACATCAGTGCCTGTTAATAATCTCCATAAACCTTGAGTTCCTTCATATGTTTTTTCATTAATAATGATATCATTATGCTCAAAATTCACGGGCAAATTTCCAATCATAAAACTTTTCTTTTTTCTGTCCCAATACAAACCAAATTTATCATCCTTTGCTCTAGGAAGAAATTTTTTACCAATTTCACCAATTATTATATCCGTTGTTCCAGGACTTATTGGTTCAACTATGGTAGAGTCTTCAATGATTCGAGGTCTAAATGGTGTTGAAGATGGTAATTTTGGCAATTCAAACTCAGATTCTGGTATCGAAATATCAGCAAATTGTCGTACAACTGGAACCAAATTCATCAAATTTTGATTATCGCTTAAAACATTTTCAATTTTGCCCTCAACATTTTTTATTGCAGAAGTTACAGGTTGATTAATTTTTTGAATAAGTTCTTGTTCTTCTTCATCAATTCGAATCTGTTCTTTAAATTCTTTGATTAATTTCTTTTCTATTTGATCAAGTTTTTTTTGCTTCTTCTGAAGTTACGTTCGCCATTTATTTAGGAAAATTTTAAACGTGGAACGTAAAACGTGAACACGAAACGTGAACACGGAACGTAAACCGTGAACGTGGAACGTGAAACACGAACGTGGAACGTGAAACACGAACGTGAAACACGAACGTGAAACGTAAACACGAACGTAAAACATGAACGTGAAACACGAACGTGAAACATGAACGTGAAACACGAACGTGAAACATGAACGTGAACACGAAACGTGAAACATGAACGTGAACGTGGAACGTAACAGATTTACCGTTTTTCAGTTGTTTTCATAATGTAAATAAAAAGTAAAGATAATGTAAAAATAATTGTAACAAATATTTTATCGAGACCACTGAGCAGCATTTATATTAGAAAATTTATTCAAATATTTACCATTTTTAGGCTTCAAAGTTAGATTAATAGTTAAAAATCCATAGTCTTCTTTCCAAATTTTATCACACAATTCATTAAAGTGGTTAAAACTCATATCAGATCCCACATAATTGTTGTAAATCTTTCTCGAATAGTGATCGTCTTGCTTAAAAACACACAACATATTCAAATTATTTCTAATAACTTGTTTATCAACCTTTGAAAAGCATTGGGAAAGATAGATACAAGATATGTTTTTGTGACGGGACATTACGAAATATTCCTTAATAACGTCTTGATTTTCTAAAATACAATCATCAAAAACGATTAACGAATTGGGTTTACATTCGCTTAACGGAACTATGTCCTCAGAAGCATTATAAAAATGTGATATTTTTTTGTTTAAGTTTTTCTCAATATTTTCAAATCTTTCTTGTAATTTTTTATAGGCGTCTTGTTCTAAAGATTTACTAAAAACATACAAATTGGAATAAGGAATCAACCTATTGTAGATAAAATTCAATAGTAAAGTTGTTTTTCCACATCCACTTGAACCAACAATTAACAATCTGATTGGTTGATCTTTCTTATTTTCTTCAAACGTTTGAAGTTTTATCTGATCTTTTTGCTTTAAAAATTTCTCCATTTAAATAGAAGATTTTCATCTTGAAGCAACGCTTGCGAAAATGAAGCTGTTCAAGTTGACTTCAGAAAGCTCTAAATTAGTTTTAAACTTGGAACATCCTATACACTTAGAGGAAGAATCAAATTATTTTATCGGTTTAAGCGGTTTTTATTCTGACAATTTTGTAATAAATATTAGTGAAAGTTCTCCTTATTGTATAGGATTTAGTGAGAAGAACGTAACAAAATATTATGGTTTAAACAAAGGATATTATACTTTCGATCAAATAAAAAATTCCCTTAAAAATTATCTGAAAACATTCAAACAATCAGATAAATCTTTAAACTTTGACGAAAACAAGTTTGAAATGCAAAAAAATTATCTCTCTAATAAAATTCAAATAAAATCACCAGTAAGAATAATGTTTTCAGCAATTATTGTAGATTTATTAGGGTTTGTTCAAGAAACTATTGAGCCAAATCAGGTATATTTAGGAAATAAAACGCCAAAATTTAGACCGTTTGATGTAATTGAAGTACATTGTAATCTCGTTGAACCTAGTTTTGAAAATCATACCGAACATTTACACAAAGAATCTGAAATTTTGTACACTTTTTTCCCAAATGTTGCTTATGGATCAAAAATCAGTGAAAAACCGAATGAAATCGATTATATTCCAATTAGAAAAAATATGAAAAGAATTCAAAAAATCGTCTTAACTGTTCAAGACTCTGAGGGAAATTTATTAAATAATGAGAGTAAAACAACAATATATTTAAGATTGAAAAAGGAATAAAAATGAGTTGATGATGATGACAAAATTCAATATTTTTACTTAAAAAACAAGAGTCTATGCCATAGACCCTTTCAAAATCTTCATCCTGACACTGTTTTTATCAATGAATCTGGCCTTCATTCTCAAAATAAAAATTACTAGTTAAATTTCTTTTCTATCTAAATGGAGTCAGTTGTAGACCTACTCAATAATCAACTTAGATTTAAAAGCAAACATATCTTTACAATTGTTGACGAAAATAATGAATTTTGGTTTAAGGCTAAAGATGTTGCAGAAATATTGGAATTTAAAAATACGAGACAAGCTATCATAGATCATGTTAAAGAAAAATACAAAAAAAGCTTTGAAAACATAGATTCTGACAAGGGTATCGAATCGCGACTCTTACAAAAATTACATCCAGACACTATTTTCATCAATGAACCAGGCATATATTCTTTAATACTGAAATCTAAAATGAAGATTGCAGAAACGTTTCAAAATTGGGTTTTAGAAGAAGTTTTACCGAGTATTAGAAAATATGGCGAGTACAAACTTGAAAACGAAAATAAGCAGTTAAAAGATGAAATAAAACAGTTACAAATTAAAGATGAAATGAAATCATTGAAAATAGAGAATCAAGAATTGCGAATGGAATTAATGAAGAGAGATATGGTATGTAAAGATTTTGATAAGAAAAAAACATCATGTTTTTGTGTTAATTAAGAAGAATCACATGTGGGAATATCCTTATTACGTTATCAGAGCTCAGAAACGAGAAATACCAAACCGATTAAAACATCTAAAAATAAAATATCCTGAATTAGAGATTTTGTTCATTGATGACGAACCAAATTCTATCAATCTGTATAACCAAATGAAAGAATCTTTGAATATTTTATACAACGGAAATCATTTTACTACAAATATGGCAGAATCTCGACTGATTTATAGAATATCTAAATTACACGATGAAAATGTTTCTAAATTTTACTAAAAACTCTCGATTTATTATATTTTGTTTGTAAATGTTTAGCATAACTAGGTAACCATCGTAGAATTTTTTTTTCATATTCACAAGGCATTTCGTTTTTATAAATTTCGCTGAAAATTTTTTTAGCACAATCTTTGCAAAAAGCATCTTTTCTATCTTTACTATACTGCCAGTTATTAAATTCAGAAATATTTTTAATTTCTTTACAAAAGTAACACTTTTTCTCTTCTAAAGTTAATTTGTTCATTTTATCGTATAATTCCTTACAATAACAGTCTTTTCTATTCTCTTCTTGACACTTTGTACATTTCTTTTGAGACTCCATTTATATAGAAAAAATTATTACACGATGAAAATGTTAAACTCTTGAATTATGATATTTTGTTTGTAAATGTTTTTGATAATTATTTAACCATTTTATAGTTCTTCCACATTCACATTGAGTATCTTCATAATATAATCTATGGTGATTCTTCTTTACACAATCTTTACAATATGAGTCTTTCTTATCTCTACTATAGTGATCACTATTAAACTCTGAAATTTTTTTAGTTTCTTTACATTTAAGACATTCTTTATCTTCCAAAGTTAATTTTTCTATTTTATCATATAATTCTTTATGATATTCCCTTTCACAATCTTTGCAATTATAATGCATTCCATCTTTCCTATTTTTATCTTTATAAAATTCATTTAAATCTTTAAATTCTTTGCACTTTGTACATTTCTTTTGATGCGCCATTTATATATAGAAAATTTATATTACAGTTTTGACTTCTTCAATTCATATTCATAAAACTTTCCGGTTATTTCTTCATTATTTAAATCTTTTATACTATAAGTTACAGGATCTGTGTTATTAATTTGATAAATCACAAAGATTTCTCTTGACCAATTGTTCTTATATTTGTTCGAAAATGTTTGTTTTTTACTAACAATTCTTACATGATCATTGACTTTAAATTTAGTTTTCGTGTGAATTTCTGGTGGAACATACTTAAAAACCGACTCTAATAACTCTTTTTCTGCATCTTTATCTACGTCTTTAGGCTTCATTTTGATTGTGCTATGAACAGTATCGTTATATTTCTTTACGATTTCTTGAAGAATATCGATCCATTTAAAGTTTTTATTAATCTCAAAAAGAACCTTCATTCTTTCATTTTGAGTTCTGTTATATCTCTTGACCAAGCATATTTTGAGAAAGTATCAATAACATTTAACATATACTTAAATCCATCATTTTGATCTGAATAGTTAGACATTATAACTAAATCTGCTGCCCATAAATCGTCAATTCCTAATGTTATAATTTTTCTCTTTTTAAACTTCTTTCGTACCGGTGCATGAATTTCTCTAGCTTCAATCTCTATCTCATCTTTAGTCTTCAATTCTTGCTTAACAGGTTTTGGATTTGGATTCTTTATAAACTTACTCTTGTTTGTCTTACATTTTGAACATTTTGCAGCAATTCTATACAATCCATTTTGAGTTTGAACGATTTTTGAATCTATATTTTTCGTTTTCTTTTTACACTTGTGACAGTGAATTAAATCATCTTCCATTTACATATCAAAGTTTCCAAGTTTATTTAATTCGTCTAATATATCAGATTTTGCTTCATTTTTATAGCCATACGGTACTGTATCGATCTTATTTTCTAGGACAATTCTCTTATCATCTTTAGCGTTCAGTGCCAGCTTGTTTATGGTAACAGTGTACAACTCATGTTTATAACTTTTGATGACTGTCATCTCCCTAAATTCTTCTTTATCTTCGAACAAACATCTCTTCAAGTTTTCGATATTTATTGTTTTATTTACAACGCTTCTCTTAATCCCTTTACACCTAACTGGGTTTTTATCTAGATATTTGTACGAGTACATCTTAGACCTTAAACCACACAATTCTTCTAAAACTTCGCTATTTAACTCATCTTTGAATTTCCCTATTACCTTCTTATTTTTAGTAGTGAAACATTCATGATCTTTTGGATAATCACTTGTATCAAAGTCATCTATATTTTCTTTAATAATTTTAAAAGGATCTCGTTTCAATTCTAGGAAATAACTGTCTGTATCCATGTAACACAGATTCAAATCTGGATCAAACTTCTTTAATTTGTTGTAATAAAACTCGTACATTAGCAATTTTGAGAGGTCGAGAACTGAAAATCCTATGTAAATCGGTTTGTTAAATTTAACCTTTTGTTTGTACATGTGACTCGCTATACAGTTGTCGTCAAAGATGTTAAAGCATTTGAAATTTGTTTTTCTTAGCTTGTTTCATTGAAAATTCTTCATTTCCAAGCTTAATATCACATCTGTTTCTCACATTTTCCATAGATTTTCCAAAAACTGAGTTGTTCATCAGCTTATAAAAGTCCTTTTCAAAGTCGCTTGTAGCTTTGGTTCTCATGTTTGTGTTAAAATCAATGTATTCTTTCATAAAAGGCTTCTGATCGAATGCAATAACTCTATTCACATGTTTCAAAATCATACCTTGTTCCAAATAGAACTTCAAATTTCTCGAATGAACAACGTATTCAGTTTTATCCAGTAGAGTTGTGCAAAGTTTGTTTTTTAAAATGTTCTGGAGCAAGAGGTAAATCCTTGTGATGTTCGTGTAAATTTGTTGGATATCCAAGATCGACTTCAAGAATATAGCCATAGTTTTCGTCACCAGTGAGTTCCAAAATTGTTTCTTTCCACTCTTCTTTTGTATACGTTTTTGGATCCATCCACTTGATATCACTATACGGCAGTTTTTGCATAAGATCATAACCATAAAGGTTGTTTGCATCGACATAAAGTAAATAGTTTTCAGGTTTTGTCTTATCGAAATCTTTCAAATATTTGTTATTTGCTTTCACATATCGCTTAATACATTGAGAAATACCTCCACGAATACCTTTTTCAATCATTAAATACATATCGTAATCGTGTATCAGTTGAAGCTCAATTTTCGTTAATTTTAACATTGCGTCCCATGCGAGACTGGGAGCTGTTAGATAGTGTGCCGGATCGAGTTTATAGCAATTCAAACAAATATTCCTAAAATTTTTCAAAGATATCAGCGAGCAATAGAACATCTTGAATGTTATAGAGATCAGAGTAATTTCCTAGATTTTTTCTCTTTTAATTTGTTCCAAACATTTAAGTAGTGTTGAAAATCTTTCTCAGATATGCTCTCGTCTGTCAAAAGTGAATAGAAATCTTGAATTTTCAGCTCTTCTGTGTAATCAAGTTTTTCAATACTATCGATAAATTCGTAAGGAAATATACCTTTCCCAGATAGAATTTTAAAAATCTCGTCGTCGTCATTTGGTTGTCTTTCTATTATCTCATTCAATATTCTTCCATCTTGTATAAAATGATTTGTATGTTTGAAGTCTTCTCTCTTTAGATTTTTAGCTAACTTTTCTATAGACGAGGCCATGAATCTGAACGTGTCTACAAACGAAAACTTGATGAATTTTCTTGGCTTATCACCTTCGAATTCATAGCCATATCCAGAATTTACAGAATAATTTATATATTTTTCATCGGTGTTTGCAATCAAATCAACATTTCCATATTGTTTAGCCAATTCTTTTATGTACAAATGAGTATCGTAATTTGACATATTGTGGCAGAAAAACGGGAATATTCTGAGGAAATTTCAAATTTAGATTGCAACATGCATGAGCTGCGCCTCGAAACTTGCCGGTTAAATGACAATGATCTCTCACTTTATTATAACTCTTATCTTTCCAACTATCAGGAGTAAAACCATACTGAATTGACCCAACATCATAAGCAGACCATTCACAGATATGACAAACGTTTGAATTTTGATACGAAATTTCTTCTTCTTCTGTCAATTTCATAGGTTTCATGTTCTTAGAATTATATTTTTTCGCTATGTATTTCGATAATTTATTGAGTTCTTCAAACAATTTTGTCGGGACGTTTTTCAAATCTTCTTCATTTTTGGCACGATAACATATCGGTTTGTACATGCGATTGGTCACATTCGACACTAAATATAGAGTAAAACCATAAGGAATGTGCCTCTGAATCTTGGTTGTAGTCGATCTTTGTGGATTGTTCTTGCATGTCGGAATTTTTTCTAATATGCTCTCAAAGTCCATATAAATTACGTACGGATGGTTAAATTTCTTTTGATAATTAGTAAATTTAGTTGTTTGACCTGGAAATGGCATAATTGGCTTACAAACTTCATGATTTTTACAAATTTCTAAATGATCTGTTAAATCTCCAGATTTGTAAAAATGGCTTAAACATCTTCTACAAAGAAATTTTCTTTCCTTATGCTTGGATAACTGAGAACTCACGAGTTTATTTAAATCGGTTTATCAAAACATAATGAGATTTTTCTTCTTGTTTAACATACAATAAATCGATTTCTAACTCGGCATCATATTTTTCAGAAATTTGTAACGGAACAATATTGAGTTTCTCATCATAACTGTAGATATTTATAGACATTTTTGGATATTTGTACTTGGAATTGTAGCTTCGTTTTTCAAATATTTGTATATCTTTCAGAGACATTGGATACTCAAAACCTGAAAATATTTCGTCATTCACAAATTTTTCGAATTGCTTTACACGTTCACAGTCTCTTTCTGGTTTTTCAATAGCACATCTTATTGAGTAAATAAAGCAAAAATCATCTCTATTTTTTATATTTATACAAGCTTTTTTATCTTTGATATTCTTTGGTAAATCGATGTATGATCCTGCATTCATCATTTCGTGTTTGTTAAGGCTCAAAACTAGTTGTTTACAACTTTTAAATGTCCATCCGGAACCTTTATTTGGATTATTCGTTTGTTCTCGATGTGTTAATTTATTAAATTGCTTAGTAATAAAGTCGTTTACGTCAAAGATTTCGTCTGCTTTGATAGTAAAATACATTAGACATGTTTGCGGTTCACCATTCACTAAAGTTCGTTCGTATTCACATTCCAAAGAGAGATAGCCCTTCATATTTTTAACATTTTCTTGAAATTTCTCGATTAAACTTTTAATTTCTGACCGCATAATTGAAAGATATTTGTAAATTGACATGGAATTGTCGTTCAAGTTTGTTAAAATGTATTGCTTGAAAAGACCGTGTATTGAGGATAAAACTTCTACATCAATGATATTTTCGGATTTTACTTTAAGAGTTTTATCAATTTCTTCGATCATTTCAGACTTGGTTTTATCGTTAGTACCGATAGCCAACTTTTCAGCTATTGAATGAAGTTTTTCATCATTAAATAGGTCGAGATTTTTCTTTTCAACTTTGAAATTTCTCTTTAATTCACGTAATTTCTCAATATTAAACATGTTTTCGTGATCGGCAATTTTATTTTCTCTAGCCCACTGTCTTAAATAATTTAGTTCATTATTGTAAATTTGCTTGTTTTTTTCATGACTTTTAGAATTATAATGGCGATCATAGTTTTTTTCTTAAAATTTCTATTTTGCAGAACGGACATGATATTTTATCGCGCTCCATTTAGATAGAAAAATTTATTTAACTAAATGGTGCTTGTAAACCAACGATTGCGCCTCTCACGGCGTGATATCACTACGGATATGACGCAGGCGAAGCGATTATCGTGATGGTTGGTCTGTAGTAGCACACCTCGACTGTCATTGATACACACAGCGCAATCTTTCGGAACTAAAATGTCGGTAATGCAGATTTGCTTTTAAGAATAAAAATTGTGTTCCCGTTTACTATTATAACATTTTTTTTTTTTTTTCAAAATGTTAGATAATTTTACCTATTTTAAATATGCGTACATTTTGTTACTTGTAATTTTCAAATTATATTTTAAATTAATTTCTTAAATTTTTACTTCTCGATGGGCTGTTGTATTGTGTTGCTGAGTATATATGTCCGCGAATTCGGTTTGGTCGGTTAGGAAGTTTACTTCTGAACTGTTTCAATGCGAGTGGCCATAGCGGAGAAACACCAAGTTCAGAAGTATTCAGATCGTATTCCGGAACCATTTCTCTATCCGTATCTCGCTCTTCTCTCTCTCTCTAGCCTGAATATAGATCCTAGCCTATAAACGGCAGAAGTGATCGTGTCATAGCCATAAAAAGAGAGGGAGAGAGAAAGAGACAGAGGGAGGAGAAAAGGTCGACCGAGAAATGGTTTTGCACTTTTTGACTTTGAATTTTTTCTATTTAAATGGAGTTCTTGAAAGAGTTAAATGATATTGGAGAATGTAAGTTTAAAGAGTATAAGAAGTTAAATGAATTGGAAGAAAGGAAGAAACATAGAATCTTGAATTTGGAGAAAATGAAAGATAAATTCGGGTTTACAATAATTGCCGAGTTGGAAGATTGTAAAGTACACTTGCCGAACAGATTTTTGACTGTTTTGGATGAAAAAAAGATTAAAGAATTAAACAAAAATGAAAAATTACACTTGATTGTTACTGGAAAGAAGACTATAAAAGATAAAGAAATTATAACAATTAACTTTGTAGAATAAAGTCTTAACTCTAAAACTTGCAGTCCCTCCCCACGTCATAGTACTGTTTTGATAACCATAGTTGGTGTCTTTCTTCATAGGAATCACATGGAATATTATCTACAGTAATACCTTTTGTTTCACACAAAATGTGGCTATATTCTATAAGAAAAAATTCTATAATGCTCTTTAATGAATTGTGTTGATAAATCTTGATACTCACAAAAATTCCTAAGAAATTCATCAATTAAGTCTTGATTATCTTGAAAGGACGTATAATATGGGAAAAATGTCATAAAAAAAACGATGAAAACTCTCTGTTTGTTTATTTTTTACTTTCTTTTCAATATCTTTCGTAATTATATTAAATATGTAATCCCTTACTTTTTTAGTTTTTTGCCGATAGTAAAACACTCCATTAGACGTTTTTTCTGCAAAAGACTTTACAAGTTCTTTGAATTCTGTATCATTTAAGGAAAGTATCAACTGTTCTTTAAAATGTTTTGGTAATTCGTTGAACTCGTTAAAATTGTCTTTCTTTGTAAGTTTTTTGAAATGCTAGAAACTGAAGAGAGCTTGGTGAGTTCATGTTGTTTATTTAGTAGAAAAGTTTTTTATTAAAGTACAGTATGTTTTTAGTAAAAATGTTTTAAATTGATTAAATTTTATTAAGATTTTTCCTTTATTCGTAGCAGATTTGACAACATTTTACAAAGCACAGCTTAAGAAAGTAGAAGCTCAGATTTGGTTAATTTTTCATTCCACAGAGTAGATAGTAATGTACCGATCGCTTTTGGAGACGAACGACTGTAGATTCGGTTAATTTTTCATTGAGATTTGCTGTGTTATTTCTCAGCTTCCTTTATGGTACATTGAACAGTATTTTACATTGCTTTTCGGTCGGCTCCGAAAGTGCGCCAGGAACCCCATATTACTATCTACTTATATATATATATATATATATATATATATATATATATATATATATATATATATACAGTAGAGTCCCGGTAATCCGAGGTGAATGGGACCGAATGTACCTCGAATTGTGAAGAACTCGAATTATACGGAACACTTTGAGAAAAATTGGGTTATAATTAGAACTGAAGGCAAACAAAAGAAATATGCTTTTATTACAAATACCAGCATTAAGAAATTACTTACAGAGGTCCAAAGATGCAATGTTTACTTAAAAAAACTGTCTAGAGTTTTTTGTTTCACCACACTGCAGCGTTTGCGGGCAGCCATGTCTCTCCACCGCCGAAGCAATAACGTGTCTGCCGCTGTCGCCTCTGCTTGCTGCTCTACGTAGCGCAGGGCCGCATCCAGTGCCGCGTAGCCGTCGCTGTGAGTCATTGCCGGGTCTGTCTCCTGCACACTTTCTTCTTCGTCACTCCCGTCAGCTGTCATGTCTGTGACCATCTCAACTATGGTGTCGTCTGTTGTCTCTAACTGTTCGTCCCTACTCATCCACTCTCCAATATCAGTTTGATTTGTCCCATTGCAACCAGGAAGTCTGTTTATTAAATTTATTAACGGTAGATCGTCATCTTCATCATCATTTTCAATTTTACACACTCCGATTTTCTTCCATGATTTCTGGATTGTTTCTGGTTTAATTTCGCTCCAAGCTTCAGCGATCCAATAAATAACATCCTTGATTGTGACTTTTTTCAGGAAATCTTTTATGGTTGCCTCTCCTTCAATTGTTTGAAACATTGATTGCAACAGACGGCGTCTGTACTTTTTTTTTCAAAGTTTCAAGTACGCCTTGGTCCATAGGCTGAATGAGGCTGGTCACGTTCGGTGGCAAAAACATCGTACGTATGCCATCGCATTGCAGTTCCCCTTCATCTGGGTGTGATCCTGCGTTATCAAGTGTTAAGATGGCTTTAGAGGGTAGGTTGCTTTTCTTCAAAAACTTTTTGGTTTCAGGAACAAACTCACTAAAAAACCAGTTTTTAAAAATTTGTTTGTCCATCCATGCGTTTTTTTGGTTTGTATAAGTTGCTGGAAGCGTTGAAATAGACATGTTTTTAAACGCACGAGGCTTAGCAGACTTGCCAATGACAGTTAGTTTTAATTTATGGCTTCCCGACGCGTTTGAAGCGGCTAGCACAGTCAGTCTCTCTTTGCTTTTTTTGTGACCCGGAGCAGCTTTTTCCTCCCGTGAAGCTAGAGTTTTTGATGGCAAAGTTTTAAAATTCAAACCAGTTTCATCACAGTTGTAAATCTGATCAGGTGTTAAATTTTCACTTTTAATAAGATTTTTTAACTTTTCACAGAACTGAACAACTGCCTCGGAATCCGCCGAAAGTTTCTCCCCACAAATTTCTAACTGCCTCACGCCATAACGTTTTTTCCAACGGTCAAGCCATCCTACACTTGCCGTAAAATCTTCCTCACCTTCATTGATTTCATTGCGAAAGTACAATGCCTTTTCCTGTAAAATAGGTCCGGAAATAGGACAACCTTTGTTTCTTTGTTGACAAAACCATAAAAATAGGGCTTCGCTAGTTTTTTCATACTCTGCTTTCTTCATAGACTTCCGCTCATAAGTACACTTTTCCGAGCACTTTTCTGATGCAAATTTTTCAATTTTATCGCGATTCCTTCGCCAGTCACCAACTGTCACTTCACCAACTCCGTACTCGGCAGCTAATTTTTTAACGTTTCACCTTTATCAAGTCTTTTAAGAGCTTCTAGTTTTGTTTTTATCGGTACAAACTTTCTTTTACTTTTTGAACTCATAGTTCACTGTACAATGAACACATAAACACTTCAGAAAATACTTTTTTACTAAAACTTAATATTTAGACAACAAGTACTGTACGTTGTAAATAACAGACGGGTAAGCGCACTGCGATCGTAATCTAGAACAACCGTACCGCAGTCGAACGTGATGAGCAACGAACTGATTTATTTTTAGACAATACGGGGCGCGATGTTCCGTGGCCTTGACAATAGGGTGGGGGTGGGGCGGTGCAAATGAAGTGGCACTGATGAGTCAGGCTGCCGGCTTCTCCAAGTAGCCTAGCACTCAGTTTACAGACATGCGCTCGAGTGTGTTGTACAAATATGTCAATATCACATTTTATTTTTTTACATGTGTTGGCT
This sequence comes from Homalodisca vitripennis, assembly GCF_021130785.1. Lineage (NCBI taxonomy): Eukaryota > Metazoa > Arthropoda > Insecta > Hemiptera > Cicadellidae > Homalodisca > Homalodisca vitripennis. The sequence goes on from NC_060207.1 coordinate 223,236,594, forward strand.
CGGATTTAACGGAACCTCGGACTATCGAGACTCGAACTATCGGGACTCTACTGTATATATATATATTTTGAAGTATTATTTCGAGGAATACCGCAAAAAAGAAAGGATACGTTACAGTACGTTAAATACTATGGTTATATTTTAAAATTTCAAAGAAACAAATTAAATTACATCTTCTGACATGCGTGGATGTTATATAACCTAATCGATATAAAGCTCGACAATCACCCCCTGTGTTTATCATCCCTGGGCTTATCCGCTCAGACAGTGACCACGCCCTAACGTTATTACCCCTTCTGAACCCTTTTATTATTGATTAATTTTAAAGGTTTGTCATAGCAGTTACAGGAAAATGTCTAACTAAACTACAGTAAAGTAGGTTCTGTGGATGGATTTATCGATTTTTCAAGTTTTTTATAGGAAATCGACTACGCAGTACGGTAAATGACCAAATCAGCGTTATACAGGTATAAACACCTTACAACCCCTTATGCAGTGTTACATGCATTTTTTATGTAATTTATTACACAAATTCATACCCTGTGATAGTATTAAATATGACTAGTCTATGAGCCAGGCGCTAATTTGCTTTATCCTAAGTATATTCAACTTCGATTTTAATAGAATCGGGAAGTGAATTTTTTACATGAAATTAATCAGGCAAGCTAGTTTGGTGGGGATATAAATAGAAAGGTTTCAAAAATATGAAATCCTAGTATTTTATCACATTATATTTTGGTAAATATTAAGATCAGCGACTACCGCTTTTTTTACCTTGATAAAATTATACCGAGACACGTGGTTATATCACCGTCAGACAACCAGAGAAAAAGACTGATAGTCGTTCCTTTCAGGTTCTGTATATGTGTTAGTGACGATAATTCAACATGTATTAAAGTATCAGACGTTTAGTTCTAAGTAAAGCATAGCAAGATAAGAAAACTGTGATTTGAGAAATAAAGTAAAATTTCATATGTTTAACCCTTTGATAAGCTCATATTTTGATCTCTGCCAAACCTAAAATGATGATTCATTTCTTTCTTAGCTGACATGTTTCTATTTTTTTAAACGAACAAGGTAATGCGGTTATATAATGAAAATTTACTTTCAGCTCCTGGAATATACGGGTTAAATATTAGCGAATTATATTATAATTTACCAAAAATACTGTCAAAAATCGCACAATGGGTATTGCTGTAGGTGTTATTTTGCTACAGTTAACAGTTAATTTCATTGGAGTTACATGTTACAGAATATTTTCTTCTAGTTGTTATCAAAGTAATACGAGATATATAGCTTTAGGCTCCATTCAATATGCTAAGCGTTTAACAATTAAAATGGTAATGAACATAACTTTATATAATAATATGAAGTTGGCGTGTATATTGGAGATCATGTAGAACATATGATTTGGAGCAACAGCACAGGATGTAGTGTAGAAATTACGGTAAAATTTACCTAAAACTATCTACCTATTTTAATTCTCTAAACAATTTGATTTTAATATTTTTGATTGAGCTGAAACAATTTATCCTACTTGCTGTTTTTTTCATTATAGAATATATTCAGCTCGTAAGTTGTCCGGTGTTACATTATATAACCAGAAGTACGTCTTCGAATTTGGCAGCGAATATAAGACTGGAGTGCTCGATGCATTTTGTAAATAATCTATTATTAACGTTCTTGCAATTAAAAATATGAACTCACTTGTTAAAACCCCTTGGATATTTTCCTGAAATACATTTGATTCTGATTGTTGACTAGAACATGGACGCACTAGGTAATCGTTTTACTACCAATTTGTACTAAATTTTAGAACAACTTCTAATAGATAATGACCTGAAGAATCATTTCAGCTGACAAACAAAAGTTTAATGTGGATCCGAATCAATGAGATATAACACTTGTAATTCCTTTACATTAAAAATGCTATAATAAGGTTCTTTAGTCAATGGTTTCAAACGTGTTAGACCCATGGCACCTGTAATATGGTTTACTTACACCGATTTATTGTACTTACAGATTTTATTGTACTTACTTTATGTACTTACAGATTTTATTGTACTTACACTTTTGTCATCAGCGAATTGTAAAGCCACGTGTTTTCAGGTCACCTCACTCTCTATTTGTAAGAAAATAGTGAGTGACAACTGGAGCAGACTTTTATGTGGAGCAGTCTTTTGTGTATGTGTAAGGTAAAGAACTATTGTAATGCATTCTACTTTCTTCTTCATATTATATAACGAGATGTCTCGTAAACTTCTTAGATATGTAATACACTTAATTATATATGGTTCTTAGCGTCAGCATTTTTATTCCAAAAAGGTTAAATAATAAATTTAATATGATTGAGTCTGTAGTAAATTTAAATTAAAAGCATAAAGCATAAAGTAATTTAAGTGAGTAAATAAAAAAAACTATATCATTTTCACAAACATAACCTTGATTAAGGAGTTTTAGGGAATTTGTCCAAGATTATACATCACAGTTGGTTTAATTTTTTATATTCAGCACTTTTAAACACTATAGAAAACCTTTTTTTTAGATACAGTTTGCTTTTTCTGTACTCCTGGTATATCACTTACATAATACAGTTAAGTAACTTTATCCAACATTCCTTTGTAGGCAGGATAAAGCAATCTCTGACTCAGAAAATATCTTTCAAAGAAGAAAAAACTAATGTTGACTCAGTTTGTTTCTTTTCAGATGCATTGAAACGAGTTCTAATTACGAATGTAGCTATGTAGAAGGGTTAAAACAAATGTAGACTCTAAATTTTCCAGCAGGATTCATAGCACAGGTTGGACAATAATGTAACAACCCAACAGGATATACTGGGTAGGTTACCCATCAGTTGTCGCTCATTGGTTAACCAGGATCAGGATATGTCTGTCCGCCAATTATTTACTGGAGAGCAAACAATGGTTGCGATTGTACAACTTTATCGGAGACCAGTCATTAAATCAATAACACCGTCTAAAGTTTTGCGTTTGTTTATATTTTATTCATTAACATTATTCACTCATTCCTTTAATTTATTCATCTGAATCAGAATTGATAAAAATGATTTATAAATTTATAAATATTATTTCTTTGTTTTTTTATTGCTATAAAATAAATACTAAAACATAATAATTTTTTCTCTGCGAATAGCAAAACGTATACTAGAAAATAAGGACGTGTTACACACAATATTAACTGTTATAGACATCTGCTAATCTACACGTTTGATGATATAGATAGAGCAACTACACGGCATTGTAGCTTATATAATCCACCTGCTTAAGTGAATTAAGCTGAAGTGTAGACACCTATCTAGCATTGTTGTTTAAACCGGTCACTTGAAAACTGATTTATTTTATATTTAGTTTTTTCATAATAAATATCTATGTTTGCCACAATTATCTTCACTACCCAAAATCTCATACAAAATTCCAATTAATGACCGTGATTATAGTAACAAAGATCTGTTATATGTATAAAAATAATCACAGTAATTATTAAGGCCTTACTAAAGTTTGTTGAAACATCTAACGTTTTATTCTAATTGGAATCAGTTCATTTTTTGTGAAGTAAAAAGTTTTTATGTAACGCTTTTTATTGATTTAAAAATTTTTTGAATCATCTTGGTTGGCCAAATTAGGGTGTTTATTGACCTCTTGTTAAGTTTCAAGCCTAAGAATGTAATGTTTTTGATGTTTAGTGTGATTTTCAGACTGAAAGGTGACACTTGTATGTACAATGACTTTAAAATGATCTCTAACGTCAGTTGATTCTGGGGAGTATTTCATAAGCTGTTATTGTAGATTCGTCGTCTCTTATAATGAGACTGTATGAAGGAAATACCAATGCAATCTTAAAGATTAGTTTAATGTAAATGTAATCGAGTGAATTCATAGCTGTATGTGCTTTAAAGCAAAGTCATTAGAATTTGCTTTTAGCCCTTAAGCTATATCAATTTATGGATTTCTAGCATAATTCTGCGGTTCAAGTTTTCTTCTATATTATGATGTTTAGGAAACAGTAATTTTTAAAAATATGGTGTGAAAAGTAAGTACGTGAAAACTGTATAGAGTTAATATTTATGTAGGAAGAAAAATGTAATAAAAACTTTGTGATTTATTAACACAGGAGCCTGAGTCATCAGATAATAATGTTACAGGTGAAGTTAATTTCATTTAACAATACTAGGGAAAGTGTACTGCTTTGAATATATCATCATTGCCTATTTCCGTCAGTTAGAAGATTACTGTGGGGAGAACATGGAGAGGGGTGGATGAGGAGTGAGGGAGGGGTGATAACTGGCCACTTTGAATAAATATGGAGGGTGAAACATGAAAGCAGATTAGGCCATCCAAAGTTGAGAACCCAAATCTGACTCATTCTCTTCCACCTATTATATTAAATATGTATTTGACCCTTAATTATTACACTGTGTTAGATATAATGTTTAGCTACGGACATTAAAAGTGTGACTAAACAACCATTAGTAGTACATTAAGGAAGGATTATTAACAAATAGTATGACCGAGTTTATTTATTTGGAGTTAATTAGGGTTGCTCTGTTTATTTCTCTTTTCACCGAAATCATTAAAATAGTCGAACTCTAATTATTCCCGCATACATGATGACTACTAGTCCAGGTCTACATTAATAAACTGAGAAAAGTGTAAAAAGTAGAAAATACTCTGTTTGTTGAAGAGAAATAATTAAATTGAAACTAAAACCACTTCATAAACAAATGTAGGTTTGTTTATTAAGACAGCATTCTTGATCTTTAACTTAAATTTGATCTTTTTTATAATGTAAAACTGTTACAATATAACGTTTTCCGCTTGTTAGGCCAAGCTTTTCTTTATTGCATTTTAGTTTTGGGTTATATAACTCTGTACATACCATTAAATCGAATCCAATGTACTTTCATAAACGTCTTTTTGTCAACGTCGTCTTACCTTCCCTGAAAGTCTGTAGCTAAATGTAGAAGAATGTGGCTTTCCACGCTAACACGTTTTTCGGGCTTGGGAGATATATATGCCAGGATTACGTGAACGTACTTTTATATCTATTCAGACATTTGTCATCATAGAATGGAGTAAATTCCAATACCAACCATTGCAATTGCAATTGCTGTTGTTGGTTGCAATGATCTTCTGTTGGCGGACGGAATGGAATTTTGGATTGGAATCTTACGTTAGTGCACTGCGGACCATTTCACTTAGAGTCCCTTTTATATGAATGTTGGAATTGGAAGGAAAAACACATTTCCGTAACACATGTTAATGAAATAAAGCAAAGCGTTGTCGCGTAACATGTTTCGCTGGGTTGCCTGAAACGAATAGTATCGCAATTTATTCAAATTTGAAATGGATATACTATGATTTATAGATTATTGAAGACGTTAACTGTTTTCTTTAAAGAAGCGTATATTGAAAAATGTATATAGTGGTTATATAGGTTGATACAAGGGTTAGGAGTTCAGTCAAATATGGTTGGGGGGGGGGGGAAATGAAACCTTAGATTGAAATCAACGAATGGATACATTTATTATATATTTGCACTATAAACTATATTTCAACAGAACTGATGAGAGACATCAAGTAATAATATTTGCTTTCTTATTATTATAAACATAGAAACAGACTAGGAGTTCACAATTATTCGACATGTAAGCTTAGTCCTACTATATAATCTGTTTGACTGACCGAGGCATTCGACAGAGCTTACGGCCGAAATACTTGAACTTTACAAAGAGCCAAGTTCACGAGAGCCAGTTCATCAAGATCGCTACACAGTCCTTTACCAACTTTGCACTTTGACGCTTCCACCGCTCTCCGGACTCTAACTGCAGTTTAGAGATAAACTTTCACTCAAGCACCTTGTATATTGCCTTAGGATAAGCAATAAATTTAATGCTGTTGTACTATATTAGAATAATGTGTGAAATTTTACTCAATTAGTGTGAATACTTTTTATTAGAAATACTACGGGTAAAAAACTTTCTTAAATGAATTTTAAACTTTTTTGAATTCAAAATATACATGAGGGGTCTAGAAAGAGTTTAGAATGTATAGCTACTTTATTGATTGCAAAGTGCAATGATACCAATGAAGGAATAGATTAAGCTTTTTAATATCATACATGTCTTTACTGAGAATCGCTTTAGTCTTAGATAGCGAGTGTCAAAACTACAAACAATAGCCTCACAACACAAAGTGACTTTAAATATTCTGTAATGTTTTTTATTTTCAGCTATATATATTCTGTGCTATTGACCGTATCTGCCTATTGAGCTTTAGCTGCAGTATTTCCAGCTATATTATACAGTGCTCTGCCCTTCCTAAATTGTCAGAAAAATGAACAAACAGAAGCTGAGCTATTTGTATTATACGGCAGTTTAGTTACTAAATAGTACAGTTGTTTGATATTAACTTGATAGAATTGGGTGTTGAATAATAAAGAATTAAACTTTTAAATCAGAATAAGCAAATAATCCGTTTTATTACATTTTTAAATTTAAAATACTATTACTTAATTTTTATTTAAATCCAATACTTTTATAGGAACGTTTATTTATGTGCATTAAGACCGTGTATAAATTGGGTTATATTATAAATTATAATCGGCTCTCATTAAAATTATAAAAAATGTTATTTTACGTAAAATAAAGTTTATTATATTACTGCTAAAACTTTATGACATACTCTCAAACCAAGTGAAACAAGTTCTATTTAACTATAATATTAGACGAATTAAAATATTAATGACCGAATATGTAAATCTCCTTAACTAATATAACAAATAAAAATATAAAATATAATAATTATATAATCTACGAAAGTTATTAATATTTATTCTAATTTCGTTTATATTAACCATAAGTTCTGAAATAATATATACTTACGTATTATGTATACTTAATACCCTATATATTTGTTGAACACCTATTACTTTGCTCATTATAATACACGACTTTCATCGACTGACCAATTTCCCATACGTCACAGCTGCAGTACACGATAATAAGTAACATTCCTCTCTAGCTGAACTTCTTTATTACCTCACACCTGTAAGTGGTTATATACTATGTTAACTGACCATATCTACAGCTGCAATACACGATAATAAGTAACATTCTTACCTCGCAGCTGTACGTGGTTATATACGATGTTAACTGCCCATACCTACAGCTGCAGTACACGATAATAAGTAACATTCCTCTCTAGCTGCACGTCTTTATTACCTCACAGTTGTACGTAGTTATATACTATGTTAACTGACCATATCTACAGCTGCAATACACGATAATAAGTAACATTCTTACCTCACAGCTGTACGTGAGTAGATAATAATATGGCGGTCCTAGCGCACTTTCGGAGCCGACCGAAAAGCAATGTAAAATACTGTTCAATGTACCATAAAGGAAGCTGAGAAATAACACAGCAAATCTCAATGAAAAATTAACCGAATCTACAGTCGTTCGTCTCCAAAAGCGATCGGTACATTACTATCTACTCCTGAGGAATGAAAAATTAACCGAATCTGAGCTTCTACTTTCTTGAGCTGTGCTTTTGTAAAAATGTTGTTCAAATCTGCTACGAATAAAGGAAAAATCTTCGAAATCTTAATAAAATTTAATCAATTTAAAACATTTTTACTAAAAACATACTTTAATAAAAAAAACTTTTCTACTAAATAGCAAACATGAACTCACCAAGCTCTCTTCAGTTTCTAGCATTTCAAGAAGTTGCCAGGGGGGAGAAAATTGTAAAGAGTTCAAAGAGTTACCAGAATATTGCAAACTACAATTGATATCAGCATTAAATTTTAAAGGACTTGGATTCCAAATATATTTCAACACGGATAGCTCTAGCGGACATGTATGAATTAATTTCAAAAGATCTTGGACAAAGGTTAAAAGAAAAACAGCAAACAGAATATTTTAAGCAATTTTGTATGGAGTTTTTTTGGGCACTATTATAACTTTATCCACCATAATTTGATCAAAAACTATTGAAGGATTGGAGCTACAGAAGTGTTTATGAAAGAGGATGTAGGAATTATACAGCATTACTAGAGACTTCTTTGTCAATAATCAAGATTTATCAATAAAAATTCATTAAAACAAAACAAAGAATTCTTGCTTTTCGTTTTTGATGACATTTTGGATGAAATGAAACGCATTAAATGTTCGTAATATTCCTTGTGATTCTAAAGAAGAAAGAGAAAATCTAATTCTTGAAAAATTCAAGCGTTTACATGGCGGTTGGAGCCTCGAGGAGTTGGAAGTATATTGATCAAGCCACGAAATAAAATCCTTATTCTACAAAATTGATAGTAACACAGTCTTTATCTTTAATAGTCCTTCTTTCCAGTAACAACCAAGTGTAATTTATCATGTTTATTCAATTCTTTAAAATCATTTTTCTCATCCAAAACAGTCAAAAGTCTGTTCGGTAAGTGTACTTTACAATCTTCCAACTCGGCAATTATTGTAAACCCGAATTTATCCTTCATTTTCTCCAAATTCAAAATTTTGTATTTCTTATTTTCTTCCAATTCATTCAACTTCTTATATTCTTTAAACTTACATTCTCCAATATCATTTAACTCCCTTCAAGAACTCCATTTAAATAGAAAAAATTCAAAGTCAAAAAGTGCAAAACCATTTCTCGGTCGACCTTTTCTCCTCCCTCTGTCTCTTTCTCTCTGCCTCTCTTTTTATGCCTATGACACGATCACTTCTGCCGTTTATAGGCTAGGATCTATATTCAGGCTAGAGAGAGAGAGAAGAGCGAGATACGGATAGAGAAATGGTTCCGGAATACGATCTGAATACTTCTGAACTTGGTGTTTCTCCGCTATGGCCACTCGCATTGAAACAGTTCAGAAGTAAACTTCCTAACCGACCAAACCGAATTCGCGGGACATATATACTCAGCAACACAATACAAACAGCCCATCGAGAAGTAAAAATTTAAGAAATTAATTTAAAATATAATTTGAAAATTACAAGTAACAAATGTACGCATATTTAAAATAGGTAAAATTATCTAACATTTTGAAAAAGAAAATGTTATAATAGTAAACGGGAACACAAATTTTTATTCTTAAAAGCAAATCTGCATTACCGACATTTTAGTTCCGAAAGATTGCGCTGTGTGTATCAATGACAGTCGAGGGTGTGCTACTACAGACCGACCATCACGATAATCGCTTCGCCTGCGTCATATCCGTAGTGATATCACGCCGTGAGAGGCGCAATCGTTGGTTTACAAGCACCATTTAGTTAAAATAAATTTTTCTATCTAAATGGAGCGCGAAAAAAATATCATATCCGTTCTGCAAAAAAAGAAATTTTAAGAAAAAAACTATGATCGCCATTATAATTCTAAAAGTCACGAAAAAAACAAGCAAATTTACGATAATGAACTAAATTATTTAAGACAATGGGCTAGAGAAAATAAAATTGCCGATCACGAAAACATGTTTAATATTGAGAAATTACGTGAATTAAAGAGAAATTTTCAAAGTTGAAAAGAAAAATCTCGACCTATTTAATGATGAAAAACTTCATTCAATAGCTGAAAAGTTGGCTATCGGTACTAACGATAAAACCAAGTCTGAAATCATTGAAAAACATTGATAAAACTCTTCACGAAAAACCTGAAAATATCATAGATGTTGAAGTTTTATCCTCTGTGAAAGGTCTTTTCAAGCAATACATTTTAACGAATTTGAGCGACAATTTTATGTCAATTTACAAATATCTTTCAATTATGCGCCCAGAAATTAAAGATTTAATAGAAAAATTTCAAGAAAATGTTAAAAATACGAAAGGTTATCTCTCTTTGGAATGTGAATACGAACGAACTTTAGTGAACGGTGAAACGCAAACATGTCCAATGTATTTTACTATCAAAGCAGACGAAATCTTTGACGTAAACGGACTTTATTACTAAGCAATTTAATAAATTAACACATCGAGAACAAACGAATAATCCAAATAAAGGTTCCGGATGGACATTTAAAAGTTGTAAACAACTAGTTTTGAGCCTTAACAAACACGAAAATGATGAACGCAGGATCATATATCGATTTACCACAAGAGATCAAGGTAAAAAAAGCTTGTGTAAATATCAAAATAAAGATGACTTCTGTTTTATTTACTCTATCCGATGCGCTATTGAAAACCCTAAAAGAGACTGTGAACGTGTGAAGCAATACGATGAAATTTTTAAATGACGAAATATTTTCAGTTTTTGAGTATCCCAATGTCATTTAAAGATGTAAAGTTGTTTGGAAAACGAAGCTACAATTCCAAGTATAAGTATCCAAAAATGTCTATTAATATCTATACTTATGATGAAAAACTACATATTGTTCCGTTGCAAATTTCAGAATATATAGATGCAGAATTAAATATTGATCTACTGTATGTAAAAAATGAAGAAACATCTCATTATGTTTTGATAACAGATTTAAATAAGCTCGTTTTCTCTCAGTTTATCTAAGCATGAACACAAAAAATTTCTATGCAGAAGATGTTTAAGCCAATTCTACAAATCTGGAGATTTAACAGATCATTTAGAAATTTGCAAGCCAACATGAAGTTTGTAAGCCAATTATGCCGTTTTCAGGTCAAACAACTAAATTTACTAATTATCAAAGAAGTTTAGCCATCCGTACGTTATTTATATGGATTTTGAGAGCATATTAGAAAAAATTCCGACATGCAAGAAACAATCCACAAAGATCGACTACAACCAAGATTCAGAAACACATTCCTTATGGATTTACTCTATATTTAGTGTCCGAATGTGACCAATCGCACGTACAAACCTATATGTTATAGAGCAAAAAATGAAGGACGATTTTGCCTAATGTTCCTGCAAAATTGTTTGAAGAACTTAATAAATTATCGAAATACATAGCTAAAAAAGTATAATTCTAAGAATAAAAAACCTATGAAATTGACTGAAGAAGAAGAAATTTCATACCAAAATGCAAACGTTTGTCACATCTGTGAATGGTCTGCTTATGATGTTGGGTCAATTCAGTATGGTTTTACTCCTGATAGTTGGAAAGATAAGAGTTATAATAAAGCAAGAGATCATTGTCATTTAACTGGCAAATTTCGAGGAGCAGCTCATAGAGTTTGCAATGTTGAATCTCAAGTTTCCTCAAAATATTCCAGTTTTCTGTCACAATATGAGTAACTACGATACTCATTTGTACATAAAAGAATTGGCGAAACAATATGAAACGTTGATTTGATTGCAAACACAGACGAAAAATATATAAATTATTCTGTAAATTCTGGATATGGCTATGAGTTTGACAATGATAAACCTAGAAAATTTATAAAGTTCTCTTTCGTAGACACATTTAGATTCATGGCCTCGTCTATTGAAAAGTTAGCTAAAAAACCCTCAAGAAAGAAGACTTCAAACATACAAATCATTTTATACAAGATGGTCTGAACGCAATTCTAGAAAGACAACCAAATGACGAAGAAGAAATATTTAAAATTCTATCTGGAAAAGGAATATTTCCCTATGAATTATCGATAGTATTGAAAAACTTGATTACACAGAAGAGCTGAAAAATTGAAGATTTCTATTCACTTTTGACAGATGAGAGCATATCTGAGAAAGATTATCAACATTACTTGAGCGTTTGGAACAAATTTAAAAGATAAAAATCTTGGAAATTACTCTGATTTGTACAATATCCAAGATGTACTATTGCTCGCTGATATATTCGAAAACTTCAGAAACATTTGTCTAAATTGTTACAAACTTGATCCGGCACATTATCTAACAGCTCCAAGTCTCGCATGGGACGCTATGTTAAAATTAACGAAAAATCGAGCTTCAACTGATACACGAATTACGATATGTATTTAATGATTGAAAAAAGGTATTCGTGGAGGTATTTCTCAATGTATTAAGCGATATGTGAAAGCAAATAACAAATATTTGAAAGATTTCGATAAGACAAAACCTGAAAACTATTTACTTTATGTCGATGCAAACAACCTTTATGGTTATGGTCTTATGCAAAAACTGCCGTATAGTGATATCAAGTGGATGGATCCAAAAACGTATACAAAAGAAAGAGTGGAAAGAAACAATTTTGGAACTCAACTGGTGACGAAAACTATGGCTATATTCTTGAAGTCGATCTTGGATATCCAACAAATTTACCACGAAACATCACAAGGATTTGCCTCTTGCTCCTGAACATTATAAAAATAAGTTGTGCACCACTCTATTAGATAAAACTGAATTACGTTGTTTCATTCGAGAAATTTGAAATTCTATCTGGAACAAGGAATGGTGTTAAAACATGTGAATAGAGTGATAGCATTCGATCAGAAGCCTTTTATGAAAGATTACATTGATTTTAACACAAACATGAGAACCAAAGCTACAAGTGACTTTGAGAAGGACTTTTATAAGCTGATGAACAACTCAGTTTTTGGAAAAAGTATGGAAAATGTGCGAAATAGATGTGATATTAGACTAGGAAATGAAGAATTTTCAATGAAACAAGCTAAGAAAACAAATTTCAAGTGCTTTAGTATCTTTGACGACAACTGTATAGCGAGTCACATGTTCAAACGAAAGGTTAAATTTAACAAACCGATCTACATAGGATTTTCAGATCTTGGACCTATCAAAATTGTTAATGTATGAGTTTTATTACGATAAATTAAAGAAGTTTGACCCAGATTTGAATCTGTGTTACATGGATACAGACAGTTATTTTCCTAGAATTGAAACGAGATCCTTTAAAATTATTAAAGAAAAATATAGATGACTTTGATACAAGTGATTATCGAAAAGATCACGAATGTTTTCACTACTAAAAATAAGAAGGTAATAGGGAAATTCAAAGATGAGTTAAATAGCGAAAGTTTTAGAAGAATTTTGTGGATTGAGATCGAAAATGTACTCGTACAAGTATCTAGACAAAAATCCAGTTAGGTGTAAAGGAATTAAGAGAAGCATTGTAAATAAAACAATAAATATCGAAAACTTGAAGAGATGTTTGTTCGAATATAAAGAAGAATTTAGGGAGATGACAGTAATCAAAAGCTAATAAACATGAGTTGTACACAGTTACCATAAACAAGCTGGCACTGAACGCTAAAGATGATAAGAGAATTGTCCTAGAAAATAAGATCGATACAGTTACCGTATGGATATAAAGGCGAAATTAAAACAGATATTTTAGAAAGAGTTAAACAAACTTGGAAACTTTGATATGTAAATGGAAGATGATTTAATTCACTGTCACAAGTGTAAAAAAGAAAAACGAAAAATATAGATTCTAAGATTGTTCAAACTCAAAACGGATTGTATAGAATTGCAGCAAAATGTTCAAAATGTAAGACAAATAAGAGTAAATTTATAAAGAATCCTTATGAAAAACAAGTAAAGAAAGAATTGAAGAATAAAGAAGAAATAGAGATTGAAGCTAGAGAAATTCATGCACCAGTACGAAAAGGTTTAAAACCACCCCCCCCCCCCCCCACCCCCCCCCCCCCCCACCCCCCCCCCCCCCCACCCCCCCCCCCCCCCACCCCCCCCCCCCCCCACCCCCCCCCCCCCCCACATGAGGCGTTAAAGTTGCTATTTAGTCTAATGTAAATGTACACAAACTGAGATCATTTCAGCGATGCATAACTTGGTGGTTAAGGCTGCGAAGCGGCGCGGCGTGGTGTTAGCTTGGATTGCTTTATATAGAGAGCTTGCTTAACCCTGTTCTATGTAACTAGATAATGTTATCAAATGTGTTCATGTAAACATTTTATTATTCAATCTATTGAGGAAATTTCATATGTATATCCTTTTAATACGTTTTCTCTGATCAAAGTACAACTAGTGAAAGAATATTATTTTGGTTAAAATAAATCCTGTTTATATTTAGTTTTAGTGAAACATATCTGAAATACTGTTGCAACAATGTAGTTTTAATAATTTAATTATTTATTTTGAGCTAAATCTATATTCTTGGTAATTTTGGGGAATTATCCGTCATAACTGTACTTTGTTTCACCAGTGTTTTTCTAAAATAGTTAGAAAAAAGTTTTAAATCGAAATACTTTGTCAAATGTGTACTGTTTGAATAATTAAATCTGTAGAAACCATTTTCTTGCAAAAACTGTTTGATCTCACACTAAAATTTTGGAAGAACCTGCAATAATTTTCCGCAATAAAGTATTCCCTCTTCTCATTTTCGTATATTTATTAGTATCGAACACATCGAAATGGACGTTTCTTCAAAACATTATACCTTTTATCTCTCAAATACTTTTTCAAAAGTCAGCTACCTTTTTCAGGCCTTAACCCTTGACTTGGTGTTTTACCTTCAAACCGTAGGAAGCATTGATTATATGCCATGCCAAATGGTTCATCTAATTGTTTAAAATAGTGATATAATCGTACATGTAATTACACTTATCACGATAGTCTATTGCGTGAGGAACGATAGTTTTTGCCAGTAGATCAATTAATTCTGTATGACTGTCTGTTTGTCTGTATTATTTCTGAATGAAATAATCTATAGACTTGAGTTTTCGCTATAACCGGTTTGTCTATAAGTATAGTCTGTTACACGTCACGTGGTGTGGCGTATTAGTATTATTGGTATCATTAGTGAGCATTAAAATTATCCACTTACACTCTTTCTTGAGAAACAATACACATCAATATACGTGCATCACATTGCTTTCACTCTTTGTCAGATTATTGTCTCGCACTCAGGAGTCGAGTGACATTCAACACGGTCGCTCAGAAGGGTGGATAATGGGTGACAAGTGTGGCCCTTTATGTGGAGCAGCCCTTTGTAAGGGAATAAAAGACGTTTGAAATTCACTCTCCATACTTATCCAGTGACGGCGAAGTGTCGATGTCAAGTCGAAGTGTCGATTTCCCTCAACTGTTGAATGTGTTTTAGAGCTTTCAAGTTCTCGTATTGTTCTAATTGCTGTTCCGTATTTGTATTTGATTATTTAAATGTATTTGTAATTGTATTCATGATAATGTTTAGTTTTATGAAACAATTTATTAATGTTAATTAATTGACAGTTAATTTCATTATATTAAAAAAATACGTTACATTATTATGTTGATATTACATTTATGAATGTGCATTCTTTACAAAAAGATTTAAGTACACTACAATTAATTAACTATAATTTATATATCTATATACTACGAGTTACCTTATTCGACTCGATAAAAAAATAAAATCTGTTAAAAAACATTCTGGAGATGAACCGTGTAAAGTTTTAATAAACTAGAAACCAAGTAGAATAAAAATAAATTTGTTTGTTGTAAAAAGCAAGAAATTGGATAACGGGCAGGCTATTTTGGTAAATAAACTACATAATAAAATTACTTTCGATTTAAATAGCAAGGTTTTTACACATGCTGTTCTAACGCAAATGGCTTAAAAACTTCCTTTACGTAACTAGCTATTTATTTGTTGGTTTTTTAACGGTTAACCGAAACTAATTCATAAATTTAGAAAATATCACCTACTTAAAATGTACTGAGTAAAGCGCAATCTTAAACAAAAAATTGCATTCGCAGTGGTTTGCTTAAAGTATTTTTTTTTTTTTTTTTTGCAATGTGCAGAATGGGAAGATACAACTATTTTTCTAAACATTTGCCATCGTTTGTTGAAACAAATAATGCTAAAAATAGGTACGGCTCTGTTTTATTATTTGCTTTTGGGTTGATCGTCATTTACTTACTACTGGTCATGTTTGTGTAGAGCAGACGCATTGTGTAGGTTAGCTTAGGTTGAGGATGTTTTAGACATAATGTGCGTGAAGTTTAGAAAAGTTTACTGGAACATATTACTGGAAAGTATTAATTTGTCAACGTAAAATAGCACTGATATTATTTATTTTTCGTTCTAATTTAACGAAACCATTAAAAGAACTATTGTTTAGAATACTCTTACAATTTGAAACAGAAATAGTCAGAAAAATATTTCAAATTTCTTTAAACATAGCTTGAAAATATATTTCTTTCGGTTTGGTGTCCCGTATTTTTTAACATTGCTAAATCAGGCAATGTTTGGTAAGATGTAAATTCAAAGTAATAAAATACTTCAACTGAATTGATCCAGGAATTTACACAATTAAGATTACTGTATTAATCATTGTTACTGATATTACATGCAATACAATACCATGTAATAAAAGCAATTACACACGCATTCACATTAACCATGTGCATTGCATACTACCAGATTATTGTAAATTTTAATTGAATTAAGTTCCAGTTGAATTAAAATCCTGTATTATGCATATCATAAAAACAACCGAAACATTGATTTTTCACACCCGAGAAATTATGTAACTGGATTAGATTCCATGATAAAAGAATATAAAGTTATATGAGTGTGTAAATCATATTATTCTGAAAATAATACATTACTTTATATATAAACAGTCCATTATGTTTCAAGGACTGAGCCTTGTATTCGCATTTAAACACGAGCAAGTACTCCAGAGTTTAAAGTGATTTGTATACAATTGGTCGGAGCAAAATTTAGACAAAAGCAGCGTCCAACAAGACAAGTTCCGCCGCTACAGCTTGGCTCAGGCCCAGGACTGGATAAGTCTCCCGTGAAACCAACAGCATTTAAATTAAATCATTAACCAAGGGACCACTATTCTCTGAGTGGGTCTTCGGTTCTGGCTGAGAATAAATTTGTCATAGAACTTTACTTTACATTTGGTCATTATTTAGATATAACGAAGCAACCGTTCTAACATAGTAATCTATAGAATCAATTTTGGGATACGTCTGTAAATTGCGTTACGTGACGAAAGGTACATTTAATTTGTTATACCTGAGTTCTTTGGTACAGAACAACAATCTAACCATACACATTACTGTTTTGTAATTGGCTGGGATCTGTGTTATCGTGTGCCCGAATAAGTAACTACAAATATAGCATTGTAAATCAATCAAAATCAGTCAAAATGTAAACCAGAGTTGTGTCTGGTACACGAGTATCGCTAGCATGTTGTTTTGTTTTTATACCCAATGTTAATTAAGTCATTAATTAGTAAAGATTTATTTGCTTAGTTAAAATATATTGACTTAATTTTTTCTTTATTAGAGTGTATTACTTGTATTATTATATCGAACAAAAAATAAATGTTTGGGTAAATTTAAATAACTAAACTACAATGTTTTAATTGGTTAAAAAATCAGCAACTTTGAAACACTACATCCAAACGAAAGTATTATTGTTTTTTTTAATGTTTTTTATTGGAAATACTAGAGAGTAGGTTTATGAAATACAAACTGGGTGTCCCTTTTTTATATAAAATTATAACAACTAGTTTAAGTAACAAATGCTGATACAGCTCAACATTGCAACTTCTGAACAGCTATTAATGCAGGGATTACATTTTACCACCTACGGATATTACCTGTAAGTTTATACGCATAAGAAATTATGATTATAGTGACGAGAACCTTCTCACAGGTTGGCCAATTTTTTCCAGTAAAGTTAAACCACGTCTCTAATAGTGCAGGAGCCGAAAGCAAATTCGTACTGTAAAATGACAAAACTAGTTATTCTTGATATTATAGTGAGAATTTTTTCCGTCGAAAATAATTGATAGTCAGCTACAAAAATTTGGTTAAGAAATAATAGGAAGATAATAATTGGGTTTAAATTAAGAAATCTCTTAAGTCCTGTTTTTAAGCATCAAACACTAAATCCAGAGTTTAGTCACGTGATTTGATGATTAAAACCAAAAAAACGTCATTACTTTACCGAACTTCAACTACATCACCAGATAACCGCGTTCTCTGTAGATGCAACATTGCGGTCCACTAAACAGTAAACTGTGTCTTTGACTATTACAATAACTGAATCTGTGAGTTGAATAGGAACCATTGTTATTATATCAAATCATTTTTAGTTTAAATTTTTATAACTGCTTCTATGGTCCAATACTACAAATAGTTTTATTCAGTTAGGAGAAAAAACAAGTGGTGGAATGGATTGATTCAGTGGGATTTTTGAGACGGAAGTCTGATTTTGAATCTTAAAATGCGGAATTTGGAGTCCACATACGGCTGAAGAGATCCAAAAAAGGAGATGTTCTAAAAGCGAACTGTGCATAGTTCTGATATCAGAGATGCCTAATTTTGTAATGCACAATTGAGTGCTCTTTAAAGTTTCAGATACGATCGAAAAGCACGGCGAAGCAACCAAATTAACTACACATGATATAGCTATGGCAGAAAGGGTCGATTGAACATTATAAAGTAAGTGTTGAAGAACTATATTTCAAAAATTTAAAAGTTTGTTTCATTATAAATTTGTATAGATTGTAGTAAGTAAAGAAATAAATACATTTTGAAAAAAAAACAAAAAAACATATTAAAAACAAATGCTGATTAACGATATTTTTACAATTGTTATTAAAATAAAAACCACATGATGCAAAATGTTATAAATAAAAAAATGAAAACACAAGTTTGATAGGTAATTTTGATCCGGTAAAAGGTTCACGTACAGTTAGAAGCCCAAAGGTCCTTGTGGTGTAATTATCTCTTAATTGATGAACCCAACCGTTACCGGGCCGCCAATGTGTTATGAATATGTAACTACCATTGGCTGAGCTGCCCCCAGGAGTGGGGAATAAATTATCAGAGAATGTTTTTGCTGCTATGCACTTATATCTTAATATGAATTTTTAGATTAACGGGACATGATTGAACGTTTCAAAATTTTACGAGATGTCTCCAGAAGGAGAACATTGGCTTAGATGATCATGTCCTATAATTATTACATATGTAATAATTTGAAGAAACATTCTATTTTACGATATATTACATCATGTTGCATCAAATTTAAAATATATTCGTCAGGAGCAACACTAAACTTAAATAGGATAATTTGATTAAATATGCTATCGAGTGATTTACAGTACGCATGTATGAGTCTATTCATTAAAATAGTTTACAATGTTTCGTTTTGTTGTAAACTAGTTAATGAAATATTAAGCTATGATAAGTAATTACAATGAAACGAAAATACAAACACACTTTACAATATTGTAGTGTTTGAATGATATCGTAATACTGCATTAGTACTATAGCAATTGACTGGACGGTTGGAATTTTTCTTTTTACTCGAGAGGTTGTAAAAAGTTTATTTCTTTCCGTCCCGCTGTCTTTCCTTTGTCTAACAGAACAGTATCTCGGAAAAGATCTGATCTATTGATTTGAAGTTTTGCATGTAATTTCATTTCCATATAGGCAACACCTCATTCGATTACAGTGCATGCCGTTCTACTTAATTTGGCCGAGACTTAGTAATCATTATTATATTGGACTTAAAATGATGATTACAACAAGAGAAATTTAGAATAGATACAATTAAATAAAACTAAGAAATATAATATGACATTAGGATGTTTGGGGAAATATAAACATCTTTAGATATTATATTTGGCATGAAATGTCATATCTATGTATAAAAGAATCAGTTCCGTGATGGTGCATATGTATCCATGGTGTTTGGCAGAGCGTTACTGAATCCTCAGTAGAATGGGGCAGTTTCACTTTGTCTGCTGAGTGGAAGAGGAAAGGTTTTTTGACTGCCGCTGCCGGTCAGTCTGTAGAAGGACATGTAAATTCCTAACTTTTGCAGGCAGTCTCTTCAAATTCTGTTGCACTAGACGTAGCGTGTCATAAGCCTCAATTAATAGGCATTCTAATTAATATGTATAAAAATATTAATTAGAATTAAATTTATCACGGATAATACATTCTGACCAAGGCCACCTATTTGTAGAGCTGTTAGAACTAAAATTTAAGATTTCATAAACCCTAGAACAAATATGAGAGTCAAAAAGTTTGTTGTTTATGATGAATGTATATATGACAGTTCCATAGCTTAGCAACATTTATTATTTGTATTCTAAAGAAAATAAATTATAAATCCTAAAATATTATTGAAAATTAATATACTAATTTTATGCTTCGTATCGACTATTTAAAATTTAATGTGATTAGATATTAAGAACCTGGATTTTAATAGTATTAATATTATTTATAGAAAATTATAACCTTTTTTACGATAACATATCTATATTAACTAAAAATACGCATTATTCCATTAATAATTCACTATGCCAGTGCTTAAGATTGCAATGAGATTACTGCCAAGACAACGACAGATTCTGTGCTGGTCCATATACGAGATATATCGTCCACATATATCTTTAGGGTGGACTTTGCTTAATTTTATGGATCAGTGATATAGTTACATCCCTAAATAAGTATTCTCTCATACTTTTTTTTAATTTACTGCGTACATGATCTATTTATGTTAGTACATAAATTTAAAAAATAAATAGTATTATTATTAATCATATTAATAATAAATATATTACTATATTATATTATTATAGTATATAATAAATTTAATTAGTTTTTTCTGAAGGTCAGATACATTTTACCTTTCCTTTATCTTTTTAGATTTAGAATGCATATTAATGTTATATTTCAATTAGTCTTCTTCTATAGTTGTACGGTTAAAACTAAGAACGTTAACTAGGACTAGGTGGTTGTGGGACTAGGTTTATAATTTATCTTATGGTATTAACGTTAAATTGGCTGATAGGATAGTCGACTATAAAAGTAAAGCAAAATATGAAGTAATTTATAACTTTAAATGTTGATTTGAGATTATCATGGAGAATAAATTATGAACAATTTAAACTAATTGTGGAGCCGTTGGAACTAAAATTCAAGATTTGCTAAAATATGTCATTGTTTGTCGTTGCACCTTACTGTGTACTTTTGTTCCAATTATGTATATTGTGACTATTTTTACAGCTTTAGAATTATTTTATGTTTTTCAAGTGGGAAAGAACAAAGCAGAAGTAAAGTTAAACAAACAGACGTTTACATGCATGACAAGATGGAGAGAACGTGATGGAGTTACTAAAGTAGACGTGTACAGTCACAAAACGGTGCTGCCTAAATAAATATTATAACCTATTTACTAAGATCATACATGACTCAATTATAAAGTTAATAGAAGTTATAACCATGATTGTATTTTTTAAACTAAACATTCGCTTATTTTTTACAATTAAATCAAGAGCAGCACTTTTTATCAGTTTGCACTTCCTGTAAAATTTTTTAGGCGGCTGAATTTTCAAAATTTACATACATTATTCATAATTTATATTAAATATCTCAACAAGTAGACTTTTGTACAATGAGCATCGTTATTGCCACAACTAGATGCCTGTATGTAGCATTGTGTGACACACGTGAGTTGCTTTGGGTAAATCATTGTTTCTAATTTTCAATAGTCATTTTTCATCTCATTTAATTATAAAATGCATTCTACTGCAATATACACATTACATATCTGAGTTCTATCTAATAAAACATTAATAAATATATTTCATTTAATTTACATGATAAAAATATATCTTATAGAACATTTAATTACGTTAAATCTTACCATACTTCTTGTCGCCGAAACCAAAACTGATCAGTAACCCTCTGCATTTCAATGGATTTATCAATATGATATTTAGCATCTATCATCTGCTTAAAAGTTTTTGTTAGCAACTTTGTCTTTGATTTGTTACCGGAGCCTTTTTATTAGCATAATCCAAAATACTGCAATAGTGTTTCGAGTACATCTGTCTTATATTCCTGTGTTCTGCAATGTTACAGACCACTAGTTCTTTAAAATTTCATGTATCAATCAATCAATACAGTTGAATAGGAAGTGCAGGTATCTTCATATAAATACATATACATCCATAGTACAGGAACTCTTATGAGGCGTAAGTACAGTGAAAACCAGTACAATATATGGTGTAGTTTTGTTAGACCGTTTTGGTTTTATACGTAGACTTAGCAGCTGAATTTTAAATGTTGAAGTTGGAGCTTGTATTGGCTATTTGTTAACTTATTTACAATCAAACACATAAACTAATATTTAAAACATTTTGTACGGCCTTTCGATAGCAAGGCTATCTTCGTCAGACACATCACAAAATTTTAAATGCACCATCAGTGAATTCTTTTAGCAGTGTGTAAGGGGATCGTCTTCTCCTTTTTTATACTTATAAAATTTGGAATATCTTTTGGTACACCAATTGGAATAAAATTTTATTTTTTCGTACAAAATGGCACAAACAGAGTAAAGATTTAGACTATTCATGATGGTCGACTCAAATTCTACACAGCTTCTCGAACACAAGAATAATTCTTGGTTAAAAACGAATAATCGTAACAAAATTCTACTACTTATCCAAGTTCTTCGCTTAGCACTCTTCTAGTTGGCTAAACCTATCATAAATAAGTTTGATTAAATTTAATTAACACATTTTTATGAAGAAAAATTGGAAAATGTACTGTAAGTAATTAAATAAAAAGGTAAGGAAATTTTAAATAATTCCACATATTGTTTATAGTTTATAACGTATTTAAACATTAAATCACGCCAGGTAAATTTATAGTATTATATTTAATGGTAAGAAAGATTTATTTTAACGATTTATTGAAATAGACCTATTTAAATGTTTTGATTTAGCATTAATATAAATAGTAAAATTATACGCTGATCAGATTTTATTCACTACGGTGTAGTGCTCAGAAATGTTATTTACCGACGGCATCATCGATTGTTTTTAGTTGATTTAATATTATGCGGTCAAAGAAACATTGAAAGAAGTATTTATCAAAATGCAGGTAGCATTACAACTGCTAATGGCTGAGTTGCTGAAAGGAAGGAACTTGTTTGTCACGTGACCCCGGTAATGGAGGCCATTGTGTGGCAATGGGGACAATAATGGCGGGCAGCACCAACAATGGCGGCCAGTTGCCTACGAATGTGGCTAATCTATGAAAGTAACTATTAGACTACTATACTTTATGGTAATGTTATTGTATTGAAAATGTTATGAAGTAGGCAAATTGGAACAGTGTAAATTATTAGGACTACATGTATATATTTGTTAATAAGGTAGTATACAGAATGTCCAGCAATAATAATAATAATTTAAAACGCAGTAGACATTATTTAACTTTGTCCTTTCTACTAAGTAGATTAATTAATTCATGACCAATATCATATAAAAAACTACACTTTTTAGTATTTATTAAATTAATATAATTTATTTGTTTTTTATAGTCATATCTTTTATAAGTTTATTTATTTATACAAATAAATGTCATTATTTATTATATAGTTTTTATTTTGCATTAATAAATTTAAATTTAAAATAGTGAAGACCATAAAGAAATAATTATTGAAAGGTTTCAGAGGGCAATATAATAACCAATATACAGCAAATTAGTCAATTTTAAAGTATTTAAAAAATGCAGAGTTTGCTCATTTTAGCTGGGGTCGTCTGCACTGTTTTGGATAATAATAATAACTTACTATAACAGTACACTAACGGACAATACAGTGGACACGATTCAATAGAAAATTATGTATGGTGATGATATAACATTTGCACTGCCAGCATATTTTTTATTTATTTAAATGTAAATGTATACTGTTTGCGTAAATAGACCAAATTACGTATACAATTTTGGCATTTCTTTGTTGCTAGTATAATATGTTTATTTCTTCAGCAGGAGTATAAATATAATAAACCTATCGAGTGTACATCTCGTCCGTAAAGTATAAGCCAGAATCTAGATTTCCTGGGTAAAATAAAAATATATTTTCCAATTGAATATTCTTATCCATTACATAAAATTTCATAAAAAGTAACATATTTTAATACATTTTAAGAAAAGCACGTTGTATAAGAAATGGCAATCATTTAACTATAAATGTTTATTTTATTTTATTTCCTTTCAACGGTCAAGGACCACTTTATAACAATAAACATAGTGCAAGGTAGCTAATTACCATTTTAGTGCCCAGACATAACAGGGACAATCCAAACATGCGATTGAACTCTATATTCCTAGACATGATTTACAGTGTACATAATAAGTACAAATTATAATAAATATAACAGTAATGATAATAATTGTTGAGCAGATAAGCAACCTAGAAATAAATAACAGTGCAAAAACAAACTATCCATAAAAAGTAACATTGCAGAAAACTATAAATGGATAACAAGAACAAAAAAAGAAATATGTAAATGAACAGCAATGTTAATAAAATAGTTTTAAATAAGTGACAATGCAAAAAAAAAAAAACTGAGAATGAATAACAAGTAACAAAGATCCATAAACACCAACAAAGTAAAAATAAATAAATAAATAAAACATTTCACAATACAAACTACCATCCTTAACAGTAACGAGTGAAAAACACATAGGCCTACAAAACAAATGCCAAATATAATAATAAATAAATAAATAACAACTGCACAAAGCATATAAATAAATAAATACGAACAGCTACAATTATGGCAAAAGTGACAACTATATAGCGCTGTGAATAAATTAATTACTTCCTAAAAAAAAGAAAAACATATTTATGCCATGCCCACATCACTCAACAAGTCCCCTATCTATTCTACTGTATACTGGAAAGCAGCTAGCACACGTCCTCTAATAATTGCTGCACTATCATTGAAGACGTCGAACCTGTCGCAGAAACCATTTCCGAGCCTGACCATTCCGGCGAGTGGACCGTGAAAGACGTAGGAACGCTGGCAATGGCGACTACTTAACCAGACGCGTGATCGAGTCCTTGCCAAGGGAATACGGAAGTCCACTTGTGATAGGAGCATCGGACAATCCAGTTGTCCATTAACCAGTCTCGTCAGGATCAGAACATCCGCGACGCACCGCCTCGCTTGAAGATCAGGGAGAAGAAGATCAGCCTGCAGTCCAGCATTAGGGATTTCCCTGTAGAGCAGCCCCATGAATGCTGCTGTTCATAAATGGAATTAAAATTAACAATGGCTTAGCAAATATAAAACTGAATTTAATACCAGAATTAATTTACGAGTACATTGTTAATATTGTATTAATCCGTGTATGTGGATTGTCACATTTAAACTAATCACAACTTTATTTATTCTATCCAATAAGGTTAAAAGTACATTAGTTCGCATAAGTTCTGGCACTAGAGCAGTCAGCTGTTATGATGACGTCACGAGCACAATTACTCAGAACCCTGAATATCAAGCAGCTAGCGGTATTGGTTCACGTACTTGATGTGTATTGATGCGACATACTGGGTTTAACTTATGGCCTGTAATACTACATATACTGATCGGCATAGATTAGTCCCCTTTAATACAATTAGTATTTAAAAGTAATCGAAATCAGTTTTTGTGGGTGAATTTTTTACATTTAAGGGTTACAGTACTTACTTACAACCTTTCCAAAAACCTTACAACGTCAAGCATTTACATTTAGAAATTTGAGCAGTTTTGCTATAACTACGAATAAATATGTTTTATGATAATTATATAACTTTATGAAATGAAATAAAATGAAAAATGACTTTATTAGAGGTGAAGTTAGGACTATAAAGTCCTCTCTACCACTTAACCTATACTTTTTGTAGTATACAGGCCTAGATGGCTTACAGACTGAGGTAGTAATATCTGTTGATAAATTAGTTGTTTTGAAAGTAGTGTTCTTAGAGATAAAACAGTGAGTTTGAACCAATTTTTAAGATTCAGTATAGGTTAAAGATATTAAATTATTTATTTAAAAATATATAAATTACTTTTTGGAAGAATATAGAGTTATATTCTCGATGCCATTTAAAATTATTATAATTTGAGAATAAATAATAAAACATAAAGAATAAATCAACCGAGAAATATATTTCAGATTTATATCGGAATATAATATATGGAAACTCAGTGACACAGATAAAACAAAGCAAAAGTGGTTTCGTTTCCAGAGACTTAAAATGGACCCAAAATTAAAAACAAACTTTATATTTGATATTGTATAGAAATATTTCTACTATATTATAAATGTTACTATTATTTCTTACAAAACTTACTACCTAGCTAATAATTAAAAAGAGGCATAGTTATTAAAATAATAGAATCCATAATCTTTCTTCATCATTATTATTGTTAAAATTCAAAATATTTGAACGGTTGTTTAGTCACGTTTCATAAACACTAATCTCATTTTTTAAATTTCTACATTTTTTTATATTACCTTGAACATTTGTCACTCATAATATATAAGAACAGCTTAAGTAACGAGCACATATGAAGACGATTCAATTTCAATATAAGCAATAGCTATATTATATTAAGTCTTTTACTGTTACCCTTCTGCTACATTATAAAGTTTACCAGCATAACAAACAATTGTTGTAAAGTACTACTCACCCCAAAAAAAGGAAAAGGGAAGAAATTTATCCTCTTATAAGAGAAAGTAATTTGTAATTCTTTGGTTATATATATATTTATATATTTAAAACTCTGTAAATTTTTGGCTAGACTGTTTAACGAATATTAGTTAATTTTGTAACGATATTGACAAAGTTTCTTTTTCCAAATTCCAGAAGATATTAGTTTTACGTGGTGTAATTATTATATGAGGATTCTTAGCTTCACTGAAACATTAGAGGTAAGGAAGGAAGGGGATCATGAAACCTTGCCAAATAACCCACAACGCAAATGTCAACAACAATCGATAGGTAACTGTATGCCCCGGTATATTGTGTAACCTGTCAAAAGCACTTGATTGGCTCAACCTTGTTTATGTTGGAACATGCAATTATACTACACTGGTACAAATCACGGCTACGCCTATCCCTAATTGCTATGCGGAATAATGACACCGACGGACTGAAGTGAATATTCATAACTGGTTCCGAACTCTATTCAATAGTTCCATTCATTACTCACTTGACGTGAACCAAACTATACGAACTATAAAACTACAATTTCATCCAAATGTTCAATTTTGTGATAATATTTGTGTAAGTTTTGTATGTCAGGCTTATTTTGTCATTTAGGATAATAGTTCATAAGCGAGAATCTGAATTTTCTTGAAATAAATAGAAAATGTCATTGAATGAAGAATCGTTAGCCGATCCAGTTCTTGCGGATATCGAAATTTAAGGGTAGAAATATGAAATCATATGTTATAGTTTTTTGCCTGAAACAATTAAAACCAAGCTTAATAACCGTAAATAAAATTAAATCAACTTCGGCTAACCACATACAGACCCTTGAATTAGCTAATTTAAGTTTCTTTAAATAGTTGTGTGAGGAGGGTTAAACTATACTTTATGTTTCTTACGGTTGCTTCAAGTCTGTCAGATTAGGAAATATTAAAAGATAAATATGATGTATCATTTTAAACCCTTTGAATACCACCCTTTAACCGCCAAATCTAGCGTGGCTGATTATTTTCTTTAAAGTAAAAGTGTTCAATATTTTTTAAAATATCGGTGTTGTGCTTATGCAGTGCATATGTTCTCTCGATTGCTAATTGGCGAAGCTTATTTAACTTTGGTTTACGGTTCTTAAGTTTGGTTTTAATTGCGTTAGGCCAAAAATATAAATAATATGATTTTATATTTCAACCCGTACTGTACCCTCTCATTTCGATCTCCACCGGATTGCACGGTTGAGAATCCATTTCTTAAATCAATTAAACTTTCTAATTATTTCGCGAAAATTCAGGTTGCGTGTTGAAGAAAAATATATTTGCTCTAGGATTCGACACTATTACCTTAAACGAAAGTATATTATATCAAGATAAAAACATCGCTTTTAACATCTACGCTTTTAACAGTTACCAAAATAAAGGAATGAAATTAACAAATTAAAATTCAAACACGTGTAAGATCATTGCTAGTACAAGTAATTTTATATGAATAGGAATGTATCCTTCAATAAATAATGATGATAATATTGTCACTATGACAACCGTCCATACGTATTCACTGTTATAAGCCCATAACACACAATTTAGTTAGGAATGACAACCCTGTTATGAGGCAAGCATGGTATGGAATATTAGGGAGCTTGTGTTTCCCCCATGTTACACGTAATATAACAGCATGAACGCCCTTTGACAGCCAGGCCACATAACACTATCATGTTAATTACCGATCAAAACAGTCAACAGTAATTAGACGTCCCCGTATCTTCCAGAAACCCGCCCCTCACCATTCCTTCATATTGACAGCCCAACTACTGTTGACTGTAGAGCAGATTTTTTGAGTTCGTGATAAAATATCTAGTTGTTCATTGAAATATTACTACGATAATTTTTAATACCTTAATAATATTAAGCGTCTTTAATAACTCAAATAATTCATTGAGCGTTCGCGAAGCTCATTATTCTAGGGGTTGTTAAAATTTCACCCCTGTCTGTCTGTCTATCACATCGAGACCGATAATAATGCATGTCACTACACGTGATTAGGCAGAGCATTAGCAAACATTATTGGTCTTATGTCTATCCTTGTAGGCAACTAGAAAGCAGCAGAATAAATAATTGTATATATAAACTGAGTGTAATCATATGAAGTTTTAACATTTGAGTTTTACGCACATGTAGTCTAACTATGCGTAAGATGTCTCAAGAAAAATGTCATGTGTGAACTTGAAAGTTTTGCTTGAAAATAATGTTCTGTATTGGCAAGAATGATTCCTGTGGTGGTGAATGTTCTTCATGGGATTAGGCTGAGCATCATTGAAGGAGCGTCATTTTGCTAAATAGACTCTCAAAATTTACATTTTATTATGCCGAGCGGATGATTTCTTTTCTGAATAATGTTCTGCCAGTTTATCGGTCCACTAGCATCTCAAGCATAAATTAAATACAGACTTGAGATGTTTAATGTAACCTCAGCGAAGCCTATTATGGGAATCATGGTGTGGTGTACTACTACGTTGTATTTAACTTTTTAAATATTTCCTTCTTAAATATGTGTTCGGTTATGTTGGAGGAGTTTGCAATGCTATGATAACAAACTACATTCATAATGCATGCAGTGTATGAGTAGAATATATTATTGAACTTCAGAATCTTTAACGTCTGAGCGCCTTGGATTTGCCAAAAAAAAGATTATTTAATAAACCACAATAACAGAGATACACATTCTTTAATTTGTACTATATATATATATATATATTATTCCTTTTTTGCGGTATTCCTGTAAATAATATTTCGAAAATATTTTGAAATTGAAACAATTTGGTGTATCGTGTATCTATATGTGTGATACACGATTTTACGATCTTTAATTTGTACTAATATATATATATATATATATATATATATATATATATATATATATATATATATTTCTTTTTTAAATTTCAAAATATTTTTTAGTATTATTTACAGGATTACCGCAAAAAAGGAAAGATACGTTACAGTACGTTAAATACTATGGTTATATTTAAAAATATTAACGAACAAATTAAATGACCCCTTCTGAAACGCGTGTGTGGTGGTATATAAACTAATCGATATATAGCTCGACAATCACCCCTGTGCTTTCTTTCATGACAGTTACAGTCAATGTATAAAGTACAGTAAAGTAGGTTCTGTGGATGGATTTATCGATTTTTCAAGTTTTTTCTAGGAAATCGACTACGCAGTACGGTAAATGACCATACGCTGTTATAAAAACACCTTACAACCCCTTTTGCAGTGTTACATGCATTTTGTATATCATTTAATACACACATTCATACCCTGTGATAGTATTAAATATGACTAGTCTATGAGCCAGGCGCTAATTTGCTTTATCCTAAGTATATTAAACTTCGATTGGAACAAAATCGAGAAATGAAATTTTTAAATGAACTAATCCGTCAAGCTAGTTTGGTGGGGATCGAAATGGAACGGTTTAAAAAAAATAAAAAAATATGACACCCTACGTATTTTATCACATAATATTTTTCCTACTTTGATAAAATTATACCGAAACACGTGGTTATATCATCGACACACAACAAGATAAAAAGACTGATAGTCGTTCCTTTCAGGTTCTGTACAAGATTCGGTAACGATGATTCAACACGTATGAAAGTAGCTGAAGTTTAGTATTAAGTAAAGCAAAGCAAGATAAGAACAATTTGATTTAAAAATAAAGTAAAATTTCATATGTTTAACCCTTTTGATGATATCCTAATTTGACCTCTGCCAAACCTACAGCGGATGATGATCCATTTCTTTCTTAGGTGACATGTTTCTATTTATTTGAAAGAACCATGTAATGCGGTTATATAATGAAAATTTACTTTCAGCTCCTGGAATATATGAATTAAATATTATGGAATTATAATATAATTTACCTAAAATACTGTCAAAAATCGCAGAATGGGTAATGCTGTAATTGTTATTTTGCAACAGTTAACAGTTAATTTAATTGGAGTTACCTGTCACAGAATACTTACTTCTAGTTGTTATCAAAGTAATAGGAGATATATAGGTTTAGTCTCCATTCAATATGCTAAGCGTTTAACAATTAAAATGGTAATGAAAATAACTTTATATAATAATATGAAGTTGGCGTGTATATTGGAGATAATGTAGAACATATGATCTGGAGCAACAGTACAGGATGTAGAGTAGACATGACGGTACAATTTACCTAAACATCTCTAAAGAATTTGATTTTAATATTTTGATTGAGCTGAAACTATTATTCCTACTTGCTGGTTTTTTATTATAGAATATATTCAGCTCGTAAGTTGTCGGGTGTTACTTTATATAACCGGAAGTACATCTTCGGATTTGGCAGCGAATATAAGACTGGTGTACTCGATGCATTTTGTAAATCATCTATTATTAACGTTCTTGCAATGAAAAATATGAAGTCACTTGTTAAAAACCATTGGATATTTCCCTGAGATACATTTGATTCAGATTTTTGACTAGAATATGATCGCTCTAGGTACTCGTTTACTACCAATTTGTACTAAATTTTGGAACAATTTCTAAGAGATAATGTCCTTAAGAATCATTTCAGCTGATAAATCTAAAGTTTAATGTGGATCCGAATCAATGAGATATAAATAATTCCTTTACATTAAAAATGCTATAATAAGGTTCTTTAGTCAATGGTTTCCAACGTGTTAGACCCATAGCACCTGTAATATGGTGTATTAATGTTAAGTGCAGATTTTATTGTACTTACACTTTTGTCATCACAGAATTGTAAAGCCACGTGTTTTCAGGTCACCTCACTCTCTATTTGTGAGAAACTAGTGAGTGACAACTGGAGCAACCTTTTATGTGGAGCAGTCTTTTGTGTATGTGTAAGGTAAAGAACTATTGTAATGCATTCTACTTTCTTCTTCATATTATATAATGAGATGTCTCGTAAACTTCTTAGATATGTAATACACTTAATTGTATATGGTTCTTAGCGTCAGCATGTTTATTCCAAAAAGGTTAAATAATAAATTTAATATGATTGAGTCTGTAGTAAATTTAAATAAAAAGCATAAAGCATAAAGTAATTTAAGTGAGTAAATGAAAAAGCTATATCATTTTAACACTAACATAACCTTGATTAAGAAGTTTTAGGGAATTTATCCAAGATTATACATCAAAGTTGATTTAATTTTTTATATTCAGCACTTTTAAACACTATAGAAAACCTTTTTTTTTAGATACAGTTTGCTTTTTATATACTCCTAGTATATCACTTACATAATATAGTTAAGTAAGTTTATCCAAAATCCCTTTTTGGGCAGGATAAAGCAATCTCTGACTCAGAAAATATCTTTAAAAGTAGAGAAAACTAATAATGAATAAGCTTGTATCTTTTCAGATATATTAAAACGAGTTCTAATTACGAATATAGCTATGTAGAAGTGTTAAACAAATTTAGACTCTAAATGTTCCTGCAGGATTCATAGCACAGGTTGGACAATAATGTAGCAAACCAACAGGATATACTGGGTAGGTTGCCCATCAGTTGTCGCTCATTGGTTAACCAGGATCAGGATATGTCTGCCCGCCAGTTATTTACTGGAGAGCAAACAATGGTTGCCACTGTACAACTTTATCGGAGACCTGTCATTAAATCAATAACACCGTCTGAAGTTTTGCGTTTGTTTATATTTTATTCATTAACATTATTCACTCATTAATTTAATTTATTCATCTGAATCAGAATTGATAAAAATGATTTGTAAAAATATTTCTTTGCTTTTTTATTCCTATAAAATAAATACTAATACATAATAATTTCTTTTCTCTGCGAATAGCAAAACGTAGACTAGAAAGTAAGGGCGTGCTACACACAAAGTCAAAGTCAAAATTTCTTTATTGCCATAATAACATAAGTACATGCTTTGGCTTGCGTCAAAGTAAATATAACTAAAAACTACTAGCAATCTATGTATGGTACTCTATCTACCTGTAATATACTCTTCTATAGAATAAAAACAATTTTCAATTAGAAATGACTTGAGCTTTCTTTTAAAATAGTTTAGATCTAAGTTAGATTTAAGGTGATCAGGGAGAGCGTTTAAACAATGATATGGCACTGTAATAGGTGTGATGCTTAAAGAAGGAAGTGGTATGATAAGGAATATTCAGTTTTTGTTTGTTTCGCAGGTTATATCCAGATTGAGGGACAAGAGATTGAAAAATACCATGGTTCTGCTTAAAAAACATCAAAGTGTAAAAAATGTAAACACAAAGAAATGTCAGAACTTCAAGCTTTTTAAAAACAGATTTACAAGACTCTCTTTGACGAATGTCAGAAACAATTCGCATTGCCCTCTTCTGAAAGACAAAGATACAATGCGTATTGCATCTCTCGGAATCCCAGATGGTTACCGCATAAGAAAGGAAAGGAAAAATAAGTGCATAATATGTTGTAAGTAGAAAATCAGTGTTTACAAAATGAGAAAGCCTACGCAGTACAAATATTCAGAACTTATCCTCTGCGCCACGTCGCTTATATGACAGGAAAAACTTAAATTTCTGTCAATAGATAAGCCCAAAAACTTAACGCTTTGTTCAGAAAAGACTTCTACATCATCAACCCAAACACTAAGGTCATCATTATGCTTTCTTGTGATAGCAAATTCAAGTAATGTGGTTTTATTAGTGTTGATAACTAATCCATTTTCTTGGAACCATTGGACTATCCGGTTAGATTCTACAAAGGTTTTGACCTCCATGATTTCACGACATTGGCTCTCTATTACAATTGATGTGTCGTCCGCAAACAAGCACAAGTGGGCATCTGAGATACATCTTCTAAGATCAGTAATATATAAAATAAACAAAAGAAGACCCAGAATGGAACCCTGGGGTACACCCGCCTTAACAGTTTGCACATCAGAATGCCAATGCTTTTAAGTGTTTTCCATCCACAAAAGGCAATTCTACAACTTGTCGACGTTCTTTCAAGTACGAAGAAAACCAATGCTCTCAAGCTTCTTTAGTAGATGCTCATGAGGAACCATGTCGAATGCCTTTCGCAAATCGAAAAATACACCAGAAGCAGACTTGCCTCTATCCAGAGCCTTGATGACTTTATCAATGAAAGTAAACATAGCATTGACAGTTGACCCCCCTTTGACAAATCCAAACTGGTTGCTGAACAAAATGTTATTTTGAATCAGAAAAGACCATAATCTACTTAAAGCTGCCTTTTCAAAAACCTTAGAGAACGTTGAAACAATGGAGATCGGTCTAAAGTTATCGAGATCATCAACTTTTCCTCTTTTGTGCAATGGCTTTACGATAGCTAGTTTTAACACATCTGGAAAGATTCCACTTTCAAAAGAACAGTTAACGAGATGCACAAGTGGTTCAGCAAGGGATTCCCAACATGACTTAAGAAGTTTAGATGACATGTTGTCATAGCCTGAGGATGGCTTTGCTTTTAAAGATTTTATAATGTCTGACATTTCCCTCCTAAAAACAGGAGTAAAAAATAAAGAATAGGTGTTATAGCAGGGAAGATAATCTGAAAAAAACTCCCCCAGTAGAAGTGAAACCATTATGGGAAACATTTATAAAGAAATTATTAATAATATTTGAGACCAGCTTTGGATCACTCACATCAACGCCCTCTCCATCCTTAATGGTTTGAGGAACGAAGCATTGGTGCTTTTTCTTACCCCTATTTTCGTTCACTATATCCCATACAGTTTTTGCTTTATTTGAAGAGTTCTGGAACTCCTCCAGCACTTTGGCTGATTTTGCAATTCTAATTTTAAACTTGTATTGCCGTTTTAATGATAAATAATGCTGTCTTCTCACATCAGAAGAATCCAAATCTTTAGTCAAGTGATACCACTGGATGACCTCGTCACGAAGTTTCAGTTGATCAACACTTAGAGACACTTTACCTTTAGAGAAATTCTTACGAATTCTAATTTTCTTCTCAGGAAATACTTGATCAAAATAATACGATATGGATGATCCAAAAATACGCATTTTATCGTCCATTTTATCTGCCAAATAGACCGTGGACCAAGTTTCTCTCATGAGTAAATACCTGAAAATACGGATATTATCCTCCGAAAATGATCGCCTAAGTAGAAACCTGGGGTGGTTAGTGTTCCCAGGAAGTGATAACTTAACAACTACCACCTGAGCATGGTGTTCAGACAATGCCGTGATTAAAACAGAGGCATTACAAGTGGCATCAGGAAGATCAGTTTAGACATGGTCTATCAAAGACTTTGAGTTTTTAAATTCTCTAGTGTATGATGTGATTTTATTTCCCAACCCATGAGAGGTCATCATGTACAACAAGTTGTCAGCTTTAATATCAGAAAAAGATAAATCGACATTAAAATCACCTACAACAATTTTTTACCCTCTGAGCTCATCACTTTTGCAAGACAATCCGATAGACGTGCATAAAAAATGTCGTGCTCCTGCATTGAGGAAGAAAATGGCTGTGGTTTATAAGCAGCGACAATAAGGAGGGTTTGATTGTTACCAAACTGAAACCTTGCTGCAGCAAGTTCACACTTACCCTCTAGACAGTAACGTGAGACATCTATGACCTCAGATTTTATAAAAGGTTTACTAAATATACAAACCCCTCCTTTTTGAAGAGATTTACGACAGAAAGCTGTAATGCCATTAAAACCCTGCAAATATGTTACTTCAAACTTATAATCTCTTAAATGGTGTTCAGATAAACAAACAATATCTGGATCTTCGGAATCGAAAAATATTTGAAAACTGTCTATTTTTCCAGATAGACCCTGCACGTTGTGATGAATTATCTTATATACTTTTTACACAACATTAATTGTTACATCCTCTATCTACACGATTCATTATATGGATAGAGAAACTACACAGCATTGTAGCTTATGTAATCAACCTGCTAAATTTAATTAAGCTGAAGTTTAAAAAAACGCCTACCCAGCTTTGTTGTTTAAAGCGGTAACTTGTAAATAGATTTATTTCATAATTAGATTTTTCATAATAAATATACACGTTTTCCACAATTGTATTTATTACCCAAAATCTCATACAAAATTCCAATTTAGGACCGTGATTTTGACTTTTTGCTACATTCTATAAAGTTTTACCTTGAATGAAAAATATCAATATTAAGTTTCAGGTCTCTAGACTCTTGCTATCATAGATGCTTTACGGAGACACATACTACAAGATTTTTAGAAGGTTCCATTGTTTACCAAGTCTTGACCTAGCATTATTTTTTATCGCAACATTTATGGAGACATAACAGCAAGGATACAGTTAAACAATGAAGGAATGCTTCCAAACCATTAACGTCTATTATATTCCAATACCAGAGAGCCATTTTGTATTGTATAAACACACAATCAGATTTACGGAGTCTAATAAACTTATTAGTTAAGCTGGTTGTGTTTATGTACAAGACAATCTATACTTAGAGCATGTAAATAAGAGAAGTACTTTGTACTCCAACGAATTTGCTGTACTAATCGCTTTAGGATAACGTATCCTCAAATTATGTAGTTCTTATTACCAGCCTCCAGCTATAGGTAGCCTAATAGTACTGTATTGTCTTTACGTTAGAAAATGGCTTATTTCATATCTCATTTTGAGCAGACAGTCATGGTTTTATTGAATCCGGCCAACAAAAGACCGCAATCTTGGTAAATCCCCAAGGCGCCACGACTCTATAGCGCTCAGTCATTATTGTTGTTGCTGAGAAACTCTCGGGTACTGACGTTATAGTAATTATTGTACTAATTTATTGCTACCAGGGCTTCAAATATGTATTTTTCAAGCACTTGTATACTATAAAGTACAGTTAATTTTTAATGTGATTTTGTCTTACGACTACTTATTTCAGGTTAGTCAAGACAAGCAAATAAAATATTGCAACACCTAAATCTTACAAGAAATAAACTAGACAGACAAACTTTAAATACCAAAATTACTTTCACTTAAGTAAATATATTTCAAAATGTAGTTTTTATCACGTCTAAGTAGTGGTAATTAGTTACTTGACCTACTAGGGTATTACCTCATTTGGAATTATTTATTTCCAAGAATGGCCTGCTACAGATTAGAGTTATATTTTTAGCAAATTGGTACAACAGAATAGTCATCATAAAAGCTCGAAAATTGTGAAATCTTTCTTAATTAAAAAAGCAATTTATCACAAATTTTGATTGTGAGTGACCATTTTAACAGTGCCATTATTGGTATATCAAAACAACATTGAGAACAACCAGAAAAAACCTTCTTCTTAGTGCCAATTAATTGTGTGAATTTAGAATTTAATTTTTCAACGTGATGGCCAACTAAAATTTCTTAGAGAAAATCTTGTACTTTTAAGAATATAAAACAATATTGTACAACTTTCTTTACTCTTGTCAATCTTCTTATTATCTTAGACATCTACTAAAGGGATTAATACTAATAAAATTACACGTATTGACTCTTCTTGACATGGTTAAGAACCATTATATTATTAATTTAAATTGTAACAGTAAAGAGGAAACACGTACTTTCAATCAAAAATAAATTGATTTTTTATTGTATTTTAACAATGCATCATATATTTTGAAATCGTATATTTCAATGCAAGAACTCCGTAAACTTCTATTTGCGTATAGCCACGTTTACTCATTTGATCATCTCTGAGAGACATTTTCCCTTAGGATTACTATTTTATCCTAATATAAAATGTCCATAATAATGGATTAAAACATTGTTCTATTTACACGTAAAATTATTTATATCGCAATAAGTGGTTGAAAGTAAAGTGAGTGAAGGTAAAATTTAGTAATATTTAATTTCTTCAGTCGTGGCGCTATCACTAGTCAGTTTTAAAAAATCAGCATTAGGAAAACTGGTTACATGATGGGTAAGCTTATGTAAGAGAGTTAATATATAATGCCGATGGGCGAAGATTGAATCGCCAAAATCGCCATAGAGAAGTTCTTTTTATTTTTATGATAGCCGTTTTTACAAAATAAATCCTAAACATTTGAAAATTTGATGGTATTTTAACTAACTCACACTAGGTAAAGCTACGGTTCAGAAGATGTATCTAACATTACCCTGGAAAAAACCTTTAAAGATGACTTACCGACCACCACCAACAGCCGTATGGTGGGTTAAGAAACATTGGCAACCAACTCAAGCAGGTGGGCTGCTCAAAGGAAAATATCTCCAAGCAGTCACATATAAAAACTGCTCTTCAACTTGTTATTTTCATTTAATGGTAAAATAACTACTCTGTGGAATAATATCTGACTAATTCTACAATAGTAATTGTCTAAATATTAGTCCTTAACGGAAAAAAGTGACACGAATGTAGATGCAAATTGAACATTGTACATCAATAAAACTCATTCAAATGACAATTTACTATACCTATACTACTTAGATAATACCTTGCTGAAGATTGGACTCGTAGCTCAAATAATTATCAACTCTAGTTACAAGCACTTTACTAAATGCAGTTTACGGCCGTGAAGATAACAATAAGTCGCAAAGTGCAAAGTTCCAACATGGGAGTCGTTACTGACTTTATAATTGTAGTTTATACCACTAAGTGTTATATTAAATAACTCTTTTGTAGCAGTGGGAACACTTTAGCAGAAGAACAAAACTTTCTTGATGTATCAAGAGTTGATATGTGAGTGCTTTATTTGTTCAAAAAAACACCTTCAACTCAAGTTAATTGAACTTAAGTGTTATTGATCATTTTGATAAGATAGTATATGAGAAAGAAAAATTGTGACGTATAGAAAGAAAGTGGCTTAAACTCAAGGAAGACTATAATACGGATGTAACATGTTATAAATAAAAAAAAGGTGTAACATTTCATAATCGACAAGAAAAACCAACGTTTTTGCACACACTCCATAATGTATAAGAAGTCCCAAAAATATTAAGAAAAATCTTGAAACGGTAGATAGGAAGGAATACACAAAGGACAATAAGAAGACACAATATATCAACAAGTTTACAACATGTAATAAAGAAGGTTGTAAATTAATGATTCATGGTTTGTCACATTGGCTGTAGATTGATTAAGCTTCAGGCAATGTCGCCGTAACTTCCCCCACTTCCATTCATCTTTATGATTTGATGTGCATACTAGCCCTCCGGTTTCAGTTTATCTGTTGACTGACAATTCTTTACCATAGTGTGGCTAAACAATCTAACGATTTTAATGCGTTAACATTTTTTTGAGCAGAAAAACTTAGTCAACTAGTCAAAGTCAAAGTATTAGCGCCACGGAACACTTATAGAGAAATACTTATGAAAAAAAGACAACGTTTTTTATTTGGAACGTTGGCAACAATTCATTGTGTTTAAAGAAAACATCTCAAATTAAATGTAAAATTTTAAAGGATATTCTTTAAAAATAATTAAAAGGAAGCATATGTTCTTATACTGTGGAAATTACAGTAAGTTATTAATATTATTTTCTTTGATTTAGCTTAGTTTGTAATGATGCTCATCTAAGGAACTGTCCCTAGATAACTGGATATAAAAATCTAGCGTTATTTTACCCACCTGTTGCACAGACCGGGTTCTGGCGAGCTCTAGTTCCATAAATACCTAGCTTGAATTTCATCGTGTAATTATTTCCATGTGCATTTTTTATTATTTTCTGTCTTCTTATATCATATAAACATTCAAAACACCCTCAAAAGGACTCATAACTTTGGTTAGTCAAAAAATAATATTTGAGATAACAAATATAAAAATTAATAATTAGTTATTCGTTTAGTTTACTGAAATGATCATGAGTTTTAACCAATAAGACAGGTGTCAAACTTTCTGTGTATATAATTAATCTATGAAAATGTACCCTTTGAGTTTTAGTCTAATTATATATTATATTTGACCCAGAAAGATCTAAAAAAATAATGTATGGAAAAAAGTAATGGCTCAGAGGAGTAACAGTCAGCATTTTGACAATTTGAGATCTGTGATCGAGACCCGTTGAAGCAAATACTTTTTGTTAAGTACTGAAGTCGGAACGGTGCAACAACTTCCATTTTAACGTTTTCACCCCCCCATATTTTTTAAATCTGTTCAGCAAGCCTCTCCACCAATGTTATGTACAGAAGACTCGGTTTATCCACCGTGTTTAGAGATTGTGTCTAACACATCTTAATACACCTTGTGAGATAACCAGAACACCTAATTAATTAGACATACCTCTTTTTTAGTTTACACGCTCCGGATGACGAGACGATAGAAAGAAAATTTTAAATTTCTTGGTCGCATTTTTTTGGATCTCTCCAAGCGGACATGGCCACCATATTACAGGAGTCAAGTATATGACGGTGTCCAATTTCAG
Source organism: Homalodisca vitripennis (assembly GCF_021130785.1). Lineage (NCBI taxonomy): Eukaryota > Metazoa > Arthropoda > Insecta > Hemiptera > Cicadellidae > Homalodisca > Homalodisca vitripennis. Next base: position 223,276,350 of record NC_060207.1, read on the forward strand.
ACGCTACACTAAGCGGACCGTGAAATCTTGCTAAATTTGACACTCGCATTGAATCAACCACCTTTATAATGCTACATTACGTGTAGAGTACTCTGATCATAATAATTTGTTAGTATTAAATTAGGCACATCATGAAGACATGAGTACTAAAAGACATAATTTTCAAATGCGTCCAATAAATTAATACTTAACATTTCCTTTATTTGAAATTAATTTTGTAATGGTGTGCAACTTTAAGGTAAGAACGGTTTTATAGAAAACTCGATTTAAATATGCATTACTAAGTTATTTCTTTAAGTTTTTAACATGTTCTAAGCTGTTGTTTACTTCGGTGTTTAAATCCTGCAAGTAAATGCAACGTTTGATTAAATCAAATATAATTAAATACAGGGGAGGGGAAATTGACAATAAACGGCTAATTGCTTTGAAGGGTAGCAGAGGGGAGCGAAAATCAGATTAAGTGATTGTGAGTGTTAGCGTTCACATCATAACACTTGCAGTTTCATGACTGTAGCCGGGGGTGGTTTCACAGTGAGTGATACAAGAGTGGTAGGTCACCTCACTGTGTGGCTGTACTGTCGAAAGTCTTGACAATTTACATTTAAAATCCTTGATACTGTCATTAATCATAATGTAAATTGTAAGATAGTTATGAAAATAAAGATTATGGACTTTACTATCGTTAAGTATATCAGAAAATTTAAACACATTCAGAAGATATAGATACTTCATTTTACCAACTTTCAATTTAAAGACGCTCATAGTAAAAACAATAACCATTCACTACGTTCCTTTTCACACTTTAGTCTATACAATAGAAGTTTTTAATAATTCAGTGAATGTTTATGGAGTAATCCTCATTTTAATCTTATCCTGCACATCCTCTTGGGTCGTTGATATGTGCTAAGACCGTAACAGGCAGAAAAAGGAGAAGACTGTATACTGTAAACGATTGTTTACAACAGTAAGGTTAAAAGTGGAGCAGATTTATATGGTATTTAAAACAACGCTATCACTACCTCACCCAAAGTATGACGTAATAGATCGTGTGGCCCTCCCATTTTATTCCTTTTACTTTGTTGTGGTATGTTATATACATAACTCAATATAACCATGCTGGTATATATTGAACATATTTTTTTGAAATCGCAAGTATATTTGAGAAGTTAGGGAATCGAATGTAAATGGGTATTAATATTTTTTTAGTTTGTTTAATTTTAAACAATTTATACTTTAGGCACGGTTTTGTCCCAGTTAGTTTAAAAATGTACATTTCCATCCTACCAATTTATTTCACAATCAATAAATTTTGAAATATGAAAACCTTCATATATGGCTGTTTTGAGACCTTCCTCGGTCTCATGTTGCATTTTAAGGTCTCAAATTACGTACAACCTTATATATTCAAGTACAGTACTTAGTTTATTAAAAATTTAATAACAATATTTAATCATTTCCAGAAGATTAATCATGCAGAAACTAAATATGTTTTATAAACATAGTAATTTGGTAGTTCGAACTTAAATACAAATTTTTGATAAGACCGTATGAACGAATTGTTATTCGAAGCTTGTTGTTTTGTAATTTGTATACTTATGAATATTTCTAAAACTCTAATTAACCTTACAATTCAAAATATTATTCACGGGGTACCTTGGCACAGTGCGTTTGTTAGATTCATAAAATATAACGCCAAAGAAAAAACGATTCCTCGATGATCCTTGGTGAACTCACAGAACTTAGTGAATCACTGTTTGACGTAAATTTTATTACTTATAAATTTTATCTTATTTGACTTGATTCATATTCTATAAATGCAACATGAACTCTTCCTTATTGTAGTTATTAATAGATTATTATTATTTATTTAATATTCTTTCCTCATTTATTTGGAGTCGATCAAGTCTGTATCCAAGTCTCCATATCTTACTAGCAAATTGTTTTTAATTCTTTAAATATACGATGATAAATTTTTACTTAAGGGAATTCTATTATTTTGGTATAGATAATAACAGAAAACTGGACTATATCTATGGACATTTGGAATTTGGTTACTCCATTCTCTAGTCAAAGGTTCACATATACCTAATCAGTTGCGGCATAAAACACTAAGAGTCATTATTTTAATTAGTTAAGTGATGCAAGTTTTGAGCGAAGAATGTAAGCACACGTAAGGTCGTGCAAGCGAAGAATAGATAAGTACATTGCCTAAAAAAGGTATAATGAATTCTTAAGAGTTTCTCTTTATGAGAGAAAATGCAGTTATAAAGAAATGCAAAGTTGCGGAGAGTGAATAATTTAATTTGAAGCCACACAAAAGGGAGGCCTTGATATTAAAACTAGTTTGCACTCTTATTACTTTCAAAATGAATACTGATATTATGGTGACGTCAAGGTAGACTTTTTCTTTCCTTTTCCTCTTAAAGTAAAAGTAAAATTATGCTAAGTTTTAGATTCTTAGTATTTGCTGAATATTTTATCTAAACAACACTATACAGTATTATTAAATTGTCAATAAGATTAGAACAATTCTGGTGTATTAAAAGACATTATTAAAATAACTTATTCTATGTGCTCAAAAATATAGCTCAGTATTACATTTACGGAGACTAAAATAAGAAGCCTATATCTCTATTTAAATACAATAATTAGAACATAATTTAATTTTCTCATTATTTTAAATGTGAGTTAGGAGCAATTTATTGTTAGGTGTAACTCACCGTATTTATTAATGCTTCCAGTCTTAAAAAGCTGGTGATTGATTCTGACGTTATTTTAAACTGTGATAACTGGTAGTGATTACACGGAGTAAAATCCTAATCTTAATATTAGTGTTATAAATGCGTAAGTGCCTTTTGAATGTTTGTTTTGCTTTAACTCAACTGATATGTTCTGATATTTTACACGGACATTTTTAGAGTACCTAGGATGAATATAGACCTAACTTATTTGGAAAGTTCGTCCGGGCTATTATAAGTAGCGAAAAATCCCATCCTTAAATAATAACTTTGTACTAAGTAGTGTAAGGCATTACCTATAAAAGTCAGAAATATTGTAGAAAGCGTTGTGTTTAATTTTTAAACAAGTTTGAACACTTCACAATCTCGTAATTTAAGTTTAACATGAAAGTAGGAAGTTTTTTTAATACTAATAATTACATTTAATTCATATTACACCCGAAAGAGAGATCGAAAAATACTTTAATACCAATCGAGTGAACAAGATAAAAGTAAAAAGATATTTGATTTAGACTCAACTCGTTTCTCGGCTGATTTCCCGCGGGGCTCTCAGTGTTGACGGATTGCTTGTCGGTAAGTGGCGTTTCTTCAGGGTCTAGTGACAAAACTTACGAAACGGGAATATTATTAGAATTCTTTTGCATTATATTTAGTATCAAGGACTACCTTAACTTACTCATATAGTTTTACTACGTTTACACGGAACAATTGATTGTATTTAACTTTACTTTCAATTATTAACATATGTCATGCGTTTCTTATCGGCATGTTAGGGGCAATATAAAAGGTAAATATTGCTTAGCCCTGGTGTCCTTGAGAATAATTGCTTCCTTGGGGTCCCGTGCGGTGCACCATCCAGTCTGCAGGACATGGATGAATCAATAAGTTTATTATTTAGTTAGTTACGACATCACGCTTTAAACATATACATAACTCGCCTTCGGCTCGCTGGGGGCTACGCCCCAAGGCCCCCTTTTGGGTGTTGGTCAAATTCGGGGATAAGCGGAATTCGGTGACAGGTTAATTCAGAGGAAATTCCCTCCGAGGGGGGGGGTAATGTTACCGGGGTTAAGACATCAGAGGGTTTAATGTACTCAGGAGATTATCTGGTCATACCAGGAAATTCCGGGAGGGGGTTAATGATACCGGGGGTTAAAACACATGTGTGCCTCTTTTAGAGGGTGTTTTGTCTGTGAACATAATTAAAATTCACTCTGTCCCTATCTACCTTTGACGCTTCGCTAACGTTCAGCCAATGCACGTTCTGGGGTTGTATTCACTCTTTAACGTGGCACTACAATTTAAATCTGGATCCGGAATTAATATCACGAATTGTGGTCGCATCAAACTTTAAACTCCTGAAATTACCAATTACGACAAAGCTTTCGCAATTGACAGCGATTTTCGGGACTACAGAAGGAAATACTACAGAAATGCTAATCAACATTTTTTGTAGATATTATAATTTTAAATTTAAGAAAAGTTAAATAATAAGGCTTTAATTAACGGTCCGGCCATTATAAAGCCCAGAACCAAGATGTTCACGTAAAAATCACAAAATATTTGCAGTCTGAAAAAAGAATGATTTAATAACTGCTTGGTAATACATGTGGGCAATAATGTTTGCTGCCAAAACTATCAAATTTCAGTAAACCTTCGCTTGGCGAGGCTAGAAAGAATATCTGCCACAGTTTTAACTAAAAAAATCGTTCATTGAAATTTAATATTTTAATATTGCTATGAAAATTGTTGTGAATTTCTCCTTTTCTAAATATCACTCAAGGTCAATATCGAACAGAAGTCTTTCTTAATATAATAAGTAGACGAATAAGATATTTTTGCATGAGGGTAACTCACTTAATGATATCACTGATAGATGTTAGTCTCTTGCATCTTCCGGTTGCTTTTGTTGCCTTAAAATAATATTAAGTTACATTGAATCCTATTTAAGAACAATATTTAAAATGCAGTAATATTATACAATAAAATGGCATCTCTTTTCTCCAAACTTTCTTACGGCTATTTATGAAAATTTTAAGGTAATAGTTCACAGAAACCTTTTCCTGGAAAAGGAAAATTCAAAAAGGACTAAAAAATTTTTACATTTTATCACTAATACTGTAATACAGTAATCATAATAATCCCCTTTAAAACACGTTACACTTTCATTGACTCTAAGTAAATTAAATAATACAAACACTGTGATAGAGTGTATCAGTTTAATTTGTTACAAATACATTAGTAATCGAATTTTACAGTTTATATATAGAAATTTTATTACTAGACAATTAATACAAGTTACTGATAATACACTACTGGTTAGTTACGGTCTCTACTACGCTAATACCGACTATAACCTGTACTGGTCTGTACCATAATGCTGTGTCTGAACATGTTCCTTCAACTACTTTGCCCGTACAGAATACAGAAGGTTCACATAGGAGTATATGGCCTGTAGCATCTGGAAATCACAACATACATGAGCGGGCAGGTCTCTGTTAACTAATCTGGAATGTATACAGCAGCTACAAACACTGTTTTGGAATCCAGATTTAATGCTTTGTAGTGTTTGTATTGGAATAACTAATATAATATAAAGCTGAGTTTGTTTAATTGAAAACTAGTAATTTATTGAAATTAAACATTATACATGTATTAGCTATAATAGACTTTATAAAACCAAGATATTTTAGTCTTAGTATACTCATAAATAAATATATATTAATAAGATACCTCCAAAATCTCATACACGAGAAAACATGGAGAGTAATGATTTATGAATTTGAAATTTTTAAGATATATATGTATATATATATATATATATATATATATATATATAACACAAAAACTATTTTTATCGTCAATTGTATGTTATAATTAAATAAGTAAATATTGGGAACGATTACTAAAGCTTACTTAGATTTGTTAGAAGGAAGCGGTATAAAAAAACTCACTAATTAAATTATCCTCTTAAATAAATTGCAGTAGCTCGATTATCTGAGGAAACACTTACGTAGCGATATGACGCCATGCTGAGAGGCTTGACTCCGCCTGCAGTGACGCGGAGAGGTCGGGTAGCGACGGTCATCATCACAAGAAGAGAGCGCTTGAACTCTATAGGTTTGTTGACCCAGTTGCAGGCAAACAAGGCTCGGTGTAGATTGTTTGACTAGGAAAACATCATAGTTAATACCTTCACTACCGGTCTGCAATGAACTCTATAGGTTTGTTGGACAAGTTACAGGCAAACAGGGCTCGGTGTAGATTGTTTGACTAGGAAAACATCATAGTTAATACCTTCATTACTGGTCTACAATGAACTCTATAGGTTTGTTGTCCCAGTTACAGGCAAACAGGGCTCGGTGTAGATTGTTTGACTAGGAAAACATCATAGTTAACACCTTCACTACCGGTCTACAATGAACTCTATAGGTTTGTTGACCCAGTTACAGGCATACAAGGCTCGGTGTAGATTGTTTGACTAGGAAAACATCATAGTTAATACCTTCACTACTGGTCTACAATGAACTCTATAGGTTTGTTGTCCCAGCTACAGGCAAACAGGGCTCGGTGTAGATTGTTTGACTAGGAAAACATCATAGTTAATACCTTCACTACTGGTCTACAATGAACTCTATAGGTTTGTTGTCCCAGTTAAAGGCAAACAAGGCTCGGTGTAGATTGTTTGACTAGGAAAACATCATAGTTAATACCTTCACTACTGGTCTACAATGAACTCTATAGGTTTGTTGTCCCAGTTAAAGGCAAACAAGGCTCGGTGTAGATTGTTTGACTAGGAAAACATCATAGTTAATACCTTCACTACCGGTCTACAATGAACTCTATAGGTTTGTTGACCCAGTTACAGGCAAACAAGGCTCGGTGTAGATTGTTTGACTAAGAAAACATACTTAATACCTTCACTACCGGTCTACAATGAACTCTACAGGTTTGTTGACCCAGTTACAGGCAAACAGGTCTCGGTGCAGATTTTTTGACTAGGAAAACATCATAGTTAATACCTTCACTACTGGTCTACAATGAACTCTATAGGTTTGTTGTCCCAGTTAAAGGCAAACAAGGCTCGGTGTAGATTGTTTGACTAGGAAAACATCATAGTTAATACCTTCACTACTGGTCTACAATGAACTCTATAGGTTTGTTGTCCCAGTTAAAGGCAAACAAGGCTCGGTGTAGATTGTTTGACTAGGAAAACATCATAGTTAACACCTTCACTACTGGTCTACAATGAACTCTATAGGTTTGTTGTCCCAGTTACAGGCAAACAGGTCTCGGTGCAGATTTTTTGACTAGGAAAACATCATAGTTAATACCTTCACTACTGGTCTACAATGAACTATATAGGTTTGTTGTCCCAGTTAAAGGCAAACAAGGCTCGGTGTAGATTGTTTGACTAAGAAAACATAGTTAATACCTTCACTACTGGTCTACAATGAACTGTATAGGTTTGTTAACCCAGTTACAGGCAAACAGGGCTCGGTGTAGATTGTTTGACTAAGAAAACATACTTAATACCTTCACTACCGGTCTGCAATGAAGTCTATAGGTTTTTTGACCCACTTTCAGGGAAACAGGGTTCGGTGTAGTTTGTTTGACTGGGAAAACATAGTTCATACCTTCACTACCGGTCTACAATGAGCGAAACCGACTATTTTCAATGTGCCTGTGGGGCCGTACGTCGCCTACCGCAGTCACCATGCTAACGAACACACATTTATAGGTATTCAAACAATGTTTTTTGTGCTGGCTATAGATTAAAATGATAAATAATACAGCTTAAATCTTGACCTCAACACACATGCAAACCATGATTATAGCCACGGACATAGAGGTTATTGTACTGGTGTATTTATTTGAGTAACCTTAAAGTGATCTAAAGTATGGATGTAAAAAAAAATTACTTTAAGTCAATATGTGGACGATAAATAAAAAAGGGGGTTTACTTCTTAATTACAAAATAAATTATAATTTCGGATAAGAGCACTTTCCCTGAAGTATTGATTATTTATGAATAATTTAATCTTTAAAATTGGGTTTTAAAAAAGGTATCATTAATGCTATGGATTGCATTTAAAAAGGAAGTGAAAAAAAATATTATTTAAAACTTTAGGGTGTCTGTCTATCGTTTTAATAACCTGGCACTATTAAAAGCTCTTAAATTGTACCACTATCTTATTTAAAAAAATTGTATTTGTACCAACATTTATCACCTGTATATTTCACAACTTCTTTGTGAGCGACAAGTATTATAGGAATTAATACGCTAAATTCTAAATAGGAATGTAGTGTCTCATGCATATAGGGTCATTTAACACATTCATCTATCAAAATGGATTAATAAAAATGGTTATTTTAAAATGAAATACAGTAACATTACTTTCTGTAGTATTAAAGTATTGTATTATAAAACATTAGACATTTACGATAGAGTTATTATCGTGATTCTTACTTTTAACACCCAAGAGTGATGACTAAATAAACACAAAAGTCAAGATATTGAGGTAAATAGATGATTAGTATGTCTAGTTTACTACGGAGGATAATCGTTGGAGCAGATGAGACTGCCTGACTGTTATTGGTTTGTTTTTAAACCTATCGGGGAGAAAGTTCTTCCTTCTGTCGTCTATGACTTAAAGTGTCTAACTGCTTCATTCAAGGTGGGATGACTGACCCAACGTCCACTTTCCCTCCTCATGGTAAACGTACAGTGGGATCTAGCCGGGAAATGGTTCCCAACGCCCACCCTCACCCATACCGCACATCCTGTCACTTCGGAAGCAGCCCAGAGGTACTCATAAGCCTAATCCGTAAAAAGTATACTCAGTTACTTATCCTGAGTGAACAGAGAAGAAAACCCTACAAACATACTTTTTATACAGGTTTTAGGGTTTACTTTTCAAATAAAGGTCAATTAGGTGAATTTACTTCTTATCAACTCATTAACATTTATTTTTATACATTTTTCATACTTAACTGTGGGTACAATTAACTCAAAACTGTATGTGTTTGCAATAATTTAATTATGCTGAAACTTCAATAAATATAAGCACATCTTGAAATATAACTAATATAGGTTAGTTTAATTTGATTTTGGTCCCACCACTAGTTTTATCTAAACAAACCATAAATTTTTTTCGAATGTACCCGATAAAACACTTTCGGAGTATTTATATCTCAAATTAATGAAAGATTGAGTTATTTTTTAGTACATTTTCTTTTTTATTGAATGAATAAAAATATATAAAAAGAATTGTCATATATAGGGAAATTAATCCATATTACTTCTTACGAATTAAAATCACATGTTGCATTCTCTTAATTTATTATCATTATGTTCATAAGGATTTAATGTCAAACAACCCCTCTCTAGAAGTTTTTAAGCTATGTACATAAAGTCAAGACAATTCAGAAATATTCATTAAACCACAATTGGTTTGTTGTAAAATTTTGTGTTGACACTAACTCCCAAAACAAGAATAATGAGGTAGAGGAATTGCATTTTAAATGGACATTTAAATGGTCTTGAAAACTATAAAAGATATTTAAAAAACCGTGTTTCTAGTATGTTTTAGTAGATACAAAATAAAACAAATACTCCGAATAAACTAAATTGAATGTGCACTTCTATCACTGATTTTATAATTTCCTTTATGAAATAGTTAATGGGACCCACCTCAGTGATAATGCTCTGGCAACAGTAGCTGAACACCCCCATTGAGAAGAGAGCGGCGAACGTGATGTTGCCCTTCACCAAGTAGTCCTGAACCGTCTGATTCTTCATCTAAACATACAGATGACTTACTAGTAGTTACAAATACATTTAGTCAATTTGTTAGTGTGAAGAACGTACGCAAACAAGTGGTCATCTTTACACCTAACAACTAGTCTGTGCATATATAAAAACTCATCAATAATTAATAGTACATCAGTAAATGTTTACTTCTATTATAATAATATTCCTCTTAGAACGGAAATCGGTATATTTTCACTCGATCGACACGGCATCGACACGTTATAGACATCGGCTCTAAGAAAGGGAATAGAAACACCAGAGTACATAATCCATTTGGGAATTCAAGTGGTATTAGTAAACACTTATCACACTTCAGAATATCATATCGCTACCCTGCCTACTGGGTGTTCCAGACCACCCGTCACAAATTCCTAGCGGTTACACAACTAACTGTACAAGTATGGTTTCAAAAGATTCCATATTAAATCATCCCCAATTATTTTATATGTAAAAATACAGTGTCCAAAGAGTGAGGATTCCATGTCACAATCTAAAAATTTCGAATGAAAACACTCGCCATGTAGCACATCTTTTTAAAGTTCTTTACAGTTTAAACATTAAAACGAAGAAATTCGACCTTTTTAAATCGAAATTTTGACACGAATAGAAGTAATTCAATTTTCTATAACATTTGTATCATTTGTAAAAATCTGAACCGTTCTAACGATATCTCTAAAGTAAAATACAAGAATATACTAACTACATAAAGCAATTGATAGGGAATAGTTTTAAAATCACGATACTCCTCCACGAGGTTAGTAAATTTCTTCACCTCTAGATGTTATTGGAAAAAACTCCAAAACAACACGACTATTAAAAATTTCCGTTTGCTTTTGAAATTTTTCATGGCAAAAAGTGCATTAGATATACATTTTTATTTTCCTTATTGTTAAATATACACGTATTGTAATTTTGGGGTCAGTTTCATAATGGGTATTAAATTCTGTAAGGCTATATAGTATTCTTACTAATATACTATTTTGTGGAATTAGTTCATATTTCCTTATAATTTTGCGATAAATTTACCAATATATTTGTAAATATATGAATGGAATGTACATTGAATTTAAATCTTAATTTAAGTATATATATTGATATAAATCTTTATTATAAATCAGAAACGTACAATTCTTCTTTGAGTGAAAAGTGAAGAATTGTTATTTAAGCTCAAACATTTCCCTGATTGAATGTAGAGACGGTTTTTGCCCAACCTCCGAGATAAGACTTACATGCACTCAGCCCATCAAAATGAAAACGAAATAATATTGAGAATACATTAATAATATATTATATTAACTAATTTAATAAAATTTTCAGAAGCGTTTTAATATTAAGCAGCTTTATTATTCTCTTATATACGCCTGATACTAAGAGGGTTTCAAAACGGTATTACTTTATTCATAAACTTAACATTGTTGTTTCAGTGGCACTTACGACTTCTTCAAAAGAACGTTTATCTGTCTTTATCCTTGGTAATAAGCTATCTCACTAACCGTCATCATTTGATGGACCAACAAGGCACAGATGATGACTGCCAGTTGTATGAAGAGCAGCAAAGACTGGCGAAAAGTTCGATCCACTATCTTTGTGTAGCTGAAAGCAGTAATGGATAAATTTTCATAATGCATAATAATGCACTTGATGGATAATTTTGTTCACAATGCAAGCTTATCAATGAATTATACAATGATATTAAAATAACATAGTAAAAAACCCTGGAATTGAGATTTTAATTAAAAAAAAGATAAGTTAAAAAATGTCCATAAGAATAAGCGACTGCTTTCTTACAAATCATATTCTATGGTGTTTGCTGAATAAGTAAGTAAACGCATACAAAAATACTGAAATTCCAAGGTGTGTAGGTGCCAATTAGTCATTACCATAATATCATAACATAGATTAAAATATCAACTCATGTTATCATATTTACAACCCTAAATATAACACACATCATCTTATAACCTAAAGATTTATTAAAATTTCATAAATTAATGCTATTTTGAATTAAATAAAATATTAACCTTTTTAGTTCATTCAACAATGCCTAATAGATAATAAACTACACATCCTCTGTGAAGAAAAGCCACTGTATTAACTCTGAGACATATCGGAGAATGCTCAAATTTAGAAGTTAATTATTGCTTGGAGCTAAATAAAACTCATTTCATCATTTAATTTAAGTTAGAATATGAAAAAATTATAAACTGGAATTGCTAGTATCTTAAAATGTTTATATAATAATTTTTTTAATTGCTAAATCATTTTGTATAGTTTTTATATAACAATGCTAATAACGATTTCATACAGTTAAGAAACTAATAACTCAAAAACAAAGCAACAGACTCCAACTCCAAGAGAAATCTCCATAACCACATGTCATTCAATCCTTCTTCTCGTGACCTTAACAAAAGCTCTATTGGCATATTTGCATCATTCTTTCTAGAGCTCAAAATAAAAGTTTATGCAACTCATATTAATTCAAGACGACGTAATAAACAAGTCCCCTATGGTCTAACGCTAAAAAGTAATTTTATTTTGATCTAATTTTTATTTTCAGCCCATAATTGTTAAAATTTAAAACTGTAGTCGTTATGATTATATAAGGCACAGTGCTAAGTATGTATCGTAATACTGATTTTGTAGTATTTACAATACTACACACATTATTTTTTTTTAATAGTGAAATAAGACTTGCAGGTGTAAAGAGCGTGTCCAATCTGTGTTTTTAGCTGGCTAAAATTGGTTACATTTTCATAAAATGAGTTAAAATTTCTTTAAAGAAAATTCCAATGTTTTTACACCACCTACCTGATTATCTCTATATGGTCTCGTATTGCTTCATGTAGAAGTTCTGCAGTGATTTTCTGGAGAAGTATAGCTTTTTCTCTGCCAGTGAGACGACGCTGAGAGATGTCAAGGGTAGAAAAGCAGTGCATCTCAGCTCTGGAATCCAACTCCTTCAGGTTCTCGATCAACAGCTGTATCATGGCCTTGATCTTCAACGAGGAGTAGATCATCGCCAGGTACCAGGAGGCATAGAACGCGCACACAGAAGTGATCGCAGTTGCAGAAACCAAGTATGCTACAGCATAAACCGCGTACGATTCTGAGTAGAACGTGATTCTCCCTACAGGCAGAGGCATTTCTTGGATTTGGGCTTTTAACCCCTTAAAGGGCAGAGTCAGCAAGGGTCCTAGCACCATCGTGACGCAGCTGATCACGAAAAAGTTGTTAAAGATGACCACGTGCCCAAAGATATTGATCCATTTCTTGTAGTTCTGAACGATTACTGAATATCTTGAGACGACTGAGGCTTCACCGAATGGTTTCAGAAGAAGTTGAATAATTTCAGGGATGTTGTCCTTGTTCCGAATCATAACAGGAATGTTCAAAATCAAGAAGATAAAGATGAACGTCTCATAAGATTGGCCGTTGAGTATTTCGTTGGAGATGCCTTCCTTAGCGACGATGACAGTGTTGCTGGCGATGACGGCTAGACAGGAGATGACTACCCAGACCAATAATGGGCAGCTAAACTGGCCGGTGCGGTAGTTGAATGTGGTACCGGCCCGTATGATCAGCGGGAAGTACTCTATATACGGAGACAGATGCATTTTTAGACTTCCGAACTGCAATGGAAATCAATTATACTGTATTTAGTTTTGTTAGGAAATGTTGTACTTGTATAAAAGACAAAGAGTTCAATAAGGTAATATGCTGTGGTATGAACACCTGTTTGTTGTATGCTTACGAACCACGAAAGGGAACGCGCGTATAGACACACCTACACATATTCATATACATGTATAATATTCATGTTCATATAAAATAAAAAGTGTTGGTTTAACGTGATATTATAACAAATCTGCACTTAGTTTAACCCTTTTACTTCCACAGACGTATGCACGATGACCACCACAAGCGCTGAGACTGCTGACTGAACGTCCCAGTGTGGACCCGCTGTTGTAACTGAGACACAAGAACGCTGTAGTGAAATTCGCTATTTGCTGACATAGATTGTTGAAAAGATTATAAATCCACTAATACAGTAGCTGGAGCTATTATTTTAATTTCGTTCTATTTGTCATTACATTCTTTATGTAAAGATTAAAAAAGTAATACCTGGTTTTTATTTTTTTTTAATAAAGTAATGGGTTAAAAAATGTTCTCTAAAAATTTTTTTCAGAAATTATTATGTACTTTTTTCACTCTTTACTTATATATTTTCGTAAAACTACTTATGTTACGAGAACACAGTAACGTTTACAAGATTATTAAATATTGATATATAAAAAAATACAAGTAAAACAGAACCAGATGTGAATTTATGAATAAAACGGTGTTTTGTAAAACATAAGTAATTTGTTTACCTTTGGATCACAATAACGCCGTTTGGCCTCTTAAACTGAACATGTTAATGTTCAAAATTACATTTAATATTAAAAACACTGTTTATAAAAATTACCCATGCTGTATTTAGCTAAAAAAAGCTAACTCTTTAATTAAAATTTTAAATCATACCAGATCTTTATAGATTTCTCGTAACAAAGAATTGCTATCTGAGTAATCGAAAGTTTAAAAAACTACTTTAAGTTACACAGTTTAAACAGTAAGGAAATGAAAAACTAAGAAACCGTTTTAATTATATCTAAAAATAGTAACAAACCATTTTAACCAGCTGACTTACATATTCTACTATTTTATATTACTATTTTATGTAACTTTTTAGCAATTTTTTGTTACTGTTTATAATCAAACCATTTAGAATGATTCTTTGCCTATATTTTGGTATAAATATTACTTTTATCACTAAAATTAAACGGGTGGTAAAAAAATAATGAAAGTCGAACCAATCACCCTGCGGCGTTTCTCGATGTAAACGCCCGAGCCGAGCTAATCGGTCGGTAGCGGTTCTCGGAAGAGAATGGAAATTCGATTAAATCGGCCAGTGGCGGTACAGTGCTAAAAAAGATTATTCTGCAAAAATACGTATTATAGCACATAGCGAAGCTATATCGGGAAGGGTTGATTAAATTCGAATCTAAAGTTCAATTACATTTCACCTTCTGCTTAGTACAGCGTCTGAAATCTGATATTGCTGTTGTTGCTCTGTTGTTGTTGTTGTTATCTGTTGATGTTGTTATCTTTTGATGTTGTTATCTGTTGTTTTTTGTTGTTGTTGTTGTGTTAAATGTTTTAATCTACTATGTCACATAGTAAAATGACAGTAATTGTGCTCTGTTTGTTTATAAATTTATTTATACCGCAATTCACCTTTCCATCATGGTTAACCATAAGACCAATGTAAAAAACTGCGAACTGACCAATGTTCGCTAACAGTCAGCCCATTTGAATGAAGTGAAAATACCATTACTAAACTGGATGTTGGTTATTTAGAAATTAAACTTCATGCAAAATTTAAATCTATTAATGATTTCGTTGTCAACATAATGTGCGGACAGACAGAGGTAGTCACACAGAGATAAACAAAACTTTCAAGCGGCTCGAGTAATTGGCTTCACTTACCCACAGCCAATTATCTATAATGTATATTTTTTGTTACACGCATACTTCATTGCCATGTTCATTACTTCTTACTTTTTTCTTACTTTATCTACAAAATAAAGCTGTATGTTTTTGCATTTACTTTCCATACTTTAGATTTATAAACCCATAATTTGGGAGTCATCTCTAATCACAATGACTACTTAATCTCGTTTGTATTTAATATAATGAATAGGTACTATGATGTTTAATTAAACTGAAGTAATAACATTTTATTGTAAATATTTATTTATTTTTTATTTATTTTATCAACTAATATTACTTGAATAACGTTATCGAAATAATCTCAATCATAAATTGTAAGTGACAACTAAATTTGTTTTTTTATCGTTGAGCATTTTCTTATGAGAAACATATTCTCCTCAAATCATATTAAAAGCAACTGAAATGTTATTATTAATTTAATTTGATTGACTAGTTTTGTAATCACATTAAAAAGTAAAATATAGTTATTGGTAAAAGTGTAAATACTGCTTAATAAAAGTACTAGTGATTTATTACCTTACATTTAACTGTTACACCTAACATACTTACATCTTCAACGATAAAGACTTCGTTGTCGACTGAATTAATTTAGAATTGTTTGCCTGACCAGACGCCGTGACGTCACAGTACCGTACAATTACCGGCTGCGACAATGTGCGGCTAAGTGGCCGGATGGTGATCAGCACCCTGTTATTAAACCTTCAATGATGCAACGATTTTTCTTTGATCTCAAAATTACAGCTTTACCCTTTACTTCAGAACTCTACAAAACGGTTTAACCAACGTTTCATGTACACTATATTATTTACAGAGTCAAACGGAAAGTCAATATCACCCACTTCTCTACAATTAAATTTTTCCCTTACTCCAGAATTCTAATTGATACAAAGTTACTACCTTTGATGTAATAAACATTACATAATCATCTGAATCACTAGCCATCTCATGCCGTGGTAATTAAACGTCTGAAAGAATAATGAAGCAACATATTTTATTGTCTGTAGTATTCTGGATATTCTGTATTTTTTTAATATCGGCGTGGTCTTAGATAATTTGAATATACGATGTGTAATACACTGAGTTGCAAATATGGTAGAGACAGCACATTAATCTAAAATAATAGTTTACAATAGTGTTTATCTACATCAAACTAGAAGTTGCGTAGCTTTACACATAATATTTTCATACGGAGACTACAACATGGGAAGGATAAGCCATCAATATACATTTTAAGAGCAGTTTTGATAATTTATTCTTTTTAACAAGTGAAATAGCGAAAATCATAATTATTCTATTATTTACCGATTTGGATGTCATTGCGTTTCGATCAGCTTTTAACTTGTGTTATTTGCTAATATGCACTCTCCAAGAGTGTTATTTGTTTCATATTCAATAAGGGCTGTACCGTATGCTATTTTATAAGAGTGTTTCTGAAAATCACTTCCAATAATCTGAAGTACGTCATAGCGACATGTAATGGCGCTTAGTATTCCTGTAACGTCTAGTATTAAACACTAAATATTCAAAATAATGCTCTTTGAGTTTATGCTAGCATTTTTATGTTCATTGTAATCTTTATTCAATGTTATGAGTATAGTATTTCATAGATTGAATTTTTTATGTGGCCTTACTCCAATGAATTGTGTATGAATAAAATAATATTAACATATTAATTAATATATTTTGCAGGATGGTATATGTATTTGCCCAATACGCTAAGTACAGACCATGAATATGGTTCTATATATTCATCTAAAAAAGAAGATAGTTGAGTAAACAATAACTGGCTTCACAATTTATTCATTGCAAGAATATCAATGAATACCAAATCTAATAAGATATTTGAATCTTTAACAAGCACAATCTGAAGCCTTGTTCCTTCGTACGAGTCATGCTGTCTACTGTTTATTTATCGGAATATTTATTTCTACATTATGTCAATGTATATAGAGTTGACAAAAACGTACATTATGGTGAATGGTGGAGGGGATTTGGTGGTGGTCTTGCTATAGCTGTTACAGTGATTACGATCTCAGGTCAGTGCTTTAGGTATCTCAGGTTGTTTATATTATTATGAATCCCACATTCGTGTTCCAATTGAATTTAAAATGTGTTTAAAAAGTACATGTATAATTATCTTTTATATTGATAAAATATTCGTTTTTAAAAATACATTATAACACGCAAAATTATGTATCTATTGTATATTATATTCACTTTCAGTAAGACGTTGTTACAAAGCCGCTAAATCATCAGTTTTTTTTTATAAATAAATCGATGATTCAGAGTAAAATCTATACAACGGAGTATTGAACGATTCGGCAGAACGTTGCGAATCCTAATAAAGACGGACAGACTACACTTTTACCGTATAATCTTAAAAAATATGGTTTTTACTTGTAAAATATCTATATCTATCATCCTTTAATCCACCTGCATTAATTTGACCATATTTGAGTTTGTTGGAACCACAAAATTTAAAAGCTATATTTATATTTTGGAGAACAGTAAAAAGTGAGATACTACTTCACACAAATTTTTGTCAGGATATGGAATCAAAATATACAAAAACGCAACAAAAAGATTAAAAACAAAATTCTGTTGAAGACTAGGCATACTTTAAGGTAGTGCATTCGAGTTTAGTTTGGAATAAATGTTTCATTTCAAATTCAAATTTCTTTAAGATAACTCTCCCGACACATAAAAAGTCAAACATAATTGCTTACAGGTCATACTTGTAATATATATGTAGTTTCACGTCAATTAACGAAAAAAATATTTTCTATTTTTTTTATTACATCATAAATTTCAAATTCCATATTTGTTAGTTTCAAATTATGTAACCTTTGACCTCCTACCCATTTAATCATTCTAGCCAAATCCAGGTTGGTGGGTCTCACGATGCTACCCATACTATACCTACTGCTTACTTCTATCCATATCTTTAATTTATAAATGTTGCATCCCAAACAAAAGACATTCTATAATAGACGCTCTTATGATTCCTCGTAGCGTTCTACTTTTGTAGGGTTGTGTTCCGACTTTTTGCCTTACCCTTTATACTATACAAAGTATTGTTAAATACAAATTTAATGTGTCGAAGTATGAAAATTAAGCATAATTTGCGACTTTAAATTTATACTTTTAGTATGGGAAGACCATACAAATGTTTAACATTGAACGATTCTACCAGAGCCTTGGGTTGGCCAATGCTTAATGATTGCTTGTTGATTGCTTGCAAGCAGATTAACCAAACACAAGCGGGGATCGTGTCCAGATAAAGCCACTTTGTACTTGGTGAAGGGCTGAATATTGAAACAAAGCAGCGGCCAACATGAACCTGGCCATAAACCGAGAGCGAAATTGTTTTAACTGGTTCACTCTTGCAGCGTGAAGTTGTAGATTATCTGATTGTTCCTCAAATTAGTGTGTTTATATTGGCTTTATTTGTTTGGGCTACGTGATGATATATAATTTTATTTATATTATCACACATAGTGAAGCCGTAATGCAAAGGAGCACGTAATTAAATAATATTTATGTTTAGTAAAAAACAACCATCTTAAAATACAGTTTATTGTAACAATGACTTCTCTTTTAAGAGTTCCCGGTACGAGTTCCGGTAAAGGAAGTACTTTGTGTGAATTTATATTTGACGAAATTGAATTAAAGGTGACTATTAATTTCCGTTTATTCAGTTTAAATAATATTAAATTCATATGACAGGTATTCTTTCCTCCAATAGTGTGTTCATATACACACATGTGCGATGGAAACGGACACGTACAAAATAATCTCCAAGAAAACAAGAAGAACCCTGGAGCAGGCTTTTTTCTCTAGTGATTTATGTATACCCGACTCTATTAGCCAACGATAAAATTATGTTTAAGTACTGATAATTTACTCGATTGATTATTACTTGTTGATATAACTGGAAAGAAGGATTGATGATACTAAACCATTGTATGAAATACATAAAAACGAGTTATTTAAAGAGAGTGAACCATTCTAATTAATGTTAAACAATAGTGTTGTAAATTATACATGACAAATAAATAGATCTCTGTGTAGCCTTTTGTGCAACTGCTTATTTGTAGCATATAATAGGGACTCAATTAGCACGGTTACAATTAGCAAGCAACGTTCCTGCTATAGAACGGGTTTTTAGTGCAATAGCTTCAATTTGTAATTATTATCAGGGTTCATCTTTCATGTGGTGGATAGTAATTGAATCACACAAAGTGAGTTCTGTGTGTCATATGATGTAGTAGTAGCATACTCGCCGGGAAAATAAGAGATCCGGGCTCGAGTCCCGGCAGTGCAATTTCTTTTTTTAAATATATTTCATAAAAAAAATTAAATAAAAATACTCTCAGTTATTATTATTTAGTTTTTATTTTTTATATCCATTGATTAGAAGGAAAACAGAAATGGAAATCACTGAGGTAAAGTGTATCGAGTACAGAAGTGAGACATGGATGCCTACATTCATTAATGAACCGTCAAGTGTTTTACCGTTAACTCGAGTTTTCTTTTTGCTTCTTCCATCACATGCCACTATCTGGGACTCGCTAACACATTCATGACTCTGATTTTTTGTGGTCTTATAAAATTTTACTTGATTACTTTGAAAATTCCATTATTCTTTCTGGAAAAACCGTGAAAATACTTCATGGTGGTATTTTGAAGTATACAACGTTTACTATGTTTGATAGAAATGCTAATAGACATTTGTTCCAGATACATTGTAATACAAGTCACGAATAAAAAAATGTAAAATATAATACTATAAAAAGAAAAAGAATAAAACCATACAACGGCGTTTAAAAGAAACCGATAAAACGTAACGAAAATGAATGCACAGATGGACAGACGTATGGGCAATAACAAATAAGGTTCTTTCTTTTATCAAGAGTAACCATACTACAACTTTTCATGACTCAGAGACCTTCTATTTATCTCATATATGCCTAAACACGTGTAAAGTTATATCTTTGACAAAGAGAAGCAAAGTTTCAAGTCATTCCGGCCTTTTTATAAAAGGTTACCGCTCAGACGGGCAAACCACTATCGCTTTGACCTTTGGATCCTAAAACCAAGATATATCATCCTTGGAACAAGTAGAATCTCTATACAAAGTTTGAAGTATTTACGAATTTTCTATAAAGATTTATCGCACAGGTGGTCAGGTTAAAAGATACTTAGGCGAACTTGATCAAAGTCTTTCGACTTTTTTATCTAATATGAAATCATAATTGTCCTTTGACATAAAGGAACCTATCTACCAAGTTTATAATCTCTAGAGGGTTACTGGGTAAACGGTAATATAAACCTACAAACATACGGTAGGCCTGCTCTTTGATTTTTTAATCCCGATATGTATAGCACTATTCGTTGGAATACAAGGAACTTATCGAACAAGTTTAAATGTTTCCGGACTGTCCATACCTGCATAGACTGTCTAGATATACACACAGACAAACTGCCCTTAGCCATTTTTACATCAAAACCAGTAGGTTTCTTCTTTGAACTTAAAGAAGCCTATGTACCAAGTTTTAGATCCATTTGACTTTTTACCTAGAGTTAATGTATAGAAGACGAACGGTTGGATGAAGAACATGGTTTAAATCATGGTTTGCTGGGTCCTTAATAATATATCGTAAATAATAAATGATACATATGTATAAGCAAGCCTAAATACTAGTTAGCATTTAAATTACGTTGACAAAATAAGAGAAATATATTTATGCTACGCCCTAAGGATATTTACGTTAACAAGAACGTAAAATAAGTACAATGTATTCTAATGTACGATCTAACGTTATTTAAAGCGACAGTCTTATATACCTAGTAAAACTATATAAATCTGGATTTGTTTTGTTTAGTAGCTACATATAAAATTGTTATTCTGTCACCTAGAATGTATTTCAGTCATTAAAGTACGGTTAGTATGTTTCTCATAGTTAATTAATAGCAATGCAACTTTTAACATTACAAGTATTTTTAATGTCGGAATGTGCTTTTTAAACTAAAATAGCCTTATAAATTATTGAAAATTACTTTAATCATTTTTGTAATCAAAGGAAGCATATATTTATATGCATTATGATTGTGTGGCAAACTAAAAAATGTGTTTATATAAATATTTACTTGTTACATATATAAAACAAAGGAAGAAGATAATTGTTTGAAGAATCCGGACTATTAAGAATAATATATTGTGTATGACTGCATGTAAAGAATATGTAACCAGAACTCGTATAAAGGTTTAGAACAGCAGTGATCCTACTGATTAAACAATAATCCGTCAGACATTCAGTATAACGTGCTCGAGCTCTGACTGTCACGTCAATATTAAGCTCTAATCACGTTACTACATCACAGCTTATTGTGACCCATTGAATGTAGCTAATTAATTACTACCCGTCATCAATGAATAAAGCTAGATTAGTTCAGGATAAAGCACAGATTGTTGATTACTCTAGAACACCTTTACACAGAGTGGATGAGTCTTGAATGTAAATTTAAAATAAATGTAAAATTTATTATTAATTAATTAATATTTTAAAATTATATAAATACTAAATTCTCAATTTTTAATCTGGTTTGCACTTGAATGTGTTTAAGTTAACTTAGAATATATGAAGATATTTTAACAAGTATTTTTCGCTGATAAAAAGAAATCACCATAAATTTGGTGTAATTTGTTACACGAGAAGGTATGTAAAGTTTTCCGGGTTACATTGTAATGTGCACAGTTACAATCTTGAGGAATTTTGGTTTCACTGTAGTCAATTTTACACCAATCGGTTTTTTGCCAACACAAGTTTTGGCATAACGAACCATCTTCATTAAAAAGTGGTTAAAATCTGTTAAAAGAAGATGAATCTCCACAGTGATAACGAAATATCACAACTGTTGAAATGTGTTAACCATCTTATTATGCAATTGTGTAATTTATACCAATATTATATGTTTGCCACGCTTTATAATTTTTTTATCTCTTTCTCTTTTAACTAAATAACTTTTATGTTTGCTCATTCCTCAAAGATGAATATTCCTATTGTGACAGTAGGCCATCCAAAACCGAAGATACACCTGGTGATATAAAAATTGTAGACGTATTGAAATTCCTTTAGAAAAATATAGCGATTTCAGGGTTTTTTTTTGCTACAATAAAGCACTTTTTAGTTTCACTATGTTTAATGATTTCCATTGATTGAATAGGATAGACCTTCGCCAAACCAAGTATCTCGTAATAGGTTTCGCTGACGTTGTATGTTGAAAAGCCCCTGGAGTGACTTCATTACAGCTCAGCCAATTACTTCCAAATAATCTTTAATTTGTATATAGATGACTAAGAATTGGCACCTTACAACGCCATTTCCTCAAATATATATGTATTATGATATATCTGTATTTAAATGCGAAGTAAGCCTACAATACAGAGTCATGTATGAGGCGTTAAAGTTGTTATTTAGTCTAATGTAAATGTACACAAACTGAGTTCATTTCAGCGATGCATAACTTGGTGGTTAAGGGTGCGAAGCGGCGCGGCGTGGTGTTAGCTTGGATTGCTTTATATAGAGAGCGTGCTTAACACTGTTCTATGTAACTAGATAATATTATATCAAATTTGTTCATATAACCATTTCATTATTCAATCTATTGAAGAAATTTCGCATGTATATCCTTTTAATAAGTTTTCTCTTATCAAAGTACAACTAGTGAAAGAATATTGTTTGGGTTAAAATTAATTCTGATTATATTTTTTTAGTGAAACATATCTGAAATACAGTTGGATTAATGTAGTTGAAATAATTAAATTATTTATTTTGAACTAAATTTATATTCTTTGGTAATTTTGGGGAATTATACGTCATAATTGTACTTTGTTCCACCAGTAAACTAGTGTGAAAAAGTTTTTAAATCGAAACACTTTGTCAAATGTGTACGGTTTGAATAATTTAATCTGTAGAAACCATTTTCTGGCAAAAACTGTTTGATCTCATACTAATATCTTTGGAAGAACCTGCAATATTCTTTCACAATTATTATTTTGCAAGTATTCCCTCTTCTAATTTTCGTACATTTATTAGTATCGAACACATCGAAATGGATGTTTTCTTAAAACATTATAGCTCTTATCTCTCAAATACTTTTTCAAAGTTACCTTTTTCTTTCAGGCCTTAACCCTTGACTTGGGTTTTTTACCTTCAAATCCATAGGAAGCACTGCTTATATGCCATGACAATGAGAGTTCATCAAATTGTTTAAAAAAATATTGATAAAATCGTACATTTAATTACACATATCACGACAGTTTATCGCGTAATGAACAATATCTTTTGCCAGTAGATCAATTAATTCTGTATGACTGTCTGTTTCTCTATATTTCCGAATGACATAAGCTATAGACTTGAGTTTCGCTATAATCTGTTTGTCTATAAGTATAGTCTGTTACACTACACGTGGTGTGGCGTATTAGTATTATTGGTATCATTACTGAGCAATAAAATGATACACTTACACTCTTTGTTGAGAACAATACACTTCGATATACGTGCATCACATCGCTTTCAGTCTCAGTGTCAGATTATTGTCTCGCACTCAGGAGTCGAGTGACATTCAACACGGTCGCCCTGAAGGGTGGATAATGGGTGACAAGTGTGGCCCTTTATGTGGAGCAGCCCTTTGTAAGGGAATAAAAGGCGTTTGAAATTCACTCTCCATACTTATCCAGTAACGGCGAAGTGTCGATATCAAGTCAAAGTGTCGATTTCCCTCAACTGTTGAATGTGCTTTAGAGCTTTCAAGTTCTCGTATTGTTCTAATTGCTGTTACGTATCGTATTTGAGTATTTAAATGTATTTGTAAGTGTATTCATGATAATATTCAGTTTTATGAAAATAATGTATTAATGTTTAATTGACAGTTAATTTCATTATAATAAAAAAATACGTTACATTATTATGTTGATATTACATTTATGAATGTGCATTCTTGACAAGAAGATTTAAGTACACCATAATTAATTACTATAATTTATATACCTATATACTACGAGTTACACTATTCGACTCGATACAAAAATAAAATCTGTTAAAAAACATTCTGGAGATGAACCGTGGAAAGTTTTAATAAACTAGAAACCAAGTTAGATAAAAATAATTTGTTGTGTGTTAAAAAGCAAGAAATTGGATAACGGGCAGCCTATTTTGGTAAATCAATTACATAATAAAATTACTTTCGATTTGAATAGTAAGGTTTTTACACATGCTGCTCTAACGCAAATGGCTTAAAAACTTCCTTTATGTAACTAGCTATTTATTTGGTGGTTTTTTTAACGGTTAACCGAAACTACTTCATAAATTTAGAAAATATCACCTACTTAAAATGAACTGAGTAAAGCGCAATCTTAAAAACAAAAATTGCATTCGCAGTGGTTTGCTTAAAGTATTTTTTTTTTTTTACAATGTGCAGAATGGGAAGATACAACTATTTTTCTAAACATTTGCCATCGTTTGTTGAAACAAATAATGCTAACAATAGGTACGGCTCTGTTTTATTATTTGCTTTTGGGTTGATCGTCATTTACTTACTACTGGTCAGTTGTCACTGGATGTTTGTAGGGAGCAGACGCATTGTGTAGGTTAGCTTAGGTTGAGGATGTTGGTTTAGACATAATGTGCGTAAAGTTTAGAAAAGTTAATTTTTTAAATTCAGATACTACATGCCACAATATATTAGTATTTGTTAAAACTCTCAATAAATAACATATTACTGGAATGTATTAATTTGTCAACGTAAAATAGCACTGATATTATTTATTTTTCGTTCTAATTTAATGAAACCATTAAAGAACTATTGTTTTGAATACTCTTACAATTTGAAACAGAAATAGTCAGAAAATTTCTTGAAAATTTCTATAGCATATAGCAGAAACATAGCTTGAAAATATATTTCTTTCGGTTTGGTGTCCCGTATTTTTTAACATTGCTAAATCAGGCAATGTTTGGTAAGATGTAAATTCAAAGTAATAAAATACTTCAACTGATTTGATCCAGGGACTTACACCATTAAGATAACTGTATTAATCATTGTTACTGATATTACATGCAATACAATAGCATGTAATAAAAGCAATTACACACGCTTTCACATTAAACCATGTGTATTGCATACTACCACATTATTGTAAATTTTAATTGAACTAAGTTCCAGTTGAATTAAAATCCTGTATTATGCATATCATAAAACAACCGAAACATTGATTTTTCACACCCGAGAAATTATGTAACTGGATTAGATTCCATGATAAAAGAATATAAAGTTATATGAGTGTGTAAATCATATTATTCTGAAAATAATACATTACTTTACATATAAACAGTTCATTATGTTTCAAGTACTGAGCCTTGTATTCGCATTTAAATACGAGCAAGTACTCCAGAGTTTAGAGTGATTTAATATACAATTGGTGGGAGCAAAATTTAGACAAAAGCACCGACCAACAAGAGAAGTTCCGCCGCCACAGCTTGGCTCAGGCCCAGGACTGGATAAGTCTCCCGTGAAACCAACGGCATTTAAATTAAATCATTAACCAAGGGACCTCTATTCTCTGAGTGGGTCTTCGGTTCTGGCTGAGTATACATTTGTTATAAAACTTTACTTTACATTTGGTTATTATTTAGATATAACTAGGCAACCTTTCTAACATAGCAATCTATAGAATCAATTTTGGGATACGTCTGTAAATTGCGTTACGTGACGAAATGTACATTTAATTTTTGATACCTGAGTTCTTTGGCAATGTAACCATACAAATTAGTGTTTTGTAATTGGCTGGGATCTGTGTTATCGTACGCCCGAATAAGTAACTACAAATATAGCATTGTAAATCAAACAAAATCTGTCAAAATGAAAACCAGTTTTGTCTGATAAACGAGTATCGCTAGCATTTTGTTTTGTTTTTAAACCCAATGTTAATTAAGTCATTAATTAGTAAAGATTTATTTAACTTAGTTAAAGTATATTGACTTAATTTTTTCTTTATTTGAGTGTATTAACTTGTATTATTGTATCGAACAAAAAATAAATGTTTTGTTAAATTTAAATAACTAAATCACAATGTTTTAATTGGTTAAAAATCAACAACTTTGAAACACCACATCCAAACGAAAGTATTATTGTTTTTTAAATGTTTTTATTGCAAAAACTAGGGAGTATGTTTATGAAATACAAACTGGGTGTCCCTTTTTATATAAAATTATAACAACTAGTTTAAGTAACAAATGCTGATACAGCTAAACATTGCAACTTCTGAACAGCTATTAATGCAGGGATTACATTTTACCACCTACGGGTATTACCTGTAAGTCTAGACGCATAAGAGATTATGTTTAAAGTGACGAGAACCTTCTCACAGTTTGGCCAATTTTTTCCAGGAAAGTCAAACCACGTCTCTAATAGTGCAGGAGCCGAAAGCAAATTCGTACTGTAAAATGACAAAACTAGTTATTCTTGATATTATAGAGAGAATTTTTTCCGACGAAAGTAATTGATAGTCACCTACAAATATTTGGTTGAGGAATAATAGAAAGGTATTAATTGGGTTTAAATTAAAGAAATCTCTCAGGTCTTGTTTTTAAGCATTAAACACTAAAACCAGAGGTTAGTCACGTGATTTGATGATTAAAACCAATCAAACGTCATTACTTTACCGAACTTCAACTACAGCACCAGATAACCGCGTTCTCTGTAGATGCAATATTGCGGTCCTCTTAAAAGTAGAGAGAGAATTTCCCTTCGAAAGTAATCGATAGTCAGCTTAAAACATTTGGTTGAGGGTTAATGGGAAGGTATTAATTGGGTTTAGATTAAGAAATCTCTCAGATCCTGTTTTTAAGCATTAAACACTAAACCAGTGGTTAGTCACGTGATTTGTTGATTAAAAACAAACAACAGATAACGTCTACGTTTTGTTGATTAAAACGTCTACTTTAGAGAACTTCAACTACAGCACCAGATAACCGCGTTCTCTGTAGATGCAACATTGCGGTCCACTAAACAGTAAACTGTGTCTTTGACTATTACAATAACTGAATCTGTGAGTTGAATAGGAACCATTGTTATTATATCAAATCATTTTTAATTTATATTTTTATAACTGCTTCTATGGTCCAATACTACAAATATTTTTATTCAGTTAGGAGAAAACCAAGTGGTGGAATGGATCGATTCAATGGGTTTGTTGAGACGGAAGTCTGACTTTGAATCTTAAAATGCGGAATTTGGAGTCCACATAAGTACGGCTGAAGAGATCCAAAAAAGGAGATGTTCTAAAAGCGAACTGTGCATAGTTCTGATATCAGAGATGCCTAATTTGTAATGCACAATTGAGTGCACTTTAAAGTTTCAGATACGTTCGAAAAGCACGGTGAAGCAACCAAATTAACTACACATGATATAGCTATGGCAGAAAGGGTCGATTGAACATTATAAAGTAAGTTTTGAAGAACTATATTTCAAAAATTTATAAAGTTTTTTTCATTATAAATTTGTATAGATTGTAGTAAGTAAGGAAATAAATACATTTTCGAAAAATAAAATAAAATATTAAAAATAAATGCTGATTTACGATATTTTTACAATTGTTATTAAAATAAAACCACATGATGCAAAATGTTTTAAATAAAAAATGAAAACATAAGTTTGATAGGTTACTTTGATCCGGTAAAAAGTTCACGTAGAGTTAGAAGCCCAGAGGTCCTTGTGGTGGTAATTATCTCTTAATTGATGAACCCAACCGTTACCGGGCCGCCAATGTGTTATGAATATGTAACTACCCTTGGCTGAGCTGCCCCCAGGAGTGGGGAATAAATTATCAGAGGATGTTTTTGCTGCTATGCACTTATATCCTAATATGAATTTATAGATTAACGGGACATGATTTAACGTTTCAAAATTTTACGAGATGTCTCCAGAAGGAGAACATTGGCTTAGATGATCATGTGCCATAATTATTACATATGAATTATGAATTATGTAATAATTTGACGAAACACTCTAGTTTACGATATATTTCATTATGTTGCATCAAATTCAAAATCTATTCGTCAGGAGCAACACTAAACTTAAATAGGATAATTTGATGAAATATGCTATCGAGTGATTCACAGTACGCATGTATGAGTCTATTCATTAAAATAGTTTACAATGTTTCGTTTTGTTGTAAACTAGTTAATGAAATATTACGCTATGATAAGTAATTACAATTAAACAAAAATAAACACACACTTTACAATATTGTAGTGTTTGAATGATATCGTAATATTGCATTAGTACTATAGCAATTGACTGAACGGTAGCAATTCCTTTTACTCGAGGGGTTGTAAAAAGTTTATTTCTTTCCATCCCGCTGTCTTTCCTTTGTCTAACAGCACAGTATCTCGGGAAAGATCTGATCTATTGATTTGAAGTTTTGCATGTAATTTCATTTCCATATAGGCAACACCTCATTCGATTACAGTGCATGTCATTCTACTTAATTTAGCCGAGAGTTAGTAATCATTTTTGTATTGGACATAAAATGATGATGACAATAAAAGAGAAATTTAGAATAAATAGATTTTAATAAAACATAGAACTATAATATGACATTACGATATTTGGGGAAATATAATCAGCTGTAGATTTTAAATTTGGCATGAAACGTCATATCTATGTATACAAGAATTAGTTCCGTGATGGTGCATATGTATCCATGGTGTTTGGCAGAGCGTTACTGAATCCTCAGTAGAATGGCGCAGTTTCACTTTGTCTGCTGAGTGGAAGAGGAAAGGTTTTTTGACTGTCGGTCAGTCTGTAGATGGACATATAAATTATGAAATGACTATAAACTTGACTTTTGCATGCAATCTCTTCAAAGTCTGTTGCACTATACGTAGTGTGGTCATAAGCCTCAATTATAGAGGCATTCTAATTAATATGTATAAAAATATTAATTAGAATTAAATTTATCACGGAGAATACATTCTGACCAAGGCCACCTATTTGTAGAGCTGTTAGAACTAAAATTTAAGATTTCATAAATCCTAGATCAAATTTGTGAGTCAAAAGTTTGTTGTTTATGATGAATGTATATGTGACAGTTCCATAGCTTAGCAACATTTAATATTTGTATTCTAAAGAAAATAAATTATAAATCCTAAAATATTATTGAAAATTAATATACTAATTTTATGCTTCGTATCGACTATTTAAAATTTTATGTGATTAGATATTAAGAACCTGGATTTTAATATTGTTAATATTATTTATAGAAAATTATAACCTTTTTTACAATAAAATATCTATATTAACTAAAAATACGCATTATTCCATTAATAATTCACTATGCCAGTGCTTAAGATTGCAATGAGATTACTGCCAAGACAACGACAGCTTCTGTGATGGTCCATATACGAGATATATCGTCCATATATATCCCTAGGGTGGACTTTGCTTAATTTTATGGATCAGTGTTATAGTTACATCCCTAAATAAGTATTCTCTCATACTTTTTTTTAATTCACTGCGTACATTATCTATTTATGTTAGTATAGTGATGAGTATATAAATTTAAATAATAAATAGTATTAATATTAATAGTAAATAATATTAATAATAAATATATTATTTTAATATAGTATATAATAAATAAATTTAATTAGTTTTTTTCTGCAGGTCAAATACAATTTTTCTTTACCTTAAAACATTTAGGATATTAATATTATACTTAAATGAGTCTTCTTCCATAGTTTTACGGTTAAAACTAAAAACGTAAACTACGACTAGGTGGTTGTGGGACTAAGTTTATAATTTATCTTATGGAATTTACATTAAAATGGCTGCTAGTGTAGTCGGCTATGAAAGTAAAAACAAAAGATGAAGTAATTTATAATTTTAAATATTGATTTGAGTTACATGCAAATAATATTAATAATAAATATTTCATTATATTAATTAATATAGTATATTAAAATAAATAAATTTAATTAGTTTTTTTGGATGCATATTAATATTAAAATAATGAGTCTTCTTCCATAGTTTTACGGTTAAAACTAAGAACTTAAACCAGGACTAGGTGCTTGTGGGACTAGGTTTATAATTTTTATCTTATGGAATTAACATTAAAATGGCTGATAGTATAGTCGGCTATAAAAGTAAAGCAAAAGATGAAGTAATGTATAATTTAAAATATTGATTTTAGTTTTAAAATGGAGAATAAATTCTGATCAATTAATTTAAACTAATTGTGGAGCTGTTGGAGCTAGAATTCAAGATTTCTTAAATTTTGTCATTGTATTTGTCGTTACACCTTACTTTGTACTTTTGTTCCAATTGTGTATATTGTGACTCTTTTTACAGCTTTAGAATTATTTTTTGTTTGTCCAGTGGGAAAGAACAAAGCAGAAGTAAAGTTGAACAATCAGACGTTTACATGCATGACAAGATGGAGAGAACGTGATGGAGTTACTAAAGTAGACGTTTACAGTCACAAAACGGTGCTGCCTAAATAAATATTGTAACCTATTTACTAAGGTCATACATTACTCAATTATAAAGTTAATAGAGATTATAACCATAACTGTATTTATTTAAACTAAATATTCGCTTATTTTTTACAATTAAATCAAGAGCAGCACTTTTTATCAGTTTGCACTTCCTGTATAATGCTTTAGGCGGCTGAATTTTCAAAATTTACATACATTATTCATAATTTATATTAAATATCTCATCAAGTAGACTTTTGTACAATGAACATCGTTATTGCCACAACTGCATGCCTGTATGTAGCACGTTTGCATTGTGTGACACACGAGAGTTGCTTTGGGCAAATCATTGTTTCTAATTTTCAATAGTCACTTTTCATCACATTTAATTATAAAATGAATTTTACTGCTATATACACATTAAATTTCTGAGTTCTATCTAATAAAAAATTAATAAATGTCTTTCATTTAATTTAAATAATAAAAATATACCTTGTAGAACATTTTATTACGTTAAATCTTACCTTACTCCTTGTCGCCGAAACCAAGGGCTGATCAGTAACCCACTGGATTTTAATGAATTTATCAATATGATATTTAGCATCTATCATCTGATTAAAAGTTCTTGTTAGCAACTTTGTCTTTTATTTGTTACCGGAGCCTTTTCATTACTAAAATCCAAAATACTGCAATAGTGTTTCGAGTATATCTGACTCATGTGCCTGTGTTCTACAATTTTACAGACCACTAGTTCCTTAAAATTTGGTGTACCAATCAATCAATACAGTTGAACAGGAAGTGCAGGTATCTTCATATAAATAAATATACATTTAATCCATAGTACAGGAACTCTTCAGAGGCGTAAGTACAGTGAATACTGGTCCAAAATATGGTGTAGTTTTGTTAAGACCGTTTTGGTTTTAGACGTAGGCTTACCAGCTGAATTATAAATGTTGAAGATGGAGCTTGTATTGGCTATTTGTTAACTTATTAACAATAAAATACGTAAAATAATATTTAAAACTTTTTTGAAGGCCTTTCGATAGCAAGGCTATCTTCGTCAGACACATCACAAAATTTTAAATGCACCATCAGTGAATCTTTTTTGCAGTGTGTAAGGAGATCGGCTTCTCATTTTTTAATATTAAAACAATTGGAATATCTTTTGGTACACCAATTGGATTAACATTTTATTTTTCCGTACAAAATGGCACAAAAAGAGTAAAAATTTATACTATTCATGATGGTCAAATCACAATTCTACACATCTTCTCGAACACATAAGAATAATTCTTGGTTAACGACGAATAATCATAACAAAATTCTACTACTTATCCAAGTTCTTCGCTTAGCACTCTTCTAGTTGGCTAAACCTATCATAAATATGTTTGAATAAATTTAATTAACAAATTTTCCTCAAGAAAAATAGGAAAATTTACTGTAAGTAATTAAATCAAACGGTAAGGAAATTTTAAATAATTCCACATTTTTTTATAGTTTATAACTTATTTAAACATTAAATCACGCCAGGTAAATTTGTAGTATTATATTAATAGGACGAAAGATTTATTTTAATGATTCATTTAAATAGACCTATTTAAATGTTTTGATTTAGTATTAATATAAATAGTAAAATTATACGCTGATCAGATTTTATTCTCTACGGTGTAGTGCTCAGAAATGTTATTTACCGACAGCATCATCGATTGTTTTTAGTTGATTTAATATGATGCGGTTAAAGAAACAGTGAAAGAAGTATTTATCAAAATGCAGGGAGCATTACAACTGCTAATGGCTGTGTTGCTGAAAGGAAGGAACTTGTTTGTCACGTGACCCCGGTAATGGAGGCCATTATGTGGCAATGGGGACAATAATGGCGGGCAGCACCAACAATGGCGGCCAGTTGCCTACGAATGTGGCTAATCTATGAAAGTAACTATTACTATACTTTATGGTAATGTTATTGTATTGAAAATCTAATGAAGTAGGCGAATTGGAACAGTGTAAATTATTAAGACTACATATATATATTTGTTGATAAGTTAGTATGCAGAATTTCTAGCAATAATAATAATAATTTAAAACGCAATAGACATTATTTAACTTTGTCCTTTCTACTAAATAGATTAATTAATTCATGACCGATATCATATGAAAAATTACACTTTTTAGTATTTATTAAATTAATATCATTTATTTGTTTTTATAGTCATACCTTTAATAAGTCTATTTATTTATGCAAACAAATGTCATTATTTATTATATAATTTTATGTATGTATTAAGAAATTTAAATATAAATAGTGAAAAACATAAAGAAAGAATTATTATAAGGTTTCAGAGGGCAATATAATAACCAATGTACAGCAAATTAGTCAACTTTTAAAGTATTTCTAAAATGCAGAGTTTGCTCATTTTAGTCGTCTGCACTGTTTTGGAGAATACTAATAACGCACCATAACATTACACTAACGTACAATACAGTGGACATGATTCAATGGAAAATGTATGGTGATTCTATAACATTTGCACTGCCAGCATATTTTTGTATTTATATAAATGTACCTATTTGGGAGGACCGAATTACGTATACAATTTTGGCATTCCTTTGTTGCTAGTATAATTTGTTTATTTCTTCAGCAGAAGTATATATAATAAACCTATTGAGTTTACATCTCGTTCGGAATGTACAAGCCATAATC
Source organism: Homalodisca vitripennis (assembly GCF_021130785.1). Classification (NCBI taxonomy): domain Eukaryota; kingdom Metazoa; phylum Arthropoda; class Insecta; order Hemiptera; family Cicadellidae; genus Homalodisca; species Homalodisca vitripennis. The sequence goes on from NC_060207.1 coordinate 223,309,689, forward strand.
TAGATTTCCTGGGTAAAATAAAAATATATTTTCCAATTGAAATATTATATTCTTATCCTTTAAATAAAATTTAATAAAAAGTAACATATTTTAATTAATTTTATGAAAAGCAAGTCGTATAGGAAATGGAAAACATTTACCTATAAATGCTCATAAAAGGAATTAAAATTAACAAAGACTTAGCCAAAATGAAACAGATTTTAATTCCAAGATTCATTTATTGCAAGTGATGTATTTAATATATGAATTTAATAGTGATGTATTTAATAGTGAATATTGTATTAATCCGTGTATGTGGATTGTCACATTCAAACTAATCACAACTTTTATTTATTCTAGCCAATAAGGTTAAAAGTACATTAGTTCGCATAAATTCTGACACTAGAGTAGTCAACAGTTATGATGACGTCACGAACACAATTACTCAGAACCCTGAATATCAAGCAGCTAACGGTAGCAAAGTTCACGTACTTGCTGTGTATTGATGCGACATACAGGGTGCAACTTATGGTCTGTAATATTGCAGACGCTGACAGGCATAGATCAGTCACCTTCAAAACAATTAGTAGTTAAAAGTTATTTAAATCAGTTTTGGTGGGTGAATTGTTTACATTTAAGGGTTACAGTCCTTCCTTACAACCTTTTTCAAAACTGAAACATTTTTATCACACCACGTCAAGCTTTTAAATTTAGAAATTTGAGCAGTTTTGCTGTAATCACGAATAAATATGTTTTATGATAATTATATAACTTTATTGTAGTATACAGGCCTTGATGGATTACAGACCGAGGTAGTAAAATCTTTTTATAAATTAGTTGTTTTGAAAGTAGTGTTTTTAGATAAAACTGTGAGTTTGAACCTTTTTAAGATTCAGTATAGGTTAAAGATATTAAATTATTTATTGATAAATATATCAATTATTTTTTGAAAGAATATAGAATTATATCTTCGATATAATTTAAAAATTATTATAATTTAAGAATAAATAATAAAAAATAAAGAGTAAATCAACCAAGAAATGTATTTCAGATTTATATCCGAATATAATATATGGAAACTCAGTGACACAAATAAAACAAAGCAAAAGTTGTTTTCGTTTCCAGAGACTTAAAATGGATCCAAAATATAAAAAAAAACTGTATATTTAATATTGTATAGAAATATTTCTACTTAATATATTATAAATGTTACTATTATTTCTTACAAAACTTGCTACCTACCTAATAATTAAAAAGAGACATACATAATTATTAAAATAATAGAATCTATAATATTTCTGCATCATTATTTTTGTTAAAAATAAAAAATATTTGAATGGTTGTTAAGAGACATTTCATAAAAAGCATCCAATTTTTTTAAATTTCTTGATTTTTTAAAATTTTGCCTTGAAGTATTGTCACTCATAATTTATAAGAACAGCTAAAGTAACTGGTACATATGAAGACGATTTAAATTCAATTTAAACAATAGCTATATTATATTAAAGTCTTTTACTGTTACCCTTCTGGTGCTGCATTATAAAGTTTACCAGCAGTAACAAACAAGGGTTGTAAAGTACTCACCCAAAAAAAGGAAAAGGGAAGGAATTCAGCCTCTCATAAAAGAAAGTGATTTCTACTTCTTTTTGTTTGTTTTTTGTTTGAGGGAAAGGCAGGAAAATGCAATTACGCACGCAGGTAGCCAGCCTGTAGTGTGGGACTCCCCTAAAAACGGGTTTACCCCCTAAAAACCTCCTCTACTCTTTAGGATTCTAATCTGGGATTGTTATCACATTACTTCAGGCTAGGCCTCAATTTGGCTTAAGCCCGTGGGGCTCGTTACCCAGCCGCACGGTCAAGGGATCTGGGCCACTTCGCGGTCTAGATCGGGTTTGTTTTCCAGAAGCATGCCCCGGACGAACTGTGACAAACAATACCAGTTCCCCTCATCCTCCGTAATCTTTTCGTACACCGTATCTACCGAAAAAACACCGAGTTTTCTTGTGGCCTCCAGGCGGGTTTTATATATATATATATATATATATATATATATATATATATATATATATATATATATATATATATATATATTAAACTCTAATAATCTTAAGCTAGACTGTTTAACGAATATTAGTTAATTTTGTTATGATATTCATAAAGTTTCTTTTTTCAAATTCCAGAAGATATTAGTTCTACTCGGCGTGGTTATTATATGAGGATACTTATCTTCACTGAAACATAAGAGTTCAGGAAGGAAGGGGATCATGAAACCTTGCCAACTGACCCACAACGCAAATTTCAACAACAATCGATAGGTAACTGCATGCCCCGGTATATTGTGTAACCTGTCAAAAGCACTTGATTGGCTCAACCTTCATTCTGTATTGTTTATGTTGGAACATGCAATTATACTACACTGGTGCAACTCACGGCTACGCCTATCTCTAATTGCTATGTGGAATAATGACACCGACGGACTGAAGTGAATATTCATAACTGGTTCCGAACTCTATTCAATAATTCCATTCATTACTCACTTCACGTGAACCAAACTATACGAATTATAAAACTAAAATTTCATCCAAATGTTCAATGTTCAACTTTGTGATAATATTTGTGTAAGTTTTGTATGTCAGGCTTATTTTGTCATTTAGGATAATAGTTCAGAAAGCCGGAAAGCCAATTTAGGTTTTATAAGAACACAATCTGAATTTTCTTGAAATAAATAGAAAATTTCATTGAATGAAGAAATCGTTAGCCGATCCAGTTCTTGCTGAGATTAAAATTTAAGGGTAGAAAAGGGTTGAAATATGAAATCATATGTTTTAGTTTCTTACCTGAAACAATTAAAACCAAACTTAATAACAGTAAATAAAATTAAATCAACTTCGGCTAACCATATTATACAAACCCTTAATTTAGCTAATTTAAGTTTCTTTAAATAGTTGTCTGTGGAGAATTAAACTATAAGTTATGTGTCTTACGGTCGCTTCAAGTGTATCAGGCTAGGAAATATCAAAAGAAAAATATGATGTCTCATTTTAAACCCTTTAAATACCACCCTTTAACTTCCGCCCAATCTAGCGTGGCTGACTATTTTCTTTAAAGTAAAAGTGTTTCAAAACATCGTTGTTGTGCTTATGCATTGCAGATTTCCTCTCGATTGCTGATTGGCGAAGCTTATTTAACTTTGGTTTACGGTTCTAAGTTTGGTTTTAATTGCGTTAGGCCAAAAATATGAATAATATTATTTTATATTTTAAACCCGTAGTGTACCCTCTCATTTCGATCTCCAACGAAAATTGCACGGCTGAGAATCGTATTCTTAAATCAATTAAATTTTTTAATTATTTCGAGAAAATTTAAGTTGTGTGCTGAAAAAAATATATTTTCTCTAGATTTCGAGACTATTAACTTAAACGAAAGTATATTATATCAAGATAAAAACATCGGTTTTAACATCTAAACAGTTACCAAAATAAAGGAATGTAATTAACAATTTAGAATACAAACACGTGTTAGATCATTGCAAGTACAAGTAATTTTATGTGAATAGGAATGTATCCTTCAATAATTAATGATGATAATTGTCACTATGACAACCGTCCATACGTATTCACTATTATAAGCCCATAACACACAATTTAGTTAGGAATGACAACACTGTTATAAGGCAAGCATGGTTACGGAATATTAGGGAGCTTGTGTTTCACCCATGTTACACGTAATATAACAGCATGAACGCCCTTTGACAGCCAGGCCACATAACACTATCATGTTAATTACCGATCAAACAGTCACCAGTAATTAGACGTCCCCGATCTTCCAGAAACACGTCCCTCGCCATTCCTTTATATTGACAGCCCAACTACTGTTGTATGTAGAGCAGACTTTTTAAGATTTCCTGATAAAATATCTAGTTGTTCATTAAGATATAACTACGATAATTTTTAATACCTTAATAATATTAAGCGTCATTAATACCTCAAATAATTTACTGAGCATTGACGAAGCTCATTATTCTAGGGGTTGTTAAAATTTCACCCCTGTCTGTCTGTCTATCACATCGAGACCGATAATAATGCATGTCATTACACGTGATTAGGCAGAGCATTAGCAAACATTATTGGTCTTATGGCTATCCTTGTAGGCAACTAGAAAGCAGCAGAATAAATAATTGTATATATAAACTGAGTGTAATCATATGAAGTTTTAACATTTGCGTTTTACGCACATGTAGTCTAACTATGCGTAAGATGTCTCAAGAAAAATGCCATGTGTGAACTTGAAAGTTTTGCTTGAAAATAATTTTCTATATTGGCAAGAATGATTCCTGTGGTGGTGAATGTTCTTCATGGGATTAGGCTGAGCATCATTGAAGGAGCGTCATTTTGCTAAATAGACTCTCAAAATTTACATTTTATTATGCCGAGCGGATGATTTCTTTTCTGAATAATGTTCTGCCCGTTTATCGGACCACAGGCATCTCAAGAATTAAACGAAATACAGACTTGAGATTTTGAATGTGACCACAGCGAAGCCTGTTGTGGGAAACGTGGTATGGTGTACCACTACGTTGTATTTAACTTTTTAGAGATTTCCTCCTTAAATATGTGTTCGGTTATGTTGGAGGAGTGTGCAATGCTATGATAACAAACTACATTTTTAATGCATGCAGTGTACGAGTAGAATATATTTTAGAACTTCAGAATCGTTAACGTCTGAGCGCCTTGGATTTGGCAAAAACAGATTATTTAATAAACCACAATTACTAGGGATACACATTCTTAAATTTTACTATATATATAGTAAATATATATATCCTTCCTTTATTCGGTATTCCTGTAAAAAAGATATATATATATATATATATATAGCCAAAATTAAAGAATGTGTATCTATATGTATATATATATATCTTTTTTCAATTTCAAAATATTTTTGAAGTATTATTTACAGGATTACCGCAAAAAAGAAAGGATACGTTACAGTACGTTAAATACTATGGTTATATTTAAAAATATTAACGAACAAATTAAATGACCCCTTATTAAACGCGTGGGTGGTATATAAACTAATCGATATATAGCTCGACAATCACCCCTGTGCTTATCATCCCTGGGCTTATCAGCTCAGACAGTGACCACGCCCTAACGTTATTACCCCTACTGAACACTTTTCTTATTGATTAATTTTAAAGGTTTGTCATGACAGTTACAGTAAATGTCTAAAGTACAGTAAAGTAGGTTCTGTGGATGGATTTATCGATTTTTCAATTTTTTTCGTAGGAAATCGACTACGCAGTACGGTAAATGACCAAATCAGCGTTATACAGGTATAAACACCTTACAACCCCTTATGCAGTGTTACATGCATTTTGTATATAATTTATTACACAAATTCATACCCTGTGATAGTATTAAATATGACTAGTCTATGAGCCAGGCGCTAATTTGCTTTATCCTAAGTATATTCAACTTCGATTTTAATAGAATCGGGAAGTGAAATTTTTACATGCAATTAATCAGGCAAGCTAGTTTGGTGGGGATACAAATGGAAAGGTTTAAAAAGATAAAAAATATGAAACCCTAGTATTTTATCACATTATATTTTTGGTAAATATTAAGATCAGCGACTACCGCTTTTTTTACCTTGATAAAATTATACCGAGACACGTGGTTATATCACCGTCAGACAACAAGAGAAAAAGAATTATAGTCGTTCCTTTCAGGTTCTGTATATGATTCGGTGACGATAATTCAACATGTATTAAAGTATCAGACGTTTAGTTCTAAGTAAAGCATAGCAAGATAAGAAAACTGTGATTTGAGAAATAAAGTAAAAATTTCATATGTTTAACCCTTTTGATAAGCTCATATTTTGATCTCTGCTAAACCTACCGCGGCTGATGATTCATTTCTTTCTTAGCTGACATGTTTCTATTTATTTAAACGAACAAGGTAATGCGGTTATATAATGAAAATTTACTTTCAGCTCCTGGAATATACGGGTTAAATATTAGCGAAGTATATTATAATTTACCCATTTATGGGTTTATTATAAAATTAATCGCAGAATGGGTATTGCTGTAAATGTTATTTTGCAATTGTTAACAATTAATACTACAGTCAACAGTTAATTTAATTGGAGTTATATGTCACAGAATATTTAATTCTAGTTGTTATCAAAGTAATAGGAGATATATAGGTTTAGGCTCTATTCAATATGCTAAACGTTTAACAATTAAAATGGTAATGAAAATAACTTTATATAATAATATGAAGTTGGCGTGTATATTGGAGATCATGTAGAACATATGATCTGGATCAACAGCACAGGATGTAGTGTAGAAATGACGGTACAATTTACCTAAACATCCTATTTTGTTTCTCTAAACAATTTGATTTTAGTATTTTCATTGCGCTGAAACAATTTATCCTACTTGCTGGTTTTTTCATTATAGAATATATTCAGCTCGTAAGTTGTCCGGTGTTACATTATATAACCGGAAGTACATCTTCGAATTTGGCAGCGAATATAAGACTGAAGTGCTCAATGCATTTTGTAAATCATCTATTATTAACGTTCTTGCAATGAAAAATATGAAATCACTTGTTAAAAACCATTGGATATTTCCCTGAAATACATTTGATTCTGATTGTTGACTTAGAACATGATCGCTCTAGGTACTCGTTTTACTACCAATTTGTACTAAATTTTAGAACAAGTTCTAAGAGATAATGACCTCAAGAATCATTTCAGCTGATAAATCTAAAGTTTAATGTGAATCCGAATCAATGAGATATAAAACTTGTAATTCCTTTACTTTAAAAATGCTATAATAAGGTTCTTTAGTCAATGGTTTCCAAACGTGTCAGGCCCGTAGCACCAGTAATGTGGTGTATTAAAGTTAAGTGCAGATTTTATTGTACTTAAACTTTTGTCATCAGAGAATTGTAAAGCCACGTGTTTTCAGGTCACCTCACTCACTATTTGTGAGAAACTAGTGAGTGACAACTGGAGCAACCTTTTATGTGGAGCAGTCTTTTGTGTATGTGTAAGGTAAAGAACTATTGTAATGCATTCTACTTTCTTCTTCATATTATATAATGAGATGTCTCGTAAACTTCTTAGATATGTAATACACTTAATTATGTATGCTTCTTAGCGTCAGCATGCTTACTTTCAAAAAGGTTAAATAATAAATTTAATATGATTGAGTCTGTAGGAAACTTAAATAAAAAGCATAAAGCATAAAGTAATTTAAGTGAGTAAATGAAAAAAACTATATCTTTTTAACACTAACATAACCTTGATTAAGGAGTTTTAGGGAATTTATCCAAGATTATACATCAAAGTTGATTTAATTTTTTATATTCAGCACTTTTAAACATTATAGAAAACCTTTTTTTAGATACAGTATGCTTTTTCTATACTCCTGGTATATCACTTAAGTAACTTTATCCAAAATTCCTTTGTAGGCAGGATAAAGCAATCTCTGACTCATAAAATATCTTTCAAAGCAGAGATAATGTAATTTCTAAGAGCTAATGTTGACTCAGTTTGTTTCTTTTCAGATGTATTAAAACGAGTTCTAATTACGAATGTAGCTATGTAGAAGGGTTAAAACAAATTTAGACTCTAAATGTTCCAGCAGGATTCATAGCACAGGTTGGACAATAATGTAACAAACCAACAGGATATACTGGGTAGGTTGCCCATCAGTTGTCGCTCATTGGTTAACCAGGATCAGGATATGTCTGCCCGCCAATTATTTACTAGAGAGCAAACAATGGTTGCGATTGTACAACTTTATCGGAGACCAGTCAATAAATCATAACACCGTCTGAAGTTTTCTGTTTGTTTGTATTTTATTCATTAACATTATTCACATTCATTTAATGCATTCATCTGAACCAGAATTGATAAAGATGATTTGTAAAAATATTTCTTTGTTTTTTTATTGATATAAAATAAATAATAATACATAATAATTTCTTTTCTCTGCGAATAGCAAAACGTAGACTAGAAAGTAAGGGCGTGCTACACACAACATTAATTGTTACATCCGCTAATCTACACGAATATGGATAGAGAAACTACACAGCATTGTAGCTTATGTAATCAACCTGCTAAATTTAATTAAGCTGAAGTTTAGACGCCTACCCAGCTTTGTTGTTTAAAGTGGTAACTTGTAAATAGATTTATATCATATTTAGTTTTTTCATAATAAATATACACGTTTTCCACAATTGTCTTTATTACCCAAAATCTCATACAAAATTCCAATTAATGGCCATGATTTTGACTTTTTGCTACATTCTATAAAGTTTTACCTTGAAAGAAAAATATCTATATTAAGTTTCAAGTCTCTAGGCTCTTGCTATCATAGATGCTTTACGGAGACACATACTACAAGATTTTCAGAAGGTTCCGTAGTTTACTAATTTTTAACTTAGCATTATTTTTTGTCGCAAAATAAATGGAGACATAACAGCAAGGATACAGTTAAACAATGAAGCAATGTTACCCAAACCATTAACGTCTATTACAGTCCAATTCCAGAGAGCCATTTTGTATTGTATAAACACACAATCAGATTTACGGAGTCTAATAAACTCATTAATTAAGCTGGTTGTGTTTATGTACAAGAAAATCTATACTTAAAGCTTGCAAATAAGAGAAGTACTTTGTACTCCAACGAATTTGCTGTACTAATCGCTTTAGGATAAAGTATCCTCAAATTATGTAGTTCTTATTACCAGCCTCCAGCTATAGGTAGCCTAATACTACTGTATTGTCTTTACGTTAGAAAATGGCTTATTTCATATCTCATTTTGAGCAGACAGTCATGGTTTTATTGAATCCGGCCAACAAAAGACCGCAATCTTGGTAAATCCCCGAGGCGCCACGACTCTAAAGCGCTCCCTCCGTCATTATCGTTGTTGCTCAGAAACTCTCTACTGACGTTATAGTAAAATGGACAATTTATTGATATGAGGGCTTCCTGGCTTCAAAATCTTTTCCAAGCACTTGAATACTATAAAATATGCAAGAATAGTATACAATTATAAAACACAGTTTATATTTAATGAGATTTCGTCTTAAAACGTTTTGATTTCTAGTTTGTCTTAAGCAAATAAACCAATGCAACACTAAAATATTACAAAAAAATAAACTACGCAGAAAAAATTTATATACAAACAATTCCTTTCACTTTAGAACATTGTTTCCACAATGTAATTTTTATCATGTCTATTAAAGTGGTAATTAGTTAATTGACCAACTAGGGAATTATCTTACTTGGACTTATTTATATCCAAGAATGGCCTGCTACAGATTAGGGTTGTATTTTTATCAAATTGGTATAACAGAATAATCACCATAAATGCTCAAAAATTGTGAAATCTTTATTAATTAAAAAGGGAATTTATTACAAATTTTGATTGGATGTTTATAAAAATGACCATTTTAATAATGCTATTATTGATATATCAAAACAACATTGACCACCAGAGAAAATTTTACCTTCTTCTTAGTGCCAATTAAGTAGGTATGCGAATTTAGATTTCAATTTTACAAGTTGGTGGCCAACTATAATTTCTTAGTGAAACCCTTATATTTTGTAGGATATAAAACAATGTTTTAAAACTTTTTTTAATTTATACTAAAGTGATTAATACTAATAAAATGTCACGTGTGCACCCGTCTTGACATGGTTAATTTAAATTTTAACACTAAAGAGAAAAATTTATTTTTATTGTATTTTAACAATGCTAAATATATTTTGAAATCGTATATTTAAATACAAGAACTGCGTAAACTTATATCTCTGTTTCTGTTGAGGGTATTTGTTTGGAGGATCGTGTTTTTTCTAAAGTCCTGGGAGTTATAATTGACAATCAGCTAAACTTTCTTAAACATGTTGAATTGATTTCTCAACGTGCAATGTGTAAATTGAGAGTTTTGAATAGATACAGAGCGTTAATTCCAATGCTTTCAAAGCTGCATATTGTAAATTCTCTGGTATTTCCATCAATATATTACGCCCTTCAAGTGTTTGGTAGCTGCTTAACTCAAGAGGCAAATGTCATCCTTGCACGGATACAGAACAGTGCGCTGAGGTTTGTTTATAATCTAAAAAAATTTGACCACATCGCACCTTATCGCAAAAGAGCAAATTTACACTCTGTTCAAGATATTTGTAGGCTCCAAACTGTGACATTGGTGCATAAGGTTTTGGTAACTGGTGAACCCTCTTACCTGAGACGGAAACTAGTGGCGCGAGCGACTCTAAGAGAACGGCACACTCGACAGGACGACAAGCTGCAACTGCCGCGTGTGCGGTTGGAGGCTACAAAAAGGTCCTTCTCGTACTTTGGACCCCAGGAGTACAATGCCTTACCACCAGTTATAAAGACTTTGTCTGTTAAAACTTTCAAAAATGAAGTTAAAACTGTATAGGTACCTTAATGATGTATTGTTGTTTAACTCTGAAAGATATTAATCCTTATGATTACTATTTGAATTTAAACTAGTGTAAATTGTGCATAATAATGGATTTACAAATTTGTTCTATTTACTGGTAAAATTATTTATAATGCAATAAGTGGTTGAAATTAAATAGAGTCTTAGTGAAGTTAGAATTTAGTAACATTTAATTTCTTCAGTCGTGGCTCTATCACTAGTCAGTTAAAAAAATCAGCATCAGGAAAACTGGTCACATGATGGAGTAAGCTTATGTAAGTGAGTTAAGCTATAATGCCGCTCCGGTAGATACCCGGAGATTGATGAGCAAACAAAATCATTTATTGAGCTGACGGAAAACCTGAAACTTGAGTTTTATTGTTGCATGGAGAAGTTCAATTTAGTTTTATAATATACTTTTGAGCAAAGGAATGTTTCAAAATGTAAATGTATTTTAACTGACTCATTAAGTAAACCTACGGTTAAAAAGACGTCATTACCCTCGGAAAAAACTTCTTAAAAATGACTTCTGACCACTACCAACAGCCATGTGGTGCTTTAATAAACGTTCTCAAGCCACTCAAGCAGTTGGGATGCTTAAAGAACAATATATCCCAGAAATCACGTACAAAAACAGCTCTAAAAATTTTGATTTGCTTTTATTAGTACACTACTCTCTGGGTAATATGCGACGAATTCTACAATATTAATTGTCTGAATATTAGTCCCTAAATGAAAAAAATCTGACACGATCGTGTATGCAAATTGAACATTGTACATCAATAAAACTTATTCGAATGACATTTTACTATACCTTTACTACTTAGATAATACCCCGCTGGATATTGGACTGGTACCTCATATAAATCATCAACTCTAATTGCAACCACTTTACTAAATTCAGTTTACTGCGGTGAAGGTAACAATAAGTGGCAAAGTGCAAAGTACAAAGTTCCAAAATGGGAGTCGTTACTGACTTCATAATTGTAGTTTATACCACTAAGTGTGATATTAAATAACTCTTTTGTAGCAGTGGAAACACTCCGGCAGACGAACAAAACTTTCTTGATGTGTCAAGTAAGTGTTGATATAGGAGTGCTTTATTTGTTCAAAAAAACACCTTCAACTCAATTTACTTGAACTTAACTGTTATTGATCATTTTGATAAGATAGTATAGGCGAAAGGAAAATTTTAAAGTTTAAAAGAAAAGTGGCTTAAATTCAAGGAAGACTATTATACGGGATGAAACGTGTTATAAATAAAAAAAGTTGTAAAATTTCAAAACCGACAAGACAAACCAACCTTTTTGCACACACTTCATAATGTGTATAAGAAGTCCCAAAAATATTAAGAAACATCTTGAAACAGTAGATAGGAAAGAATACACAAAGGACAATAAAACAAAGAAGAAGATAAATTTAACAAAGAAGACACAATATATCAACAAGTTTACAACATGTAATAAAGAAGGATGTAAATGATTGATGGTTTGTCACATTGGCTGTAGATTGATTAAGCTTTAGCCAATGTCGCAGTAACTTCCCCCTCTTCCATTCATCTTTATGAGACGATGTGCAAACTAGCTCTCCTGTTTCGGTTTATCTGTTGACTGACAATTCTTTACCATAGTGTGGCTAAAACATCTTACGATTTTTATTGAGTTAAAAATGTTTTGAGCAATCAAAAAATTGTTTAAAGTATTAGCGCCACAGAACACTTATATAGAAATATTTATGGTAAAAATACAACGTTTTTTTATTTGGAACGTTGGCAACAATTGATTGTTTTTAAAGAAAACATCGTAAATTAAATGTAAAATTTTAAAGGATATTCTTTAAAAACTAATTACAAGGAAGCATATATTCTTATATTTGGAAATTACAGTAAGTTATTAATATTCTTTTCTTTGATTTAGTTTAGTTTGTAATGATGCTCATCTAAGGAACTGTCCCTGATAACCCTAAATACAAAAGTATAGCGTTATTTTACCCACTTGTTGCACAGACCGGGTTCTGGCGAGCTCTAGTTCCGAAACTACCTAGCTTCAACTGCATCGTGTAATTATTTTCATGTGCATTTTTTATTATTTTCTTTTTGTAAATCACTGATAATGGAGGATTTTACTGAGGTGGTAGAGTTTTACTGTCCTCTTCTAACATATACAGCTTCAAAACACCCTCGAAACGACTCATCACTTTGTTCGTTAAAAAATAATATTTGGGATAACAAATATAAAAATTTATAAGTAGTTAATTCGTGAAGTTTACTGAAATGATAATGAGTTTTAACCAATAAGACAGGTTTCAAACTTTCTGTGTATATAATTAATCTATGAAAATGTACCCTTTGAGTTTTAGTCTAATTATATATAATATGTGACTCAGAAAAATCGAAAACAAAATAATTTATGGAAAAAAGTAATAGCTCAGAGGAGTAACAGTCAGCATTTTGACAATTTGAGAGATCCGTGATCGAGACCAGTTGAAGCAAATACTTTTTGTTAAGTACTGAAGTCGAAACGGTGCAACAACTTCCATTTTAACGCTTTCACCCCCCCCCCCCCACCACCTTTCTTAAATCTGTTCAGCAAGCCTCTCCACCTACGTTATGTACAGAAGACTAGGTTGCTCCATCTTGTTTAGAGATTGTGTCTAAAACGTCTTAATACACCCAGTTGTTCACCTGGTGAGAAAACCAGAACACCCAATTAATTAGACATACCTCTTTTTTAGTTTATCCGTTCCTGATGACGAGGCGATGGAAAGAAAAAAATTAATTTCTTTGTCGCATTGTTTTTTATCTCTCCAAGCGGACATGGCCACCAGATTACAGGAGTCAAGTATATTATGACGGTGTCCAATTTCAGACGCTACAGAAAGCGGACCGTGAAATCGAGCTAAATTTGACATTCGCATTGCATCAACCTCCTTTGTAATGCTACATTACGTGTAGAGTACTCTGAACTTAAAATTTGTTAGTATTAAATTTGGCTACTCCTAAATACACATATTATCATGCCTCATAATGAAGACACGAGTACTAAAAGACATAATTCTAAAAATGAGACCAATAAATTGATACTTAATATTTTCTTTATTTGAAATTGTTTTTGTAATTGCGTGCAACTTTAAGGTAAGAACGGTATTTTAGACAACTCGATTTAAATATGCATTACTAAGTTATTTCTTTAAGTTATTAAAATGTTCTAAGTTGTTGTTTACTTCGATGTTTAAATCCTGCAAGTAAATGCAACGTTTGATTAAATCAAATATAATTAAATACAGGGGAGGGGAAATTGACAATAAACAGCTAATTGCTTTGAAGGGTAGCAGAGGGGAGCGAAAATCAGATTAAGTGATTGTGAGTGTTAGCGTTCACATCATAACACGTGCAGTGCCCTGACTGTAGCCGGGGGTTGTTTCACAGTGAGTGATGCAAGATTGGTTGGTAACCACACTGTGTGGCTGAACTGTCGAAATTCTTGAAAAGTTACATTTAAAATCTTTGATACTATCATTAATCGTAATATACATTGTACGATTGTTATGAAAATAAAGATTATGGACTTAATGAACGTTAAGTATATCAGAAAACTGGAGAAAAGTGGAGCAGATTTAGATAGTATTTAAAACAACGCTATCACTACCTCATCCAAAGTCCGACGTCATAGATCGTGCGGCCCTCCCATTGTATCCCTTTTACTTTGTTGTGGTATGTTATATACATAACTCAATATAACCATGCTGGTATATATTGAAAATATTTGTTTGAAATCTCAAGTATATTTGAGAAGTTAGGGAATCGAATGTAAATGGGTAAGTAATATTTGGTCGTTGATATTGGGATATATTGCTTTTGTTTCATTGTTTGTCGTTTGATCAAGATTTTAAATGTATAAACATATTGTAATCTTTGTTTAGTGAAAATTTTTTAAGTTTAAGCAATTAATATTTTGGGCACTGTATTGTCCCAGTTAGTTTAAAAATGTAAATTTGCATCCTATCAACTTTTACGTCACAGTCAATAAAGTTTGAATTATGAAAATCTTCATATATGGGTTTTTTGAGCCCTTCCTCGGACTCGTTTTGCATTTTAAGGTCTCAAATTAGTACATCTTTAAGTATTCACGTATGCAGTATATTAAAAATGTAATAAAAATATTTAATTCAGAAGATTAATCATGCAGAAACAAACTATGTTTTATAAACATAGTATTTTGGTAGTTCGAACTTAAATACAAATTGTTTGATAAGATCGTCTGAACAAATTGTTATTCGTAGCTAGTTTTTTTGTAATTTATATACTTTCGAATATTTCTAAAACTCTAATTAACCTTACAATTCAAAATATTATTCACGGAGTACCTTGGCACAGTGCGTTTGTTAAAGATTCATAAAATATAACGCCAAAGATAAAACGATTCCTCGATGATCCTTGGTGAACTCACAGAGCTTAGTGAATCACTGTTTGACGTAAATTATATTAATTATAAATTTTATATTATTTGACTTAATTCATATTCTATAAATGCAACATGTACTCTTCCTTAGTACTGTAGTAATTAATAGATTATTATTATTCATTTAATATTCTTTCCTCATTTATTTTGAGTGGATCAGGTTAGTATCCAAGTCTCTACATCTTACTAGCAAATTGTTTTTAATTTTATAAATCTACGATGATGAATTCGTTTACTTAATGGCATTCTGTTACTTTGCTATAGATAATAACAGAAAACTGGACTATATCTATGGACATTTGGAATTTGGTTACTCCATTCTCTAGTCAAAGGTTCACATATACCTAATCAGTTGCGGCATAAAACACTAAGAGTCATTATTTTAATTAGTTAAGTGATATAAGTTTTGAGCGAAGTATGTAAGCACACTTAAGGTCGTGCAAGCGAAGAATAGATAAGTACATTGCCTAAAAAAGGTATAATGAATTCTTAAGCGTTTCTCTTTATGAGAGAAAATGTAGTTAGAAAGAAATGCAAAGTTGCGGAGAGTGAATAATTTAATTTGAAGCCACACAAAAGGGAGGCCTTGATATTAAAACTAGTTTGCACTCTTATTACTTTCAAAATGAATACTGATATTATGGTGACGTCAAGGTAGACGTTTTCTTTCCTTTTCCTCTTAAAGTAAAAGTAAAATTATGCTAAGTTTTAGATTCTTAGTTTTTGCAGAATATGTTATCTAAACAACACTATACAGTATTATTAAACTGTCAATAAGATTAGTACAATTCTGGTATATTAAAAGACATTATTGAAATAACTTATTCTATGTGCTCAAAAATATAGCTCAGTATTAAATAAATTTATAAATTCATGTGTACCGTATGACGATAACACATGGGGGTGGTGACTTCTGGGGTCGTAGTAATAAATACTAGAAATACAAAGTTTACTTATAAGTTCAGTTTAATTACGAAAACTAAAAAGCACCACTTTTAGATGGTAAAGGAAAAGTTATGTAATGCCACGTTGCTGCCAATTAGAATATAATAACTAAAAAGTATATCTTCTAGGTGGGCCTAAAATATCCAATGTTCTATTGAATTATGCGTACGACGTTTTACTTTACAAAACAATAATATTTCACTTCCCTTCGCAATAGGTAGACTCACAACCCGGGTGTCGGCGTCTTGGCACGAGACATTGAAGCTGTAGTCTAAGAACGGTTATTTCTAGAAGAGGAGTAGAAGTTGGGAAGTGGTAGCCATCTATTCAAACAACACGTGAGATACATCAGCTACGTAAACTCGCCTAAAACAAATTCGCGACGGTATTAGCCATTTAATGATACAAATTACTATTTATAACAACGTGCTCGTCGCCATAAGGACGACGCCACCACCTTTATCTATCTCCATCAAGCAAATAAAAGATCTTCAAGGGTAAGTTACTTTACTATTCACATCTTTACTTTACGTTACATTCATTTTATACGTTTGGAATCAAAGGGCTAATTTAATAATACGAAAAGATAAATTTTACTTACGGACAAAGCGCGCGAGGTCTGATCGGTTACGTAGTTGGGCTGCTACAAAGGGTTAGAAGAAAAAAAAATCATACGCGTGCCAATTAGGTAGTTACTCCGCCCAATAATTTAGTTCCGGAACTTTGGATGTAAAATAATATTATCTTATACTGGCTGATTAGGTTGCGAAATTTATATTGTATGAAATTTAATTAACTAATTTACGGTACAATTTAAAGGGGCTAAAATAAGAAGCCTATATCTCTATTCAAATACAATAATTAGAACATAATTTAATTTTCTCATTATTTTAAATGTGGGTTAGGAGCAATTTATTGTTAGGTGTAACTCACCGCATTTATTAATACTTCCAATCTTAAAAAGCTGGTGATTGATTCTGACGTTATTTTAAACTGTGATAACTGGTAGCGATTACAAGGAGTAAAATCCTAATCTTAATATTAGTGTTATAAATGCGTAAGTGCCTTTTGAATGTTTGTTTTGTTTTAACTCAACTGATATGTTCTGATATTTTACACGGACATTCTTAGCGTACCCTTAGAAATATAGGATTAATATAGACCTAACATATTTTGAAAATTCGTCCTGGCTACTCCCTACTGGTATTTAAAGTAGCAAAAAATCCCATCCTTAAATAATAATAATAACTTTGTACAAAGTAGTGTAAGGCATTACCTACAATAGTCAGAAATATTAAAGAAAGCATTTTGTTTAATTTTTTTAAACAAGTTTGAACACTTCACAATGTAGAAATTTAAGTTTAGCCTAACATGAAAGTTGGAAATTTTTTAATACTAATAATTACATTTAATTCATATTACATCCGAAAGAGAGATCGAGAAATACTTTAATACCAATCGAGTGAACAAGATAAAAGTAAAAAGATATTTGATTTAGACTCAACTCGTTTCTCGGCTGATTTCCCGCGGGGCTCCCTGTCTTGACGGATTGCTTGTCGGTAAGTGGCGTTTCTTCAGGGTCTGGTGACAAAACTTACGAAACGGGAATATTTTTAGAGTTCTTTTGCATTATTTTTAGTACCAAGGACTACATTAACTTACTCCTATAGTTTTACTACGTTTACACGCAACAATTGATTGTATTTAACTTTACTTTCAATTATTAACATATGTCATGCGTTTCTTATCGGCATGTTAGGGGCAATTTAAAAGGTAAATATGGCGTAGCCCTGGTATTGAGAATAATCGCTTCCTTGGGGTCCCGTGGGGTGCACCATCCAGTCTGCAGGACATAGATGAATCAATAAGTTTATTATTCAGTTAGTTACGACATCACGCTTTAACCATATACATAACTCGCCTTCGGCTCGCTGGGGGCTACGCCCCTAGGCCCCCTTTTGGGTGTTGGCAAAATTCGGGATAAGCGGAATTCGGTGACAGGTTAATTCAGAGGAAATTCCCTCGGAGGGGGGGGGGTAATGTACCGGGGTTAAGACATCAGAGGGTTTAATGTACTCAGGAGATTATCTGGTCATACCAGGAAATTCCGGGAAGGGGTTAATGATACCGGGGGTTAAAACACATGTGTGCCTCTTTTAGACGGTGTTTTGTCTGTGAACATAATTAAAATTCACTCTGTCCCTATCTACTATTGACGCTTCGCTAACGTTCAGCCAATGCACGATCTGGGGTTGTATTCACTCTTTAACGTGGCACTACAATTTAAATATGGATCCGGAATTAATTTCACGAATTGTGGTCGCATCAAACTTTATACTCCTGAAATTACCAATTACGACAAAGATTTCGCAATTGACAGCGATTTTCGGGATTACAGAAGGATATAGGACAAAAAGCTAATCAAAATTTTTTGTAGATATTATAATTTTAAATTTAATAAAAGTTAAATACTAAGGCTTCAATTAACGGTCCGGCCATTATAAAGCCCAGAACCAAGATGTTCACGTAAAAATCACAAAATATTTGCAGTCTGAAAAAAGAATGATTTAATAACTGCTTGGTAATACATGTGGGCAATAATGTTTGCTGCCAAAACTATCAAAAGTCCGTAAACCTTCGCTTGGCAAGGCTAGAAAGAATATCTGCTACAGTTTTTAACTAAAAATATCGTTATTTGAAATTTAATATTGTTTAATATTGCTATGAAAATTGTTGTGAATTTATACTTTTATAAATGTCGCTCAAGGTCAATATCGAACAGAAATCTTTCTTAATGTAATAAGTAGACGAATAGAATATTTGTGCATGAGGGTAACTCACTTAAATATATGACTGATACATGTTAGTCTCTTGGAACTTTCGTTTGCTTTTGTTGCCTTAAAATATAAGTAAGTTACATTGAATCCTATTTAAGAACAAGTTAAAATGCAGTAATATTGTACAATAAAATGGCATCTCTTTTCTCCAAACTTTCTTACGGCTATTGATGCAAATTTTAAGGCAATGGTTCACAGAAATCTTTTCCTTGAAATTAAAAATTCAAAAAGCATTAAACAATTTTTAAATTTTGTCACTAATACTGTTAATACAGTAATCATAATTATCCCCTTTATAACACGTTACAGTAAATTAAATAATACAAACACTGTGATAGAGTGTATCAGTTTAATTTGTTACAAATACATTAGTGATCGATTCTTTACAGTTAATATATAGCAATTTTATTACTAGACAATTAATACAAGTTACTAATAATACACTACTGGTTAATTACGGTCTCCACTACGCTAATATCGACTATAACCTGTACTGGTCTGTACCATAATGCTGTGTCTGAACATGTTCCTTCAACTACTTTGCCCGTACAGAATACAGAAGGTTCACATAGGAGTATATGGCCTGCAGCATCTGAAAATCACAACATACATGAGCGGGCAAGCCTCTGTTAACTAATCTGGAATGTATACAGCAGCTACAAACACTGTTTTGAAATCCAGATTTCATGCTTTGTAATGTTTGTATTGGAATACCTAATATAATATTAAGCTGAGTTTATTTAATTGAAAACTAGTAATTTATTGAAATTAAACATTGTAAATGTATTAGCTATATAATAGAATTTATAAAACCCAGATATCTTAGTCTTGGTATACCCATAAATATATATATTTAATTAGATACCTCCAAAATCTCATACACGAGAACACATGGAGAGTAAAGGTTTTTGAATTTGAAATTTATTTTTAAAATATATATAAATATATATATATATATATATATAATATATATATATAAAACACAAAAAACTATTTTTATCGTCAATTGTATATTATAATTAATTAAATACGCAAATATTGGGAACGATTACTAAAGCTTACTTAGATTTGTTAGAAGTAAGCCGTATAAAAACACTCACTAATTAAATTATCCTTTTAAAAAAATTGCCGTAGCTCGATCATCTGAGGAAACACTTACGTAGCGATATGACGCCATGCTGAGAGGCTTGACTCCGCCTGCAGTGACGCGGAGAGGACGTGTGGCGACGGTCATCATCACAAGAAGGGAGCGCTTGAACTCTATAGGTTTGTTGACCCAGTTGCACGCAAACAAGGCTCGGTGTAGGTTGTTTGACTGGGAAAACATAATTAATACCATCACTACTGGTCTACAATGAACTCTATAGGTTTGTTGACCCAGTTGCACGCAAACAAGGCTCGGTGTAGGTTGTTTGACTAAGAAAACATAGTTAATATCTTCACTACTGGTCTACAATGAACTCTATAGGTTTGTTGACCCAGTTGCACGCAAACAAGGCTCGGTGTAGGTTGTTTGACTAAGAAAACATAGTTAATACCTTCACTACTGGTCTACAATGAACTCTATAGGTTTGTTGACCCAGTTGCACGCAAACAAGGCTCGGTGTAGGTTGTTTGACTAAGAAAACATAGTTAATATCTTCACTACTGGTCTACAATGAACTCTATAGGTTTGTTGATCCAGTTGCACGCAAACAAGGCTCGGTGTAGGTTGTTTGACTAAGGAAACATAGTTAATACCTTCACTACTGGTCTACAATGAACTCTATAGGTTTGTTGACCCAGTTGCACGCAAACAAGGCTCGGTGTAGGTTGTTTGACTAAGAAAACATACTTAATACCTTCAATACCGGTCTGCAATGAACTCTATAGGTTTTTTGACCCAGTTACTGGGAAACAGGGCTCGGTGCAGGTTGTTTGACTGGGAAAACATAGTTAATACCTTCACTACCGGTCTGCAATGAACTCTATAGGTTTTTTGACCCAGTTACTGGGAAACAGGGCTCGGTGTAGGTTGTTTGACTGGGAAAACATAGTTAATAACTTCACTACTGGTCTGTAATGAACTCTATAGGTTTGTTGACCCAGTTACTGGGAAACAGGGCTCGGTGCAGGTTGTTTGACTGGGAAAACATAGTTAATACCTTCACTACCGGTCTGCAATGAACTCTATAGGTTTTTTGACCCAGTTACAGGGAAACAGGGCTCGGTGTAGGTTGTTTGACTGGGAAAACATAGTTAATACCTTCACTACCGGTCTACAATTTGCGAAACCGACTACTCTCAATGTGCCTGTGGGGCCGTACGTCGGCTACCGCAGTCAGCATGCTAACGAATACACACTTATAGTTATTTAAACAATGTTTTTGTGTCTGAGTTTATACTGGCTATAGATTAAAATGATAATTAATGCAGCTTAAATCTTGACCTCAACACACATGCAAACCATGATTATCGCCATAGACATAGAGGTTATTGTACTGGTGTATTTTTATTGGAATGACCTTAAAGTGATCTAAAGTATAGATGTAAAAAAAATTACTTAAGTCAATACGTGGAAGGTAAATAAAACGGGGCTTTACTTCTTAATTACAAAACACATTATAATTTCGGACAAGAGCACTTTCCCTGAAGTCTTGATTATTTATAAATAATTTAATCTTTAAAATTTTTAAGGGTTTTAAAAAAGGTATCACTAATGCTACAGATTGCATTTAAAACGGAAGTGAAAAAATATATTATTTAAAGCTCTTAAGGATATCTGTCTATCGTTTTAATAACCTGGCACTATTAAAGCTCTTAAATTGTATTACCATCTTATTTTTTAATGAAATGTTATTTGATCCAACATTTATCACCTGCGTATTTCACAACCTCTTTGTGAACGACAAGTATTATAAGAACTAATACGCTGAATTCTAAATACGAATGAAGTGTTTCATGCATTACAGGGCTATTTAAAACATCCATCCATCAAAATGGATTAATAAAAATGGTTATTTTAAAATGAAATATAATAACATTAGGCTACTTTCTGTAGTATTAAAGTATTGTATTATAATACATTAGAAATTTACGATAGAGTTATTATCGTGATTCTTAGTTTATAATACCCATGAGTGATGACTAAATAAACACAAACGTCAAGATATTGAGGTAAATAGATGATTAGTATGTCTAGTTTACTACGGAGGATAATCGTTGGAGCAGATGAGACTGCCTGAGTATTACTGGTTTGTTTTTAAACCTAACGGTGAGAAAGTTCTTCCTTCTGTCGTCTATGACTTAAAGTGTCTGACTGCCTTCTTTCAAGGTGGGATGACTGACCCAACGTCCACTTTCCCTCCTCATGGTAAAGGTACCGTGGGATCTAGGCAGGAAATGGTTCCCAACGCCCACCCTCACCCATACCGAACATCCTGTCACTTCGGAAGCAGCCCAGAGGTACTCATAAGCCTAATCCGTGAGAGGTATACTCAGTTACATATCCTGAGCGAAAGAAGAAAAACACACAAACATGCTTTTTATACAGGTTTTAGAGTTTACATTTCAAATAAAGGTCAATTAGGCGAATTTACTTCTTATTAACTCATAAAAAATTTATTTTTATAATATTTTCATACTTAACTGTGGGTACAATTAACTCAAAACTGCATAAGTGTTTACAATAAATTAATTATGCTGAAACCTACAATAACTATAAGCACATCTTGAAATATAAGTAATATAGGTTAGTTTAATTTGATTTTGGTCCCACCACTAGTTTTATCTCAACAAACCATACATTTGTTTTGAATATACCCGATAAAAACACTTTCGGGGTGTTTATATCTCAAATTAATGAAAGATTGAGTTATTTTTTTAGTACATTTTCTTTTTTATTAAATAAATAAAAATGTATAAAAAGAATTTTCATATATAGGGAAAATTAATCCATATTACTTCTTACGAATTAAAATCACATGTTGCATTCTCTTAATTTATTATCATTATGTTCATAAGGATTTAATGTCAAACAACCCCTCTTTAGAAGTTTTTAAGCTATGTACATTGTGGGTACAATGTACAAGTCAAGACCATTCAGAAATATTCATTAAACCACAATTCGTTTGTTGTAAAATTTTGTGTTGACACTAATTCCCAAAACAAGAATAATGAGGTAGAGGAATTGCATTTTAAATGGACTTTTAAATGGTCTTGAAAAGTATAAAACATATTTAAAAAACCGTGTTTCTAGTATGTTTTAGTAGATAAAAAATAAAACAAATACTCCGAATAAACTAAATTGAATGTGCACTTCTATCACTGTTTTTATAATTTCCTTTATGAAAGCGTTAATTGGACTTACCTCAGTGATAATGCTCTGGCAACAGTAGCTGAACACTCCCATTGAGAAGAGAGCGGCGAACGTGATGTTGCCCTTCACCAAGTAGTCCTGAACCGTCTGATTCTTCATCTAAACATACATGTGAGCTACTAGTAGCTACATTTAGTCAATTTGGTAGTGTGTACGACTTAAGAAAAATAGTGGCCATGTTATGTCATCTATACACATAACAATAAGTTTGTGCATGTATAATAATAGATCAATAATTAATAGTGCATTAGCAAATATTTAATTTTAGTATAATAATTCGTGTTATAAGGCGAATCTGTATATTTTCACTCGATCGACACGGCATCGACACGTTATAGACATCGGCTCTAAGAAAGTGAATAGAAACACCAGAACGGATAATCCAGTGGGGTATTCAAGTGGTATTAACAAACAATTTCATATAACAATATCATATCGATTACCTTACCTACAAAGTATTTCAGACCACCTTTCACAAATGCCTAGTGGTCATACGACTAACTGTACATGTATGGTTTCAACAGATTCCATTTTAAATCGTCCTAAAATTATGTAAAAATACAGTGTCCAAAAAGTAAGGATTCCATATTAGAATCTAAAAACTTCGAATGAAAACACTCGTCATGTTGCACATCTTTCTAAAGTTTTTTACAGTTTAAACAATAAAACAAAAAAATTTGACCTGTTTAAAATCGAAATTTGGACTCAAATAGAAGTAATTAAATTTTCTATAACATTTGTATCGTTTGTAAAAATCTGAACCTTTCTAACGATATTTCTAAAGTAAAATACAAGAATATACTAACTGCATAAAGCAATTAATAGGGAATAGTTTTAAAATCACGATAACCCTCCACGAGGTTTAGTAAATTTCTTCACCTCTAAAATGTTATTGGAAAAACATTCCAAAACAACATGAAGATTAAAAATTTCCATTACCTTTTGATAATTTTCATGACGAAAAGTGCGTTATATATACATTTTTATTTTCCTTATTGTTAAGTATACACGTATTGTAATTTTGGGGTCAATTTCCATAATGGGTCTTAAATTCTTTAAAGTTATATAGTATTCTTAATGATATACTATTTTGAGGGATTAGTTCATATTTCCTTATCATTTGGCGATAAATTTTCCAATATATGTGTAAATATATGAATGGAATCTACATTGAATTTAAATTTATTATAAATCAGAAACGTACACCTCTTCTTTGAGTGAAACGTGAGACTCGGCAATGTTATTTAGGCTCAAACATTTCCCTGATGGAATGTAGAGACGGTTTTTGACCAACCTCCGAGATACGAGTTACATGCACTCAGCCCATCAAAATGAAAACGAAACAATATATTCTCAATTAACTACTATAATAAAATCTTCAGGAGCGCTTTAAATATGAAGTGGCTTTGTTATTCTCTTATATATGCCTGATACTAAGAGGGTTTCAAAACGATATTACTTTATTCATAAACTTAGCATTTGTTGTTTCAGTAGCACTTACGATTTCTTCAAAAGAACGTTTATCTGTCTTTATCCTTGGTAATAAGCTATCTCACTAACCGTCATCATTTGATGGACCAACAAGGCACAGATGATGACTGCCAGTTGTATGAAGAGCAGCAAAGACTGTCGAAAAGTTCGATCCACTATCTTTGTGTAGCTGAAACCAGTAATGGATACATTTTCATAATGCATTATAATGCACTTGAGGGATAATTTTGTTCACAATGCAAGTTTATCAATGAATTATACAATGATATGAAAATAACATGGTAAAATTCCTGGAATTGACATTTTAATAAAAAAGATAAGTTAAGAAATGTGCATAAGAATAAGCGACTGCGATCGTACTAATCATAATCTATGGTGTTTGCTGAATAAGTAAGTAAATGCATATACAAATACTGAAATTCCAAGGTGTGTAGGAGCCAATTATTAATTACGATAATATCATAACATAGATTACCATATCAACCCATGTTACCATATACCTTTTACAACCCTAAATGTAACACACATCATATTATAACCTAAAGATTTATTAAAATTTCATAAATTAATGCTACTCTGAATTAAATACAATATTAACCTTTTTAGTTCATTCAAAAATGCCTAATAGATAATAAAATACACATCTTCTGTCAAGAAAAGCCACTGTATTATACTCTGAGACATATCGGAGAATGCTCAAATTTAGAAGTTAATTATTGCTTGGAGCTAAATAAAACTCATTTCATCAATTAATTTGAGTTACAACATGAAAAGAAATTATAAATTGGTATAGATACTATCTTAAAATGTTTTAAATAATAATTTTATTTCATTGGTAACTCATTTTGTATAGTTTTTATATAATAATGCTAATAAAGATTTCATACAATTAAGAAACAAATAACTCAAAAACAAAGCAACAGACTCCAACTCCAAGAGAAATCTCCATAACCATATGTCATTCAATCCTTCTGCTCGTGACCTTAACAAAAGCGCTATTGGCATATTTGCATCATTCTTTCTAGAGCTCAAAATAAAAATTTATGCAACTCATATTAATTCACGACGACATAATAAACCAGTCCCCTATGGTCTAACGCTAAAAAGTAATTTTATTTTGATTTAATTTTTATTTTCAGCCCATAATTGTTTAAACTTTAAAACTGTAGTCGTTATGATTATATTAGGCACAGTGCTAAGTATGTATCTTAATACCGATTTTGTAGTATTTGCAATACTACACTCATTATATTTTTTTAATAGTGAAATAAGATGCAGGTGTAAAGAGCGTGTCCAATCTGTGTTTTAATTGGCTAAAATTGGTTACATTTCCATAAAATGAGTTAACATTTCTTTAAAAGAAATTCCAATGTTTCACACGCACCTACCTGATTATCTCTATATGGTCTCGTATTGCTTCATGTAGAAGTTCTGCGGTGATTTTCTGGAGAAGTATAGCTTTTTCTCTGCCAGTGAGGCGACGCTGAGAGATGTCAAGGGTAGAAAAGCAGTGCATCTCAGCTCTGGAATCCAACTCCTTCAGGTTCTCTATCAACAGCTGTATCATGGCCTTGATCTTCAACGAGGAGTAGATCATCGCCAGGTACCAGGAGGCGTAGAAGGCGCAGACAGAGGTGATCGCAGTTGCAGAAACTAAGTACGCTACAGCATAAACCGCGTACGATTCTGAGTAGAAGGTGATTCTCCCTACAGGCAGAGGCATTTCTTGGATTTGGGCTTTTAACCCCTTAAAGGGCAGAGTCAGCAAGGGTCCTAGCACCATCGTGACGCAGCTGATCACGAAAAAGTTGTTAAAGATGACCACGTGCCCAAAGATATTGATCCATTTCTTGTAGTTCTGAACGATTACTGAATATCTTGAGACGACTGAGGCTTCACCGAATGGTTTCAGAAGAAGTTGAATAATTTCAGGGATGTTGTCCTTGTTCCGAATCATAACAGGAATGTTCAAAATCAAGAAGATAAAGATGAACGTCTCATAAGATTGGCCGTTGAGGATCTCGTTGGAGATGCCTTCCTTAGCGACGATGACAGTGTTGCTGGCGATGACGGCTAGACAGGAGATGACTACCCAGACCAATAATGGGCAGCTAAACTGGCCGGTGCGGTAGTTGAATGTGGTACCGGCTCGAATAATCAGCGGGAAGTACTCTATGTACGGAGACAGATGCATCTCCAGCCTTCTAAACTGCAATGGAAATAAATTAAACTGTGTTTAGATTTGTTAGGAAATGTTGTACTTGTATAAAAGACAAAGAGTTCAATAAGGTAATATGCTGCGGTATGAACACCTGTTTTGTGGTATGCTTACGAACCACGAAAGGGCAACGCGCGTACAGACACACCTACACGTATTCATATACATGTATATACATGTTCATATGAAATAAAAAGTGTTGGTTCAACGTGATAGTATAACACATCTGCACTTAGTTTAACCCTTTTACTACCACAGAAGTATGCACGATGACCACCCCAAGCGCTGATACAGCTGACTGAACGTTCCTACGTGGACCCGCCGTCTCGCTCTACGTCACAAGAACGCCGCAGTGAAATTCATTCATTTGCTGACATGTGTTAAACAGATTATAAATCTGCTAATAAAATAGCTGGAGATATAAAATTTGTTTCGTGTTATTTTTCTGTAGATGATCTATGTAAAATTAAAAAAATTAATATCTGTTTTTTAAATTTTATTAATAAAATAATGTGTTAAACACTTTCTCTAAACCATTTCTTTCAGAAATTTGTATGTACTTTCTTATTACATGTTACTTATATATTTACATAAAACTACTTGTATTTTGACCAAACAGTAACACTTTTAAGATTATTGATAGTAATGATATATAAAAAAATACAAGTAAAACAGAAAATATTGTAAACTTTTGAACAAAACGATGTTTTGTAAAACATAAGTAATTTTTTACTGTTTGGATCATAATGAAGCTATTTGGGCTCTTAAACTGTAACATTTTAATGACAAATTACATTTAATATTAAAAACGCTGTTTATCAAAATGACCTATAGCGTTTGTATCTAAACAAAAATAACTCTTTATTTAAAATATTAAATCATACCAGATCTATAATTTCTCGTAACAAAGAATTGCTATCTCAATAATCGAAAGTTTCAAAACTATTTTAAGTTACACAGTTTAAAACAGTAAAGAAATGAAAAACTAAGAAACCGTTTTTACTTATATCTAAAAATAGGAATAAACCATTTTAACCAGCTGACTTACATATTCAGTTGGTGTGGTATGGTCTACTTGATATTTTTCTTTAGCCTACGCTGGTGACTATTTTACTTAACTTTAAACACAGTTTAAACACTACAGAAATAACAAACTAAGAAACCATTTTTAATTATATCTAAAAATAGTCACAAACAATTTGAAACATCTTGATACTTTTCTTTATTCTACGACGATAAATATTTTACTTTTATTCACTATTTTGTTACTGCTCACAATTAAACCATTTAACATGTTTCTCTGTCTATATTTAGGTATAAATATTACTTTTATCACTAAAATTAATTGCGTGGTAAAAAAATACTGCAAGCCGATCTCATCACTCTGTGGCGTTTCTCGATGGAAATGCCCGAGCAAAGCTAATCGGCCGGTGGCGGTTCTCGGAATAGAATGGAAATTCGATTAAATCGGCCAGCGGCTGTACAGTGCTAAAATAGATTAATCTAAAAAGATACTTATTATAGGACATTGATTTACTGTACGTAACGAAGCTATATCGGGAAGGGTTGATTCAATTCTAATCTAAATTTCAATTTCATTCCACCTTCTGCATAATGCAGCGTGTGAAATGTGATAATTTTATGAACTTAAATATTTTAACCTACTATGTCACATAATAACATGACAATGATTATACTATGTTTGTTTATAAATTTATTTATACCACAATTCACGTTTCCACTTTGAGGAACTGTAAGACCAATCTAAATATGTTCACCAACAGTTAGCTAAATTCAATGGAGTGACACTACCATTACCAAACCGGATGTTGGTTATTTAGAAATTAAACTTCATGCAAAATTTAAATCTATTAATGATTTCGTTCTCGACATAATGTGCGGACAGACAGGTAGTCACACAGAGATAAAAAAAAATTCTCAAGTGACTCAAGTGATAGGGTTCACTTACACACAGCCAACTATCCCAAATTTATTTTTTGTTACACGCATACTTCATTGCCATGTTCATTGAGTCTCACTTTTTTCCTACTTTATCTAAGAAATAAAGGTCTATGCTCTTTCATTTGCTTTCCATACTTTAGATTTATAAACCCATAATTTGGGAAACATTGTAAATCACAATGATATCACATTAATCTCGTTTTTAATCTATTTAATACTATGATGCAACTATGATGTTCAATTTAACTGACGTAGTAACATTGTATAGTAAATATCTCATATTAGTTTTTATTTATTTTATTCAACTAATATTACATCACTAGCGTTATCGAAATAATCTCAATCATAAATTATAAGTGACGACTTATTGTTTTATACAATCATTGAGATTTTTTTATGAGAAACATGTATCTCAAATCACACGACAAGCAAAACAAATGTTATTATTAATTTAATTTCATTGAATAGTTTATAATTTCATTTAAAAGGTAAAGGGAAGTAAATGGTAAAAGTGTAAATACTGCTTAATAAAAGTACTAGTGATTTATTACCTTACGTCAAACTGTTACACCTATCATACTTACATCTTCAACGATAAAGACTTCGTTGTCGACTGAATTAATCTAGAATTGTTCGCCTGACCAGACGCCGTGACGTCACAGTACCGTACAATTACCGGCTGCGACAATGTGCGGATAAGTGGCCGGATGGTGATCAGCACCCTGTTATTAAACCTTCAATGATGCAACGATTTTTACTTTGATCTCAAAATTACAGCTTTACCCTTTACTTCAGAACTCTACAAAACGGTTTAACCAACGTTTCATGTACACTATATTATTTATAATTGAAAGTCAATATCATTCACTTCTCTATAATTAAATTTTTCCCTGACTCTATAATTCTAATTGATATAAAGTTCCCTTTGGTCAATTTCACAATCGGACGAATTACTAACCATCTTATGCCGTAGTACTTAAACATCTTAAAGAACTAAGAAGTAACATATTAGACTGTCTGTGTAGTATTATGGATATTCTGTACTTTTTTATATCGCCGTAGTCTTATTAAATTTAAATATGAGATATGGAAGACACTGAGTTTTAAATATGTTAGCTAGAATAAATGATCTAAAATGATCGTTTTCAATAATATTTATCTACATAAATAAAAAAGTTGCGTAGCTTTTGCACATAATATTGGGATCAGTTTTTCTTTGATATCAAAACTACAGCTTTACTATTTACTTTAAAATTATAAAAACGGTTTAACCAACGTTTCATGTACACTATATTATTTACAAAGTCGAACGGAAAGTCAATATCACCCACTTCTCTACAATTAAATTTTTCCCTTACTCCAGAATTCTAATTGATACAAAGTTACTACCTTTGATGTAATAAACATTACATAATCATCTGAATCACTAGCCATCTCATGTCGTGGTAATTAAACATCTGAAAGAATAATGAAGCAACATATTTTATTGTCTTTAGTATTCAGGATATTCTGTATTTTTATAATATCGGCGTGGTCTTGACAATTTGAATATACTACGATGTGCAAGACACTGCGTTTCAAATATGGTAGAGACAGCACATTATCTAAAATAATAGTTTACAATAGTTTTTATCTACATCAAACTAGAAGTTGCGTAGCTTTACACATAATATTTTCATACGGAGACTACAACATGGGAAGGATAAGCCATCAATATACATTTTAAGAGCAGTTTTGATAATTTATTCTTTTTAACAAGTGAAATACCGAAAATCATAATTATTCTATTATTTACCGATTTGGATGTCATTGCGTTTCGATCAGCTTTTAACTTGTGTTATTTGCTAATATGCACTCTCCAAGAGTGTTATTTATTTTATATTCAATAAGGGCTGTAACGTATGCTATTTTATAAGAGTGTTTCTGAAAATCACTTTCAATATTCTGACGTACGTCATAGCGACATGTAATGGCGCTTAGTAGTGCTGTAAGGTCTAGTATTAAACACTAAATATTTAGAATAATACTCTTTGAGTTTATGCTAGCATTTTTATGTTCATTGTAATCTTTATTCAATGTTATGAATATAGTATTTCATAGATTGTAATTTTGTATGTGGCCTTACTCCAATTAATTGTGTGTCAATGAAATATAATTAACACATTAATTAACATATTTTGCAGGATGGTATTTGTATATGCCCAATACGCTACGTACAGACCATGAATATGGTTCTATATGTTCATCTGAAAAAGAAGATAGTTGAGTAAACAATAACTGGCTTCACAATTTATTCATTGCAAGAATATAAATGAATACCAAATCTGATAAGATATTTGAATCTTTAACAAGCACAATCTGAAGCCTTGTTCCTTCGTACGAGTCATGCTGTCTACTGTTTATTTATCGGAATATTTATTTCTACATTATGTCAATTTATATAGAGTTGACAAAAACGTACATTATGGTGAATGGAGGAGGGGATTTGGTGGTGGTCTTGCTATAGCTGTTACAGTGATTACCATCTCAGACAAGTGCTTTAGGTATCTCAGGTCGTTTATATTGTTATGAATTCCACATTCGTGTTCCATTTAATTTAAAATGTGTTGAAAAAGTACATATATAATTATCTTTTATATTTATAAAATATTCGAAACTTTTTTTCGAATATACCCCATAAAACACTTTCGGAGTGTTTATATCTCAAATTAACGAAAGATTGAGTTATTTTTTTAGTACATTTTCTTTTTTATTAAACGAATAAAAATATATAAAAAGAATTGTCATATATAGGGAAATTAATCCATATTACCCTTACGAATTAAAATCACATGGTTCATTCTCTTAATTTATTATCATTATGTTCACAAGGATGTAATGTCAAACAACCCCTCTTTAGAAGTTTATAAGCAATGTACATAAAGTCAAGACCATTCAGAAATATTCATTAAACCACAAGTGGTTTGTTGTAAAATTTTGTGTTGACACTAATTCCCAAAACAAGAATAATGAGGTAGAGGAATTGCATTTTAAATGGACTTTTAAATGGTCTTGAAAACTATAAAAGATATTTAAAAAACCGTGTTTCTAGTATGTTTTAGTAGATAAAAAATAAAACAAATACTCCAAATAAACTAAATCGAATGTGCACTTCTATCACTGATTGTATTATTTCATTTATAGTTAATATACACTGGTATAGTTAATTGGACTTACCTCAGTGATAATGCTCTGGCAACAGTAGCTGAACACTCCCATTGAGAAGAGAGCGGCGAACGTGATGTTGCCCTTCACCAAGTAGTCCTGAACCGTCTGATTCTTCATCTAAACATACAGTTGAGCTACTAGTAGCTACATGTAGTCAATTTGGTAGTGTGTACGACTTAAGAAAAATAGTGGCCATGTTATGTCATCTATACACCTAACAATAAGTTTGTGCATGTATAATAATAGATCAATAATTAATAGTGCATTAGTTTAAAAAATACATTATAAAACGCAAAATGATGTGTATATTGTATATATTATATTCACTTTCATAAGACGTTGTTACAAAGCCGCTAAATCATCAATTTTTTTTAAATAAATAAATCGACGATTCTGAGTATAATCTATACAACGGAGTATTGAATGATTCGGCAGAACGTTGCCAATCCTAATACACAGACGGACAGACCACACTTCTACCGTATAATCCTAAAAGAATATGGTTTTTACTTGTAAAATATCTATATCTATCATCTTTTAATCCACCTGCATTAATTTGACCATATTTGAGTTTTTTGAAACCAAAAAATTTAAAAGCCATATTTATTTTTTGGAGAACAGAAAAAAGTGAGATACTACTTTACACAACATTTGTCAGGATGTGGAATCCAAATATACATAAACGCAACAAAAGAATGTAAACACAATTCTGTTGAATTCTAGGCATACTTTAAGGTAGTGCATTCGAGTTTAGTATGGAATAAATGTTTCATTTAAAATTCACATTTCTTTAAGATAACTCTCCCGACACATAAAAAGTTAAACATAATTGTATACAGGTCATACTTGTAATATATATGTAATTTCACATCAATTAATGAAAAAATTATTTTCTATTTTTTTATTACATCATAAATTTAAAATTCCATATTTGTTAGTTTCAAATTATGTAACCTATGGCCTCCTACCCATTTAATAATTTGTAGCCAAATCCAGGTTGGCGTCTATCACGATGCTAACCATACTATACCTATTGCTTACTTCTATCCACATCTTTAATTTATAAATGTTGCATCCCAAACAAAAAGACATTCTATAATAGACGCTCTTATGATTCCTCGTAGCGTTCTACTTTTGTAGGGTTGTGTTCCGACTTTTTGCCTTACCCTTTATACTATACAAAGTATTGTTAAATACAAATTTAATGTGCCGAAGTATGAAAATTAAGCATAATTTGTGACTTTAAATTTATACTTTTAGTATGGGAAGACCATACAAATGTTTAACATTGAACGATTCTACCAGAGCCTTGGGTTGGCCAATGCTTAATGATTGCTTGTTGATTGCTTGCAAGCAGATTAACCAAACACAAGCGGGGATCGTGTCCAGATAAAGCCACTTTGTACTTGGTGAAGGGCTGAATATTGAAACAAAGCAGCGGCCAACGTGACTCTGGCCGTAAACCGAGAGCGAAATTGTTTTAACTGGTTCACTCTTGCAGCGTGAAGTTGTAGATTATCTGATTGTTCCTCAAATTAGTGTGTTTATATTGGCTTTATTTGTTTGGGCTACGTGATGATATATAATTTTATTTATATTATCACACATAGTGAAGCCGTAATGCAAAGGCGCACGTAATTAAATAATATTTATGTTTAGTAAAAAACAACCATCTTAAAATACAGTTTATTGTAACAATGACTTCTCTTTTAAGAGTTCCCGGTACGAGTTCCGGTAGAGGAAGTACTTTGTGTGAATTTATATTTGACGAAATTGAATTAAAGGTGACTATTAATTTCCGTTTATTCAGTTTAAATAATATTAAATTCATATGAGAGGTATTCTTTCCTCCAATAGTGTGTTCATATACACACATGTGCGATGGAAACGGACACGTACAAAATAATCTCCAAGAAAACAAGAAGAACCCTGGAGCAGGCTTTTTTCTCTAGTGATTTATGTATACCCGACTCTATTAGTCAACGATAAAATTATGTTTAAGTACTGATAATTTACTCGATTGATTATTACTTGTTGATATAACTGGAAAGAAGGATTGATGATACTAAACCATTGTATGAAATACATAAAAAACGAGTTATTTAAAGAGAGTGAACCATTCTAATTAATGTTAAACAATAGTGTTGTAAATTATACATGACAAATAAATAGATCTCTGTGTAGCCTTTTGTGCAACTGCTTATTTGTAGCATATAATAGGGACTCAATTAGCACGGTTACAATTAGCAAGCAACGTTCCTGCTATAGAACGGGTTTTTAGTGCAATAGCTTCAATTTGTAATTATTATCAGGGTTCATCTTTCATGTGGTGGATAGTAATTGAAACACACAAAGTGAGTTCTGTGAGTCATATGATGTAGTAGTAGCATACTTGCCGGGAAAATAAGAGATCCGGGCTCGAGTCCCGGCAGTGCAATTTCTTTTTTTAAATATATTTCATAAAAAAATTAAATAAAAATACAGTTATTATTATTTAGTTTTTATTTTTTATATCCATTGATTAGAAGGAAAACAGAAATGGAAATCACTGAGGTAAAGTGTATCGAGTACAGAAGTGAGACATGGATGCCTACATTCATTAATGAACCGTCAAGTGTTTTACCGTTAACTCGAATTTTTTTTTTTGCTTCTTCCATTACATGCAACTATCTGGGACTCGCTAACACATTCATGACTCTGATTTTTTGTAGTCTTATAAAATTTTACTTGATTACTTTGAAAATTCCACTATTCTTTTTCAAAAAAACCGAGAATATACTTCATGATTGTATTTTGAAGTATACAACGTTTACTATGTTTGATAGAAATGCTAATAGACATTTGTTCAAGATACATTGTAATACAAGTCACGAATAAAAAAATGTAAAATATAATACTATAAAAAGAAAAAGAATAAAACCATACAACGGCGTTTAAAAGAAACCGATAAAACGTATCGAAAATGAATGCACAGATGGACAGACATATGGGCAATAACAAATAAGGTTCTTTCTTTTATCAAGAGTAACCATACTACAACTTTTCATTACTCAGAGACCTTCTATTTATCTCATATATGCCTAAACACGTGTAAAGTTATATCTTTGACAAAGAGAAGCAAAGTTTCAGTTCATTCCGGCCTTTTTATAAAAGGTTACCGCTCAGACGGGCAAACCACTATCGCTTTGACCTTTGGATCCTAAAACCAAGATATATCATCCTTGGAACAAGAGGAATCTCTAAACAAAGTTTTAAGTATTTACGAATTTTCTATAAAGATTTATCGCACAGGTTGTCAAGTTAAAAGATTCTTAGGCGAACTTGATTAAAGTCTTTCGACTTTTTTATTTAATATGAAATCATAATTGTCCTTTGACATAAAGGAACCTATCTACCAAGTTTATTATCTCTAGAGGGTTACTGGGTAAACGGTAATATAAACCTACAAACATACGGTAGGCCTGCTCTTTGATTTTTTAATCCCGATATGTATAGCACTATTCGTTGGAATACAAGGAACTTATCGAACAAGTTTAAATGTTTCCGGACTGTCCATACCTGCATAGACTGTCTAGATATACACACAGACAAACTGCCCTTAGCCATTTTGACATCAAAACCAGTAGGTTTCTTCTTTGAACTTAAAGAAGCCTATGTACCAAGTTTTAGATCCATTTGACTTTTTACCTAGAGTTAATGTATAGAAGACGAACGGTTGGATGAAGAACATGGTTTAAATCATAGCTTGCTGGGTCCTTAATAATATTTCGTAAATAATAAATGATACATATGTATAACCAAGCCTAAATACTAATTAGCATATAAATTACGTTGACAAAATAAGAGAAATATATTTATGCTACGCCCTAAGGATATTTACGTTAACAAGAACGTAAAATAAGTACAATGTATTCTAATGTAAGATCTAACATTATTTAAAGCGACAGTCTTATATACCTAGTAAAACTATATAAAGTTGGATTTGTTTTGTTTAGTAGCTACATATAAAATTGTTATTCTGTAACCTAGAATGTATTTCAGTCATTAAAGTACGGTTAGTATGTTTCTCATAGTTAATTAATAGCAATGCAACTTTTAACATTACAAGTATTTTTAAAAAGCCTTATATATTATTGAAAATTACTTTAATCATTTTTGTAATCAAACGA
The DNA here is from genome assembly GCF_021130785.1 of Homalodisca vitripennis. Classification (NCBI taxonomy): domain Eukaryota; kingdom Metazoa; phylum Arthropoda; class Insecta; order Hemiptera; family Cicadellidae; genus Homalodisca; species Homalodisca vitripennis. Next base: position 223,345,781 of record NC_060207.1, read on the forward strand.
AGCATATATTTATATCCATTATGATTGTGTAGCAAACTAAAAAATGTGTTTGTGTAAATATTTATTTGTTGCATATATAAAACACAAGGAAGAAGATAATTGTTTGAAGAATCCGGACTATTAAGAATAAAATATTGTGTATGACTGCATGTAAAGAATATGTAACCAGAACTCGTATAAAGGTTTAGAACAGCAGTGATCCTATTGATTAAACAGTAATCCGTCAGACATTCAGTATAACGTGCTCGAGCTCTGACTGTCACGTCAATATTAAGCTCTAATCACGTTACTACATCACAGCTTATTGTGACCCATTGAATGTAGCTAATTAATTACTACCCGTCATCAATGAATAAAGCTAGATTAGTTCAGGATAAAGCACAGATTGTTGATTACTCTAGAACACCTTTACACAGAGTGGATGAGTCTTGAATGTAAATTAAAAATAAATGTAAAATTTATTATTAATCAAATAATATTTTAAAATTATATAAATACTAAATTCTCAATTTTTAATCTGGTTTGCACTTGAATGTGTTTTAGTTAACTTAGAATATATGAAGATATTTTTAACAAGTATTTTTCGCTGATAAAAAGAAATCACCATAAATTTGGTGTAATTTGTTACACGAGAAGGCATGTAAAGTTTTCCGGGTTACATTGTAATGTGCACAGTTACAATCTTGAGGAATTTTTGTTTCACTGTAGTCAATTTTACACCAATCGGTTTTTTGCCAACACAAGTTTTGGCATAACGAACCATCTTCATTCAAAAGTGGTTAAAATCTGTTAAAAGAAGATGAATCTCCACAGTGTTAACGGAAATATCACAACTGTTGAAATGTGTTAACCATCTTATTATGCAATTGTGTAATTTATACCAATATTATATGTTTGCCACGTTTTATAATTTTTTATCTCTTTCTCTTTTAACTAAATAACTTTTATGTTTGCTCATTCCTCAAAGATGTATATTCCTATTGTGACAGTAGGCCATCCAAAACCGACGATTCACCTGGTGATATGAAAATTGTAGACGTATTGAAATTCCTTTAGAAAAATATAGCGATTTCAGGTTTTTTTGCTACAATAAAGCACTTTTTAGTTTCACTATGTTTAATGATTTCCATTGATTGAATAGGATAGACCTTCGCCAAACCAAGTATCTCGTAATAGGCTTCGCTGACGTTGTATGTTGAAAAGCCCCTGGAGTGACTTCATTACAGCTCAGCCAATTACTTCCAAATAATCTTTAATTTGTATATAGATGACTAAGAATTGGCACCTTACAACGCCATTTCCTCAAATATATATGTATTATGATTCTGTATTTAAATGCGAAGTAAGCCTACAATACAGAGTCATGTATGAGGCGTTAAAGTGGTTATTTAGTCTAATGTAAATGTACACAAACTGAGTTCATTTCAGCGATGCATAACTTGGTGGTTAAGGGTGCGAAGCGGCGCGGCGTGGTGTTAGCTTGGATTGCTTTATATAGAGAGCGTGCTTAACACTGTTCTATGTAACTAGATAATATTATCAAATTTGTTCATATAACCATTTTATTATTCAATCTATTGAAGAAATTTCGCATGTATATCCTTTTAATAAGTTTTCTCTTATCAAAGTACAACTAGTGAAAGAATATTATTTGGGTTAAAATTAATTCTGATTATATTTTTTTTTAGTGAAACATATCTGAAATACAGTTGCATTAATGTAGTTTTAATAATTAAATTATTTATTTTGAACTAAATTTATATTCTTTGGTAATTTTGGGGAATTATGCGTCATAATTGTACTTTGTTCCACCAGTATTTTTCTAAAAATAGTGCGAAAAAATTTTTTAAAATCGAAATACTTTGTCAAATGTGTACTGTTTGAATAATTTAATCTGTAGAAACCATTTTCTGGCAAAAACTGTTTGATATCATATTAATATCTTTTGAAGAACCTGCAATATTCTTTCACAATTATTAAAGTATTCCCTCTTCTCATTTTCGTACATTTATTAGTATCGAACACATCGAAATGGATGTTTTCTTCAAAACATTATAGCTCTTATCTCTCAAATACTTTTTCAAAAGTCAGCTTCTTCTTTCAGGCCTTAACCCTTGACTTGGTTTTTTTACCTTCAAACCATAGGAAGCATTGATTATATGCCATGACAATGGTTCATCTAATTGTTTAAAATAGTGATATAATCGTACATTTAATTACACTTATCACGATAGTTTATTGCGTAAGGAACAATATCTTTTGCCAGTAGATCAATTAATTCTGTATGACTGTCTGTTTGTCTGTATTTAAATTTCCGAATGAAATAAGCTATAGACTTGAGTTTCGCTATAACCGGTTTGTCTATAAGTATAGTCTGTTACACTAAACGTGGTGTGGCGTATTATTATTATTGGTATCATTACTGAGCAATAAAATGATACACTTACACTCTTTGTTCAGAACAATACACTTCGATATACGTGCATCACATCGCTTTCAGTCTCAGTGTCAGATTATTGTCTCGCACTCAGGAGTCGAGTGACATTCAACACGGTCGCTCTGAAGGGTGGATAATGGGTGACAAGTGTGGCCCTTTATGTGGAGCAGCCCTTTGTAAGGGAATAAAAGGCGTTTGAAATTCACTCTCCATACTTATCCAGTAACGGCGAAGTGTCGATGTCAAGTCGAAGTGTCGATTTCCCTCAACTGTTGAATGTGTTTTAGAGCTTTCAAGTTCTCGTATTGTTCTAATTGCTGTTAAGTATCGTATTTGAGTATTTAAATGTATTTGTAAGTGTATGCATGATAATATTCAGTTTTATGAAAAAATGTATTAATGTTAATTAATTGACAGTTAATTTCATTATAATAAAAAAATACGTTACATTATTATGTTGATATTACATTTATGAATGTGCATTCTTGACAAGAAGATTTAAGTACACTATAATTAATTACTATAATTTATATACCTATATACCTATTACGAGTTACTCTATTCGACTCGATACAAAAATAAAATATCTGTTAAAAAACATTCTGGAGATGAACCGTGGAAATATTTTAATAAACTAGAAACCAAGTTAGTTAAACATCAATTTGGTTGTGGTAAAAAGCAAGAAATTGGATAACGGGCAGCCTATTTTGGTAAATCAATTACACAATAAAATTACTTTCGATTTGAATAGTAAGGTTTTACACATGCTGCTCTAACGCAAATGGCTTAAAAACTTCCTTTGTGTAACTAGCTATTTATTTGGGATTTTTTATGGGTTAACCGAAACTACTTCATAAATTTAGAAAATGTAACCTAATTATAATGAACTGAGTAAAGCGCAATCTTAAAAACAAAAATTGCAATCGCAGTGGTTTGCTTAAAGTAAGTTTCTTTTTTTTACAATGTGCAGAATGGGAAGATAAGACTATTTTTCTAAACATTTGCCATCGTTTGTTGAAACAAATAATGCTAACAATAGGTACGGCTCTGTTTTATTATTTGCTTTTGGGTTGATCGTCATTTAATTACTACTGGTCAGTTGTCACTAAATGTTTGTGTAGAGCAGACGTATTGTGTAGGTTAGCTTAGGTTGAGGATGTTTTAGACATAGTGTGCATAAAGTTTAGAAAAGTTAATTTTTTAATTCAGATACTACACGCCACAATATATTAGTATTTGTTAAAACTCTCAATAAATAACATATTACTGGAATGTATTAATTTGTCAACGTAAAATAGCACTGATATTATTTATTTTTCGTTCTAATTTAATGAAACCAGTAAAGAACTATGTTTTTGAATACTCTTACAATTTGAAACAGAAATAGTCAGAAAAATCTTTCAAATTTCTTTAAACATAGCTTGAAAATATATTTCTTTCGGTTTGGTGTCCCGTATTTTTTAACATTGCTAAATCAGGCAATGTTTGGTAAGATGTAAATTCAAAGTAATAAAATACTTCAACTGATTTGATCCAGGGATTTACACAATTAAGATAACTGTATTAATCATTGTTACTGATATTACATACAATACAATAGCATGTAATAAAAGCAATTGCACACGCATTCACATTAACCATGTGCATTGCATACTACCACATTGTTATAAATTTTAATTGAACTAAGTTCCAGTTGAATTAAAATCCTGTATCATGCATATCATAAAACAACCGAAACATTGATTTTTCACACCCGAGAAATTATGTAACTGGATTAGATTCCATGATAAAAGAATATAAAGTTATATGAGTGTGTAAATCATATTATTCTGAAAATAATACATTACTTTATATATAAAACAGTCCATTATGTTTCAAGGACTGAGCCTTGTATTCGCATTTAAACACGAGCAAGTACTCCAGAGTTTAGAGTGATTAATATACAATTGGTGGGAGCAAAATTTAGACAAAAGCAGCGTCCAACAAGACAAGTTCCGCCGCCACAGCTTGGCTCAGGCCCAGGACTGGATAAGTCTCCCGTGAAACCAACAGCATTTAAATTAAATCATTAACCAAGGGACCACTATTCTCTGAGTGGGTCTTCGGTTCTGGCTGAGAATACATTTGTCATAGAACTTTACTTTACATTTGGTCATTATTTAGATATAACTAAGCAACCGTTCTAACATAGTAATCTATAGAATCAATTTTGGGATACGTCTGTAAATTGCGATACGTGACGAAATCTAAATTAAATTTTTTATACCTAAGTACGGAACAACAATGTAACCATACAAATTAGTGTTTTGTAATTGGCTGGGATCTGTGTTATCGTACGCCCGAATAAGTAACTACAAATATAGCATTGTAAATCAAACAAAATCTGTCAAAATGAAAACCAGTTTTGTCTGATAAACGAGTATCGCTAGCATTTTGTTTTGTTTTTAAACCCAATGTTAATTAAGTCATTAATTAGTAAAGATTTTATTTACTTAGTTAAAGTATATTGACTTAATTTTTTTCCTTATTTGAGTGTATTACTTGTATTATTGTATCAAACAAATGTTTGGTTAAATTTAAATAACTAAATCACAATGTTTTAATTGGTTAACAATCAGCAAATTTAAAACACCACATCTAAACGAAAGTTTTATTGTTTTTTTAAATGTTTATTGCAAAACTAGGGAGTGTGTTTATGAAATACAAACTGGATGTCCCTTTTTATATAAAATTATAACAACTAGTTGAACTAGTAACAAATGCTGATACAGCTAAACATTGCAACTTCTGAACAGCTATTAATGCAGGGATTACATTTCACCACCTACGGGTATTACCTGTAAGTCTAGACGCATAAGAGATTGTGTTTAAAGTGACGAGAACCTTCTCACAGTTTGGCCAATTTTTTCCAGTAAAGTTCAAACCACGTCTCTAATAGTGCAGGAGCCGAAAGCAAATTCGTACTGTAAAAAGTACAAAACTAGTAGTTCTTGATATTATAGAGAGAATTTTTTCCGCCAAAAGTAATCGATAGTCAGCTTAAAATATTTGTTTGAGGAATAATAGAAAGGTATTAATTGGGTTTTAAATTAAGAAATCTCTCAAGTCTTGCTTTTAAGCATTAAACACTAAAACCAGTGGTTAGTTACGTGATTTGATGATTAAAACCAAACAAACGTCATTACTTTACTGAACTTCAACTACAGCACCAGCGTTCTCTGTAGATGCAATATTGCGGTCCACTAAACAGTAAACTGTGTCTTTGACTATTACAATAACTGAATCTGTGAGTTGAATAGGAACCATTGTTATTATATCAAATCATTTTTGAGATTATATTTTTATAACTGCTTCTATGGTCCAATACTACAAATACTTTTATTCAGTTAGGAGAAAACCAAGTGGGGGAATGGATCGATTCAATGGGATTGTTGAGACGGAAGTCTGACTTTGAATCTTAAAATGCGGAATTTGGAGTCCACATACGCCTGAAGAGATCCAAAAAAGGAGATGTTCTAAAAGCGAACTGTGCATAGTTCTGATATCAGAGATGCCTAAACTGTAATGCACAATTGAGTGCTCTTCAAAGTTTCAGAAACGTTCGAAAAGCACGGTGAAGCAACCAAATTAACTACACATGATATAGCTATGGCTTAAAGGGTCGATTGAACATTATAAAGTAAGTTTTGAAGAACTATATTTCAAAAATTTAAAAGTTTTTTTTTTCATTATAAATTTGTATAGATTGTAGTAAGTAAGGAAAGAAATACATTTTCAAAAAAACAAAAAAAAATATTAAAAATAAATGCTGATTTACGATATTTTTACAACTGTTATTAAAATAAAACCACATGATGCAAAATGTTTTGATAAAAAATGAAAACATAAGTTTGATAGGTTACTTTGATCCGGTAAAAAGTTCACGTAGAGTTAGAAGCCCAGAGGTCCTTGTGGTGGTAATTATCTCTTAATTGATGAACCCAACCGTTACCGGGCCGCCAATGTGTTATGAATATGTAACTACCCTTGGCTGAGCTGTCCCCTAGGAGTGGGGAATAAATTATCAGAGAATGTTTTTGCTGCTATGCACTTATATCTTAATATGAATTTATAGAATAACGGGACATGATTTAACGTTTCAAAATTTTTGGTCCCCCCCCCACCCCCCCCCCCCCCCACCCCCCCCCCCCCCCACCCCCCCCCCCCCCCACCCCCCCCCCCCCCCACCCCCCCCCCCCCCCACCCCCCCCCAAACAGTATTATTTAACGTCGTGTTAATGAGAGAGAAATTGATAGTCAAGACACAGCCCAAGTAATCTGAATAACAAATATCCTGATACAATTTGAATCAGTATCGCGTTAAAAATACAAATAATAATGGATGTACTTTAATAAATAATACATATATGTATGAGTCAACTGTAATTTCTAAAAAAAATATTAACCTGCAAGAAATAATTTTTTTAACTCATTGGTGTTGCATTAACTCAACTCAAGTTTTATAACGCATTTTAATCTAGACGCCCACCTGAGGAAGAGGATAGATTTCAATTATCGAAACGTTGTGTTAACCTTTTGTAACTATAACGATATCAAAAGTCTGAAATCTTGTTATCCTATTAAATCTTCCATCGTCAATAACAAACTTTAAAGAATTGCAATGATAGTGTCCCAACTTTTTATAACGAACCTTTGGAATAATATTTTTAATTACTCCTTAAAATAGTTTTAAAGTTCCACAATATTCTGAGAAAAATCATCAAAATCAGACAAAAATATTTGGAAACTACATTCACTTTTGCATTGAATCTAAGTATAAGAATACGTATTTGAATATTTTTTATTTAATAAGCCTTAAAATATTGGTAAGGAATAATTTATAATGAATGCCTGCTTAGAACACCGTTAGACCATCTGTAAAATATATAAAATATGTGGGAAATATATTTTAAACATGTTTCAAAGATTCTAAAAAAGTTCTAAGGCAAAACATGGATTTAAATGAGATAGTAAATCATTTGAAAATATTTCAAAAAAAATATTTAGTATAGTAATGATTTTTAAGTATGTGCATGATGTCTGTCTTTGCACCAGCCAAAAGTGACTAATTAATTAAAGAAGATACTTTGTTGACGTTGCCCTAAGCCACCCTCAGATTTTTTTAAAGGGACGTTCAATGTTCTGACAGGCGTTTATCCATCACGTCTCACAGTCATCATAGTGCAATTCTGTACGTGAAAAAGATGTAAAGATCTCATTGAGCGCGGGGTAGTAACCCGATTTTATACCAAAAGGAAGCATTAATTAGTCAAAAGGCTTAATACTCCTAACGCCTTCCTCTAGAGCTTCCTAAATTATGAAATGCAGTGTTTAGATACTGATACTGAGTCCATAAACTCATCTGTGGAGATTCTAATAGTTCGAAACAGTTTGGTCGTTTGAGCACTAATATTTTTAGTGTCAACAACGGACACTATCGCTAAAACTTTATGATAGTGGGGAGCGTGACAAACTACCGCTGTTTGTATTTTTTTAAATTATTGATAGTGAACATAGTGAGTCTTGACGAAGTGGTAATCCTTACCCAGATTACACAACACAACTGTGTCGAGCGCACCTCGAAGAATTATTTTCACTCAGGCAGTCACCGAATGAGCTTTGAACCCAACTGTTAGACATATCACGACTGTGTACGCACTTAAGGGATTGTCACACATAAACTGGATCGACTGTGAATCACTGCACTCTTTGTGAGTGGTTATCTCAGAACTAGAAGTACGGAAGAATCGAACACCATCTCGGTTACCATTTGCAATAAGTGATATATTCTCCACCGCGCAGAGTAAATGACCAAATAAAAAGATTAAAAGGTAATTGGTCTGGCCAAAATTATTTCGTCAAGAGATTCGGTGACAGGTAATTGTCTTAAAAGATTCTTCTTTGTTTACGAGAGGGCCTTACCGTGTGTCAATAGATACCTAGGGGAACTGTGTCAGCGAGATAAACTGGGGCTTCATCTGAAGGCAACGGGAAAGGCAATAATTATCGAGGGTTTCCATCTAAAGTGATTGGATTATGTGATCCAGGCCTTACAGTGTATCTATAGATATTGTGGAGGACGGTGTCGGTGAGATAAACTGCGGTTTCCTGGAAGGGACCGGAAGATAAATTTATCGAGGATTTCCGCCTGAAGTGATTGGATGACTTGATCCATGCCTTACCGTGGGTTCAAAGATGTTGTGGAGGACGGGGTCGGTGAGATAAACTGGGGCTTTGTCCTGGAGGGGACCGGAAAGATAATATTTATCGAGGGTTTCCACCTGAAGTGATTGGATGACTTGATCCAGGTCTTACCGTGAGTCTATAGATACTGAGGGGAAACCCCGAGCTCTGACAAAGGCTTTGTATTGGTTTTTTCACGAAAAACTTCTATGCCACACAACACACTTAATCCATACAGTTAATAGTAAAAAGTAAAACCTTACCGATATAATACTACATACATCACTGTAGAAACACTTTCTATTTCACAAACTATTTGGAAATAAGCTAAACAGGCCTTTCTTTGTTTATATTACAATGGGATTCTACTTTTACACATTACAAACACACTTCTAGTATGGCTGTCAAAAAACTGTGATCCTTATGAGATAAAGTACACTTTCACAAACTATCCAGGTGTACTTTGTTTAGAATATTGTTTTAATAAAATTATGTAATATGCTATACATTGTGGACGATTTTTAAAATTTTTGTTAGTTCTTATAAAGAAATCTGCTTGAACGAAATAAATTACTTGGAATTAAAATTTCCGTAAAAGCTATCTTTTGTAACTTATGTTATCGTTTTATTTGTTTATTATTATAGTTACTTATAATCCATAGTTATTACAATTTCTGATTGGTCTCTAAGCATAATAAATGGTACATTAATAGTAAATTTGGTATGTTTTAATTTTTTTAGCGGTGTTTTTCCTTACCGTGAAAGATTTGTATTACCTAGCAATAGGTTATTTTATTTAATCAATTAGATATTACTAAGATTTAAATATTTTATTTAAAACAATGTGCCCATTTTTGTCTAAAATTATGTGATAAAGTTTATTTAAAAGATCTTAAAAAAACTAGGAGGTATTTAGTTGGTTATGCATGGTGCTTATAATGAAAACCTTCATTGAATTACCGAAAACCTTTAAACGATTTTTAAGTTTTTGCACGTTAGTATTCAATTCATCAAGTAAAGCAGATTCTTAAAACCATTACTGTTCCACTAGGGTTATTATTCGAACTTCCATTGAAATTGTAATCTCATATAAACCTGACTCTGGGACTATGAAATTAATATTCTTGGAAAGCAAATTAGTTTACCTTCATTAACGTCAAACTAATGATGTTTCATCTGTGTATTAAGCTTTGCCCATGACACATATGTATAAAATCACTGGGAACTTTGTGTTAGTTATAACATTTTTAGGGCATCATTCGTGGGGAACCTTAATAAAAATACGGGATTGAATGAGTGAGTTTTCAACGGCCAGGATTACACGTATTGTGTTTAAGACCCCTCGATAAATTTGTGGTGCGGGTCCGACCGAAATGTTCTCTCCCTCTCTCCTCTCACGCTCTATCTCCCTCCCACCCTCATCATCCCCCCACCCCCTCACCGCCATCTGACCACTCTCTTTCACCCCCCCCACCCTCCTTCCCACTCCCTTTGCCCCCCTTCCTTCGCTCAAAAGTCAAGTCAATTTATGTTTTATTTTGACCGTAATATTAAAATAAGTCATAGTTAAAAATTAAGGTCATTATTAATACTTAGTGATCAAACAGAGTTCACGCTATGGATTACATTAACAAACATTTGTCAATAAGGTTAATTGGCTATAAGCAGCAATATTGAGGCTGTAGAACAAAACATTTAAGAATTGTATGCAATTTATTTTTGACAACAATTAAAGTCTATTTGCTTGAACGTAACTAAACGAACGCTTACATAATAAATGGCAGTTGTATTTTTACTTAAACGTTTGAAATGAAGTTGCCATTTTTTTTAATCTTTCACGTAGAACCTAAATAACATGATTCATGATATTTTGATTCAATATACTCAAATTACTCAAATGCAGTCTAGAAAACTACACTTTTTTGTAAAGTATTGCTCAGCCCCTCTACCCGGATAGTACTTATGACCTACTTATAAATCTTGAAAACTATTTTGAAAAGAAAGTTTTGTACTTAATTTGACTAATATACATTGCAGGTAAATTACACGCAAAAGCGTACAAAACACACATCTGCCTATAACTCGCTGATAAGTGACGTATGTGTTAGCTCCTTTGTACAGATTCCATCTCTTTCCCTTATAAACGGCTCCAAAAGTAGATAATAGCTGTATCATGAGAAATCAACAAACACGAATTTTTTCAGAATTTGAAGAAGATGAAATGGCAGATAAGTGGAGTGAAAAGTTTATATCATATTCAATTCAATACAAACGTTTCAGTATTAACCTTTACAGTATCAACCAGCTGTTGATAGTAAATATTAAAATAGGTTAAATGATACTTATTCAACTTAAACTCTTTATATTATAAACTCTTATAAATTAGTGACGAGAAATGTGTTTATTATATTTATTTTGTAAGTAAAGTTAGTAAATAAACAAGTCATGTTTACAGATTCCTTATTTATTACATTATATTAATCAAATGGAGCTTTACATATGAAATATTCTAGATTGTACCTAAGTGATTTTGAGTGTAAAAAAATAACTCTACTGCATTCTTCACGTTTAATTTATGTGGATAAAGAAATTATGTATTTTTAATAATATAAAATCACTGCCTACTCATGAAAACGCTCATGTTATGAAATATCAAATAAATAATTTAAAAACATGCATTATCCTTAAAATGACTTAAATAGACATGCATAATGCTATACCAAACCATTTAGACAAACTGATTTTATGAATTATAAGCTAATTAGTTTAAGCGATTTAAAAGTTACATTTACTCTTTGTCAAAAAAAATTATTAAAACTATTATAAAACTAACAATTTTTTATGTTGTGATATCCGATTTAAAAATATTATCGAAATGCGGATGACTACCATTTGAAAGACCTGACTTATTGGAAAATTTAACTTACTTGTACGTTTCAGTAGAGTTTATACATTTTTAAAAGCTTTACTTAGGAACTATTTATTCTTTTAAATTCATCATTTCATAAAATCTATCTAGAAGATTTGTTTAAGCTAACAAATTTTTGTTTGACTAAGTCTATAATACGTTTAAAAAATAATATAATTAATATTTATAAATATATAAATATTTATGATTGTTCAAAACTATAATTTTATCTATAATTTTTACGAATTCAATATATATATATATATAAGTAGATATGAATGTAAGGGTTCTAGACCACTTTTGGGACAGACAGAAAATCAAGGGAAAATACTGTTTAAAGGACAATAAACGAATCTGTAAAATCAAACAGTAAGGCTGTTCTAGACCACTTTTGGGACAGTCAGAAAATCAATGTAAAATACTGTCCATTGAACAATAAAAAAATCTAAGAAATCTAACAGGAAACCACGAATGTAAAATACTGTCCATTGAACCATAAACAAATCTAAGAAATCTAACAGGAAACCACGAATGGAAAATAACCGAATCTTTAGCTGTTTACTGTTCATTGTAGGCTTCTAATTTCTTAAGCTATTTTAATGAAAAAATCCAGAAATCTCAATGAAAAATCTATAAACGGAAATAATGAAATTTGCTAACAATCACTCGAGAAGTCGGGGAGAATGTGAGTAAAACCGCATTCTTTTCACGAGGTTCTTCATTTACTTTCTCCAAATGTACTATAAAATCATCAAAGATTTCAGGTTTAAAATCGTAGTTAAATTCAATGTCTAAATAGTGAAAGATTATAGGTAAAATCTTCTCATAATAAACGTGTGTATTTAAACCTACAAACCTAATGTATTCTTTGAAAAGGAAAATAATTTTGTCAACGGTTCCAAGAGATAAGTAAAAATTTTTGTTCTTTTTTCTAAATTCTGAGACAAATTTTGTTTGCTTCTTATCTCCATATTGTAATTTTCTAAGCAGATTATTCAAATGTGTTAGCTTATTTCGAAATTTCTTAGGTTTAGGTCTTTCATACAAAATTAAATTACAATCTCTACAAACTAATCTTTTATCAATAATTTCTCCTCTATTATAACACTTGTAACAGTTGGCATTATACTCTTCCATTTTTACAAAAAGAATAAATGGAAGCTATGGAACTAAGTCTGCCGAGATATAAATTTTTCAGCGCAAATGTTTATGTTTATATTTCAACTACCGAGATAAAAAGAAATGATTTTATTTTATTATTCAACTATTTAGGATATTTTGTCTATGATTACAAAGATTATTCCGGAAGAAATCGAGATTTTTCATCAGCGAAAGAGTATATTTTTGAAGTTTTAGAAGGAATGAAAGAGAACAATATGAACATCATTAACTACTGAATTTCTCTAATATCGTTCTTAATCACGTCGTATGATAAAAATTTCTCAGAAACCACAACCACATAACAAATCGCGTTTGTAACAGCATTTTGAAAATCCATATTGATAATTATATCGTTCTTTGAACTAGAAATATTTGTCAAACTCTTTGTTGTATCAATGACATAAATGGGTCTATTTGCTATAAATTCTTTGGGGTTGTAATACATTTCCATATTTTTGTAGTAAACTTTCTTAAAATCTTGATACATCTGATACATGATTCTGAAAAGACCACCGGAAATGTTTAAATTTTGTAATTCATCTGGATAATAAGAACCGTTCAATTTTACTCTGATATTTTTCACATTCAAACTATCGAACTTTGAAGGATTTTTTTCTTGATTATTCTGTCTATCTGTTTGAAAAACCAATGATAACGAACTTGGGATTGAAGATATTTCTATAAATATTTGTGATATCGAACGAATAAGTTGTTCCGGAAATACCTTTTTGCTCAATACATTGCCAATCTAGAAAATTAAACGTGATGTTTTGAGATTTTATAATTTCATCAATCAACTGAATTTTACTCGTGGTTTTGTAATCAATCATCGGAACTCTAATGAAAAACTCGTTAATTGTAATTTTGCCATCAACAGGCATAACATTTCCAGTTGCAGTCTTCAGAATCACATCATCGTCTTCTGCTCTTATAAAACTTAGATAAAATCCTCCTTTATAGATCGGAATAGTAACATTTTCAAAAAATCCTAAGCCGAAATGTGCTAAATCACCGACCGCTTCAAATTGTCCAAATTTAAAAGTTGATTCAAAACTGTTTGAAAATACATCACTTTTGGAATAACAAATAGTTCCTTTAATTGTGCTTAATTGACCACAGTTTTCGACTTCTTCTATCAATTTATTGTGTTTTCTTACTTCAATCTTAGAAAATAAAAACGGTATAAAATTATCGATTAATCTAACATTATCAGTTCCAAGATATGCTTGACCATCTTGTTTTGTTAAAGTTCCAGAAATATAAAACTGGAAGTTAGACGAGCAAAAGTTATCTCCAAAATCAATATTAAACTCAGTTCTTTTATTCGGTTCATTCAAATGTTGTTTACTAATTGGATAGAAATTTTTAAACTCCGCCCTTTCAATATCACTAGCATACTTTCTGTAGTCCACCATTTAATAAGAGAAAATTTAAACATCATGTATAAGAAAGATATCATTTTTTCATCGATCTAATGTACGTTTTTATAAGAAAAGATATAAATTTTAGTAAAATAATTAAAAAGATTAGAGTCATTTTTAATGATCTACTTCGTCATATTCGGGATTCTCTTCCTTAAATTTTGCGATCTCGGTCACATATTTCAATAAAATTTGCACAGGATAGTAACCGCTATCTATAATATTGTTCCAATCAACTGTATCTTTATTTTCATCCAAAAATTTTATACTCAAGTGTTGATAGAGACAAAGAACAGACATATGATCTTTTAATTGATAATGTATATTTTCTTGAATGAACTCTGGGGACAGATTTTGATATTTTGCAATGTTATACCAATTCAATTTGTTTACGTATAATCTCATCATATCTTCGGATAATTCATATTTTTGAGAAATGTCATCCCAATGTTCTTTTTTCAAATCTCTTTCGTGTTGCATTATAAAAAGATCGAAAGCACTGTAATGTCCCGCCATCTCTATTTATTAAGAAAAAATTTCAAGTTTTTATAAATTGACTCTTTTTTGCGTTACATTCAGCACATTTTCCAGAAATTCTCTTAACTCCATTGATATTTGCATAGTATTTTATATCATTTGTTTCAGTTTTTGCCTTACACCTCACACAGTATATGAGCGCCATTTATATAAGGAAATTTTATCATGCATAAAACCCTACACGAATACCTATTTCAGTAAGATCTTCCTCCATATTATTAAGTTTTTTTTCTAATTTTTGAAATTTTACAGCATAAGAATCATTGTATTCAACAAATTTATGACCAATATTCTCAAAAGTTTTCGTAGCATCTAAACTAAACTTATCAAAAGACTCTTTAAAATTAGTAAGTTTTTCATTAATTTCACCAACATCGTCTACTGATCTTCTATTTCTGGCTTCTAACTTGTCATAGACTTCTGTTGTAAAATCCTTAACATGCTGTTTATGATTCTCATAATTTTGTTTTAGTTCATTAAACATTTTAATAGGATCTTCTAATTGAATCATTACAACAACATCAAATGGATTAATTCCTTTACTAACACCGCTAATTCTTTTTCCTTTAAAATCTAAGGCATTTTTAACATTCGGATCATGTAAATCAACAATATCGATGTTTTCTGATAATTTTAGAGGTTTTAAAATTTGTTCTTTAACAACAACATCATGTTTGTCAATACCAGGTCGAACACCGACAATTCTTTTTTTATTAGCCAAACTAACATAATTCTTTTCAACTTTGATTGCTTCAGTAATTTCATCAGCTTTTTCGATATGAGACATTACATTGGTAAATAATTTTTTTACACCATCATCAACTTCTTTTTCCAATGTTTTTATTTTATCAGCAACTTCATTTGAACTCATGAAATTTACAAGTTTGTTATCATATTCTGCTTTAAAATCTTCAATCTCGACAGCAAACGTATCTGAATCTGGAAGGTTTTGTAATACATTTTCTAACTTGTTATCAAACTCATTTCTCAAACTATCAAAATTCAAACTATTATCTACATTTTGAATAATTTGTGTTCCAAATACGTCAAAAATATTTTGTGAATCCATATTTATTAAGTAATAATTTGTTAACAACTTCTTTAAAATCTTTACCAGTACTCAGTTCATTCAAAACAAAAACACATAAATGACCACAAATTGGGGGATCTTTATAGTCTTGAATCTGAGAATCATTGTAGTAGACGCTTGATTTTTTCAAATATTTAATCAATTCTATAGGTGGTTTGTCCTCAATTCTTCCATACGAATCAAAATAACATGCATTCTTATCATTTTTATAATAACAAATCCAATGCGTTCCACTTCCCATAATCGAGTCTAAATTCACAATTCCACATTCAAATTTCTTAACTTTTTCAGGTAATGTATCTCTCATGAAGATTCCTCTAAAATGTTTAATATTTTTGCAGATTTCTTCCAATTCCCCGAATGTTAAAGGTTTAAATTTTTTTTTCAATGTTTGATTTCACGTAATTCAAAGTTTTCTCATCTAATCCAGATCCTGTAACATCTTCCAACTCTTTATCTAACCAATTTAAAATGTTTCGAACAATAGGAATCACATCTTTTTTAACGATTGGAGCAGCTTTACGAACATAAGGAACAACATTTTTAACAACTGGAATATTTTCTCCAAAATCTAATAAATCTTTCAAAAGTCCACCATTTTTAAGTTCTTTCAACTGATTATAAGAAAATTCTATTCTGGTTCCTTTATTGTTTTTCTTATGTTTTTCGAGTTTATTGTATTGTCTATTTGTTAAAAATATCTTATCTTTGCCATTTTTTAGTTGATCTATTTTAAATTGAATACTAACGGGTATTTTCTTCTTAAAAGCGGATTTTATTTTTTCTTTCTGATTTTTGCTGAAATTTACATTCACCTCCATTTATATAGTTAAAATTTCAAGTTCTCTTCGATTCCCATTCCTAGTTTTCTCTTCAAAAAACATTGCTCCAGCTGTTGGAAGTGCAACAAATCTTTCACCTAATCTAGCATCTTTTGATAAAAATCTATCCATTGCCTTATCTTGCAAAACTTTATCTGCTATATGTCTGGAATTTGTGTCTCTATGTTTTGCATAAAAAATATCGTGTTCCATAGCAGCTTGATCTAATTTATTTATACCAGGATCTCCTCTTTTCAATCTTTTTTCAAGTTTTGTGCCAGGTCCCAGATATTCATAGCCTGGTACGTGTAATTCAAAAGGTAAATTGTTGATAAAATCATTCAAAAGTCCGCTACCTTCAATCATAGATGAACTTATTGCCGGCAAAACTCGTTTTAAATATTTAATTCCATCAGGTTTTTCAATCATTTCATCAAGTTTGTTCGAAATAAAATCCTTAATCGCTTTCTTTTCGTTCAAAAAATTGTTGTTTCCAGCCTTTTCTTGAGCATAAATATAATTAATAATTCCATCGAGTTTTGTCAAATCGTTGATATATCTGTACTCAATCTTATTATCACGGTATTTTCTTACACCTGATCCTTCGATTCGTTTTTCCCAAATTGGTTTAATCAAATTGAGATATTTTTTACCTTTACTTGACTTTGGTTTCTTAGTTGATGGATCATTATTTTTGTAAATTGAATCAGATTTCCATAAAATTTCAGTATACTTTTTCAAGTCTTCTTCAGAATATAAACCGCCTTTTGGAACATCAGTGCCTGTTAATAATCTCCATAAACCTTGAGTTCCTTCATATGTTTTTTCATTAATAATGATATCATTATGCTCAAAATTCACGGGCCCAGATATTCATAGCCTGGTACGTGTAATTCAAAAGGTAAATTGTTGATAAAATCATTCAAAAGTCCGCTACCTTCAATCATAGATGAACTTATTGCCGGCAAAACTCGTTTTAAATATTTAATTCCATCAGGTTTTTCAATCATTTCATCAAGTTTGTTCGAAATAAAATCCTTAATCGCTTTCTTTTCGTTCAAAAAATTGTTGTTTCCAGCCTTTTCTTGAGCATAAATATAATTAATAATTCCATCGAGTTTTGTCAAATCGTTGATATATCTGTACTCAATCTTATTATCACGGTATTTTCTTACACCTGATCCTTCGATTCGTTTTTCCCAAATTGGTTTAATCAAATTGAGATATTTTTTACCTTTACTTGACTTTGGTTTCTTAGTTGATGGATCATTATTTTTGTAAATTGAATCAGATTTCCATAAAATTTCAGTATACTTTTTCAAGTCTTCTTCAGAATATAAACCGCCTTTTGGAACATCAGTGCCTGTTAATAATCTCCATAAACCTTGAGTTCCTTCATATGTTTTTTCATTAATAATGATATCATTATGCTCAAAATTCACGGGCAAATTTCCAATCATAAAACTTTTCTTTTTTCTGTCCCAATACAAACCAAATTTATCATCCTTTGCTCTAGGAAGAAATTTTTTACCAATTTCACCAATTATTATATCCGTTGTTCCAGGACTTATTGGTTCAACTATGGTAGAGTCTTCAATGATTCGAGGTCTAAATGGTGTTGAAGATGGTAATTTTGGCAATTCAAACTCAGATTCTGGAATCGAAATATCGGCAAATTGTCGTACAACTGGAACCAAATTCATTAAATTTTGATTATCGCTTAAAACATTTTCAATTTTGCCCTCAACATTTTTTATTGCAGAAGTTACAGGTTGATTAATTTTTTGAATAAGTTCTTGTTCTTCTTCATCAATTCGAATCTGTTCTTTAAATTCTTTGATTAATTTCTTTTCGATTTGATCAAGTTTTTTCGCTTCTTCAGAAGTTACGTTCACCATTTAATTAGAAAAATTTTGAAACGTAAACGTGGAACGTGGAAACGTGAACACGAAACGTGAACGTGGAACGTGAAACACGAACGTGGAACGTAAAACGTGAACGTGGAACGTAAAACGTGAACGAGAACGTGAACACGAAACGTGGAACGTAAAAAACGTGAAAACGTGGAACGTACAACGTGGAACGTAAAAACGTGAACACGAAACGTAAAACGTGAACACGAAACGTAAAACATGAACGTGAACGTGGAACGTAAAACGTGAACGTGGAACGTGTAACACGAACGTGAAACACGAACGTGAAACGTAAACATGAACGTGAAACATGAACGTGAAACATGAACGTGGAACGTAAAACGTGAACGTGGAACGTAAAACGTGAACGAGAACGTGAACACGAAACGTGGAACGTGAACACGAAACGTGAAAACGTGGAACGTACAACGTGGAACGTGAACAGATTTACCGTTTTTTTTTCTGTTATTTTCATAATGTAAATAAAAAGTAAAGATAATGTAAAAATAATTGTAACAAATATTTTATCAAGTAGATTTGTCAGACCACTGAGCAGCATTTATATTAGAAAATTTATTCAGATATTTACCATTTTTAGGCTTCAAAGTTAGATTAATAGTTAAAAATCCGTAGTCTTCCTTCCAAATTTTATCACATAACTCAATAAAGTGGTTAAAACTCATATCAGATCCCACATAATTGTTATAAATCTTTCTCGAATAGTGATCATCTTGCTTAAAAATACACAACATATTCAGGTTATTTCTTATAACTTGTTTATCAACCTTTGAAAAGCATTGGGAAAGATAGATACAAGATATGTTTTTGTGACGGGACATTACGAAATATTCCTTAATAACGTCTTGATTTTCTAAAATACAATCATCAAAAACGATTAACGAATTGGGTTTACATTCGCTTAACGGAACTATGTCCTCAGAAGCATTATAAAAATGTGATACCTTTTTGCTTAAGTTTTTCTCAATATTTTCAAATCTTTCTTGTAATTTTTTATAGGCGTCTTGTTCTAAAGATTTACTAAAAACATACAAATTGGAATAAGGAATCAACCTATTGTAGATAAAATTCAATAGTAAAGTTGTTTTTCCACATCCACTTGAACCAACAATTAACAATCTGATTGGTTGATCTTTCTTATTTTCTTCAAACGTTTGAAGTTTTATCTGATCTTTTTGCTTTAAAAATTTCTCCATTTAAATAACGAAAATGAAGCTGTTCAAGTTGACTTCAGAAAGCTCTAAATTAGTTTTAAACTTGGAACATCCTATTCATTTAGAGGAAGAATCAAATTATTTTATCGGTTTAAGCGGTTTTTATTCTGACAATTTTGTAATAAATATTAGTGAAAGTTCTCCTTATTGCATAGGATTTAGTGAGAAGAACATAACAAAATACTATGGTTTAAACAAAGGATATTATACTTTCGATCAAATAAAAAATTCCCTTAAAAATTATCTGAAAACATTCAAACAATCAGATAAATCTTTAAACTTTGACGAAAACAAGTTTGAAATGCAAAAAAATTATCTCTCTAATAAAATTCAAATAAAATCACCAGTAAGAATAATGTTTTCAGCAATTATTGTAGAATTGTTAGGGTTTGTTCAAGAAACTATTGAGCCAAATCAGGTATATTTAGGAAATAAAACGCCAAAATTTAGACCGTTTGATGTAATTGAAGTACATTGTAATCTCGTTGAACCTAGTTTTGAAAATCATACCGAACATTTACACAAAGAATCGGAAATTTTGTACACTTTTTTCCCAAATGTTGCTTATGGATCAAAAATCAGTGAAAAACCGAATGAAATCGATTATATTCCAATTAGAAAAAATATTAAAAGAATTCAAAAAATCGTTCTAACTATACAAGACTCTGAGGGAAATTTAATAAATAATGAGAGTAAAACAACAATATATTTAAGATTGTCGAAAGAATGATGAATCAAGGGGGGAACGAATCGTTCTTACCTTCAAACTTTCAAAACGAGTTGATAATGATGATAAATACCAATACTTTTATCTAAAAGATAAGGTAGCCCTCGAGGGCCACCTCACAAATATTCACAAAAAATACGAATAAAGACAATGTTAAAGAAAAATATAAAAAAAGCTTCGAAAACATAGATTCTGACAAGGGTATCGAATCGCGACTCTTACAAAAAAACACTGTTTTTATCAATGAATCTGGACTTTACACTCAAAATAAAAATTACTAGTTAAATTTTATTTCTATCTAAATGGAGTCAGTTGTAGACCTACTCAATAATCAACTAAAATTCAATAACAAACATATCTTTACGATTGTTGACGAAAACAATGTGATCTGGTTTAAGGCTAAAGACGTAGCAAAAATTCTAGAATATGAAAATACTATGCAAACGATCAGAATAAACGTTGACGAAGATGATAAAAACTTCTATTTTAATCTAAATATAAGGGGGGCTATAAATAGCTTACCTTCAAACTTCCAAAATAACACTGTTTTCGTTAATGAATCTGGACTTTATTCTTTAATTTTGAGATCGCATAAACCAGAAGCGAAATTGTTTAAAAATTGGGTTACGAAAGAAGTATTACCTTCCATTAGAAAATATGGTGAGTACAAACTCAAAAACGAAAATAAGCAGTTAAAAGATGAAATAAAACAGTTACAAATTTCAGGTCAAATGAAATCCTTGAAAATAGAGAATCAAGAATTGCGAATGGAATTAATGAAGAGAGATATGGTATGTAAAGATTTTGATAAGAAAAAACACCATGTTTTTGTGTTAATTAAGAAGAATCACATGTGGGAATATCCTTATTACGTTATCAGAGCTCAGAAACGAGAAATACCAAACCGATTAAAACATCTAAAAATAAAATATCCTGAATTAGAGATTTTGTTCATTGATGACGAACCAAATTCTATCAATCTGTATAACCAAATGAAAGAATCTTTGAATATTTTATACAACGGAAATCATTTTACTACAAATATGGCAGAATCTCGACTGATTTATAGAATATCTAAATTACACGATGAAAATGTTAAACATTCGAATTATGATAGTTTGTTTGTAAATGTCTTTTAAGACTATAGAAATGTTGAATTTCTCTTCCGCATACGCAATGAACTGGTCTAGCAAAGATTTGTTTAATACATTCTTTACAATATGCTTGTTTTTTATCTTTACTATAATGCCAATTGTTAAATTCAGAAATATTCTTAACTATTTTACAGCGTGTGCATTCTTTCTCTTCTAAAGTTAATTTTTCCATTTTATCATATAATTCTTTTCTATATTTCTTATTACAATCTTTACAATAATAGTATAATCCATCTTTGGTATTCTTATTTTTAGAAAATTCTTCAAAAAGTCTAAATTCTTGACATATTGTACATTTCTTTTGAGACTCCATTTATATAGAAAAAATTATAGCTTTGACTTTCTCAATTCATATTCGTAAACACTTCCGGTTATTTCTCAATTTTCAAAGTTTCCAAGTTTATTTAATTCGTCTAATATATCAGATTTTGCTTCTTTTTTATAGCCATACGGTACTGTATCGATCTTATTTTCTAGAACGATTCTCTTATCATCTTTAGCGTTTAGTGCCAGTTTGTTTATGGTGATGGTATACAATTCATGTTTATAGCTTTTTATTACAGTCATCTCCCTAAATTCTTCTTTATCTTCGAACAAACATCTCTTCAAGTTTTCGATATTTATTGTTTTATTTACAACGCTTCTCTTAATTCCTTTACACCTAACTGGATTTTTGTCTAGATATTTGTACGAGTACATCTTTGATCTTAAACCACAGAATTCTTCTAATATCTCGCCGTTCAATTCGTCTTTGAATTTCCCTATTACCTTCTTATTTTTAGTAGTGAAACATTCATGATCTTTTGGATAATCGCTCGTATCAAAGTCCTCTATATTTTCTTTAATAATTTTAAAAGGATCTCGTTTCAATTCTAGAAAATAACTGTCTGTGTCCATGTAACACAGATTCAAATCTGGATCAAACTTCTTTAATTTGTTGTAATAAAACTCGTACATTAACAATTTTGAAAGGTCAAGAACTGAAAAACCTATGTAGATTGGCTTGTTAAATTTAACTTTCTGCTTGTACATGTGACTCGCTATACAGTTGTCGTCAAAGATGTTAAAGCATTTGAAATTTGTTTTCTTAGCTTGTTTCATTGAAAATTCTTCATTTCCTAGTCTAATATCACATCTGTTTCTCACATTTTCCATAGATTTTCCAAAAACAGAGTTGTTCATCAGCTTGTAAAAATCTTTCTCAAAGTCGCTTGTAGCTTTGGTTCTCATACTAGTATTAAAATAAATGTAATCTTTCATAAAAGGCTTCTGATCGAATGCAATAACTCTATTCACATGTTTTAACACCATTCCTTGTTCCAGATAGAATTTCAAATTTCTCGAATGAACAACATATTCAGTTTTATCCAGTAGAGTTGTGCAAAGTTTGTTGTTATAATGTTCTGGAGCAAGAGGCAAATCTTTATGATTTTCATGTAAATTCTTCGGATATTCTAGATCGACTTCGAGAATATAGCCATAATCTTCGTCGCCAGTGAGTTCCAAAATTGTTTCTTTCCATTGTGCAGTTGTGTAAGTTTTTGGATCCATCCACTTGATTTCGTTATATGGTAAATTTTGCATTAGGCCATACCCATAAAGGTTATTTGCATCGACGTACAACAAATAGTTTTCAGGCTTTGTCTTATCAAAATCTTTTAAATATTTGTTATTTGCTTTCACATATCGTTTAATACATTGAGAAATGCCTCCGCGAATACCTTTTTCGATCATCAAATACATATTATAATCACTAATTAATTGTAATTCTATATTCGTTAATTTTAACATAGCATCCCATGCAAGACTGGGAGCTGTTAGATAGTGTGCTGGATCAAGTTTATAGCAATTCAAACAAATATTCCTAAAATTTTCAAAGATATCAGCGAGCAATAGAACATCTTGAATGTTATAGAGATCGGAGTAATTTCCTAGATTTTTTACTTTTAATTTGTTCCATACATTTAAGTAGTGTTGAAAATCTTTCTCAGATATGCTCTCGTCTGTCAAAAGTGAATAGAAATCTTGAATTCTCAATTCTTCTGTGTAATCAAGTTTTTCAATACTGTCGATAAATTCGTAAGGAAATATGCCTTTTCCAGATAGAATTTTAAAGATTTCTTCTTCGTCATTTGGTTGTCTATCTAGAATTGCGTTCAGACCATCTTGTATAAAATGATTTGTATGTTTGAAATCATCTTTTTTGAGGTTTTTAGCTAACTTTTCTATAGACGATGCCATAAATCTGAACGTATCTACGAAAGAAAACTTGATGAACTTTCTTGGTTTATCATCTTCAAACTCATATCCATATCCAGAATTTACAGAATAATTTATATATTTCTCATCGGTGTTTGCGATCAAATCAACATTACCATACTGTTTTGCCAACTCTTTTATGTACAAATGAGTATCGTAACATGACATATTGTGGCAGAAAACGGGAATATTTTGAGGAAATTTGAGATTCAAGTTACAAGATAAATGAGCAGCACCTCTAAATTTACCTGTTAAATGACAATGATCTCGTACTTTTTTTCTTGTTTGATTATCAAAACCCTCACATTCACAAATATGGCAAAGATTTGAATTTTGATATGTAATTTCTTCTTCTTCGGTCAATTTCATAGGTATTTTATTCTTAGAATTATACTTTTTAGCTATGTATTTCGATAATTTATTAAGTTCTTCAAACAATTTTGCAGGAACATTTGGCAAATCTTCTTCATTTTTTGCTCGATAACATATCGGCTTGTACATACGATTGGTCACATTAGACACTAAGTATAGAGTAAAACCATATGGAATGTGCTTCTGAATCTTGGTTGTGATCGATTTTTGCGGATTGTTTTTGCATGTGGGAATCTTCTCTAATATGCTTTCAAAATCCATATAAATAACGTAAGGATGAGAAAATTTCTTTTGATAATTAGTAAATGATGTTGTTTGACCTGGAAACGGCATAATTGGCTTACAAACTTCGTGTTGCTTGCAAATTTCTAAATGATCTGTTAAATCTCCAGATTTGTAGAAATGGCTTAAACATCTTCTGCAAAGAAATTTTTTATTTTTACACTTAGATAACTGAGAAAATACAAGTTTGTTTAAATCTGTTATCAAAACATAATGAGATTTGTCATCTTGTTTAACATACAATAAATCGATTTCTAACTCGGCATCATAAATTTCTGAAATTTGCAACGGAACAATATTGAGTTTTTCATCAAAACTATAGACATTTACAGACATTTTCGGATAATTATACTTTGCTTTACTGCTTCGTTTTTCAAATAATTGTATATCTTTTAAAGACATAGGATAGTCGAACCCAGAAAATATCTCGTCATTTACAAATTTTTCATATTGTTTTGCTCTGTCTACATGAGTTTCTGGTTTTTCAATAGCACATCGGATAGAATAAATAAAGCAATAATCATCTTTATTTTTGATATTTATACAAGCTTTCTTATCTTTGATTTTCTTTGGTAAATCGATATATGATCCTGCGTTCATAAATTCGTGTTTATTAAGGCTCAAAATCAGTTGTTTACAGCGTTTTAATGTCCATCCAGAACCTCGATTTGGATGATTTGTCTGTTCTCGATGTGTTAATTTATTAAATTGCTTAGTAATAAAGTCGTTTATGTCAAAGATTTCGTCTGCTTTTATAGTAAAATACATTGGGCAAGTTTGTGTTTCACCGTTCACTAAAGTACGTTCGTATTCGCATTCTAAAGAGAGATAGCCCTTCATATTTTTAACGGTTTCTTGAAATTTTTCGATTAAACTTTTAATTTCTGGACGCAAAATAGAAAGATATTTGTAAATTGACATGAAATTTTCATGTAAATTCGTTAAAATGTATTGCTTGAAAAGACCATGGATAGAGGATAAAACTTCGACATCAATGATATTTTCTGGTTTCTCATTAAGCGTTTTGTCAATTTCTTCGATCATTTCAGACTTAGTTTTATCGTTTGTTTCAATGGACAATTTTTCAGCGATTGATTGAATTTTTTCATCTTTAAATAGATTGAGATCTTTTTTAATTTCCTTAAAATTTTTCTTTAGTTCACGCAATTTTTCTATATTGTACATCTTTTCATGATCGACAATTTGATTTTCTTTAGCCCAATTCCTCAAATAATTTAGTTCTTTCTCATAAAGTTCTTTGTTTTTTAGATGATTCTTCGAATTATAATGCCGAGTAAAGTGATGTTCAAAAACATCTTTTTTGCAGTATGGGCACTCTATCTTTTTCCGCTCCATTTAAATAGGGAAAATTTGAATGTGCCAAGTTTTACTATTTAGTGAAATATCTTTTTATTAAGCTGAAAAATAGCAATAATTCAGTAGATTTCTAAGGATTTTTATCAAAATTTGATAAAAATCAGCACAATTTATGGTTAAACAGCCTTTGATTCTTCTATTTAAAGAAGAAAAATTTGTTTAACTAACACTTTGAAAAGTGGAGAATTTTACTAGAATTTTACACAAATCAGCACAAATTGTAGTAAAACAGCTGTAGATTCTTCTATTTATTATAGAAAAATCTGTAAACTAAGACTTAAAATTATTGAAAAAATAGTATAGTTATAGTAATAAAAGTACTTTTATTACTATATTGGTTTGTAGGGGGTAATTTAAATTCTATAATACTATTTTTTCAATATTTTTTTCTTTAACTTTTCCAAGATTTTTCATTAAGATTTTAATATATTTACAACAGAATTTTCGAGAAATATCGTTCACATTATCAACTTTAAAGCTAAAAATTCGCAATAATTAGAGAAATTCAGTAGATTTTCAGGATTTTTCAAAAAAACTCTAGTATATATGCACCTTAAGAGCTGTGGTTTTGACCCTAAAAACACGTTTTTAGGGTCAAAACCCCGGTTTTTTTGTGTATTTTGGAAGTATAGTTTTGATTTTTCACCTTAAAAGTGTAGAAGTATTAATTTTTTTCTATGTAAATGGCGCTGTTACAAGAGTTGAATAAGGTTGGTGATTTAAAGTTCAAAGAATACAAGAGATTAATAGAATTAGAAGAAAATAAGAAATACAAAATTTTGAATCTGGAGAAAATGAAAGATAAATTCGGGTTTACAATAATTGCCGAGTTGGAAGATTATAAAGTACACTTGCCAAACAGATTTTTGACTGTTTTGGATGAAAAAAAGATTAAAGAATTGAATAAAAATGAAAAATTACACTTGGTTGTTACTGGAAAGAAGACTATTAAAGATAAAGACTGTGTTAAATTAACTTTGTAGAATAAAGATTTCGAAGATTTCTGGATTTTTTCATTAAAACAGCTTAGAAATGTAGAAGCCTACAATGAACAGTAAAACAGCTATAGATTCGGTTATTTTCCATTCGTGGTTTCCTGTTAGATTTCTTAGATTTGTTTATGGTTCAATGGACAGTATTTTACATTGATTTTCTGACTGTCCCAAAAGTGGTCTAGAACCCCTTACTGTTTGATTTTACAGATTCGTTTATTGTCCTTTAAACAGTATTTTCCCTTGATTTTCTGTCTGTCCCAAAAGTGGTCTAGAACCCTTACATTCATATCTACTTATATATATAATTATATGTATATATATATATATATATATATATATATATATATATATTCTGTCACGCAGATTACGTTGGGGGAGGTGTTTGGAATTAGTTTGGATTTTATTTATTTAGGAGAACAGTTCAACATACTTGCACTTTACAGAACTTTTGATAGCAATTAACACTTATTTATAGATGACTTAGAAAATTCTTATTCGAGAACGTTTAGAAACAAAATGTGTGTATTGGTAGGAGACATAAACATAGACTTGCTTAAGAACGAAGCGCTGATGGATAAATAATACATGAATTGTTTACTTGGGACGGGACTTGTGAAATGTGTAGACAAACCTACTAGAGTAACTGAAAACACTCAGTCTTGTCTCGATCACATTTTTGTACGATATAGAGATATGAGTAGAGTTAGAGCAGCTGTGGTCGAGACAAGCCTCACAGATCATTACAGCACTGTTTTGACAATAACCGGACCTACTGCTACTAACAAGACACAGACTGATACAGCTACGTACGTAGACCGAATGTTACTTGCTGACAACCTGACTCGCGCCCACTGGGAACCCGTACTTGAGTCCTTGGAGGTCAATACTTTTTCCACACTATTTAACGATATAGTACAGAAATCAATCGAGAATGCCACAAAGTTAAGTAATAAAATATCTAATAGATCTAAGAAACTTAAGCCTTGGATATCTGCGGGATTGATTTGTTCAATAAGAGCGAGGGATAAGTTAAGTAAAAGAATTAAAAAACAACCTTTTAATGTGTCATTAAAACATTATTACCACAACTATAGACAAACTCTAAGCACATCATTAAAACACGCTAAGAGAGAATATTATCGTTCTAAAATTACTGAAAACAGAAAAGACTCTAAAATGTTTTGGGGAATAGTAAATGAATTGGCGGGTAGGGTGCAAACCAGGGACACATTTCCAACACGAAAGTTTCTGCCAACAAATTCAAACATTACTAACGATAAAATTACTCAATAATTATTTTGCGTCTGTTGGGAAAACGTTAGCCAATACAATTAACCCGGTAGGGAACCCAGTGGTGAGCGATAGCGACTATAGACTGGATGCGACATTTACGTTACGTACGGTGACAGAACTGGACATAATACGGCACGTGACAAATTTACGTGGAGGCTCTGCCCCGGGTCATGATGGCGTTTCTGCACGGGTCCTCAAGGACAATTTAAGCACTTTTATGAAACCACTGCTATACTTGATCAATTTAAGTATTACCCAGGGAAAATTCCCTGACAATTTTAAGTTGGCTAAAGTGTACCCTTTGCACAAGTCAAACAGCTTTACTGACAAAAACAACTTCCGTCCTATATCTCTCTTGAGTGTCTTTGCTAAGGTACTGGAGAAGGTAGTTAAGGAACAGCTTGTACACTTTATCCAGGTAAATAATGTGCTTTCTCAGTGTCAGTATGGGTTTAGAGATGACAGGAGTATTTCGGATGCATTGTTTGATCTAAATAAATAATTAAATAATGCAATCTCAGAAAACAAAAAATCAATGCTAATCTTTTTAGACCTCAAAAAAGCCTTTGACTCTGTTGATAGAAATAAGTTAATGAATAAATTAGAACAATTAGGTGTTAGGGGCATGGCCCTTACTTGGTTTCAAAGTTATTTTACCAATAGAAAACAATATGTCTCAATTTGTAATGTTAGTAGCGATGCGATTAATGTAGACTACGGTGTAGTTCAAGGGAGTACACTTGGGCCAATTCTGTTCTAATTATATATAAATAATATTGCCAAGCTAAATTTAAACGGAAAAATAACATTATTTGCGACGACACACTTATTTTTCTGAAAGGAAATACATGCGCGGATGTGAGACGAGAAGCATTAAGTGATGTAATGTTACTGAAAAAGTGGTTTGATCAGAATGTCCTTTCCCTAAATATAACTAAAACAAAATTTATGCCAATTTCTTTGAATCCTCAGTCGGATTATGTCTTTGGAAATCTGATCATACATAATTGTGGAAATCATAGTAACATTACCTGTATTTGCGAAGCAATCGAAAAAATAAACTCGTATAAATATCTTGGCGTTATTTTAGATTTCCGTTTGAAATGGTCAGATCATATTGAATATCTCAAACAAAAGACCCGAAAGTATATCTTTGCCTTTAAGAACCTTAGGGATATTCTTGCTGTTCAATAAATGAAAATGGTATATTATACATACGTGCAATCTCTTTTTGCATTTGGGATAATTTCTTGGGGGGCAGCTTATAAATCAAATCTTGATCCTCTTTTTACGGTTCAGAAATCAATTTTGAAAGTAGCTTTTAAAAATGTCATAGGTTTTCAACATCCATTTTATTTCAAGAAACTAAAATGTTTACAATAAGACAGCTTTTTATAAAATCTCTTTTAATACACATGTATAAAACTTTAAATGATTTATTTGTAAGAACTCAACACACCCATAACACACGTTATTCTAGATCAACAGGAATTCTACCACTGCAATTAACTAAATCTTATTCTGACACCAACTCATACTATCTAGCTCACGTGCTTTTTATAAATATGAGTAAACAGTTTCAAAATTTTAGTTTTTTCAATGAAATTTCTACAATTATTTTCAAAAGGAAAGTTAACCAGTGGTTATTATCATTGTCTATTGAGGAGGCCGAGGCAGTGCTGTCTACGAACTACGGGCGGACAGTTTGACATGTAAACAGTTACACACTCCTATCCCATCATCATTCATTATCACTAACCTATTATAATCTGCGGTGACCCTGCTTAATTACCATTGTTGCTAATATGTATATATTTTAAAGTTAATAATATTCAATGCTTTAAAACAGGTACAAATCAAAATTAAGCGGTTTTTTCTTTTTAATATATTCATTGCATATTCGCATGTGTATGTGCATGCATATATGTATATATGTATGTGTGTGTGTATGTATGTGTATGGTGAGTAATGGTGTATTATTTTGTACTATATTTATATTCATTTTTTTTAATTATATCCAGTCCGTTATTGCTTTAGGCGTGAGCAACTCGAGTCTGCGCACAGGCATCATAGCCCATGCAGGCTCATTTCCCGAGGACAATGTTTTTATACATGATGTTATTTTTATGATGTTTATTTTATGTTATTTATTCTTTGATGATTATTTCTTATTCTTTGCTCACATTTCAAACTTCGTTCGGTATTGTAAAAATTTAGAGGTTAATTGTACAGATTGTATTGTAATATTGTACATATATTTGGGAAATAAAAAAAAATTATTCATTCATTCATATATATAGAGTTATATATGTTAAATTTCATAATGGAACTGTTTACTATATATGATATGATAAGTAAGATTTAAATTTTTCTTTTCGTCAGCTTAGATTTCAAGTACGAGTATATTCTATGTTTCTCGCACCCTCGTGAATTTCAATTAATTTGACATGAAATATTGTCCCGAATTCTAAAACACTCGACACGAGTACCTCCCAGAGGCCTAGACGCTTCACCGCGCCCCCTCTCCCTCTTGCCCCTGGGGATGTCAATTTACGTTCTTCGCGAATCTGTTATTATATTAATCCAGTGCTTCTGACATACGACAGTTCTGGTGAGCTCTCCTCTTTGTAATGTAAAGCGGCGTTAGTGAAGCCATTTTGTTGTTCCAGTCTTTTTTGTAAATGGGATTTATTTTTTACAAAGTCTTGTCCTCCATGGACATGGATATAAACAACATGTAAGGGTAAATAATATTATACTGTGAATCTAACCGCATGAGATTTTAACATGTTACATTAAGACATGCGATCTATTCGTACATTTAAAAGAAAATTAATATTTTGGAGATTTAATTTTAAATGTTAGTAGTGTTAAATTATTTAAATACATTTCTACAACCATTCCGCTACATTGAAGAAGAGAGGGTTGTAAGGTTTACATCCTATTCTTTATATTCTAATTGAAAAATGTGTAAGGTTTCAAACGATTGGCCAAAATAAATGAGAGTTTCATGGAAGCTGGAACACGCAGCCATCTTTGTCTGTTCCAGTGCAAAACACTTTATTCTACAGGGTGTCCCACGAGTAACCCTAAATACTTTGCAGATAGTTTCCACTCATCAAATTAATGAAAAAATCTCATATAAACATATATTGGGAAACGCTTTGTTAGCGAGCTACTCAATGTGTTATGGTAATTTTTCTACTTAACTCCAATTCCCCCACTTATCCCAGCTAGGATATGGAGCTGTGGATTATAATTCAATCTGAATCTAAATAAAAATCAAGTACTGGACGTCAATCTAGTCAAGTTACCTTTGTTTGTACCGTTGCAAAATGTATATAAATGATCTGCCACTTACTTGGCAAGTATGTTGAAGTATGTGGGATTTAGGATTCTCAATTACTTACTTTATAAACTGAGGTCAGAAAAGGATATGTTTTCGTGATTGGGCTAAAACTGTTTATACCTGGTGCTTTTTAGTAAAATTAAAATGGATTTAAAAGAAACTAGATCATCCTTTTGGAAATAACACTTAAGTAAAATAGTTAAAATACTGTATAGTGAAAAAATGCTGACTAAGACAGATAAGAAAGTAAAATAAAGTTTGAATTAAACAAAACTATGGTTTGATTGTCTGAGCAGTAGCAAAACCCATCTCTCAAGGGGCTTGAAAAATGTCATATCTGTCCGTCTGTCCACAATTATGAACTCACCTCAAGTTTTGAAATGCTGTGCGAAGCTTCTATCGCAAATAAGTATACTTATACCTTAAGTAGTAAATTTTTTTTGAAATTTTTCCTAATATAATAATATTCCTGATTAATTGTAAATTTTACATATGGAAAATCGATAAAAATTTTAATGCAATGCCTTTTTCACAAGTATAGCATACATTAAATTGATTACCACTATGAAACTTATCTTTACCTATGTAATTATTATAAAAGATATTATTTACTTCAGTGTTATTAGTGAAGGGAATTGAGCTGCTGAGTTAGTTCCCATAGTTAATACACTTAGGACACGTAGGTGGGCGAAAGATTTATTTATAATACACTCCGAACTAAGTGTAAGGGGTTTTCGGTAGACACTCTCCCATCTATGTATGTGTGTGGTTTCAATATAGATCAGGTTTTCATCCAATATCTTTCAAATTTCACACAAGCCGTCCTACCATATTTATATGCGATTAGTTTGTTCAAAAGTTTAATCCGTGATAAGAAAATATGGAGTTTAATGAAACACTAACTGACGTAGAGATAACATTTAAATGAATGTTATTACAAAGCTCTTTCTCTTTAATATACTAGAACGTAGAAATACGCTAGACCACGTGTCGCATAACAGGCTTGATTATATTCTCTAGATGTTGATAGACTATGTCAGGACAAGAAGTCAGAAAAAAGGTTTTCACAGATAGATAGAAGCTATCACTAAGTGGTAGGCTTTAATGTCACTCAGGAAAATCCCTTAAAGGGAATCCACAGTGATCGGACTCAATACTTTCTATGTAGTAATAAAGTTTAATGCAAAATTTAAAGTGTACAGGTACAATAATTCTCGATATATCTTACGAGTAGACATACAGAGAAACAGTTAGGCAGAAAATAATTTTCCAAGCACCCTAAGTGCCTCTATATAGCAATACACGTTAGCCAAATATATAGTAACTACAGTTATTAATATGCCCTATATCATTGTACTCAGGCACGCAGGTGGCGTATCGCTGTTGCTCATTTAGTGTTACCCAGGGAACTCGTGTAGAAAACCAGAGGTGCGAGCAACTTTGTCCCCCGTGACTGTCGATACCTCCTGGCAAATTATACCCGAGAGATAGAGAGCGACTGTATATGAAGCCAAAATTCTACAAATATATCTACTCCAGAGAAAGTTGTTTTCTTAATCGATTGCCAGACAGCTATATTTGCCGTTTGCTTAAACAGAGAAAAGGCCTGGCACTAGAACCATAATTTCCCGCACGAAGATGTCGAAACTACTGAAGATCGGATGGCACATCGTTCTGCAATGGATTCCTAGCCACTCTGGAGGCGACGATGACAAAGCAGATAAGCTCGCAATGCAACTAGAGGCAGGGATGGCTACCGAACTGGAAGACACAGGACGGTAGCTCACGAGCGTTTGGCTTCTCAGACAGGAGTTCGAATTGTCAAAAACTTGCCGAACTCGATTAAATGTGTCCCCATGCTGAGGGCATTCAAAGCTCGTCTAAAAACAACATTGATTACAAACGCGTTCTACAGTATAGACGAGTTTATGGCACACAATTGGGAGACCTATCAATTGGCTGACTGACTGGGGAAGTGGTGGATCAATTCGAATGAGTGAGAGAGAGTGAACGCAAAAATTGTATGTACGGAAGGGACTTCGATGGTAGAGCGAATGGAAAATTTAGCTCTATATATTTGACGGTTGCTATAACATTGTTTTTATGTTCTACGCAATAAATAATTTATTATTATTTTTATTATTATGCTTCGACAGCTAACGTGTCCACAATTAATCGCATACTTCGGCTAACCTGCAGTCGACACCGCCATCAGATCGTAGATCAGTGGTCTCTATTAACATAGCAGCAATAGGTAAAACCGAGCCCAGCTGACGTAAAACTGATCCTTAGAAATCCATCAAGACCCATTAGCACTGCAGTGTTCAAAATCATCACGGGGCACGACAACCCTGATCGAACTTGCATAGCATTGGAGTATATCCCACCTACGCGTGCCCGCTGTGCGACCATCCGAAGTCGAACACAGTACACCTGCTACTGTGTCCAGGATTTCCAGCCAACCTATCTACGGAGGATGACATCCTGAAGGAGACAACACACTTTTACTGGTCAGCGCGCCACCTAATGGTTAACTTGCCAACTGTGGTCGTTCGTTGGCTAGTAAGGAAGTAAGTAAGCCTATCCTTTTTCAAATTCAAGGCTATTGCATCTTAAATGCTTTCACTAAGAATGCTATGCCCTTAGATTTCGATAGTTGCAGTAGACGATAAAAATGTTAGTAACAATGAAAAATTATAATAGTTCAAAGCATCTGAAATTTAAGACTGAAGAAACTGAGTAGTTTTCTTCTTGAGCGTCGATTAATCACCGCATTATGTCGCTGTCCGGGCAGCTCATTCATCACAAGTGTCCCACTTTATCCGAGTCATGATCCCGAGTACACGGTGAATAGCCTTAACACTTACCTTTAGAAACTTATTCCTTATCTGTAATAAAACGGAACCTAAACTAGAATATACTAGAAAGGAAATGAAAATAATTGACTCTAAATTAACTGGAATTATGGATTTTGTAATATTTCAGGAGCTGAGAGACGGTTCCATTGTATAAACACACATCTTGGTTTTTCTTGAGATCGATTGGATAATCCTTATTAATAAGAAATCGGTCGCCATCCTTGCTGGTTTTGAAGGTCAAATAATTAATCAATAGACTTTAAATTTTTTATGCAACTCATTTCTGGATAGACAATAATGAGTTCTATATCGGTGTGTGTCCAACTATAAAATATGGCTGAGTGTCATTCTTTGTAGTTATGTACTACCCAGAATAAAAAGATTTATTGAATATAATAAATCTGATGATAGTAAAATTAGGGTTTAAATGAGATCTAACGCGTATGCAACTATATGTGCATTATGATTGTTTTGTTATGCATCACGATAGGTTGTAGCACATCCATCTCGCCTCAATCGTTTATTGACAGCTGCTGACCTCATAAATCAGTGACTTCCTGTTGCTCCACATTATTGTAAGTCACGCTTTTGTAAGGAAATGTAAGATATTCACAATACGGAAGTTTTGCACGTTCCATTATAAACTATCAATCGATTATTCCTTATCGTTTATTGACAGCTTCTTAACTCATCAATCAGTGATTTCCTGTTTTCCTATATTGTTGTAAGTCAAGCTTTCGTTAAAAAACGTAAGATGTTCACAATACAGAAGTTTTGTATATTCTACTGTAACCATCCAACAATCTTGCCTTAAATGTTTTAGCAGTTTGTTTATCTATCACTGACAATATTTTTGTACTGTTCTCGCAATAAAATAAAAAAAACTAAAGTTTGAAAATTATTAACAGTTTCTTAGTGCAGAAGTTTAGTCTCCAGAATCATGACGAACAATATGTTAATAATATGGTACTGTAAGTTTTAACAGAATAGATAAAGACAAGCAATATATAAAAATTCCAAAATGATGACTCCAATAGCCAACTAACGATATTGAATAAAACTGCATGAACTTGCGTAGCCTTTTCACGTGTATTAGTACAACTGCTTTGAGTTAACGATATTAAAGTTTTCTTTTTTGGCGCGATTAAGAAAATTTGTTAAAAGTAGATATCTCTCTCCCTCCCTCTCCCCCATCCCTCTCTCATACTCTCCCTCCTACTCTCATGACTACATTGCTTCAGTTCTTTTTTACGTTTGAAATGGGAACGGCAGATCGTTCTGAGACCCTTAATAGTTGCCTTGATTTAGTGCAGATTCACTCTTGTATTAGAACACAGGTTGTGTAATATCATGTTATCTTTAACATTATTGAAATCATTAATAGCTATTAAAATCTGTTATTAGCTGTGGTTACTGGATATTCTGTTTATTTTCAACGGTGTGTAACATGATATAACAACAGACTATAAGAAAAATATAACATAGCGCATGAACGGTAAGTTATTAGTTTTACATAGTTGTAAGCTTTTAAATATTTTACCGGTATATGATTTGTATTACATTTGTTTTAAACGTAAAGGAGCATTCACAAAATAAAATAACAGACTCAAATTAATGTGCACTAAAAAGTCCAAAATTCAAAAGTTTGGAAATGTTCCAGAAATAACCAATAGTATTTAATAATATGTCTGTTTGAGAACTATTTATATTTTCTAGTTGTTTAACTAATAATAAATTCGTAACAAAATAAAATGCTGCCGAAATGGTAAGTAAAGATAGTTTCTGAAATCGGAGTCGTACAGATGATTTTTATTCTTTTGGTGTGAATGCCAAAGTGATGTACCTTGTACGTGATTGGTTTTAACTTTAATCGTGTTTCCTAAAAAATGTTTGCGTATTTTTATGGTAATTCTAATATCAATGCTATGGAAATATGTTATAAAAATATAGGCTAAAGTTTTGAAAATAATTTTAAAATTAAAATTTCATTTAATTTCAAATCCGATTAAACTAGGATAAAATTACTACAGTTTTATGTACATTTTTAAAATGTATGCCACGAAATTAATAAAACCATTGCAGTACTAATATAATAATTAAGTACTATAATACTCATAAGTAAATGTTATATTTACTTTTCTTATATTGTAAGCCAGAGAGCTAAATGGCTCTAACCTCATGAGATAATGTACGTCTAAACGCAAACGACTTAGCCTGAGCTGCGTTTCTATCTTAACAGAGATAGAATATTTATCCTCACTTAAGTCTCTTAAGACGAATTAACATTATTTTTAAGGATTTAATTTTGTTATAATGTATTGGTAAGCAGAGATAATAAACACAATTTTAAAACAGTTGTTTAGTATATTAGAAGTAAATATAATACGTTTATTTTCACATAAAAAATTTTATTTGGAAGTGAAAATAAATGCGGTCATTCATGCATGTTTCTTTTAATTACGTATAATTTGTTCAGTGCCATTAAAATTAATCTTTGGTAAATGGATTGTTTTAATTTACAATAATTTATATTTTGAAATTCTTAAGGGGAGAAAGTGAAGTGTTTACGCTTCCCACGGATGAATTAATGAATGAAATAAACTAGTCATTTTACTCGTAATATAAATTTTGAAAACTCTAGAAGTTTTACTCGAATAAAAAGTTAAGATAAGTTAAATAATTGACAATAGTCATCAGATGTTTGAACTGAAACTGCTAATAATAAACAGTCGTCAGTACAGTCGAGTTGGAGGGGCGGAGCTCTCTCGTGGTTGGCTGAAGCTTAACCTAGAATCGACCAGTGTTGAATATATACCAATTAACCAATTTCATCTTAGGTACATATTTTCTTACTAACTTATTGCAAGAAACAGAATAAATTAAATTGAAGGTAGGCACTAATCGTATGAATATTTAGGATAAAATATATAAATATTTCATTATCCCTTTTACGTCAAGTGACAAAATTACGTAAGAGTATCATATACGGTGGTCTGATTGTAGTTTAGTTTGATTAGACATATATTACAGCTCACTTAAATTATAACTTTCTAAACTATTCTGTTCCAACGAATCACTACAACTATGGAGTTGATTATGTGTCAATTTCAAGTTCCCTGACAGCCTGAAGGGTCCCCTAAGCCCCTCTTGTTAATTACCAATCGACCTGCTTGAATTAACTATTGGTAATTAGGTGCTCCTCTTGGCCTGTAACATCAATCCCAAACACATCCATAAATTTCATCAAAGTGTTGTGGGAAATTTGTTTCTTGAGTACAAAAACTGTTTTTCCAGACAAATTAGCATATTTAGTAATTGTGTTTTAGTAATGAAATTATATTAGTCCAGACCTTTACATGTGTGGTAAGCTCAACCACGTAGTTAAAGTTTTGTCAACAATATAGTTTTAAATGTGGATCCTATGATACTAATCTGTTATTTAATACTGATTTCATTGTACTAGATACTTAAAGTGAAATAAAGTATTTCACATTTTATAATTTCATTAAAATAAAATATGATATTCCAATAATATGATGTAACACTAATGGTAAATGATAAAATATCTGTCATTGAACAAATGTAGTAGCGCTGAGCAAAATGTATAATTCAATAAGTCTTGAACTGGAAACCGGAGCGCGGTTATTGGAACAAAGAAGACATAGCAGTGCAATAACATACTTATTTTGAAATAGTTATTTTCAACATATTATGCCATGAAAATTAGTCACAACGGAACACATTGTTAGAGTTTATAATAGGTTAAAATAGTTTAATTTAAGGCAATAATTCATGTTTAGAATGAAGAGAGTATATAAGGAAAGGAGGGATATTAAGGAATTTTTAGTATTATTAAGGAAAAAATAAAACTGAGATTCCAATGTAAGAAACTAATTAAACAAAAATAATTTACCGTAATTGCTGTTTTTCGTATGTAATAATCGCATATTAAATAACTTGATGAAAACATTATCATTAATGGACGACTCTTTGAATTAATTGAAGAATAAAAATCGTTTCTAGATAAAACTATAATGTCATAGGGTTTTAAATACTACAGGAAGAATAGCCAGTATTATTAGAAACTTGGAAAACTGGAGCTCTGGTATGGAACAGAACACTATGATTTAAAATTAATTGTTTTTATTTAATCTCGTACATAAACGTGTTTAATGCGATGAAAATATGCAATTTTTTAACAAACGTATAGAATATTTAAATTATAGTTTATTCAAAATATCACTTATTGAAGATACTCCTTTACAATCAAATAAATATTTTCCTTTTAAAATATTTTGTCTCCATCCGTTTTTATTCAAGCATGGTTACAAGTCTGGCAGAATTTTCCTACTGTGAACTTATGTAAGTCCTCGAAATATTATTAAAAACAAATGTTTTAGTTTCACTTTTATCTCTTCAATTTTGAGGGAGATTATCTAGAATAAATGTGACTTTGAATCTAAAAACGTCACAACCAAAAACTGATGCACCACGTTAAGAGACGGTTATAATAAAATCAAATTCAGTTTTACCCCACGAAAAAATTGGTAGAAGTTTTTATGGCTTTATATTTGACAATAGATTTATCGTTCTTATTTTAAAGATATATAAAGCCTTATTCTAAAGATATGATTATTTCGGGTCCAAACGATAGTATGTATTGTAAGTCTATGCTTTATATTATTTAATACTTCCTAATCAAAAAAGTTTGAGAGTTTTCTGAAAAACCAACAAAAATAGGAAAAACTAATAAGCATTTGATGGATATTATTTATAGCCTTTAACATAAGTTCTCATCCATAAGTTTACGACTAAAAATTGACGATAGTCTGTTATTTTGTGATATTCATTTATCAGGCCAATTTATGGATCACTTCTTGAGTACTTTAAATTAAAGCACATACGTGAGTACAACCACAATCATAAGGTAATGTAGGCAATATATTTAATTATTCTGTATCACACTGTGAATTATATGTTTACACTGATGTTAATAACCTTAACATTCATTTTATATTATACTACACTCCCCGGTAACGCCGAGTGAGGGGTGTTCTCTGCTGGTTACGGTTAACAATGTGTGAACTAATTCTACATTGTTGTGCACTGTATTGTCTGTCTGTACCCCACTTCCTCATGCTGTAAACACGGTGTGTTGCTGTTATACGAGACACAAGGGCATATTTGTTTTTTGTACGTGTCTGTGCAGATGTGTAAACTAATTCTACATGTTGTGCACTGTATTGTCTGCACGCCACTTCCTCATGCTGTAAACACGGTGTGTTGTGCTGTTATACGAGAACACAAGGACATATTTGTTTTCTATACGTGTCTGTGCAGAATGTGTGAACTGATTCTACATTGTTGTGCACTGTATTGTCTGCACGCCACTTCCTCATGCTGTAAACACGGTGTGTTGTTGTTATTAACGAGAACACAAGGGCATATTTGTTTTTGTACGTGTCTGTGCAGATGTGTAAACTAATTCTACATTGTTGTGCACTGTATTGTCTGCACGCCACTTCCTCATGCTGTAAACACGTGTGTTGTTGTTATACGAGGACACAAGGGCATATTTGTTTTTTGTACGTGTCTGTGCAATGTGTAAACTAATTCTACATTGTTGTGCACTGTATTGTCTGCACGCCACT
This sequence comes from Homalodisca vitripennis, assembly GCF_021130785.1. NCBI lineage: Eukaryota > Metazoa > Arthropoda > Insecta > Hemiptera > Cicadellidae > Homalodisca > Homalodisca vitripennis. The sequence goes on from NC_060207.1 coordinate 223,385,840, forward strand.
TCCTCATGCTGTAAACACGGTGTGTTGCTGTTATACGAGAAACAAGGACATATTTGTGTTTCTAAGTGTCTGTGCAGAATGTGTGAACTGATTCTACATTGTTGTGCACTGTATTGTCTGCACGCCACTTCCTCATGCTGTAAACACGGTGTGTTGTTGTTATACGAGACACAAGGGCATATTGGTGTTTTGTACGTGTCTGTGCAGATGTGTAAACTAATTCTACATTGTTGTGCACTGTATTGTCTGCACGCCACTTCCTCATGCTGTAAACACGGTGTGTTGTTGTTATACGAGACACAACAAGGGCATATTTTGTTTTTGTACGTGTCTGTGCAGATGTGTAAACTAATTCTACATTGTTGTGCACTGTATTGTCTGCACGCCACTTCCTCATGCTGTAAACACGGTGTGTTGTTGTTATACGAGACACAAGGCATGATTTGTGTTTTGTACGTGTCTGTGCAGAATGTGGTGAACTAATTCTACATTGTTGTGCACTGTATTGTCCTGCACGCCACTTCCTCATGCTGTAAACACGGTGTGTTGTTGTTATACGAGACACAAGGGCATATTTGTTTTTGTACGTGTCTGTGCAGATGTGTAAACTAATTCTACATTGTTGTGCACTGTATTGTCTGCACGCCACTCCTCATGCTGTAAAACACGGTGTTTGTTGCTGTTTATACGAGACACAAGGGACATATTTGTTTTTGTACGTGTCTGTTGCAGAATGTGTAAACTAATTCTACATTGTTGTGCACTGTATTGTCTCACGCCACTTCCTCATGCTGTAAACACGGTTGTGTTGTTGTTTATACGAGACACAAGGGCCATATTTGTTTTTGTACGTGTCTGTGCAGATGTGTAAACTAATTCTACATTGTTGTGCACTGTATTGTCTGCACCCCACTTCCTCATACTGTAAACACGTGTTTGTTGCTGTTATACGAGACACAAGGGCATATTGTTTTTTGTACGATGTGTAAAACTAAATTCACAAGTGCATATACGTGTCTATGCAGATGGTGTGTGCACTGTATTGTTGTCTGTATTGTGCCCCACATTGTTTGTGCACTGTATTGTCTGCACGCCCTCATGCTGTAAACACGGTGTGTTGCTGTTATACGAGACACAAGGACATATTTGTGTTTCTAAGTGTCTGTGCAGAATGTGTGAACTGATTCTACATTGTTGTGCACTATATTGTCTGTACGCCACTACCTCATGCTGTAAACACGGTGTGTTGTTGTTATTCGAGACACAAGGTCATGCTTGTTTTTGTACGTGTCTGTGCAGAATACGTCATTAAATACCGTAAATAAAACGTTATCAAAATTTTTTCAAGTTTAAAAGCTTTTACTTAATGATTAAATAAAGTCTAAGATGCTCTTTAAATACATAACTTTGGCACTATTCACACAAAGTTGTTAGGACAAGATAGGAAATTTTCAAACATATGAGTAGATAATAGCAAGTGTAGAGTAAATTATTTAACTTTTTCTTCAATTAGCAGTATGGTACGATGACTGTTAAATAAAAGTGTTAAAATATAAAATGTTCTTAACATGACAAGGAAACAAGATTGGTAGGCGTGTATTGCATTGAAAAAGTAATAATGAAATATAGAAGATGTTCCGAAATTCTCACTAAAAATTTTTGAATATCTTCCGATGAACCTAAATGAGCCAAAAAATCAGTACAAAGTATAGTTTATATTATTTTGTTACCTCTTGATTATCTGTATGTGGGTTTAATTAGAAAAGTTTAAACTAATCAAACAAAGCTGTCAAACTTAATTAAACTTTGCAAGTTGACAGAATATATCATAAAAAATTGGATGAATTTGCAAATTTAATTTCAACATTGTAGCCATTTTATATATTTAAACTATAATATCTAAATATATCGTAATTGTCATTATTTTACAAAACATAGCTTAATAACTTTTTTATACATTTATGAATTAATCAAATGACATTTCAAGTGTTACAATTGACCATGCACGTACATCTTGTTTTTTTCACAATAAGGTAAATAAGTTCAAAAAGATGCAGCGTGTAAAATAAAATTTTAAACGAAAATAATGATTTAGCCTTAATGTATTCGATGCCTTTTTTGTATTCCAGAAGTGATATAAGCTACGATATTGAATATTTTCATTTAAAAACTAATTAAGTAATGATATAGTATTTTTATTCTATTAGTTACAAAATACGTTATAATATGGTCCTTAGCTCTCAAAATTATAAAATTTATTTATTTTAAAGTAGATTAATATGTTACAGGAAAAATATGGCACACCAAGGCCCCTCTGCCCTGCAAGGCTAAGTGTTTTGTTTGCAACAGAAGGGGAGGTGAAGAGAATGTGTAATGTGTGTCTCTCTAGGGATATTAAGGGCAGAGAGACTTGCTATCTCGTCTTGTTAGTCATATTCAGTCCAACTGTGAGTGTGGAACACTGATGTAGAAAATACGGCTCACCAAGGGCACTCTGCCCTGCAAGGCTAAGTGATTTGTTTGCAACAGAAGGGGAGGTGAAGAGAAGGTGTAATGTGTGTCTCTCTAGGGATATTAGGGCAGAGAGACTTGCTATCTCGTCTTGTTAGTCATATTTAGTCCAACTGTGAGTATGAACACTGCTGTAGAAATATGGCTCACCAAGGGCACTCTGCCCTGCAAGGCTTAGTGATTTGTTTGCAACAGAAGGGGAGGTGAAGAGAATGTGTAATGTGTGTCTCTCTAGGGATATTAAGGCAGAGAGACTTGCTATCTCGTCTTGTTAGTCATATTTAGTCCAACTGTGAGTGTGAACACTGCTGTAGAAATATGGCTCACCAAGGCCCTCTGCCCTGCAAGGCTAAGTGATTTGTTTGCAACAGAAGGGGAGGTGAAGAGAATGTGTAATGTGTGTCTCTCTAGGGATATTAAGGCAGAGAGACTTGCTATCTCGTCTTGTTAGTCCAACTGTGAGTGTGAACACTGCTGTAGAAATATGGCTCACCAAGGCCATTCTGCCCTGCAAGGCTAAGTGATTTGTTTGCAACAGAAGGGGAGGTGAAGAAAATGTGTAATGTGTGTCTCTCTAGGGATATTAAGGCAGAGAGACTTGCTATCTCGTCTTGTTAGTCATATTCAGTCCAACTGTGAGTGTGAACACTGCTGTAGAAATATGGCTAACCAAGGCCCTCTGCCCTGCAAGGCTAAGTGATTTGTTTGCAACAGAAGGGGAGGTGAAGAGAATGTGTAATGTGTGTCTCTCTAGGGATATTAAGGCAGAGAGACTTGCTATCTCGTCTTGTTAGTCATATTCAGTCCAACTGTGAGTGTGAACACTGCTGTAGAAATATGGCTCACCAAGGCCATCTGCCCTGCAAGGCTAAGTGATTTGTTTGCAATAGAAGGGGAGGTGAAGAGAATGTGTAATGTGTGTCTCTCTAGGGATATTAAGGCAGAGAGACTTGCTATCTCGTCTTGTTAGTCATATTCAATCTAACTGTGAGTGTGAACACTGCTGTAGTATTGTTACATCATACTTACAATCTTCCAACTGTGTTGTATTTGCCTACTTATTAATCTTATGTGAGTCTGTTATTAATAAATAAGTTAAAATTACTGTGTTATTCTACTACAATTTTTGGAAATTAATTTGGTACTACTGAATATACGACTATATTTTAATGAATAAGAATTATAAAATACACTAGTTTTAAATACATATTTTTTTATATTAGATCGAACAATATTAACATACTGGAAAGATAAAATACTAATATATTTACATAGCTTCTTTAGAATTTTTCCCAAAAGTAGAACGGTTTTCTAGGTTTAGTTTTTAAAGTGGCAACTAAAAATTGCTTAAAACATTGACATTACTTTATATTATTCTAAACGTACAATTTTTTAATTTTAAAACTTTTAAAATACTGTAAATTTGTGTGACATAATAAACACAATGGGAGGTGCAATAAAATGCCATAATATTACCATAACCTATTCTAGAATATATTTTGATAACACAAAGTTTTATACCATGATTATATTCAGGATTTTTAATATTATGTCTGTATGTACTTGTTTTTCCACACAAAAGATTGAAAAGACCAAGCTTCGCTGATTTGTGTGACGTTTTGTTTAGTTCCCTTTGTACTGTGCGGTGGCATCGTTTGATATCATTCTCACCAGTCTGGAATTCATCTTATTAATGTATTAGTCACATGCCACACTTTTTTATTTTAAGTTTTTGTCTTTGTTTGTGTATTTTTAAACCTGAATTAGAAGGTGCATTTCAATCCTCGAAACACAGGGGTTTATTTTTTCTAATATATATCGAGTACATTTCATTGCTTTACTGATTTACTTAAGTTGAGTTTAAGATGTTATTGCTGTTAATGTAAATCTTTGTAATAATTTTTGTGTATATACAGACCCTAGATTTAACTAAAATTTTATGATGAGCATCGTCGGTAAATAAGTAAAGCTGACGTTCGACATCAGAACAGTAATTAAACACCATAATAGCCAACACCATTTATGAACCGTTGATTATATATATGTTGAATCCTTTTACTGAACCACCAGTATTTTAATCATATTTTATCTTAAGTAGACTAAAGTTTTAGACAAAATAGAGTAACTTAGAGGGTGTGAAGACGTTGTATAGAGAAAAATACAAAAGCAAACTCTTGTACAGTGTTGAAGAAAAAAAGGAGCGTCGAATTTCAGAACAATACCTTTGTAATAGTCCAGAACCCGGGAGAGAATTTTCATTGCATAAGCAGGAAACGTGGTTTTCTTGAAATTGATAGAGAAACTTCCTATATGAAAGAAAGCGATCGTCAGTCACGTCCGTTTTAGTGGAGATCTAAATGGGAAAGTATCAAAAGGATAATAATATAAAATTTTTTAGAGTTACACACTTTCATCCAACCGCCAGACGCGTAAATAAAGTTTCATTCAGCGTTAGTTAACCATTTACAGACTCCTAAATAGACTTTCAACCTTCTCATCTAGTTTCCTGACGGTCAATTTTAAGTGTACTCGTATTAAGGTAGAAGAAATATAACCTGTGGGGAAAATAATCGTTAATTAATTTTGACAGTTTCGATGCCCTCCAGTTTTGATCTCTACATAACAAGCGTGGCTCACGATCGATTTCTCTAGTAGGAAATATTCCTCTATTGACTCTTTTAAAACAAAATTATTTGCTTATACAGTGCAAATTGACTCTCGGCTTAGGAGGGACTATTAGTGTGTCAGTTAACACTAATATTGTTGATACGAGAATATCCCTCACTGCTATCACTTTTTGTAAATCTGCATTATCTGGTAGAACTATATAAGTTTTAATGCCTGTTCCAACCTCATGTTGTAGAAACATTTTATTTAGTGGAATGCACGAAATCTGTCATTGTTTTCACGTGAGTCATTATACATGAGTCATAACACACAAGGAAGCAGTTAAAAATTCCAAGAACGTATGTCTGTATGTACTTGTTCCATAACGTAAAGAAAAGTATAACATAAAAATTGACATAATAACTAATAGTAGTTTGATATTATCAAAGACCCAGTTTGGTAAACATGGTAGTTCTCAGTGGTTTGGTAGTGATTGGAGTACATAAGGAGAACATTGGTCTGTATAGTTCTGTTGGTATACTTAGGAAATTGAATGTATTTAATGTACATGTACATGGAATTTTATATTTTTATAGGACTCAGAACTAACAATATGGATTAATACATACCTTAAATAATGAATATTTAAAACCAACTATATTGAATCACAAACAAGCATAAAAACAAGCTAATGAAAAAGTTACCGATATTATATTAATAGTCACCAATAATAGTTGAAAATGCAAAAATAAATATACACATATTGTGGTCAAATAAATTTTAGTTGTAGATGACATGCATATGATTACGTATTTGATTTATTAATTATTGTAGTTTTAAATCTTTGAAAGAAGATATGATTTTAAGTTCTTGTAGAAATTTGTAATAAAAGCGCTTAAGATATAAATATTCATAAAAATAATTACATAACCTACCAAATACATTGCTGCAAAAGAAAAATAAAGGCTTTGAGCAGTGTTAAGAGAGAGGAATTTAAGATAAAAGTTAATTATTTTAAACCCTCTAATGTTTAAGAAAATGTAATATGAATTTGTTATGACATTTGAGAGAAATAATTACCTATAAAGGGAGACATATTTTTCTGAGACTGAGCAGTTACAATTGTAAAAACAGAGCTGCCCGTGTAGTAACAGTTGCCATTAATGTCATTATAAATGTAATGGCCTCCATTACCACAGTCGCTGTATCTCACTAATGTCTCACGATACAACAAACATAATTTATATACACACCGAGCAGTAATGATGTAAGCATATTTAACTTTTATTAGAAGCTGGAGTTATTCAAACAGACCTACCCATGTAGTAAACTTTGACTGTAATGTATCTCTGGGTGCAATGGCTTCTATTACCACAGTCGCTGTATCTCACAATAACAAATATCATTTTAATACACGCGGAGTAGTAAAGATGTAAGCATATTTAACACTTCTTAGAAGCTAGAGTTATTTAACATAGCTATCCACCCATACAGTAATTGTTGGCATTTATGTATCTCTGGATGTAATGATGTCCATTACCACAGTCACTGTATCTCACGATAACAAAAAATCATTTAATACACACGGAGTAATAATGATGTAAGCATATTTAACTTTAAGAAGCTAGAGTTATTTAACATATGCTATGCACCAATACAGTAACTGTTGACATTTATGTATCTCTGGATGTAATGATGTCCATTAACACAGTCACTGTATCTCACGATAACAAAAATCATTTTAATACACACGGAGTAATAATGATGTAAGCATATTTAACTTTAAGAAGCTAGAGTTATTTAACATAGCTATGCACCAATACAGTAACTGTTGACATTTATGTATCTCTGGATGTAATGATGTCCATTACCACAGTCACTGTATCTCACTATAACAAAAAATCATTTTAATACACACGGAGAAATAATGATGTAAGCATATTTAACTTTAAGAAGCTAGAGTTATTTTAACATAGCTATGCACCAATACAGTAACTGTTTGACATTTATGTATCTTCTGGATGTAATGATGTCCAATTACCACAGTCACTGTATCTCACGATAACAAAAATCATTTTAATACACACGGAGAAATAATGATGTAAGCATATTTAACTTTAAGAAGCTAGAGTTATTTAACATAGCTATGCACCAATACAGTAACTGTTGACATTTATGTATCTCTGGATGTAATGATGTCCATTACCACAGTCACTGTATCTCACGATAACAAAAATCAATTTAATACACACGGAGAAATAATGATGTAAGCATATTTAACTTTAAGAAGCTAGAGTTATTTAACATAGCTATGCACCAATACAGTAACTGTTGACATTTATCGTATCTCTGGATGTAATGATGTCCATTACCACAGTCACTGTATCTCACGATAACAAAAATCATTTTAATACACACGGGAGTAATAATGATGTAAGCATATTTAACTTTAAGAAGCTAGAGTTATTTAACATAGCTATGCACCAATACAGTAACTGTTGACATTTATGTATCTCTGGATGTAATGATGTCCATTACCACAGTCACTGTATCTCACGATAACAAAAATCATTTTAATACACACGGAGTAATAATGATGTAAGCATATTTAACTTTAAGAAGCTAGAGTTATTTAACATAGCTATGCACCAATACAGTAACTGTTGACATTTATGTATCTCTGGATGTAATGATGTCCATTAACACAGTCGCTGTATCTCACGATAACAAAAATCATTTTAATACACACGGAGTAATAATGATGTAAGCATATTTAACTTTAAGAAGCTAGAGTTATTTAACATAGCTATGCACCAATACAGTAACTGTTGACATTTATGTATCTCTGGATGTAATGATGTCCATTAACACAGTCGCTGTATCTCACGATAACAAAAATCATTTTAATACACACGGAGTAATAATGATGTAAGCATATTTAACTTTAAGAAGCTAGAGTTATTTAACATAGCTATGCACCAATACAGTAACTGTTGACATTTATGTATCTCTGGATGTAATGATGTCCATTAACACAGTCGCTGTATCTCACGATAACAAAAATCATTTTTAATACACACGGAGTAATAAATGATGTAAGCATATTTAACTTTAAGAAGCTAGAGTTATTTAACATAGCTATGCACCAATACAGTAACTGTTGACATTTATGTATCTCTGGATGTAATGATGTCCATTAACACAGTCACTGTATCTCACGATAACAAAAATCATTTTAATACACACGGAGTAATAATGATGTAAGCATATTTAACTTTAAGAAGCTAGAGTTATTTAACATAGCTATGCACCAATACAGTAACTGTTGACATTTATGTATCTCTGGATGTAATGATGTCCATTAACACAGTCGCTGTATCTCACGGCAGTAAACCTCACGTAAATACACACCGAGTAGTAATGATATAATGCTGTAAGCTTTTTCCCTTTCTTAGAATCTGGATTTACCCTTGTAGTCAAAGTTGGAAGTAAATCTTTGTTTTAGTACTTTTGGGACTATAGAAAATTATCATAATCTTTAATGTATAAAAATGAGATACTTATATAATTTTATGAGGCCTAAGGATTTATGAAATTGTAAGGAAAACGATAGGTTTTTCAACACATTGGGGACCCACAAAGTTGTAATTAACCCTAATATATGTATACACAACATTACGACAACATAAAATTAGTAATAAATCAAGTTGCAAAGTCAAACATGCACAAAATAGTTTTGGTGGGTGAAGTAATAAAACAAAACAGAACCGTCTGTCTTGTGGGACCAAAGTGATTTATATGAAACCAGGAAGGAGAGCGAAGAGAATATTAAAGTGATATTATCAGGACAAGGTATGCCCTAATGTAATGATTCGCCAAAAACGCTTAATAGGCTGTATTAAAATAAAAATAGAGCTATATTATGATTGTAGTAGAAAAAATGTTAAACTAGGGAATGGTTTTTTTAAAGGTTTCTATAATTAATTATACATTACTATTTTATCTCTGACAGAGGCTTCTTATAATAATAATAGGTTTATTTTGGTCCATAGAAGTATCCCAATAATTATGGAGTCAAAAGGTAAATAGACATTCTGTCTGTCGTTCTTATTGTTTGATACCTCTTTCGCTACTTTCTGTCTGGTTCTTGAATATTCTGTTGCATCGGTTTATTGTTTTTAGTATTCATTTAATTTAAATATCTTTATATCTTATATATTTATATCTTTAAATATCTTTTGATTAAAATTCAGAGGTATAAAGGAAAGAAATAATAGGTAACAATTGAATGGAAATTAATTATTTGAATGCCTTCCTTTCCATTCACGGTGCCCCATGTAGTTCATACAACCCCTAGACTTGGGATAGTAAGTAGGGATCTGCCAGACTTAACTCAGGAACCTCAGCAATAATTGTCAATTTGTTAGAACTATAGACTTTTAACAGGCTCTCTCATAGACCACTAGAGGTGTTTTCGCGAAACAATGTTCTAGTAGTTATTTAATGTAAAGTCTATAGCTACGTGTTTTACTATGTCTGGTGTTAAGATTTCACATAATTATATTCAGTTTGTTTACAAATTTATTTATTCTCCTATTTTCTCTTTGCTATCATAGTTCCCGGTAAGATATGCCAACGTCCAGCAAAATATCAATCACTGCAATAAACGATTACATAATTCAATTTTTGCACCCCTTGAGTGACAGTCTTCGAAAAGGATCAGCCAATAAATAATTAGTTGTTTACATAATACAGGTAGTGTAATACTTTTCGAGTATATTATTACACAGATATACAATAAATAAATATAATCCTAGATTTCTCAAATCTTATTAAATTATTTCCACTTTTCCGATTTAGGTTACTCATAAAAATAGGACTTGGAGCTATACCAAAGTTATAAAAGCAAACACAACAGTATAAAAGTTATTCAAGACTATAGACTTGGATCATTCCATATAGGAAAGGATCATACAAATGTTCAGGTGTGTAGAGATATTGAATACTCGCAAAGTAGATTACGTTATGTGTAGGACGGATGATTTTATTTATTTTTTTTAACCAATGAATAACTGTTTTTCAAATTAGGGTTATCTCCTATGCACATACTTAGCAAATACGGCCAATTTTTTTTTTGAAATTCGATAAAAGATTTGAAATTAGAAAATTATCTTTTTAAAATTTTAAGAACTACAAAAGAAGTAATCGAGATATTTATTACGACATGAGGGGTTTTGTTTAACTTTATGTATAACAGAGCTACGAAAGATCAGACCAAGTCTTTATCAATTACAAAAATATTAAACTTTTCTAATAAAAAGGGAGAATCTTTAATATTATCACAATGAGTTTAACTTGGCGTTATAATCTGTGGATATAGGTGGAGTTGTCAAAATGAACCAGTTGTAACAATATACAAACTCTGTCTGCGCCCTGGAGTAAATACCCAGCCGTGGCTTGGTTACATTTCTGTTACACTTCAACAGATATACAGCTAGAGCTTTTACCCAGTTACGGGTTGTGACTATATTGTGGCAGAAATACTTGGTTTTCACTCCTATGTTGTCGTTTGTATAAATGTTTGAACTATTTGTAAAAGTTGACAGTCCATAATGGCCATATAACGATGGATTAGATATTTTTCTCGTTATTAAAGTCAATGTTAGAAAAAAATGAGGGACTAAAATAAGGATATCAACCCTTGAAAAAAGGGCGAATGGAAATAAAAGGGTAGTTCGTTTGGCTGCAAAATAGCGACTATGACCATTGATACTAGCCGTAGTAAAAGAAAAAGCAGCGAATTTCTTGGGCATTATTATATGAAGTTTAGTATAGCTATGATAAATAAATCAAATTTTAATGGTTTGCAGTTTTACGTTTTAATACATTTTTATGGTAACCCACTACCGAATTTCTGTTGGACTTACCGGACTGGTTTATCTACAACACTACTAATCGCGTTTGCCAAAGGATATAAAATTGTGTATAATTGACATAAAGCTGAATTTTTATTGAGAATGAAATAAGCCTTGGTATTGAGATAAAGTCATAATATTTATTCTTTAATTTGTCTGAGAGTCTTTTAAGAACAGTTATTACAAGATTAAGAATATTCAAAATTGTAATATCTTTACCTTATTCAAATAAATAAAGTTTAACACACTGGCAGTTGGTAAGTCGGCTCGACAGAACTATGCATTATATGACATTTTTTATTTATTTATACCTGACATCGATTATTAAATTTAGTAGAGTAGTTGAGCACTGAATTATTTAACGTTTTGAAGTCTTTCCTAACTTTTATAAAATGTATGAACAATTAAGAGTAGTAATAATTAACTTAACTATAGCTGTACATTGACTATCTGAGTTATAAGACTTTACAGTGACAGTTACCTCCAGCTCTAATCTTACTGAATTACTCTAGTTTCTTGGTGAAATTACACATAATGAACGTGGTAATGAGTGACTTAGGTATAAGGCTTTACAGTGGCAGTTACCTCCAGCTCCAGTCCTAATGAATTACTCTAGTGTCTTGTGAATGTTACGGAATACCTCTTGGATAATGAGTGGCCGATGTATAAAACTTTACAGTGATTATTTCTTCCAGTTAAAGCCCAGTCAACTTAAGTTGTCCCACTACATATAGTATTTTGATGATAATATGTACAGGGTATATTTATACAATACAGTGGATGAACTTTAGATACTGTTTACACAATTTTCAATATTAAGAAAAGTGTATTAATTCAAGGAAATAACCTACAATAGAACCAAATTATTTTCTCACACTCAGTCTATTGGTACATTACATTGACTTCCACACCATGTACGTAAAGGAAATTGGATTTCATGAACGAGTCCAGACGGATGTTGATATCGTTAACTCGTACTCGAAGCTGTAGCGGTGTGACGGATATGGAAATCTGCATTCACATGTGATGTGATTCCGTTAAATTTATTAATTTAAATGTTACTTGCACACGAAGGTAACAAAAAAATTAATAAATAAAATAATCAAATAAACAGAAAAAACCACCTCCTTGAGCGGCTAGATTTAACTTTAGCCTTTTATTTTATCACGATCTGAGGTTTTCAGTATATGTTTAGGCTCATGTGCACTGTAGTAAATTTGATTTTAATTTTGGTCAAATATAAGTCTAAATGTGACTTCCACACCATGTACGTAAAGGAAATTGGATTTCATGAACGAGTCCAGACGGATGTTGATATCGTTAACTCGTACTCGAAGCTGTAGCGGTGTGACGGATATGGAAATCTGCATTCACATGTGATGTGATTCCGTTTAATTTATTAATTTAAATGTTACTTGCACACGAAGGTAACAAAAAATTCATAAATAAAATAATCAAATAAACAGAAAAACCACCTCCTTGAGCGGCTAGATTTAACTTTAGCCTTTTATTTTATCACGATCTGAGGTTTTCAGTATATGTTTAGGCTCATGTGCACTGTAGTAAATTTGATTTTAATTTTGGTCAAATATAAGTCTAAATGTTCATAAAGAACAACTCTTATCTATAAAGTTTACATTATTGTATATCCGTACATTTGTGCAAGTGGGTGTTTTGATTATAGCTCCCATAAAAAATGTTGATTTTTATGTACTTTTAAGACCTCGTTTTAATCGTATACTATATCTTAACTGAAAGATATAATTAACAGCCATCTAAAGCCATTTTTCGGTTTTCTCAATATTTTTATAGGTTATTCAGGATAAAATAAAACATTTTCACTTTATGGATAGAATATATAAAAAGTATTAACTATGAAAACACTAAAATGCGTTTATGTGTTTATTAATAATCTATTTAAAAAGAGAAATCGCCTACAACTATACCACTAAAACTCCTGATAATCCAGATTATGGAGTATTGGTAATAATTATGTTTTAATATTTACCGATTAGTTGTTTCAATGTAAATAAAAATACTTCTTAACACTGTGGTAGGCAAAAAACTTAACAGATCCCAATCCTCGAAACGGCATGGTATACCTTTTATAACATATAACGATGGCAAATGTCCAAAATCCTGTTATCCTGTCATACCTTCCTTTGTCAATAACAAATTGTAAACAAAGAACTGATTGGTATTAAATGCACTGAAAAACACGAACAACACATTCAAAAGATTGCTAACACCACAGTCATTGTGACAGGTGCCAGTTAAACTAAACACTGACTCTTTTTATGGAGAATAAAGTGAATCTGTATTAGGGAGTAGGTGTTATTCCCATTATTCTCTCTGTCCGCATAAAATTGTGTAATAGTACGCCAGGCCTACAGTATTCGCTACACTTTCACGAAAAATTCAAGTCTGTAGCCCTGAGACGTTTTGATAACAGCAAAATTCCATAGAGATACAAGAACCACACTGAAATCTATCTTGCCCATATACAAAAATGTTAATTGAAGGAGTATTGAAGAACCCTGGCCTAAGGTAGCGAAAATATTACCGACTAATGGAACAAAGTAACCTAATTACATGTTAACATATCAAATTAATATCTCAATATTGTTTGCAAATTCGGTGTATGCTACAATTTCCTCGCTTCCATAATTGTTACCCGTAAGATAAATGTAGAATTTTTCGTAACGTCAGCAAAATAACATGGAGCGACATTCAACATCAGTAAACTATTAAAGTGTATAGTCCAGTTCACTCTTCATATAACGTGCGCAAAGACAGGAAGAAAACACATACATGAAACATTCTCAGTCCCTTCCATCATCATTAGGACGTCGTTGTCACTTACGTATATTCGATGCCAATGAGGTGGAGGTAACAAACGTTTTTCCGGGGTTTTTCTTTGTGTGCGAGGCAGAAACATGTCAAATTATATTGTAATAAATATAATTTGTGAATATTATTCTCCAAACTAGTGTTTGTTTTAATTGTAATATTTCAGATTTATTTTATAGCTGATTGCTTTGCTAAGGAATTTGAAAAATTTCAGAACTATTATTTAATTAGATGAAAAGAAACCGTTCCCCTTTAATTGTGTTCACATTATACATTTCAAAGCAAATACAATTACTCCTAGCGTTAAACAAATAATACGCTTTTGATAAAATTAATATTAATAAATACTACGATTGACAATGCATATGAAATTATTGCCTTTTCTGATATTTTAATCAATGCCAACGACTGGATAAATACAAAAGTAACATAGTTTAAGATTGTAACAAAAATTATAAAATTTTATCTTATTAAAGAGCTAGATAAATCATGAATTATATTTACTGTAATAGTTACAAGGTAGAAAACACCCTTCACGAGTCGCGTAACAGGCATCTCTGAGGCTGCAGCCAAATAAAACTCTATAGCTTTCAATCTTAAGATGTTCTAGGGATAGACAGACAGACAGTCATGCAAGCAGAAAAGAAATTCAAAATTCCCCGGCAGATAAACTAGCAATTGTGTTACCTACTAACTGATAATCTTTAATGACTAACTGATAATCTTTAACGACTAACTGATAATCTTTAATGGCTAACTGTTAATCTTTAATGACTAACTGGTAGTCTTTAATGACTAACTGATAATCTTTAATGACTCACAGCGATACCGCATGCTTGGATATGCTTCAACACAGAAATATATAAATAAGGTTGAAAAAAAAGGACTGCTAATTAAGTACTTTAAAGATATTTCTACACATTAACAATTCAAATCTTTTTTATTAATTTGGTTTACATATTAGGGTAAATAATATTAGTCTACACAACAAGTCAGTTTATTATATTGGATGTGTTTTGCGCATATTTGCGATTTTGTCACACAAGTTTTTAATATTAAATCTTATTTCATTTTACTCAGTTTGTTTAAATATGTTTTATTCTGAAGTTTTCTCGTTCCCATCATGCTTACAAGTAGGACCAATGTAAACATATTCTTTAACGCTCAGCCAGGTCCCCTTGAGTGACACACATCCCAAACGAATTGAAGTTGCTTATGTAGATAGCCAGACAGAAATATAATTTTTAAGACTACCTACTGATGCGTTTGACCTAAAATTCAATATCAAGCTACATGAGTTTTTTGAAATTGATTTAAAGTGTTTGAGTTCTCATATTCAAACCAATAATTTCGTTACGTTAGAATTCTATGAGTGACAAATTATACGTAATATCATTACAGAGGACAATGAGTGGCTGTTATCATTACAGTACCTAATTATCTGTTTTGTTATTTAATTATCTGTACAGTTTGTTTCAACATACAGTGGGAAAGTTACATTAATATAACCAACAGAGGTCTTTGAAATTGTGCTCTATTTGCTCATTTACAATTCCAGACGCTTTGTTGTAACCAGGATAACTCATTGTAATTTCTCTCGGCGTACATAAAAAGCTATAATAACGTTGTCTATATTTGAATTCTGAAATGTTTTTTCTTCACTTCAATTACATATTTGTATATTTTAATCTTTGTACATATATTTGTCAAAATTATTCTAACCGAATTGTAATCTTCTACTGTATGGTATTCTGTACCGTTATTTTTGTCAACAATTACACTCAATTTGGTCTTAATATTCGAGACATTTTCTGTTATGTACGAAAATACCATCAACAACGTTATATACCTTTGTTTTCTAAAGGGATTCCCATAAGAAAAATATTTGCAATGTATAATGTTTAAAATATTTATTTTAATGTATAGATAATTCAAAATATTTTCATGATTTCAAAGAAAAGTCGATAATCTTCTATAAAAAAATGAGTACAAATAAAAATTTTCCTAAAAAAGAAAGTAATTGTTAAATGCTAGATTGCTAGGGCAAAGATTTTAATCTTTTAAATATTCATAAGATACCTAATAGTTAAAAAATTCCATTACCTGCGTCTGGGATTGAGATTATATTTCTCTCGGATGGGATTTTTTTGTTTATGTTACAATTCGGGATTACGCATTCCTATGACTTCTTTGAACAAAGAGTAATGTGACTGAATACAAGATGTCGTTTTCTTTCAATCTACCACCTCAGTAGGTAGGGACATAAACTTAGAGCTTTCTGTTGGTATTATTGTATATAAACAGAATACATATCAATGCTTGAAAATAAGTTCAGAGATAATTGTTTATATACCGCATTGTTAATACAAAGATTGAACTACATGTAATATTTAGAAAACTGTTATTATAAAATATCTATAGATGAGTGTAAATTATATTATTCTGCACCTGAGCCAAAAGAGAGCAGATGCTTTATAAATATACAACATGGCTTAAATAAGGGAACTCGATTTCCTCTCAAAGACTTCATGCAATATTCATGTATTGAAAACGGGACTTCATAGGGCTTTGGAGAGCCATTCATTATAATTCAGTTTTCCCGGCAACACCGCGAACATACGAGTACGAGTAGAATACACACTTCTTGTTGGATTTGGTTATTCAAAAAGGGTGGGAAATTGAAATATTTTATTTTTTTTTTAATAAACGTTATATAATGTCATACTGTCATATTTTTTGATCACAAGAGTAGCTCTTATACATTCTAAAGAGCTGTTGTATACATTATTATTTAGGTTAGAATATTTTTAGGATTAAATTAAAGGATTTCCACGTTATTCTTCAATATGAAAATAACTTTTGCAGTGACAATACTCAACTATTCGTGCCATTAGTTGTTTTATTTATTTCTAAGTAGGAAAAGTTACAAATTTGTGTGAAATATTTAAGAAATTGTGCAAATAACAAATCCTTGTTTTATTGAATTTCTTCATGTAAACATTGTTATTCTGGACTTATACTGAGAATAAAAATGTATGTCTTAAAGTCCTAATTTATGGATATTTAAAGATAAAGCTTTAAAAACTGCGTGTGCATGTGTATAACTAAGATCTTTAAAGAACAAATAAAAACTATATCATCACAGTATTTAAATTTAAATGGCGAGTTCATTAACTGTAATATAATAAAGTATAAGGAAAGTTACAATTTATAAAACAGTGGAAACTAAGCTTCTGAATTCTTGCTGTGATCACACAGGGAGAATATATTCCAAAAGGTGAAAAATTAAACTACATGTGTGTAAAGTGTCTTAAATTAAGTTAAACAATAGAAATATATCTTATCAGATATAGTCTGCTGATCTGAAACATGTATCTTTCACATGTTTTGTTGTAGAAATTCTTGTTTAGGTTAAGTTGTTATAAGTTAATTATATGGATCTTGAATATAAAAATGGAGAAATATGTCCGTTGGAAATAAATAATAAATAAATCCGAAAATGTAAGGTACAAAAATTTTAGTCATGTCATCATATTTTTATAATCTTTGTATTGTTCTATGATATGCAATATTTTGCAAAATAAGAATAAGAATTGCAATTTTAAAAGTGTTGAAGTTTTTAATTTTGTATTTTCTTAAGTTTTGTTCTATTTATGATATAATAAATCTTAACAAGACCGAGGAAAAATACGAGAATGTTTAGAAGTTTAGAGTTTATTAACATTTAAATAAACTACTGAACAAAAACATACTTATAGTACATTAAGTATGCTTAATTATGTTTTCTTCATAGGGAAAATATGAATTATTGTATGTATGTAAATATCTTATTTTTTCTCCCGTTTCAAATGATTATTATTTAAATAATAAAATATAACTGAACAAGATAAACTATTTTACAGCGAGCATACACTCAGAAAATAGTCATTAATAAAAATGCATTAATAAAAAAGGTTTTTGAACAAAAACTCGCACTAAATACTACATCTAATGTTTAAAAAATAGTTTCGATACAACTTTCAACTTTTAGTAACATATAGCCTTTAATTAAGTTTAAAAAGCAATGTACAACGTGTGTATAAAGATTGATATGTAAAAAAAGGAATTCTGATTATGTAAAAGAAGAATCGAGTTAAAAAATCGAAGAAGTTAAGGTGTTAAGAATCGAGTTAAAAACTTTCTAAATTTCCGAGAACAATTACATCCTCGGGTTTTGAAATCAGGAACTAGAGGCATACGGTACTGGGAGTTTTAATATTCTATACCAAAGTGCTTTGGGATGTCATTAATAATCTAACCAATGCAATGCACATAGCGGAGCTGTCAATAGGGTTACAGCAGCAAGGCCATGACAGATTTAAACTCTGACAGTTTATATTAAAGGTGTCATCATCAACATCACTTAACACTTTGATCTCTGATGCTTTATAAACAGCGCCAATGGGGTTATTTATATCGTGTCAAAGTTATCACGTTTCCCTGATAGGTTCTTAACGGCTTTGTGGATATTGGTACGTTAAAATGATCACATTACCTTACTCACTTATGGGAATTTCGCATGTGTTAACAGAAACGATCAAATTTGTAAAATATTCTTGGTATTTAATAATGATAAATATAGGAATTATAACGGTTATTGAGTAATATTTAAACATGCATATGTAAATTGAACGAATAAAAACATCCATACTAATATAAATTAAAAATATTGACAGGTATTTGGTCTTCCGATCATATGTTAGTTTGGTTATTTAAACACATATGTGAAAGAAACGGCCAAATGCAAAATAATTGAATCGTAAAAGGTGAGGGCTCTGTGGTGTAATGGTAGCACATTCACCCGGCAAGTGACAGATCCCGGTTCGAGTCCCGGCGGAGCAAGTACTTTTTGTAAATTCAATGTTTATTGAAATTAAATTAGGCTATTGCCACTTATTCAATTTAACGAAAGTAAATAAAAGTCATTTGACAGGTATTTGGTCTTCCGATCATATGTTTAGTTTTGGTTATTTAAACACATATGTGAAAGAAACGGCCAAATACAAAATAATTGCATCGTAAAAAGTGAGGGCTCTGTGGTGTAATGGTAGCACATTCACACCCGGCAAGTGAGAGATCCGGGTTCGAGTCCCGGCGGAGCAAGTACTTTTTGTGATTCAATGTTTATTGAAATTAAATTAGGCTATTTGCCACTTATACACTTTAATGGAAAGTAAATATAAATTAAAAACATATATCTAAGTTCTTAGAATTGCATGAACTATGTATTGACTACCACGTAGGTTTTAAATTTTAAACAATATTTAAAAGCTACAAATAGAACATATTAAAGTTAATGAAGGTTGTGGAATTTCGTTAAATAGTAAAGAAAGAAAATTTGAGAAAACATAGGAACCTAAAGTCAGAAGTTTGGTTGTGGATTTTCAAACAAAAAAATATATAAAAAATAGTCATTTTATTAAACAGCTCATTGAATGAACCGAAGGCTACAGCAATGTTCAAATGGTTATTGACGTTACATATCGCTGGAATAACTCGAATATCCCCAGATAGTGCGCTCCTTGCTAGTAAGTTTATTGTCTATATTGATAAAGTACTCTAATAGAAGTAATAATAATATATTTCAAGGAAACGCTAAATTCCAACCCATATTTTTTCTCCATTTACTCTTATTTCAAAGCATTTCATGGAAACTCCCATGTATTTATATTTTTGATTTTAAGTTGCCAGTCGTAATGAAATAAATGTAGGGATATATTTTTGTATATTTAATACGTTTCAGGGAAACACGAAATTTGTGCTGCATTAATTTTTTTTTCGAAAAATATTATGTAATTTCCCATGAGTTTCTATTTACTATTTTAAGTTTCTAGACGTAATAAGAAGCAGGAATACATTCTTATAATTTAATATATTTCGGGAAACGCAAAATCCCTAGGCATATTTTTGTTCTTCCTTTATCCTTCTTAAATGGTATCCACTTACCGTGTTTTTGCGTGCCGACGAGCCTATTTAAAATCGTATAGCTTTTGGTACAGGTAAACTACCTGAGTAAGCAATTTAGATTCGTAAAAATACTCTGTTTCTACAAACACAACTACAGTGAAAGTATTATAGAAAGTGAAATCTGTACTAATACCTAATTACATATTGTAGCTACAGTATTATACCAGTAACACATGGGTCTGTTCCTTGAGCCTATTTTACGAACAAATTTTTAAAATATGAAATTCCCTAACAAGTAATAGTATTTTAAAAGCTCTAACTTAATATAAAATAACCTTTATTTTGTCACTAGCTTGGACCACTATACTGTGTATTTTAGAAAGCCAAATTGATCAATGTGAAATAAAAATTAATACTATTTATTGGCACTTCAATTTGGTCTGGGGATATCCGTTAACAGTTTAGTATAAATTAAATTGGTTATCGTTAAGTAAAAATAACGAATATGGCTGCAATAAGTTCTCAAAATTGTTAGCACTCTAGGAGATAAGATTTGGGAGACTATCTCATGTTATTTGTGTAATAATATGGGTCCTTACAGGCCAGGCTCACACCGGCTCCGGTGCCTTTTGTGTGGCCTACCTTGAAACTCAATGATTTAACTATAAATTAAAATAAAAAAATACAAACTATTGAAGAAATTATTGACAGCTATTCTTATAGTGAAATAATACATTTAGTCTAAGAGTTGAGTTGATGGTAGAGTTACTAAAGAAGTTTGTTGCAACGAATTTCAACTAAAGAATCGTGTAAAGTTTTGAAGTAGAACGTTTACTAAATTGATTTACGTAGTGTTGACGTAGTAATGGCGGAGGAAGTAAGGACGTTACAGCCACGATTATGTTGACGTTGCGGGACGAGCGAACGTTATCCGGTATTTATCAGCCGCCTTTAACTTTTATGCAACGACTTTTGCGATTCAGCTGACGCTAACTCAACTACCGCATCATAGACAACCAATTTGTAAAACTAGAAAATGTACTCTTTATAATCTAAACACTGCTATCCACAACAGCTGAGAAACTACTTGGCTACTAGGTACTAGGGTAATCCAAGTTAAACATGTGTATAATGTATTAAAAAATCGTAGGAGCTAGGAATTTTTATCCTAGAAATGCTCGCTGAATAATATGGAGTATATGCCCTTCGAGCCTGACTACAGCAATGACTAAAACTGGGCATTAAACGTTCAACAGCATCACTTCCATCTAACCGTTAATTCATTAATGCTCTTTAAGATAATAAAATAATTGAAAAAACATTATTTTTCAAATAGAAAGGATTAGTGTGTTGCTAAGGTATTTATAATTTTTAAAGTATTTACTTTGAAATCGGCAATATTTAAATTGTCAGCATATTTTGAATTTAATTATGTCTTCATTGCTTTTACACGTTCATTAAATAAAATTTTGAAGGATCGGCCGGTTTATCCAGTGCGGTGGTTTTAGCAATAGTTTTAATTTTTATACTCCACTATTATTATATTTTAAGTTTTTTTGTTGAATTACTTTTATTTTTGACTATAAGGCCGAGGTTATTAGAAATGGGAAAGCTAATTAATATCCTAGTTTTTTAACTGATTTTTAAATTTTGTGGCACAAATGTTACAATCAAAAGTTAAAAATAATTCAACAAACTAAAAAAGATTCAAAATGTGGAGTATAAATATCAAAATGCAATGATTTTAACAACCATTACACTAGTCAAATCAGTCGATCCTTCAAAATTAGATTTAGTGAACTTATAAAAGCATTAAAGACATAAAATTTTAAATATGCTGACCATTTAAATAAAATTTGAATAAGAACATAAACATTGGAAGCTACTGTATCTTGTCATTTTACATACATGCAAAAAAGTTGCTTTCTTTTAACTTTAGAACATTTTGAAATCTACAAAAAAATCCAAAATTAATCCTAATGTATTATTAAATGACAAAGATAAAGAAATCTTTATTTTATACACTTTCAAACAATAAAAATAAAATATACAAATTTAATACAAAATCTACCAAGATAATTGAAACATATGTCAATTTAGTTCAACTTATTTTATTTAACCTACAGTATCTGAAGATGGATTCATTGAATCCGAAATATAAATTATAAAAATATTAAAAGGTGCATCTTCTTAGTTATACTAAACATTTTTCGAGGATTAATTACTAATATAGACCTCTTCTGTAGTGAATGTGTCTCCGATATCAAAACGACGATGCTAGGAATTTATTTTGAGCTTCTTCGTCGCTGACGTTTTTGGATCTCCTCAGACGTACGTGAAGTCCGATTCCAGGAGTCAAGTCCGTAACTGTGGAAACTAGTGGAAGAAAAAATTGAGACGATGAAACTTTTCGTAGGTTAATGAATGTTATAAGATCCAGGGAATGTTCAGATATACTTAGATTACAGTTAAAAATATCTAAATAATAATTGCATTGTAATATTCTTTTACTACTCATTTGAACAATATAACGGAACATTTACTACGTCATTCATTTTAAGGGTATAAGGAACAGACGATACAATGTATTTTCCATAAATTATACAGCAACGCTACTATTTAACCTAGTTTAACCGGGGATCTAAAGCGTAATATCTTCTTGCGATGCTCATATAGTCGGTATCTCATTAATGGCTAGGGTAATTACCATCCAAAGAGCATACCCTTTAATATTGCTATCGCTGGATCTGTTTCACTCAACTTAGCGATTACAAGTAACTAAAAAGTGGCAGAAGTCAGTTTCGTTTTAGCTTGGTTTATAGTAAAAACCCGGTAAACGTTATTTGTTATTACGGAATTCAGTTTTGTTTCTTAGCGCATAATTCACTATGGATGATTTAAAAATGTAACAGGATACACTTCGAGTCAAAAATTTGTTTCCTTCTTCAGGTCACATGAGACGTATCTTAAAGGATACAAATAAATAGTTAGTTAGGGCAAAAGAAAGGGACAGATAAGTATTCTTCAGATCTTGAAATATAGTATTTCGTGAATTTCCATTTGTTAAAGTATCATCGTGGCCTCCAAAACAATATCATCCAGTCCTGGAAGAGTAACACATGTACGGATGTATATATTCTGTGTAACCTTTATATTCTAATACTTATTACATTTCTTGAAATTAATGTACCCCGTTTATCTATTCTTAATGATCAAAATGATTTCATTAACTAGCCAAGATAGGAAAAGAAATATTTCATTAATGCACACTTCAAAACGTGTTATTTTCTTCAGCGATATTTATTTAATGTCATTTTTATGAATATTATACAAATCTGTAATCCCGAAAAGTAATTTTGGTTTAAATATTTCTCGTGAAAATTTAAATTAAAAATTTACAATTTATACAAAATTGACTTCCATAAAATCTCTATAGTAAAATAAATAACATTATTTATTATAAATAAAACTAATTGATTTTGTTTACTACCCGTATTACTCTAATTTAAGAATGTAACGAAAATAATTGTTTTAAACTTTGAACACCACCCCCTACACCCCTGATACACATAACATTAGATTCAGAACGTTCGGAAGGTTGCTCTCTAATTACGTAGGAGTTTTATTGTGTGAATCGAATATTAATGTTGGAGTAGACCCAATTATTTCACAATTGGGAGAGGTACAAGCGCTGAAGTTAGCAATCGGATTTATCTGTAACAATGTGTTACAATGTTACTATTGTACTGTCACTCACAGGGTGTCCATAAATAACTCTCAAGCATCACCTTCTGTGTTTTCAGAAGTATAGTAATATCTTGTTTGGATGATCGCATGTCTTTCTTATTGGTTTTATTGGCAAATAATATATATTTAAATTAAAAAAAGGTAAAAGTTTCAAAATGATTAGTCATCTGTTTTTAATAAAAGTTTTCAAATATATATCATATCAAGGTTAAAAATGGAGGCCAAACCATTTTTTTTAGAATGGGACAAGTAAAAACCAAGATACTATGGACTTTTTATAATAATAATGAAATTCAGATACTATTTAAGTAAACATTTTGATATTAAGTTTACCTGGTTATGAAAAAAATAGTCACATAGGTGTTGTATTAAAAGCTGTTCCTTTCCTAATTATTGTAATAAAAGTATTACATAGTATTAATTTTTAAATTAATCCATTTAATAGATATAGCTTTCACCTAAAACTACAAGAAAAGATTTGTCAAAATATTTTTGTACTTTCCATGACATTTCTTACTTATTTAAACCTAACAAATCAAATAGTGAAACTTGATAGAGTAATGTATATTCTGTAATTCACAATATACGGACAGTAAGTGAATATCTAGTTTGTTTGAAGATTTCCTGTAATTTAAATTTAAAATGATTCTCATTACTTATATTTGTCGTGGAAGAGTTCCACAATGTAAAACCCATATTGGATATACATGGTCTAGTTTGAGTATACGATGAATTTTATCTCTGAATTGGATTATACAAATTAAAAAATATAATCTAAGACTTAAACTTATCAATATTCAAAGAAATAATATAGCATTTTCAAAATCATGTATGAACAGTAGTTTTGTATAATTCTGCAAGATTACAGAAGCCAGAGGAGAGCATGTGTTTGCTTTAAATAAGAGACTCTACTCGCAAACACTTCATACAATATTCATGTATTGAAAACAGAACTTCATCGAGCTTTGGAGAGCTATTCCTTGTGATCAGGTTTGATCATGTAAGACAATATGTATGAGTGTAGGTTTGGCAGTGTGTGAACTCTTCTCTTGGCGTTTGTATTTTAAGTTGAAATTATATTTTAAGTTCACATTCACAACTCTGTTTAACGATATTCTTTTTATAGTGTATCTTTAAAATAATATTAAAAAAGTTCCTTATCATACGAGGTGTTTTTAAATATTTACAGCAATTGTTTGGTTAAAAATAGTATTTTATTCCTATAAGATAGAGATCCTGGTTGAAGTACTGCCAGTTTATACTAATTATTGTACCGTTCAGCTTATATAGACATGCTTCCTGAATTTTTGAGTTTGAATTTTAAAGGATTTTTTTAATCAGCTTCTGAAACTTGAGTTTTAAAATATAAGGAACCATTCATATAACTATAATTGCGCAGAAATCAATTGTTCACCTATTTGAAACAACAAATTACGTACAGCTATGAAACCCAACTTAAGGAATAAACGAAATGTCACAAAAGAGATTTCACCGTAAAATTTTAAATTTTGCATGCCACATAGAAAGGTAAAAGCATGGGTTAAAACATGTTTATAAATACATATAAACACATAAAACTAGAAAGTTTAAAACTGAAATAAAATGTTACCATCACGATGATAAGGCTTGCCCATAGTACGCTTTAATCTTACCAGGGAGTTCATTGTACGATGTTAAGTAAAAGGAAAAAGAACCCAATTTTGCTTATATTCAACCATATTCTGTAGAAGTGAAACTGATTTGTAACAAGGTGTTGTGTAGATCATCTCGTCTCAACGGTGGTAAGGATAATTTCTGTTAGTTTTCCTCATGTTTAATTAATAATAATTATTTGAGTTTTCCTTAGGAACCTTAATAGATTGAATCATGGATAAGGAATTCGATATAGCAGATATGTTGGAAAAGTACTATATGAAAGATCCATTTGGTAGATACATTGAGGAAAGACATTGTGCTAGCCACTTAATGTTTAAAATTCCCAATGTTTTAAATAGAAATAATGTTGGTATCTCATTAACGGTTAGGGTAAATACCATCCAAAGTGCAGACTCTTTAATATTGCTATAATGAATTTTGTTGAATTAACATTAACCAAAATACATGATGACATCGAGATTAAACTTAGATTACATTAAACCATTTGTAGTTTGCTGTCACACCCAGCCCTATGGTTACATATACTCTAGAGCAATGTTGAAGAGACATTCCCACTAGGGTTATTGAAGTCAGCCGCATGCATGTATTAGTTCCGTCACATCGTGCACCATGTAATATAATAATTTTGATAGTTTTGATAAACCAAGCATAATTAAAGTTTCATATGTTATTGTTTATTTTGGTGATCTAATCATCACTACACCGGGAAAAAATGTATGTTAATCTAGCGAATTGTAACTTAACTTTTTTTTGGTCAAACGCAAAACACTGCGGGATATATAATATTTACATATAAAATGTAAAAGGTAGGAGTACGCAAAATCAAGTTTCAAGTAATTGGGGGCTTTGTTGTAGTTGAGTGCAAAATATGTCGTAATTTTATAGCTCATTTAATTTTTGATATTTCCTGTTTACATATAGATATGCATACAATAATTTAGAAAAACAAAATTGACATCCCTCTCGCTGACAAAAGCGAAATTTGTCAGCCTACGGAGTGCAAATCCGATGGATGAATGAGCAACTATAAAAAAACCACATTATTTTTTAAGTAGCATGTAAAGTTTGCAAATGAAAAATTGTTCTTAATATTTTGCTACATAGATGCATATAAAATTTTACTCACATTCTGAGTTGCCTATATGAACATTAAGTTTCATGAAACCTTTTTAGTCTACAGGTTACTTTTTCCAAGGTATCGAGAGGACAGGCAGACAAAAATAATAAAAACTATCCAACCCTCGTGTGATAGGTTTCTTTTGTTATATGCTAATTGTAATTTGTATACCCCAATTCATGTCCTTTTGTTGATATCATAGGTTTATCTACAGTAATGCAGCAATGAAAAATGTTATTGTATCAACATATGGAGATTCTTTTCAATTTAATTTTTTGTTTGCAGGATATTTTTGTACGGATAAGGTTTTATAAGTAATTAGAGACGCAAGAGAGTTAGCTCCATCTACTCGTCGTCTTTTTCATGATACAGCGGGGACTAAATTATTACTTAACGGACTTCATCTCCGTCATTTCCCCAGTTCAGGAGACTCTGGGTAATTGCTTCAATTTGCTTGGAGGGTGACGGCCTACAGCACATTAGCACCAACTTGCCTCTAGGCCTGACAGTTGCTATTTGATTTATAAGGGAAACGATTATGTCACTGTAGGTCATTTACAAAACAGCTTTTATGTAGATTCCATCACTTCAGGTAAATATAATGATTACTCGAAGTTAAAAATTTTCTCAAGCTAAAAGAAGCAATGGTGGACTTATCATGAAATATGTATGTTTGTACATTAGAGGTAAATTTTATTTGAACATTTACTAAAAATATGGTATCCTGGCACAGTTAAGATCTAATTGCCATAGTTTATTCTGAGGATTCACTTATTTAAAATATTGAATGAAATATATGATTATTCTTAAACGAGTAAATAAGAAGAAAAGGCTTAGAGATAATAAAATAATAATATAAGATAATTGAAAAGGACATATTAAGTACCTGAATAATATAAAAGCAATAAGCCAAAAATACTAGTAAATGTTATTGGAGTTTATGTGTTTTGAACCTGAGGTAGATCATGGTTAACTTAGAAATAAAGTTCAGTATACCTAATAAAACTTTTATTTACTTTTCTTAGTATGCAATTACTAACCGTAATTAAAAAATAGCAATATTTTCATAAATATTATAAAGTGTAAAGTTGCATGAAATACAATCGGATTGTACATTAACCAACCCTAAGTATTTATGTACATAGTGTGAACCGTTCAAAGTTATTAGTAAGTAAAAGATTATCATGGACCTTTTTTTTAAATAAATAGTAAAATAATGTATACTATATTTATTTAACATTAGACTGAAATTGGCAACGTTATAGTGGCCACCCAGCAACGGTTTAGTGGCTACGCAGCAACTAATTGTTGTAATTTCAAACTCCATCTCATATAGTTAGTGTTTCTATGAGTTGGAAAATATGTACACGTTTAAAACAAATATATATATTTTGATATAAAGACAAGGTATGAGTACGTCACACCACATGCCATGTAACAGGCTACGCTAAGGTTGCATGCAAAATTGAATTTACAGTCTATAGCTTATGTCAGGAGCTCTCAAAATGTTGTATAGATAGATAGGCGCAATTCAATCATACAGAGACATATTATTATGATTTTCTCGTAGTTTGTTTGTAAATTGATTTATTCTAAAAGTTTCTCGTTGCAATCATGAGTACTCTAAAACCATTATAAATCCACAACCATTCTATTCTGGTAAATCCCATGGAGGGAGATACACCTTTATCAAACTAGACCGTTTTATTTACACGAACAGTAAATAGGTCAGTTCGTTTTTAAGGTATCATGTTTTTACAGACAGAGAAAAATTAAATTTTGCCAGCCATCAGAGTGATAGCTTTACTAACGATCATCCAATAGCATAAAGTATGTATATAAAATTTAATTCCGTAGGGTGTTATTTTGATAATTTTCTAACAGGGCGCCTACATAGAGGGTGAAACACTTTTGAAGAGATATAAGTATAAATTAGCTCATAATAAGTCTTAAAAGCCTTTATGTTCAGAATTCAAGTTAACATTTATAAAAAGAAAAATTATTTGTTACGCATTAATTCTTACGATTTTCAAATCCTAAGACGTATCGATATAAAATCCATTATATATAGTAAAAAAAGTGTTAATTATTTAATTATCATCAAATACTAAAAATGACGAGTATTGCGAGCATTATTATTAAGAAGTTCTACTAGAATTACTTTGTCACTCTTGATGCTTGAAAGATGGTTTTAAAAAAACTACGAGGGTAAGTTATCGATATGAGCTTTTGTTCAAGTTTTAGTAATCTGAAAAATTTCAGTCATAGTGAAGTCACCATCACAAACAAATATACCTTGGTCCTCTCATCACAAACTTGATAAGGGAAGCTGATATATTATATTCCTCATGAGTTAGAAAAAAAACATTAATTTTATTAAACTAAATTATTAAGTTTAAAACTAAATTTTCGAATGAAAGTACGAGGAAATTGACGGTATAATGTAAAGAAGGACATTTGTTAGTTAAATTCTGAAAGTGAACTGACAGTCAACAAACGACTGCGGTCAATGACAGTTGTTCGATGACAGTTTAGCCAAACACAAGCGGGGATCTTGTCCAGATAAACCCACTTTGTATTCGATGAAAGGCTGAATATTGAAACAAAGCAGCGGCCAACTTGACTGAAAAATATTATTGTGTACAGTGTTAAAAAATTTACACAAAATTAAACCAGAGTGATAGACCAATAATATTTTTTCATCTTATAACTTTTAACAAACAATATATATATATATATATATATATATATATATATATATATATATGTGTGTGTGTGTATGTTAATATCTAACAGTTTCAAATTCTAAAGCTGTTATTTTCATTTAAAGTACTGAAATAGGCTGAAGATAAGTAATGTCAAAGAATCAGTATATTTATATACACTATACAGTATCTTTTTCCTTTTTAGTTCCTTTTGTAAAACAAGTAATTATTGTTTTAAAATTGCATATTTATAACCGTTAATCATTTTCCTCAGAGTTCTTGTTTAGTTACTAATTATATAAGGCGATTTTAATAATTGAAATAAAGCGTGTTTGATCGTTATAAACAGATAAAATAGCACTAAACAATAGTTGCAATCTGAAATTGACATTACAGATAGATATTAAACACTCGGGCACTAATTCTTCTGTAAGATACAGAGAATAAAAGTGCTTGATAGTAAGACATTTTTACAAAATATTTAGAATAAATTTCAAACTGCAACTTCTCATATTTACTGTGTGTGATTACAAAACACTTAACTCTCCGATAAACAAAGTACATGCATTTACATACCTAGCTGTTTTTAGCTGTTTAAAATCTACCTCAATTCTATTAGGGTAAAACATGTTGATAAATATGAAATATTAAGCTTTAAAAACCGTCTTTTATTACGGTTTTGTCTTTTAAGTGTTGTACTTCTGTAAGCATGAAGACATGGGAAAATACAATTGAAAATAAGTTTCTGAAACAAAGTATGATACCTATAAGGACTATTAGCTGGTAACAATATTCTTGTTTTGCCAAATTTTACAGACTAGGAAGTTGTATGAATGCTGTTATTTCACATATTTAATACTGTCAATCAAAATATGTTTACAAGTTGCGTTAGAAATAAAACAATATGCCAAGATTGGAGATTAGGTTTGTTATCTCTAGTGAACACTGGGTAGACCTATCACTGCAGGTGCCTCGGTTGGGATGGCAAATAAAGGCGTGCTAAAACACTTATCTGATTTATCTGATCTATTTAAAGAATACTAGAAAAGATATAGCCTACACCATTTTAGAGGCTGCACACTTGATGCATTTTTCATACATGCTATTGCAGAGGAATATTGATGTAAACACACTTTTTAGCAGGTGAAAATTAGTTAATACCACTATACAGATTAAATTTTACAACATAAAGCAAGTAATAAAAAACTTCAAGAACTTACCTTAATTGCAGTGTTGTAGAAAGAAACTAAATGGTTGTGATTTTGTAATATTTTCTTATAATCCATACAAAAAATGAATGAAACATATGGCATTGCACAACGCTAGAAAGCATGGCGTTACATCACACTACGGGATGGTAGCTGTAGCGTGTGAGAGATTAGTTAGGTACAGCGACACTGGTAATGGTAGCCATTACAGTCAGAGAGACATTAATGGCAACTGTTACCATTAGTGGGCAACTCTTTTATACAAGTCCAACTACTGGCTGTAGAATATTTTGTTGTAAAGTTATTAAACTAAATAAACACAAGTGTAAGTATATTCAAAAGTTAAAAATAACCAATCCGATAAAATAGAATGCAATTACAGGATTATAATGTAATTATTATATAACGATCACCATAGTTATGTTTAAACCTATATGTATGTAATGCTGTAATACTGATATTAAGAAATCAGAGAGGTTCGAAGCTTCAAGTAAAGTTATAGCTATTATAAGAAGCAAGTAAATTATTGCTATTAAGGAAGCAATATCACCTTTCTGTGTTTTAAAACTGATATTAGTTCCCATTTAACAAGCATAATAATAAGTTTACAATAATAACATTGGTGTTTACTCCTTACAGAGGAGAGAGTCCAAGGAGTAGTAAACTGCATAAGTTGCGGGTAGAGTGGAAATCCCACAGCAATCTGACAACTCCCCGCACAAACACCTTTACCTAGTTACAGCATTGTGGCAGTGGAAATAAACACTAACCCTGATTATTTAACCTTTATTTTACCCCTGACCTGACAACACGAAAACATTGTAAATATATTCCAACTAAAACCAAATTAAATAAAAGCATCTACATTCGACTTTTTAATATTTACTTTCTGTATAAGATATTTGAAGTGAAACAGTTACAGTTTGTCCTTTTTCGTGCGATATAAAAGTTTCTGTGGTGAGAAATAGAATGTTCCGCGCGTTTAAATTTACTTTTGATCTCATTTATTTACGGCGATACAGTTGATTTTCGGCTGATAAAATAACGTTTGTTGGTTTCCAAGAAAGCATGTTAAAAAGCATAAACTATCAGTCCATTCAATATACTACCAGTCTAAGATATTTAAAGCGTTATAGTCAGTGTTTCCCTTTTCGTCTAGATGAAAAATAAATAAACACTTACGTACAACTGAAAAGCTATTCCGGTCCAAAGGTGTCAGTTCTCTTGCAGTTTCGATTCACTCCCGGTGTAATTTATTTAGGATTCCACAGTTGGGTTTATACTGTTGCGATGGCCAATAAAATAAATACATATGGATTTCGGAAACCACTTAACATTAATAGCGCATACTACCGATATACGATATTTCTGGTGCTTTAATTGGTTTTGATTGTTTACCCTGATCAAGAAAATATATACATACATGACCTTAAAATGGCTACTTCTGTCAATAAGCATCAACTTCCGTTGCTTCTGTTCCCTTTCGGTATTAGGAGAAGGTTGTCCATTATTTATCCTTACACATGCGTAAGTTATCCTTACAGTAAGAAATTCATACACAATTTCAAGGTAGCCATCCAGTTTCAAGTATTTATGTGAACACATCCACAGCTTTGTCCATTAAGGTAGTTTCCATTTCAGTATTTAAGAAATAGTATTTCGAATTCATTGTATGCTTGTAATTCGTCACTGGTGCGCAGTCTGTAGTAAAAATTAGAGAATACGATTTTTGTTTTCTGTCTGTCTTAACTGCTGATCAAGCACTGTTTATTTCTAATAATATTTCAAAAACTTTCACATATTTAAATATGAATAAGTGTTTCTGCCTCTTTGGTGAACTCCAGCTGAAATTTTCAACAGTTGTTTAATGTCAGATCACGTTTCGTAAGTATTTTAAGCATTTCCCTAATTATAAAATATACCGAGACAATTTTTCAATTTTTTCTCCACCTAAACCTTCTTCGGACTTCAAGAATTAATAAACAAAGAATTAAAGAAACTGTTCTAGACCTGTTTTTGATATCTAAATTCTAGACGTCTAAAAGTATTACTAGTATTTATTTCTCCAGCTGATGAACCTGGTTCTTGATGTATCGTTATAAATCTTTGCACCATACACGGTAATGCTCACATGTGAATAAAATATAGTTTATTGTTCTGACGCAATATATAATAAAGTTTGTGCTTTAGTTATTATGTTATCCTATGTAACCAACCACTTGTACTCATAGCCTAAAAATAAAATAAATTTAAAAAATAATAAATAAAATAATAATAATAAAAATAAAATAAAATAATAATAAAATAATAATATAATAATAACATAAATAATAAATAAATAAAATAATAATAAAGAAATAAATAATAAATAACAAATACATTTAAAATTATCATTATTATAAAACAAGGAAGGAGTACACTATACCAAGTGTGACGTAACAGACTTCACTGAGGTTGCATGCAAAATTTCAAGTCCGTAGCTCATTTCATTAGGCTACGTGTTACTGTGTCACACTTTAAAATTCCATATAATTTTACGCAGTTTCTTTACCAATTTATTTATTTAGCAAATTTGTTAGAAGTTAAATTTCATGTTATTTGACGCAAAAACCTGAAATGGGATTATGGTACCAGTACAAAGTAGACATCATCCTAATTGAGCAAGGCATCTTCTATTTAAATCATGAGATTTTTTGTCTCATCAGGTGCACAATTGAGTCCACTAGGTTGTTTTTCGCGATCCCAAAGCATGGCGGACAACCGAGTATTCTTCACTTGACGTAATTGAGGCGGAAAGGGTTTAATGCAATATGATCGTTGAGCTGGATTCAGTTGTGTATCTGATGAGACAATGACACCTTTTTACCTAGATTACAATATATTTTGTAGTCTAGGTGTCTCTGATGTAAAGTGGTGCAAAGAGTTTCTTTTAAAATTTATCATCAGCGATTTTTTGGATCTCTTCAGAGGAACTTGGTTTCAGATTTCAGAAACAGTCTGAAACAGCGTCACAATTCAGACGCTGCACTAAGTAGAAGGTGAACTGGAAGAAAACTCAACATTGAAATAGAATTAACCCTTCCTCTATAGTTACATTATGTGTAAAATATTCCAAATATTTTAATATTAAAATACTAAATATTTGAAAATGACGGAAAGGTGAGTGACATATTTTGAAAAATGTTGTTTTTGAAGTAACATATACCGATAGCAAAATTACTGGAACCCTGTTAACTATTAGAATCATCCATAGTGAGATTAATACTAAGGACTTTAGCAATGCTTTATCAAATTTCCTCTGATTCATGATAAAAAAAGGTAAGATACATTTTAAGTTAGCAATCATTCAACTCCTCTCGTTCAATAATAGAAAGACAAGCTTATTTTGATTACCTTATGAATTACATGTTACAGATGTGGACGTTAATACATAGTGATATATTGAGATTTGAGTAAAATGTTTTTTCTAGTATGTACTTCACATAAATGTTAACAAACTGACGTGTCTGAATCCATCTTACCAAAAATGCGTAAGTTAATAAAAAAAGTATCAGATGTTCATAAAAATAAAATAAATTAGCAAATTAAATAATTAATATAAGTCCCTATTAAAAATTCATTATGATAAATGTTAGTTGTTTGTAATAATGTAATATACGAGTAGAAATGTTGCAAATAATTGAATACCAAAATCTGCTTCCAATATTATGTATGGGAAAGTATGAAAAATCCTTTATTATAAGGAGAAGAAATGAATTAAGAAATTAACTATATAGATTAAATTTTATCACGCAACATTTAGACGTAGAATGTCCGACTATCTTATTGAGTATTACTAACTTGTCTCACTGGTAGAGCAATCAACAAGTAAAGTAATTTCCGCAATGAAAAAGTAAAGGTCTCTCTGATGACGCGTGGGTGGTGTGCGGACTAATCGATAAATAAGCCTGGCACTCTCCCCCAGTGTTATCATCCCAGGGAAGGCTTATCAGCTCAGACAGTGACCACACCCTCCTGTTATGGCGGTCTCTACACATTGACCCGTATTACATATATTAATACCAGTTCAATGGAAAATGCTATTTCATCTTAAAATAAAATAAAATGAAATCATCATTTCAATTTAGCATTTAACTCATCCTCGTCATAAAGATTAAGGATAGAATAAAAGCACATCCGATTTGGGCTTTGTGTTATAATCTTAATAATTAAGTGAAAATACCTTTATTTTGCGCTGTTTCAATTTGTTCGAGGTAGATTTTGTGTCAACAAACATGTCAACAGCTGATGCTTTTCAACTGATAAAAGGGGTTTAAACTGATGTTCCCGGTTTGTGCATGCACACCTTTAAAGTTGTCGCGCTCGCTTATGTATTGACGGATTTTGTAGAAAAAGATACCGTTGGAATCGACATAATAATTGAAAAATGGGTGGTTTCTAATAAATTTTTGTCATTGAACTTTTTTTACAGTCGTTATGTCAATATTGAACCAAATATTACAATTATGTTTTCAGGTTTCCAAGTCGGTATCTGTAACTTTCCTAGTTCTAGAGAATATACGTTTTCTTTCTGGAATAAAAATGGCGGTTTACGGCTAAGCTATTTATAGTCACATGTATGTAGGATTGTTTTTGTTTTAAATCATGAGTACTACTAAACACGAAGGTTTGTGTCACCCTGTATGTACATACGGCTCGGGAAAGATAACTATCCAAAAGTAAGCCTAATGTAGTTAAACTTGGTACGAATACTGTCTGCGCCAGAAATACTATTTTAAAAGAAATACCGTTTAATTTGAATAAACCAGTGATTTATCCTTTAAGGTGATGGTTGTATTTTAAAATTTCCTTCCAAAAAGCGAATTAGTTGTCTTCAATTGTTCCAAATAGTAAATCGGACTTACATTCGCCTAATGAGAACCAGCGAGGTTGTAACAGTTTATCTATCGGTGTAGACTATTATATCTGGAGGAATTCGGTTCTTGTTCAAATAATATTTGGGTAGGCGTGAATCCACATCAAATTTTACCTAATGAAATGCATGGAAGGTACGATGTAGGATGTTTCTTGTAAAGTGTAAGCCACATTTTTCAGTTTTGGTCCTCACCAAATACTCTCTCTTCAAATCAAATACGTCTAGCCCGCATTCATTTGAAGAGAGCCATAGGTTCCAATCCGCTGGTAGTTTTCCAAAGAACATTTATTATCTTCAGCTAGTCAGACCTTTCCCCAGTAATAGCTGTTTACACGGATATAATTGTCACGAGAACTCAACGAAATATTTGTAACTGTTTAATTTAATGCTGGTAAGTGTGTAATCCCTG
Organism: Homalodisca vitripennis; assembly: GCF_021130785.1. NCBI lineage: Eukaryota > Metazoa > Arthropoda > Insecta > Hemiptera > Cicadellidae > Homalodisca > Homalodisca vitripennis. The sequence goes on from NC_060207.1 coordinate 223,421,426, forward strand.
ATTATAAATTATATTTTTTATTTATAATTGTGTTTTAATTTTATTATTTTGATCATGGCGTAACCGTAAAACTTAAACTAAATACAATTTACAGTTTTTACATCGTTGTGAAAATTTAAACGCGGCTGAGTAAGCAATAACAGTTAAAATGTGAATTCCAATTATTATTGAATACACAAGACCGTATGTTGTCTTTGTCTGCCTTTACTGGCTCTGTTATTTAATCTACTCTCAGCATATTACAGGAACGATTGAAACTCGGAAATGGAATTCGTTTGAGTATTTTCCGAAATTAAATAATTTGGTTGTGAATGTTTGTTTTGGAACTCTTTATATGTTCCCAATAAACAATGCTTTTTATACCAGTAGAGCGAAATATAATTAATGACTTTTGAAAAAAAAAACGTAGAAGTACGTATTGAAGATTCCGTTACATGGAACATTGATGTTCGTTTAATACATAATTTTCCGGGGTAATGCATTACAGTACCCTTTATGCAGTGGTTTGAAAATTATTTTTGCATGGATTTTTGGTTTTTAATTTGGATAAAATGTTAATGGTTTATGTTAATTATGCTCTGTGTTCAACAGACTCTGTGCCAGAAGGTTATTTTTAATATTTTATAATAATTGATAAATTGTTTTCATATGTATTTTTTAAATACATTGTACATCTGTAGCGTGTACTCGTGACATGTGTACTAAACTCATCTGTAAAGTTCTTAGTTAAAACTTGAATAAATCATAACAGTTGCAGGACCTAAGCATGGTTTCTGAGTTGCATAACATTATTTAATAGTTCATATAATTTTTAGACAACACTATTAGGAGTGCCGATGGCCGAGCGGTCTAAGTCGTTGGACTTTGGGACCGAGTTAGAGATAGCGCGCAGGTTCAAATCCTGTCTGTGACCGGTGCACTTTTTATCAGTACAATCAACCTCGTACTGTATCGACTCTCTCCTTTATTCTGTTTGATAAGATCCTCGCACAGGCCAGTGACCCATGAGGACGGACAGAATAAGGCTTAAAAGGAGATCGGCCTCTGCTTTATTATATATAAAATAATTTAAATTTTAAAGTACTCCAATATTTAAAGCTACATCACTTACTTTTTGGACCATGATATCAGTTTAATACCATGTAAGTAGTCTTTATACAAAAAATATCAAACAAGTTGTTGATTAATGAAGCTTATTACTTGAAGGGGCAAAAAACATTTCATTTCTATCTGTTATACAGATATCTGAAGAACAATCTGAACTATAGACTTAATGTTTTGCACAAATCTTAATTTATATATATCCTTAAGTTTGGTGTGATCAATGTCAATCCATAAGATTTGGCTGAGCTTCATCGAACATTTATACATGCATTCGTCTTACACCCATGACTATGATGACAACGTGAAAATTGCTGAATAAACAAATTTGTAAACAAACGGAGACCAATCATGCGACATTTTAATCTGTTTTATAGTAGCATCTAGCCTAACTATCCTTATTATATTTTAAGAAAGCCTTAATCGTCAAGAAGAACCTTTTATTTCACACGAAACTTCACTTATCCATAGTGAGGAATATTCTACGATAGTACAGTTAATCAATGGGATTTGTCTAAAAGACATCGTAGCCTACCTCAGTAGGGTTTCTTTTTTGGTTGCTAGGAGATATGCAAATGTATTCTTTATGATTACTTGTCTGTCAGTTTTTCCGTACTACATATTAAGAATGAAATGAGTTATAGGCTTCAAAATTTTGCATACAACTTAATACACTGAAGACTGTTACGCACCACGTGATGTGGTGTACCTACCTTGTGTTAGCTAATTATAACACAATTACTGGTAATAAATAATATAAGCTTACTGCAATTATTAGTTACACTTGGCTTACACAATTGAAAATATAATTAGAAAAAATGGAGAAAGATTTGACCGCTGTGTTACGCAATTAATTGGTTTCTTTCTATGTAAGTGGTATCATAGCCATCAATAACCTGATTTGATCCAATAAAATTTAATTCACGATAAAGGACGATGATTGAATGAGAGACCAGAGAGAATGGGGTAGCAGCAGATGGCGCAGCTATAGGGTGGTAACTGGCTACTTTGAATAAGTATGGGCAAATAAGGGATTAGGCGAGCAATCTGCGTATGTGTCAAAGACCTCATCCTGACCCCACTTAGCCTTTATCGATTTAACCTCAAGCTATCAATATTCATAAAACTATCACTTTGATCTACAGCTACTTAAAGGTACTGCTTCTTTCAGATTTATTACTAATACAACTGATTTAAAATCTATATGATATTGCTAATGAATACTTGAACTTTCTTATACGCGATAAATGAGTACCTTTGTAGTTGTAGTAATAATTATAACAACTTTAATAAAATAACAAATATTATTTGACATTAGGCACAAAATTATGAAAACATGAATTAATGGTTTTATTGTATTAGTTTACGGATTAATGTTATTATTTTATTGTAATATAGAACGTTTAAGATACCTACGATAGGGTTTTCGTTTTTTGAGAAAAATTGTTTTTCTTGTGAATTATATATTAGGTATAAGAAATATGTTTGCCTTGTTAAACTGTTATTTTCAACCTTTAAAGTCCTCCTCCGTAGACTAATGGTTATGGTCTCGGCTCTCTAACCGAGAGATCACGGGTTCAAATCCCGGGGAGGTCCAATCATGTACTTTGTACTTTAATAAAACACCAGTGCACTTCGAAGCCGGCATAGCTGACGCCGAGGCTTGAATGAGATAAAAGAACCTTTAAAAGTAAATACTGCTTATTTATATCACGAAAAATTTTGTAACAGCTGTTGACGTTAAACGTACTATTTTGTATGTTGGATATTTGAAAGTATTACATATAACTGATTTAATATCTATCTGATATTGCCATTTTATACTTTAACTCGTTTATATGCGGTAAATGTGTATTTTAGTAGTAGTAGTAGTAGTAGTAACAGAACTTTAAGGAAAATAACAAACACTAATTGAGATTAGATATAAACCCATCGATACTAAAAAATGGAAAATGCTTCAGTAGTCACATGTTCTTTCATAGACGTACACGTTGTACAAAAAAACGTATGCTTATTCACAGAAATTCAGCTTGCCATAAATTTTATTAAGGTATTAAAACAATGACAATAAATGATGTCCTTTCAATTGAGAAACAATGTTTAAAAACAATCCATTACTTGAATACAAAGGGAAACCCCTGAATCCCCAACTCTATTACAGTCTCGATTCAGAGTCTTTGATAATATCGCTGTTTCCTTTGTCCGTGATGAATACAATGTCTGACAATTGTATAAAAATTATTCTTTTGTTTTTATTGGTATGATGTTTTCTCAGTTGGTCAATAAATATTATTGAGATTAGATATAATATGATGAAAACATGAGTTAATTGCTGTTCTATATAGTTTACGAAATTATTTTATTATTATACAACAATAAAGAACATTGAGGATACCTAATATAGAGCGAGTTTAATTAAATTTTAGGTTTATTGTGTATGGTTGTTGGTTTTGCAGGTAAATGTCAAGAAATTTTTATTTATCTAGCCTAAAATACTGCTATATTAGAACATTCAAAACGTGGTTCAAAGAACTGTGGGGGGTTCGTACAGAGTGATTACTTTTGTTTAAATATCTTTATTTTTCATTACTTTATATGTAGTTTAGTTCCTAGTTATTTTATCACAAATAATATTTATAAATGAGCATTAACACTTGGGGATTCTAGATCCTAACAGAATACATGATCAGGATGTACCACTGTGGGAGCGAAGTTAAAGTACAGTTAGGTTCTCCTCCAAGTTCAACGAGAGTCGCTGTCAAGTGCTCACAAGGGCGCAAGTTTAGCCCTAGAGAGCCCTACAGAGTGTGTTGTTACGTAACAGAGTTGTTCGCGACCAAGTTTTATATATTAGTATATTCACGAGCAATTTAAACTTGTACACTTCTGTGCTAGTGCTGTTTCGCACAAACTTAACACTGTACATGTATGCTTGATTTCAAATATTTTATACAAAACTTTCACCCAAATTAGCGTTTACAATATAAAAATATAGGAATAAAAACTTTTAAATCTGTTTCATTAAGTATGTGATTACCTTACAGCCACATCTGGTTAAGTGTGAGAATGAACAACCCCGTTACTTGATTCATTCTTTTAAGTACCTTTACTTCGAGGAGAGGCCCTTTACGCCTGATTCAGTCCGTGAAAATGAGTCACTGCCCTATGCGAGAATCTTATCAAACACAATTAGGGGAAAGTCGTTGATGTTGCTGATAAAAAGTACTACGGTCCCAGACATGATTTGAACCTGCGCTATCTGTAATTCAGATCTAGCCCTACGTAATTGATCGCTTGAACATCGGCACTACCTTAATTGTCTACATTGATATTGCTCGATTGACGTAATCGATTCCGGGTTTGAAAATATTTTTATTTTGAAATTGTAGATCTTTAAGACAACTTCCCTAAATACAGAAAAAGTGGACAATTATTTTATAACTCCACGTGAATTACAAGCATTTAAAGTTTGAAAGTTAGGCAATTTATAATTAGCTCCAAATATAAATGGCTAAAGATAAAAACTTGAAATATTTACAGTATGTACACGTTTTATAGGGAAAGTAAAGTGTACTTTATTCATTGTGACTTAGGGAAATTATATTTCTGTAACTAAATATTATTTAAGAGAACGACATATGTCAAAAGTGCACTTGGTGAGGCAATGAGAACACGTTAGTCTGTGTGTTGTGGTTTGAAGTTTGGTTTTGGCGATGCGAGGATTGCGAAAGAAACATGATTTTTCCATACATTTGACATCATTAAATGGCAAGTAAAACCATAATTCTAAATCTACAATCTGATATTTTCCTCAAGTGGATAAAAAGGAAAGAGGAACTAGTTAGTGAATTAGAGTTTGTTTACAACTTCTTCGTCACAAATATTTTCAAACGGGTTGACTCCAGATTTCAGGAGTCAAGTCTGTTGATTGGAGGGTGAAATGGAGATAAGTACAACATTCGCATAATTTGTACTTATTTTTTTACTAACAAAACTATTATTGTAATGGAGACTTATTCTTACTTTAAATGTTTTTAATTTTACGTGAAATGCTTATTTACCTAACTATTGTTACTTTTTCTGAATAAAAGAAAGTTTTTAAACAGCTGTGAATTTAAACCAAAATTATTTTTTAAATCTTAAACTGAATAAACCACTTTAAACGTAATGCTAAAGTCCTAATTATTATCTAATAAAATAAGTTCTGTAAGTATCGCTTTTCAAGTATTATGTAAAAATATACAATTTTTTAAATGAATTTTTTACTAAGGTCCATTCCTAAGTCATGAATGTGGTTCCCGCACTAACATACAGTTCTCTGGAGTAATATAACCCACCATTGCTCTTGATCTGGCTTAGCTGAGACCCATTGCTGTGTGTGTTTTTTCGATGACTACCTCATTCCAAAAGCAAAAATAAATCTTTCCAAACTTTGTATATTTGGTTTACGAACAGTTTTAAAAATGTGAAATGTCCGACAAGTAGCAAAATGTAAATATACAAAAATATGCTTTTAATAATAAATTGTGACCATCAAGCTGAGAATTTATTCAAAAGCTCTTCAATTATTTCCTTCCTTAAATTCAAAATGAAATTTCAGCAATATTAACAAAGGTATTTAAGATATTTTATAACTTTTATTAACAACTATTGAATAAAATACTACTTTGACCGCGGTCTCTGTTGTAGAAATGGTAACTATGCACTAGGTTGTACGATTGGTAAAATATTCATTTATTGGAGCTGTCAGAAAATAGTTAAAACTGACTATTAAATATTTCCCATTACACTAAAAAAATAATGAGTTTTAATTATAATATACAATTAATTTATGTAAAAATTATAATATTTAATTATTTAAAATTTTTATGTTATATAATGTGTTTTTTATAACTAATGTTTTGAGTTTATGGGGTTAAGGACTTTAGTCTTAACCTACCCTTTCAATAGAATCCTTTTAAATTAAATTTATCTATTCTTAAATTATAATGAAGTTAAGTCTTATTTTTCAGGATATGTATGAGCTACAGTCTTAATAAATAACTCTTTGGAACCAATAATAAACAGAAGTTAATATAGGCTAGAAAATATTTACTTCCAACAAAAGACAACAATAAATACACATTAGGAGCGGGTATTGTGTTCTATCAGAGAAAACAGTGACAAATTGTGTTGTTTACGGTATCCGATGATACACGCCAATGTCGGACTGTGATACATATTTCATTTTTATTGTTCTGCGGTTTTGTGTTTACTTTATGATGTTTACCTTAATCTGCATGGTTAATAATGATAACAATTTATTTCTAATTTTCATATAATTATGTATTATGCAATATTCACTGATAAATGAGAGAATAAAGTTAAAATCAATTGAAATAATGAAATATATAATTATTGTGTTGAATGTTTGGTACATAATTAAGCAACGTAATGCTCTCGTTAATATAATAGTTTCCAGACCAGGTACTAAAATTAATATTCTTTACTATCTAAATGTATTGTTAGACCTAAGATATTGGTACCCTATGTGTGTTTAATTGGTTAACTTTTTAATATATTGAGAATATACAGTGCTATGGATAGCAAAATAATTAGTTATTTACAAAATATGTTTTGCATGTAAAACACAAGTTAAACATTTTGCAATTTAAAAAAAGATATGTGACTGACATTAATGAAAACAAAAATTATTTTTGGAAAACCAATATAATATATATGATGATAAATTTTGGACGTGCAAATTGATTTTTTAGAAGATTATTTAATTGTTATGTTTACTTACGTTATATGTTATTTTAATATAACATTAAAGTTTCTATAATTAAATTTTACCGGAAATTCTACAGATATTTGATGCATCTAAATAAGTGTTACTACGCTGTGATGTACACCTACGTTGTTATTAGTCTGATTAAGTAAGGTAATCTAAGAATAGGAAGACACTGAACGACTTGCCCTGTTGAAATTTTAGTAAAAGAGTGAGGAAATTATATTTTAGAACAGGAAATTCTAGCTAAATATGTAAATGTAATATTTAAAGATTCTTTACGCCTCAAGGACGTTATTTACTACTCAATCTCAAAAAGTTTATTAATTAGTGTTTTGCATCATTAACTTTATTTAGTCGACTAACTATTTACATGGCTGAAAGGGTTTTTTTTTTCAAATAACAAGCAAATACACAAGTAGCATTTAATAATCTAACGCCTTGATACTGTTTCGATACTGTTTTTTAAGTTATTTGTAACTATAAATATGATATGACGTATTTCATTGAGGATCTTTTGAACATATTTATTTGTGTTAGTTAATTTCAAACTTCACCAAGCAAAATTAGTTTAATGTTATAAGTATAACAATTTTATGTTGCCTCTGTTAATTCGAAAACAAAAGATACCTAGATCAAATATTCAAACAATCCAACGAATAAAATATCTCTTCCTAGGGACGGCACAAACTAAACTGGTGCCCTAGGCGAAATATACTTGTGCTACAAAACACTACCAACTTGTTGCTCACTCACTACACAGAAACGCTAAAACAAAAACAGTTTCATGGCATCTTTTAAAAGTAACGAGACCTTAATTACAAGGATAATCTAATAATCAGGATATCTAACGTTTTTGAAATTTTAATCCAAATATAAACTTAAGAAATAAAACAAAAAACTAATCTTTTTTATTCTAGTAGAAGGAACTTTATTTCCGAAAACGTGCATAATATCTATATATAATTTTATTCTTCACAGTTTCATATCAGTGAAAGGATGACACGACTTCATTTAAAATTATGATTTACGTCAAGTTTTGTTCTACTCACAGGTTGGATGTTGCTCGATGCCTTTCTGGGTATTTTCGAATGGATGTCAGTTTTCATTAAATTTAGTTTTAAAGTTTGGTTTGGGAGAACAATTAATAAAATACTACATTATTTATTCCTATACAACTGGTATAAAAGTATATCTCCGATTGAATTAAATTGCCTGTTCAACAAATTGATATTATATATTAAATATGCTATACAAAAATATAAAACAAAATATTTAACAATTTAATACACTTAACGAAACTTATGGTTTAGCTGTTTACAAGAAAACTTATATGCAAAAAACCCTTTAACGTCTAGATTTCTTATAACAAAGAGAAAATATTTTGTCAAATTATCGTACACAAATTATTACATCATAAGTTACAGAATGTTAAATTTAAAAATTAAATACCACCACACACACAACGAGCGTGTATGTGATAGAAAAATTAAAAATAATATAATTAAATATGTTAAAATTTGTTATGTAAATTTAATATTAAAATATAATGTTTATATTAAATTATATCTCTGATTCAACCACTATCGTTTCTTTGTGAAATATTGACGAGCTCAGAGCCTATAAAGGACACCTAATGGACTGTAGCAGTTGGCTCCCTTTGTGTGGACAGAGCTAATTGATCTCAGCACGTCCTCAAGGGAGATTGAGAGATAAACTTGGGCTCTATCCTGAACAGACCGGTAATATCATGTCTGTGCAGAACCTCATTGTGAAGTGATTAGATGACTTGGACAGGCCTGCACGTGAACCTATATATAATAGTCACACAATTGAGGCATAAATGTACAGGTGATCATATATTTAAAGTAACAAATGCGTTTATGTTAGTTACGGTTTTGATATTTAACATTTATACAATTTTTATGCATGTAAGATTTCCTTACAGATCTGCGCCTTCTATTACACAAAGGTTGAAAGATACCAGAGTTACCATCTGTTGCGTGAAGATAGTCAGTATAGAAAACAGCTCACTATTCAGATGTTTTCATTTTCCGCCTACTTCAGGAGGTTGTGAGTGTGACTACTTTCCTTATCTAAGGCAAGCTAGAAGAGCTCAAATTGAAGGTTTAAAATTCGTTTTGCTTTTCCAAATTTGTGTTGATGTTTTACATTCACAGCTTGAACTTAAGTATCGATTAGAAAAATTTAAAAACTCACGGGTTGTGTGAAACAATTATGTTAGACTGCTAATATTTTAAGCAGTAGGAACTTTTAACTTTCTAATGCACTTAGTCATATATTTATTGAATTAAAAATTCATGTTTTAAAATGGTATTAGATTAAACGTTTATCCAAGGGAGCTGAAAAATACCAATTACGTACACTGAAGTAACTAAGGCTTGCCAATATGTATTTTCTTTTCTTTAAACAAATTAAACATCCAAACAGCTAATCTTTACATCTCCTAATCAACACATAGTTGGTTTTCCGTTAAATTTCACAAACAAATTCTAGAAGACAAAATGACATTTCTTCTCCACTCTATGGCCATTAGTGCCATCGGGCAGTGTATCCTACATGATAACGTTCTTTATGATAAGTGTACTTATCCTACCTATCTGCTGTTAACGAAAAAATGTGTACACTGGGAAAAAATCTACATTGTTTGTACAAATTAACAATATGTTATACTAACTTTGGTATAGGTAAATTACAAATATTTAAGAAAGAATGTGATTTTGTTTAAAATATTTTAGCATGGTGCTTTATAATTGATATTTTTCATTCACCGTTAGCAAAGCCTTCTAAGTTGCACATGTTGTGGCGCACTCCTACGTCGGTACTTTTTCCTATTGAGTTTATACAATAATTGTTATTTATAATATTATTATTTCAGGGTATTTTCGATTTCATATTTGTTTTAGTTTAGTGCATAATTTTCTGTCAATTATGTCGAGCTTCAATCCCTCTTGCAAAGTATTTATATCTGTTATAGCATGAACGTCTTTCTTAGTGACATAGGAAATCATCATGTAGGCTATGTTGCTATCACTTATTAGTCATACTCTTTTCCGTTTCAATTTTGCTATTGAATATTGTATTATCTTTTAAATTCCATAATAGTAATACAGTTGGAAATAAATTTAATAAAGAAAATAGACGAAAACAGGAAAAATCTATTAACTATTGATAAATAATTTGTTTTGATAATTGTCGTCATAATTTCGGCTGTTAGTTGGCTAAACTTTAGACAATCCCGATACAGTTCCTCCCTCTTTAACTAACCTGCACAGGCGGATATATATATATATATATATATATATATATATATATATATATATATATTGATGGTAGTTTCATACTAACATGTGTTGAACGCCTCACTCTGAGGCAGAAATATTAAAGAATGTAAGTGTGTGAACAATGATTTGTTTCGTTGTGAGTAACGAAACCTACTTGATACTCGTCTCCGAGGATGTACTCTTCAGGGTGAGTAAACAGTAGCAGTTACCTTTATTTTAGCATACTCGCCTTTTAAAGGATTCCCACATGACTTTTATATTATATAACACTGGTTTTATATACTTTGAATGCAAATGCATATATATTCTGTATTAAAATACTATTTTTAATCGTTGAACTGAATAAAATATATGTCTACTGCTTAGAGCTTTTAACTCTATATCTTATTTTTTTACTGTCCATTTTCACTGTAATGTTTTTTAATCATTGATAAGTTTATATTAGTGTGTACTTTTTAACATTTGATCTTCTTTATTGTGTACGAGCAAGGATGTTGTTCTTTAACCGAGGGGTCACTGGTTCGATTCTTAGAGACGTCAATCAAAACTTGCTAATTATTTGTGCCGTCTTCCACTTTATTATAACCGATTAAAATACCAAAGGTGTATAAACCCTTCTTTAAACACCTTTATTTCACTAAATGTTGAACTCCGAAATACATGTTGATATTATTGTGTCCTTTATATATATAAAGGTTATACAAATTTTCTTCAATATTATTTCCGTTTGTGAGGCAATACAAGAATGCCTATATTGTATTATATTATCCCAGTCAATATTAAACAATAGAAAATGATTTAGTACGCATAAGTGCTCACATAGATGGACACTTCATACAGAAACAACGTGTGCTCATCACACTTAACTTATCATAAAGTTTATTAAGACATTAAAACAATGACATAAAAATGATGTTTTTCAATTAATTGAGAAACACAATGTTTAAAAGAAATCCATTAGTTGAATACAAAGGGAAACCCCTGAATCCCCAACTCTATTACAGTCTCCATTCAGAGTCTTTGATAATATCGCTGTTTCCTTTGTCGGTGATGAATACAATGTCCGACAATTGTATAAAAATTATTCGCTTGTTTTTATTGGTTTTATTTCCTCTCAGTTGGACATTAAATATTTTCTCCACCAAAACGCGAATTACACACGTAAAATTAATTACAAGAACAATATGCATCGTTTAGTATATAGCATTGTATAATAGGAAGTCCTGGAAAACTAATTCGCTTTTTATATTTTGCTCTTGTGAATTGTGTGTAAAAATATGGGACAGTTTATTGTGGGAATAAAAATATGGGCATGAGGGCTTATAGAATAATATTGATCTTGGTATATTATTCAATTGATCAGCGTTCTACAATCGATTGGGATATTGTCAGCAAACTGAAGGCAAACACTTTGAACATTTGTTATAACTGTTTTGGTAAGTGATTTGAAGTAAAAGAAGTAAAATAAAAGATTAAGTGTCTCAGTTTTCTCTAACAACCAGAATGTTTGCATTTGAAAAATTCTGTATTTTATAATCTTTATGTGTCCGCCATTTTGTAATGCGTCAACTGTTTTACGTCAGATTTTCGCCAAAATGTTTCTAATTAAAAGAGCTTTAATTTGATGTACGACTCGACCTATGCTTCTATTTAAGAATTTTCACCAACCCCTAGGGGGACGTCCCCCATAAGGAGGATATCATGGTGAAATACATAAAATAATAGTTTTATATGAGCAAAAGCTTGATGTAAATTTTGGTTCTTATATTGTAATTAGTTCAAAAGTTATTAGACCGTCCCGGGACTTTTCAGCACCCCTGTATGTAGAGTTTCACTGTAAATATAAATTATTTAGTCTATTGTTCTGGTTCGCCAGTTATCGTGAGTACAGTCCGCCAGAATACGGGCGAAAGGAATCTTATAACGCTAACACATATCAGGAAATATCACGAAACATTAAAGAAATGTCTTCGAGACAGCAAAATATATTATTTTTATTAAGTAATTTCTTACTTAATATTTGAAACACGAGTAAATCTTTTTCTGAATAAATGACACATATTCCTACTAGTAAGCAAGAGTGAACCTTACATCTCCTTAATTAAAAGTAACAGCGGTACGATCTTATTTCTAGCAATCGAGGACAATGAAACTCGGGACACTAAAGTTGGTCGTTCAGTCACACACCACAAAGCTCCAACAAGGGTTTGTAAGAAGACTCCCTTCAGTTAATTAACTTGCAGCATTCTTACCCGTAGCTGAATTATAGGCTATCACTTTCAAGTAGGATCACTGTAAATGTTAGTCACTCAACGGTGTAACTCCGTTGCTTTATGACAAAAATAAAGTGAAGGAAAGTAATATTTATAAGTATAACTTAAAGGAAACAGATCATAGTATTCAATATTTGATGCGACCCTAAACTAAAATGAATGAAGTACAAACACACACACACACACACACACACACACACACACACACACACATCAGCAATTTACATATTACAAAGTATTCGCACACATCTTGTATACTGAACGAATAAATTTTTTTTGCCATATATTTATTTGCTAAACTCAGAAATCATAAAAATAAAATAAACCGCAGTATTCCGAATCAAAAAAATTAAAGAGAGCCCTTATGGACTTAAGTCCTATTTGTGATTTTCGAATGTGGGTCGATCAACTTGAAATATTCTTTCACCACATGACACATATCATCAGCTTAAAACCAAGAACGATACAATTACCTATTTCCAGTTCCAGAATTACTTCATTTAGAGCGCGATAATCCAAATGAATAACCGTTGTCACTTCAAATTTTTTCTGTATAACTGCTATTAATATTTCAATAAATATTGTTCTATGGGTATATATTAAAGATTTGAAGTGAATTAGAACGCGGATTAAATATAATAAACTATGATAATGTTTTTAAAGGAATTCAATCTTAAAAGTTAGAGTTCAAACTGTGCTTTTTGTAACCTTGATTACAGGTATGCTCACAATGTGATGATAATTTCTTGCTGTTATAAAAAGCACTAGAAGATCTCACACGATGGTGACTGTGAATTTGAATCCTTGCTCTACACCCCGTGTTTAGCACTGCTGCCAGTGTTATGTGCATGGAAAATTACTGATCCGTCCCAAAATACTTTGCTATAAACATCATTACGAGCCGTTACTATAAATAAAAATACTTACATTTCATTTCATTCATCATTATTGCATACCACACGTGAATAAAAAAGACAGTATATGATCATAGCACCTTCATAGTGGAAACAGCTGGTGGGCAGCAACGATTTGGTAACACCTATTAGGATTATTTTGATGCGAGTTGCTCTAGTTAAAATCCAGGGGTACTAACATCCATCTTCAATTAAATCCAATAAGAACAATGTTACATTTAATATAATTTTACCTTATTTTTAATCATAAATTATGAGAGGTTTTCATAATTAATATGCATTCATTAGTTTTGTTTTAGCTATTTCAATGTCGTTATTGGTTATTCTGTTAATTATGACAAACTCCTTTTGCTTAATTTTTAAATATAAAAAAACATATAGATTACAAGACGAGTTAAAACTTATTTGGATGCATAACTTTGACATAAGTAGCCATTATAAGATTGTATTAAACGCATAAAACCTCTTCAAGTGAACATGGCCTTGGCCACTTTGTGTAATGAGCATCGCTCAGTGGCCTCTTGATGACGTCATTTCCGTCTAGAACTCTTGTATCCGGTAATTGCAGCGGGGCCTTACCACTGAGTCGTTACGAAATCTTGTAGGTCGTTAGCGTTACAAGAATGCGTACAAATACACTATGAAAACACCAGTAATTTATTCTTTAAAATGTTTTGTTTAACGATACATAATCTTATAAATGTTTCCAATCTGTTTAATTTACTACTAAAATAATATTATTAAGTACCTGCGCTCTTTAATATCCACTGTTTAATGTACCACTGTTTTTAGGTTTTATCATGTAAAAGGTAATCTTTATAGCTGTAAGTTGTGCAAATGTGAACGCAAAGGTTACCATACTTAAATATAATAGAGGTTATAGTTTTATTTTATACTATAATGTAAAATAAGTTTTTGGATTTATACATACAAAAAGAGGGTGTTTACAACTACATGAACGGCATTTTTTACTTTGTATAAATTAAGACAATTGAAAATATTGTAAATTCTGTTATGTTTTCAAAAACTTTATATTCAATAAAACCTGAAAAAGATAATTTTAAATGCAAGGTTAGATGAATATAGAAACAAACCTTATTTTGTAACTTCTTGTGTTATTATTTTGTATCAGACTGAATAGTATAAACCTTGATTTGATACCGGTTTTTATTAATACTGTACAGTTGTAGGGGCTTATCATGTTAAAAATAGTTACTACTTATCACTAGTAACCCATCTAATATATAAAACCCTCTGATATACACGAATACAAAGGTATATTTTTTATATTAAACAATCAATATTCGTAAAACTTTAAACAATATATGTTTTTCTTAGTTACGTAGTACACTAGACGTTCACCAGTGTTTCAGATTTTTAAAGTGCAACTTTTGCTACTTTCTGATATCCTGCTATCTATAAAATATTATAATCAATTTATAATGAGTTTTCAGAGCAAAAAGTTAGATGAGCCTAAAATATTTAATTGTTATCGAACTAAACAGTGTAAACCCAGAGGTGATACCGATTGTTCAGTAATACCGGGAAGTGGCTCAGTGTGACGGGTGTCTGATACAGAAAGAGACCAGCTCGCTTCAGCTCGGATATTGCTTTGTCACAATGATTGTAACCGAGCTCTGCGTCTCTTGAGGTCTTCCTAGAAATAGAGATTATTTTCGTTCTGTTATTTGTTTATTCCAGTTATTATTCGTAATCGATTAACAGACACAGTATTACTTTTTCAATCAACACATTTCATTATGCATTTGAAAGTAAATTACCTGTATGCCTTTCCACGCAACTGTACAATTATTATTTCATATTTGTCTGAAAGTATAAAATTAAATAGGCTCCCTTTGAAATTAAATATATTTCCTTTAGGAATATATGTCCACAGTTCTTACTATAGTTCCCACGGTCCAAATCCACTGAACTGTATAAAGAGCTAAAATTTTCTGCAACATCTCGTCAAAATTTACATGATGGTAGGTCTTAATGTTTCTTTTTTTCCCTATTTTTTTTTTGGGTGTACATGTTACTTTTATTTTTTACTTTTGACAAACTATGTGTAGCAATATCATGTTTTACCCTCTCATGATGTAAAGTTTGTTGTAAAACATGTGGTAGGCACGTAGACCATTTGTAACGATCTTGACAAGGTATAATACCATATCTTTCATATCTTACTTGTTTGTTTTAAATATTACTAGGTCCTACTTTGCCTACAAAATTCTTATTTGCTATATAATTTTGATACATAAGGACAACAAGCAGCATAAAAATAATTTATGATTTTAAAAGATGAGCATTTTATATAATTAATTTCTTATTACCTATTTTTGAATACAAACACATGTTGAGATTTTCTGCATTCGTTTAGTTTTCGGAAATATGTTAATTAAAATGTAAATTTGTAAAAAATATTTATAATGCCCTTGTGGACTAGAGTGCATTGATTTTGCAAATTTAAAACATAACTTAACAGCCCCTTCTGTCTCAAAGTCTACCACAAATTTCAACCATCTTCGACTTGTTACTCAGTCTGTTTAGGAGATTACTTAAATTACGCCATTTGTCCTTTGAATTAAATAAACAAACTAAAATTTCTTCTCTTGATCAATAAAAGTTGAAAATAAATCATTGGTGTTTCACAGCTGAAAAAGTTCGTGTCTCCTTCTTGTGTAAAGTCTCTTCACTCATGTCACATGTAACACCTGGCTCAACGTTACTTCATCTCCTGCGTTTGAATAATGTAGTTCACTCATTCATTTCTGTCGCATATGAATTCTGGTTACAATGTTATATGGCTGATGATATATGGATGATATGATGTAAGGCTTTACTTATGAAAACTAATTGAAGTAGATGGAACTTGGTATGTTTATAAGTTTAATTTAATTGGAACTCTCCTCCATAAACAGGCACATAAGGGAGAAACATAAAGTAACATCAGTAAACCTCAATAAATCTATTGCATAAATATAATTCAAAAACATGCCTTTGCCAAATTTAGTTAGTAGAAATCTATTATTATAAAACAGAATATGTTTATAGAAGGAAAAAAAACCAAAATTGTAATATAAATCAACAAACTTGTACAACATGCAGAAAATTAAGTTAAGAGAGCTTATTTTTAGCTATTAGTAAATGTGCTAACACATATAAAATCTTACTCGTCAACCAAATTTCCACCTTATTGCATCTTATGTTACTGTCTCTATACTACTCTATCTTATGTTAAAAAGTCTTATTGTTGTATTCATCTTGTTTTAAAATATATCTATTCTCTGATTTACATTATTACCATTGAAGTCACCAAGTAGGCAAATGTTAAACTATTCGTTAACGCTCAGCCATATCTCACTGAGTGACTTGCACCATAACCGAATTCGATTTTCCGCGTATAGAAATGTACTTTATACCTAATATGAAGTTTATATATCAATTCTTTCTCGAGATAACTTAGAGATTACCGAAATGTCATTATTCTAGCCCCTCGAGTGATAGACTTCATTAACGCTCAGCCATACCTCACTGAGTGACTTGCACTATAACCGAATTCGATGATCCGTATAGAAATGAACTTTATACATAATATGAAGTCTATATGTCATTCTTTCTCGAGATAACGCAGATATTACCAAAATGTCTTTCTACTCCCTCGAGTGATCGACTTCATTAACGCTCAGCCAATACGAGTAAGGTGCCATGGAGCAAACACTGACCGAAGATTGATATCGTACACCTTTTGACTTCTGTGCGGTTTCATAACTCAACTGCCTAGGGTACTTGTGAATAAATAATCAATCCAAGTGGGTACTGCGATTATTTGCAGAATTGTATTATGCTAATTGTAAAAGTTATTAAGTGCCTCGTGAACCAGGAGGGCGAGAATAGCTCTACAATTTACTTAGGACTTTATATACCAAAGTGCATAGTTTTAGTACGACTATTAACTATCGTTAATATATAGGACTAACACAACTATTAATCTAATATTAGAACAATATAAACCAAAAATATAATGGGTAATTTTGGTTTATACAGATGTTCACTGATTTCAAAATTCAGTAGATAGATACCAATTTGTATTAATTAACAATAAAACGTTTAATAGTATTTCACTTACACCATTTGTCCCCCTTAGGGAAAGTTATCTCCTTAGCCCTAAGCCCATTAATGTAGTAGCATTATGGTCTGGACACTCTATATACGATGCACAACACACTTGTATCTATGTGAAAACATACTATACTATGTTGTAGATGGAGCTTACGAGGTATAGTGCAGTCATTGAAGCGAAAAATACGGTCTTACCTCCGAATTTTTTTACTGTGAACCGATTTGCATGAAATTTTTGGAATTAGGCCTCATCTTACACTTAACTTCAAAAGTGAAAAATGATCTGAACTCCGCCTATTATTTTTTTTTAAGGGGTGTAAACAACCCCTTAATGGAAAAATCGACATTGAGCCATTTTATCGCTAGAAAACATGTTTAATAGTAAGTGGTGAAATTTTTTTAAAGTGTTTTTCTAACACAATTACCTCATATATTAAAATCATTCTCAACCCCTTGAACATCTTACAACCCTTGCAAACAACCCCAAAATTAAAAAATCACAAAAAATACTTTGGTATGATATAAAAAGATGTTAAGTATAGAGTTAGTAATATTTTATATTTTTCTTATAATAATTATCAAATTTTTAACCCCCTTTCAACCCTTGAAAACTACCCCTTGATAAAAAAAAATTGTTAAAATTTTTTTTTAATACAATGAAAAGTATTTAAATATTATTCCACACTCTCGAAAATGATTATCATAATTCTTAAGCTTTTCTACCCCCTTAAAACTACCCCTAAATTAAAGCAGTAAATATATATATGATTACATATTACTTAAAAATAATTTAATTTAGAGTAAAAATTGCCATTTATTGGATAAAATATTTACAAATTATACAAAATTTACTCAAATGTGTTATGTATACAATAAGAAAGTTGGTATGTATTCATGCCTACGTTTCCAAAGTATATGAGCCATATTATGTATATATATATACATATTACAATAGTTTTTGGGTCTCTATTATACTGCGTACTTTCACATTGCTCCAAATATTCACAGTCCGAAATTTTCAGTTACTAAGTAGAAAAAAATAAGATAAGTTTTTTGACCATTACTCCTTCAATTTTCATGCTATCAACAATTTATAAAAAACCATTGTAAAGGTAATTAAGAGAGCTACAACATCCTTTATTGCAATATATAGTAAAAAACCTTTTTCTCAAACGGTGAAGGGTTAAAGGGCTTAAGAGAGGCTGTGATTGCGCTGCCACGCGCTCTTTAAACAATCATATTTCCGTCAATTTTTGTTTTACAGAAAAAATAAAAAAATCCAAATTGTTTGTCAAAAAATATACCTACATTTTTATACCTACACTTTTATTCGTATATGTCGTCAATTTTTGAGATATTATGAAAAAAGGTGGTTTTATAAAAATTTTGAAATTTTTTTTTAATTGTGACTTTTTTTTAAAAATATGTGTCCTGATGCAGCCAAACTGATACAATCTATTAAAATCTTCATAATAAAGTTTATTCTAGGCGAAATACGATTAATTTTAATTTTGGTGGAAATGGCACTTATGAAACCCATTGATTTAAAAGAAAAAAACATTAGATGCTCCTCTTTATTTGCAATAGAGCTGACTTATTTTTACGTGCAAAAGACTTTTAATAGTGCTCATTTTAAAGCTTATTTCAAGCACTATAAAACTCTTTTTTATTAGAATGCCTAAAATGCATCTGCTCGCCGCTAGATGGCATTGACCACATCGATTAAATTTCAGACAAAATAAAAAACGGCTTTGATTTTTAATATCTAGCTTAATATTGCACTTAGAATACTTTATAAAAACTAAATTGTTCATTGTTTTACCTGCTACAATTGTGTTCTTTATAAAATTTTCGATAAAACGTATATTTTTGGAGATATTTGCAAAAAACCGATGAAAAACGTGAAACAATTGCTAATTTTTCAATTGCCAATAACTTGAAAAGTATTGGATTTTTTGAAAAACGTTATAGATGATTTTTTGCTTAAAATTAAGCCTTCTAATCGATATCCGAGGTTATTTTGAAAAAAATAAATTCACTCCCGAGAAGGGGTGGCAACCACCCCAGGGTGGTCGCGGAGTTCAAATCATTTTCACTTTTGAAGTTAAGGGTAAGATGAACCTAATTCCAAAATTTTATGCAATTCGGTTCACAGTAAAAAAATTCGGACCAACAATGCTTCAATGACTGCACTAGTATGGCTATTAAATAACGGGACTGATGCTGCAGTGGAACGAGTGCGCATGCGCCAACCAACAATGACCAACAGCTGTGTAGTTTGAGATTTCCTCTTCAGAATGCAGTTAGTCTCGTTTCTGTAAAGTATTGAAAACTGTTCGAAGGGCTATAAGTTTTTCTCTTTCATTCAAAAGTTGTTTAAATTAAAAAATTTTATTTTGGGAAAGTTTCGTACCGGTTTCATTAAATTAATACCCGGTTATACTAAAATAAGTAATGAGTTACCAATATATACTCAGAATTTTAACGAATCCTAGTTCCTATCTCGTACTTACAATTAGCCTATTAGTGATTAAATTCTATGAAACGGTAAAAATTTAATTTACTAGAACCTATCCAGTTAATAAGCTTAAGTTAATGAGCCATATTATTTATAGCCATACCTCGTATATTGGTTATACTGATAACTTACTTACATTAAAACATAAAACCAATATTTAATACTTTTTTTGTGATGTTTCTGAAGAAAATATCCTTGGTATCGAAATACCTCACGAAAAACTAAAAGTATTAAATATTAGTTTTATGTTTTAATTTAAGTAAAGACTATACTATAGTTCCCCAGCGTTGTACCTGATGTAATAGAGTAAGGGACTAACTGTACTCCATGAATCTCCCTTAGGGCAAGTTATCTTCCTAGCCCTAAGCCCATTAGTGTAGTAACATCATAGTCTTCACAATTTACGTGGAATACCACAGCACACTTGTTTTTATATACTGTAATTTAAAAGTACTTTTAACATAATCTTGTAAAATATAAATTATGCTTCGACTATATGATTTTAAAAGTAATAGTAAAAGTAATATTCAAAATCCCAACTTTGCTCAAAAACGATATTAGACTTTTCGGGATCATAATAACGAAACTTCAACTAACACACATTTATTTTACGTGGAAATACCTATAATATGCAATCGACCTATTACACACACACACACACACACACACACACACACACACACACACCACACACACACACACACACACACACACACACACACACACACACATTGTTTTGTTATGTTATTAACTCCACTTATAGGGTTTTATATATATATATATATATATATATATATATATATATATATATATATATATATATATATATTAATGTAATGAAAGTTACTAAAACCCTTTTTAAAAATACTTTTATTACATACACGTGTTTCGGTTTTTAACCATCATCAGTGTACATTAACCTCTATATAAATAAATAAATAAATAATAAACAATTAGATATACACATGTGGACCTTTTAAACATTTGTTAAATTTAACTGACACAGTTGTGATATTCTTATTAGTAATCTGTATTTAATATTTTAAGATTTTCAAAAGTTGGATTTGTCTTATTTTTCAGATTACTATTTAAAATGTTATGAGGTTCTTTATTATAATTTAGGTAGATATATATGTACAAAAACTAGATTGATACTTAGTTATAGTAGTACATCTTCAATAGCTGGTAAAAACCAACTGCTACTAGACTATGTAACAGTAATAATATTAGGTCAGGAGGAAGTGTTTTACCGAGGGAATGTCTTCGTACTATAATGGTAACTAGGGATGATGACTAGGGATACCGAACGTTCCTTAATATCGTAAATATAAATAAATAAGAAACAGGACCGGGAATTCATATAGTTAAAAGTATTGAAAACTGTTCGAAGGGCTATAAGTTTTTCTTTGTCATTCAAAAGTTGTTTAAATTATAAAGTTTTATTTTGGGAAAGTTTCATCCCGGTTTCATTAAATTAATACCCGGTTATACTAAAATAAGTAATGAGTTACCAAATATACTCAGAATTTTAACGAATTCTAGTTCCTATCTCGTACTGACAATTATTAGTGATTAAATTTTATGAAATGGTAAAACATTAATTGACTAGAACCTATCCAGTTAATAAGCTTAAGTTAATGAGATGCACAACGCTCGATAAAGTTTGATGTTACAAAATACTTTACGCAGCAATACCTTAGCAAATAATATGTTGGTAGATAGTTTTTCAAAGGAAATATGGATTATTTCAAATTTAAAACTTTGTTGTAACTTGAGTGAGGCTGTCGTTTTGGATGGAAAGAAAAGGTCCGCACGCTTGTTTATATACTATTTGATTTCACACACAATATAAGAAACAAAAAGAGTATGTCATTCTCATAATTTATTATTATTATATTATTATTATAATCATATTATTCACAGTAGTATACTTAAAAATACAAAATTCGAAAAATGTTAAGACAACACGATTCATATGACACCGTAAAGTATTTTCCTTACTCTCCAATATCTCTTGGGAATGTTGGGTTTGTGATATTGATAAACTTGTGTATCCACAGTCTCTGAGGCGTAGTTAGCCTAAGTGTGTTTAGTATCTGGGGATACATGCTAATGTGAAGAGAAGTCTCTACGGAGAATATCAATATATTCTTGTATTGTAATCCCTATAATACATTGGGTATTTGTATGTTAAGGTTGATTGAGGTATAGTTCAATGAAAAGTTTTAAATACAATTATGGTTAAAGGAATTTAGTAAAATAATATTTTATTCAGGTCATATACTATGTTTAAGGCAGCACAAACTTTACAGTGTATAAAATAAGTGTAACCATAGTTTTCAGTGAACTTAAAATATATCGAAAAAATGTTCCGTAGGCTCATTTAACATCTCAAAAATAATTCGTAATGCAAAAAATATACTTTTTGAAGATTTATAAATTCCTGGGTTAAATTATTAAAAGGGATTGCTATAAATAATGTACGATAACAACTGGAAACAAATGTTGCGCTTCGTACAAAAGAATTATTTATACAGTGCCAAGAAAATACAGAGAGAATTCACAGACAATTGTTGAAGCCTGATTCAACAAAGACGTTGAATTTCGTAATGAGCAAATAAAGCACAAAGTGTACACTAGCCCTATGTAACCATGGTAGTGAGATCTGTGTAGACATTTCCAAGATGGTTAAGAAAATTATTCTGCTGTAATAGCAAAGTATAGAAATGTATTTTTAATGTTAGAAAACGTAATGTCTGAAATATTAAGGTAGTTTATTTGGTCTACTCGTAAAGTATCCTTATGATAATATGCATATTTGTACATAGAAACGGTACATATTTTTAAAAAGGCCTTGAAAAAAGAAGGTGTTTATTCGTCCAGACAAATGAAAATTTTCCATGTACAGATATACAAGCATATAGTAGCCACACCTTTTGTTGTGGAACAGGCTTTGTCGAGGTTCAAGCAAAATTTCAACTCATACCTCACTTTGTAATAAAATTGCTTGCGAATAGTAAAAGCCAAAGTGTACAAACACAAAGTAAACAATAATATATAATATTCGCGTATTTTTATTACAGTAAAAAAAAGTTTTAAAGTTAAAGATACAGCAAAAAATAAACCCTATAATAATGAATGAAATATTGGTTGTACAATAGGCATGCACTTCTTTTCAATGAAATAAATTACACCAAGGCTGAATTTGAAGGTTTGTTGTATGTGTGAAAGAATAGCTTTTTAAAAATATTGATTTACTGACGTTTGCGATGCAATAGAAAACTGTGAAATTATATATGATTTGATTTAGAGTAAGATGTACATTTTTTTTTGTGCGAATGTTGACTTCAGCTCCATTCACTTTCCGATCAGTGCAGTGTCTGAAATCTGACGCTGTCACAGGCTTGACTCTTGGAATTTGGACTTGACTACAAAATCAAATACCATTTAGATGAATCGGTATTCTAATTGTCTCACCGGGTGCACAATGTTTCTCAAGCTGACCTGAAGTTTGGCGTGGGTTATATAATTATTCAAGATTGATTCTTAGGATCCACTTAGGATCTTAGGAACGTTGAGCGCGTCACGTAGAAAAACCAGGTGCTGTTTGTTTGGTATACAAGAACCTAAATTTTATCGATTTTTAGTTTGGAAAAGATATTTGATGTAAGATTCACAACTATTAAAATAATTTCGCTAAATACAGAAGCAGTAGAAGATATTTGTTGTCTCTTCTCGTAGGAGTACATGCATTTAGAGCCGACAATTTATGCCAGGTTTTAATTTGTATCAAATAAAATCGTTTCAAGATAAAATTTGAAATTTTTCAGCACGTACTTGAGATATAGCTTCAGACATCTTTTTAATTTTTTATTCACTAATGTCTTAAAATTAGACATTTTAAATAAAACTTACTTTAAGAATATGACACGTTTTCGAAGTTTCGCTAAGCAGTAACTGACTTTCAAAAAATATAATTACTGGAACATTGGGAAATTTAATGCTGCATTGTAGACACTGAAAATATACTTTAAAATATGTGTTGAATCATCGTTACCAAAAAACAAAAAGAAGTGCAAAAGGGAGAGACGCTGGAAAAAGCAAATTTAGGCGTAGCGTTGGTACCCGTGCTGATATTCCCAGTATTGCCAACATCACTGTAGTTGTATCTCACAGAACGCTGCTGCTTAGCTGGAAGAGTGCAGCGCCTGCAATTATGGTTTTAAACCACATTCACAGTTGACTTCTATGTGTTGTGTTGACATTAAAATCACGGCGTTTTCAAACGATGATCTGTCTGTCGTCTTGCTACTTAAATTGTCATTATGTTTTTTTTCTATTTCTAAAATTCACTATCACAATATTGATGTTGTTAACGTTATATAATGACGTTGTTTTTTACTTTTTAAATAGTGAGTATATAATCTTTATAGTATATAATATAATAAGAAACTGATTATTTGTTTGAGAACTTATTGTTATTTTCTAACTGTAGTTTTAGTTTTTTTATGATTTAGTTTTAGTTTGCTTAACACCACAGAATAAAATTCTTCCTGCCACCGTACAATGTTTAATGAGAAACGATAAAGTTGAAATAACAAATTTACCATAAATCATGAAGTGAATATAAATTTCCATTTATTACCATATATGTAGATTATATAATAAAATGGCTACGTGTTGCATGATTTTTACATACGCTCCTTGTACAAGACACGTATTGAGACAAAGTAAACAGTACAGGGTGTTATATAAAAGGAGTCTTAAATCAATACAGAGAAGACTTTCCACACAATGGTATAAAAACTTTAATAAATTTAAAGAATTGCCATACATTATTACAAATTTCGGAGACCATATATTTATATAAAAGCGATTTTACGCGTAATTGATCCTGTTGCCTAACAAAAAATGTGCTCTTTAATCTTATAAAACCAACATAAATGAAGACGGCTCTATGAAGTTTGAGTGTTTCGTGGATTTGCAAACTCTCGGCAACTTTAGTAAAACGTGAGTTTTGCTAGTGTACTGTGAAGACCTCCCTTTGAGATGTAACATTTATCGATGGTATAAGAGTTTGGAGATAATGTTAATTTGTTAAATATAAACAGGTTAGCCAAATAGGTATTGGGCGATAAATTTTGTGACACAACATTTAAAATAACAATGCAGTGATCAAAAATGTAGGTTCTGCAATGTACGTTTCAACACAATACCTAAGAAAACATGCTAGACGCTAATTATGGTTTAAGAACAACGAACTCACGCTCATATTGTTACCCTGTATTGCCAACCAAACCAACAAAATGTCAGATAATTTTGGATATGTGATATTGTAAGTCGGAACTGATGTTTATGACCCACTTACGCAATAGGAACACAATACTCGTTCAACAGGTAAACAGGTAGGTCCCCTTCAATTCATAATTTATGTGTATTCTGGACGATTTAATTGGAGACTGTTAATAATGCTACTTGAAATGTTTGATCTATTTTACTTTTAATATGTCCTTGTCTTTTGTACTATGAATTACATGGCTATGGTTAATATAAAAATATATTTAAACTCGTAGCAATACGTTGTTTTCTGATATTGATTTAATTTCTCACATGCTTTTCTAGTGTGCGCTGCGGTTTGCTAATCTTATCTTGCCTACTATCTGCAGTATAAATCGCCACAATGACGACATATGGGGTGCAAAGGTGGACCTCATGTTGCTGCAGGCACGACGTATGTAGTGGTGTTGTTGCCCGTATCATGCCTACTATCTGCAGTATAAATCGCCACCCTGACGTCATATGGGGTGCAAGGGTGTAACGCATGTTGCTGCAGGCACGATGAGGCGGACCACACGTATGTAGTGACGTTGTTGCCCGTATCCTGCCTACTATCTGCAGTATAAATCGCCACCATGACGTCATAGGGGGTGCAGTGGTGTACCGCGTGTTACTGTCACTGATACCGGGGTAGATTTATACACAATAAACTTCTGCACCACCAAACAGCAACTGGGTTTTTGTGTAACATATTCGTCGCTCGGAACCTTATGAACATGTTACATGTAATAAAAAATATATATATATTCTTACTTATTATTATATGCTTAAGAAATCATCAAATTAAAAGTTATTTGTTATAAAAATTTTTTATTTTAGTATGTAGTATTGATGTTTCTTTATTTACTTATATCTTACAGAAAACAATTTTTATTTAAACATAATTTATGAAAATGTCAATGAAAATTAAGTTTTATATTACTTTTTTATGATTAAAGACATAAATCTAGTACACTCATGCTAGTACTGTAAACATTTTATATTCAGCTGTTTTTATTATTGTACCTGATTAAAAAGGGGGCATGTCTTGCCTACTTTGAATGCTTATTTTTTTATTATTATTATTTAATAATTTCAAGTGGTGAGATCATAGAATTGTTTTCTTTTTTTTAATTCAGAGAAGTAATTTTAAAAGTGCTATAAACTTAACGTTAAATAATTTTCTGGACTCAAAATTGATTGCACAACTTTAAAGAAAGATTAAAGAAGTTATATACCCCATGATATAAATTTGTTCTAATTAATCTTGCAATACAATTGTAAAACATTGCATTTTAATTGCATAAACGTTGTACTTGTATCTTAATATTTTTATATTTATTTAGACGCCGTAGTAAATATTCTGACTCTCAATAATTAAAAATGTGGCTAATTTGATACATAAACAAAGTATGAACAAAATTATATTTAAATAAAGTATATTACATATTTATTCATTGGCTCACGTGTGTTTGAATAAGCGTATTCCTATATATTATGACTTTTCCAAAGTCCTAATAAATATTAGAATTTAGTATGCGTACAAAGTTTCATACATACCAAGTTTACACAAACATTATTTCATCCTTAATAGTTTTTTTTAATCTGAATATGCAATCTGTTTGAAATGTAAAACCCAATATCAGAAAACTTATGTTACCCTTGCACAGGAATTTCGGCTTTTGCAAGCAAATCAGAGAAAAGAGTTTGCATTTTTAGAAATTAATGAACGTACTAACTATATCATACAACAATAACGGTGTTTTAAAAACGCAACATTGTGTAACTGTTAGGCACAACAGACAATCTGATAACAGTTATGAATTACTCTTGCTAGGAAATGTTCCAATATGCGACTGAAGTCAGAGTAATGGGGTCATTCATAATCTGGTCACATCGTGGAACCAGCCGTATGGAGCCAAATAACCCGGGAATGTTTTCGATAAACTACCTGCACATGAATCACCTGATTGTTTAAAGCCAAATTGTAAGTATTCATTGATGTAACAATTTTTGTACTTCTTATATTTTACTGATACGTTGTCCTGATAAATGTTCAAGACTCTGTGTCACTTCGCTATCCTAGGAAAGAAGGTGGAGCTAGCAAGAAAATAGCAAATAGCAGACATACAGAAATGAGTTTTTTTTCAGTCACAAGCAAATAAAAACTGTATGTATAACAGTCTGCTTGCTCGAAATAAATATTAGGACATTGTTTTACAACTTAAAAAAACTTTTTATCTTTACTGAGGTGAATGTTCTTAGCTATATAAAGGTGAATATCCATTGTATTTGTTTAACCACCATATCTCACGAATAAACAAATGTATGCAAATTGCATAACTCGAAGTGCGTTCAAAATACACTAAAAGCTGTTGAGAGTACACAGCAGTCCAACAATTAGTGACCCCAATTATCGCAATTAATGGTAGTTAGCTTTGTTTCTAGATCAAATAAGTTCCACCCATTTTGAACAATAAATTTAAAGCTTTCCTTTCGCAGTATCGAATAATAGTATTGTTTATTACTACAATACTAGTAAGTCAGCCTTCTGATGAATATGCTTGAGCTAAATATTCGTGAGCCCATTACATAAATTAACATAAATTTACGTAAAAACACTCCATGAGTATATATCATTCACCGGAAAAGTGAAATATCCGGGTTCGAGTCCCGGCGGAGCAAGTACTACATATGAAATATTCAGTAGAATATGTTTTAAATAAACTATACAAACATGTGACAATAGCTAGGGTAGAGAAATTTACAAGGTGATTAAAAACCACCAATGGTCGGGCTGATCAGAATCCAAATTATTGATATCGTGTAACTATCCTTCGGTTTCAAGTTATATAAGTTTTTTAATCTATATATTAGTTCGTTCTCGATATATCGTGGGGACAAGCAGAGATTAGTGAAATCTTTTCGGAATGATAAAAAAATCTAAATATTTTTTCTTGAAGAAAATCTTAGCTAATGCTCAGCTAATTATCACCTATATATAATATACAAATTATTTTACTGTATGTTTATTCTTTTTATATACGTCTTTCTCTATAGTGTTATATACTATTTAGACGTATCAGAAGACAAACAAGGTTAACTTACCACTCTGTAATTAACAGTATCACCATTATTGCTTTTTAAACCAATAACCATTAAATAATCATCATAGACATTACGAATGTCCATAAACGAAATGAATCCAATGATCTAAAGTCGATAAGCCTAAAATGTGATCAAGTTAATTACATCCCTCTCTCTTCGACAACAACAATAAAGGGAGTGGATGAATAGCGCTATTCAATTATGGCGTCTTAAGAATTAGCAAGATTATAATCTTTTGTCGGCCGAGACAGTAAAATAACTCCAACGTTTCCTCTTGATCAGAGTTAATTATCAACTTAGGTATCGCTATTCAAAATGGTCCCTAATTTTTTCCCCTTGAACGATATATGTAATATAATAAAGTTGTATTGTATTGTGTATCTAGTATAAATGTATATAATTAAAATTTATTTTTAAAATAGTTTACAATATTGTAAAAGCTACCCAAAAATGGATCCTAATAAGAACATTTTTCAAATCCAGTAAAAAAGACTTCAAATTTAAATTATGCTTTGATTTTTTTAAAATAGAATGTTTGATACTAAATTTATTTTTGTTACCACGGAATATATTACATTTTCAGCTTAGTAGATACATTGGTTATCACAGGAATTAGTCCATCAATATCATTGTTGAAACTGAGGCAAATGAGAAATGGTAAGGCAAGGCATTCATCGGGAGTGATCCTGTATCCAAAACACCCACCCCTGTAAGTCATCCTACCTCCCTAGGAGGGGTATGGGGGGACGATTTTCGAGCTACCTGGCCCTTCAAATTTCCCAGGTACTGATAATCATCTTATTGCAGTTTAGGAAAATAAATTTTACATCTACCTTAGAATATTGTTTTGATTGTTATTAGACTCCTACATGTCATAATCCTACTACTACTTTTTTGTATTAACATATAAATAGTGCAAAATTGAAAACATAGCTCCAGCTCTATATTTTACACCCTCTAAGGCCAGACGGTGCAAAATATTGTGCCAAACGTTATAGATATTTCCATTACATAAATATTAAAAATTTATTTGCTTAAATTATACTTCTATATTTTACAATAAGAAAACATAAAACCTTTGTTTCAGTGAGTTTTCAAACGTCCTCCTCAAATGAAAGAACATTACCAAAATTTCACTGTTGCCATTAATGTAAAATACAAATATTATGCAAGATACGTCGCATTTGAAATCCTCTCGGAAGATTATGTCATATTTATATGACATTTCCACAGACTTTGTCGTCTAAACCGTCATACTTTAATTACATGGATCTATAGACACCATAAATAACATGACTAAATGTGAGAAAGTGTATAAATCAGTTAGTGATAAAATAACTTAATTGTTTCATGACAGTTAACTGTATTGTTATTGAAATATAAGTTTATTTTTTAATTTCATGCATTATAATATTTTTTATTTAGCTGTTTGATTGCATACAACGGTAACTTTTAAACTATAGGTTTTTTTTAATGGTTTCTTAAAAATTTCAGTAAAATGACTAAAATTTGATAAATATGCTGAATTTTCTGCTTTATAGGAGCAAAATATTGCTGTTTATAAAATTTTTAGTTTCTAACATTTTATTCAAAATTTTTATTTTGATGTTACTGGTATAGTGATTTAGAAATATAAAATTCTTGAGAATTAAGCGTTGGGTGTTTTGTTACAAAAGATAATTTATACATATTTTCAAATAAACGTGTTTAATTTGTAGGTAATATATTCTTGAAGGAAACAGGATTTTCCGGACATTTGCCATCATACCGTGATACGTTTCGAAATCTGCAATCTGATCTCTTCTTCAGGTAAATAACTAACTTAACACAGAATTAAAAACTAGGTTAAAAACAAATCATACTAGAGCGTTGTGACACGCGTAAAACCACCACGTGTGTAAACTTCAATAACTCTTAAACATGCACTTAATAAAAAACAAAACACAACACTAATAACTAAAACTGAACAACAGAATACAGATCACAATATATCTGCATTCGCCGACCAACCACCTACGACAGTCGTGGATTGAACTTGTATTGTTTTGTGTTTAGATATATTTATAAAAATAGCAACGTCACCCCAAAAACACTTGAAACACTGAAAAACTTATATAAAGTTAATATTTGAATAATGAACATTCGCGCTCAGTAAGTACCCATCAATGCTATGGAAGTCAGTTTCAAAGTATAAAAAGGTGATATAAGAAGACAAAGATAATGTGGAAGCAGTTTTCGAGATGTAGGAGGCCGTTATCTTGGCGCTAAGAGATCCCCGGGGGCCTGTTGTTGACACGTCAAAGCGCTGTAAAATGGAAGAGTGTGTCGTTAGTGACAAGTCGTCGTAATTTTCCTTAATCCAAAAATCCATTAAAGTTTATTTTAAACATAATACCCCAGTAACCCAACACCATTATTCCAATCTGAAATGTAATGTATTTATTTCTTAAATCTCTGATTTACTAAAACTTGAATTAATATATTTCATGTATCGGTAAAGAAAAACAGAAATATTTTTTAATCTTAATATAGCATATTTTCATAATTTAGCATATAACATAATTTAGAGATCCTTGCGTTATTTTAATATGTATTAAATTTCACTATTAAATATTTTCTAATTAAGAACGACAATCCTTTCTTCTAAACAGTAAAATTACAATCATTTTTATACTTTGACGAATAGGTAAGAGTATAATGTCTTGTCCATTTATTTCACGTCCAATAGACACTCCCACCTTAGGTATAAACAATTTGAATGAGGCACTATTTAATATTATAAACGGAAAGTGAATAGCTCGTAAAAGTGATAAAACAGGAAAGAGAATCTCTGGAATGCTTGGAGCTAAACACTTACAATGCAATTATTAGGCTTTAAGATTAAAAAGTAAATTTATCACCATCTCAGATATGCTAACCCGATTATGATACATAACCTAAAATTATATACCAATATTTAAAAGTGTCTTCGAAACCATTCCTAAAATGTAAAACAGAAACATTATTTGCACAAATGTCGGGTGACATGTAAGCATCACTGATATATTAGGCCATTGTAAGACTTACACACTTAAGAAACCTCTTCCTACTCATTTAATGTTAATGTTTTTTGAATTGAACCCTTGAAGCTGAAAACCAAAATAAGTTTTTAGGTTACATATAAAGCACTTGTAACGAACAATAATAATTCGTATAATTTCAGCTGTTAATTTTAATTAGTGACAAAATAAATATAAAATTCATACAAAATGTAACAAAACTCTAAGAATGGTATTTGTATTAACATAACAATATATTAGCACACTATAATAACATTTTAAGTGACCATGCTGAATAACTGACATATTACTTACCCTCAAGTAATTAACTTTTGTGATTATCTATAACTTTTGAAAATATACCGCCCCTATTCTACCTATTACTGTACTGTTATTTTTGGATTCAAATCTTTCCATTGATAAAGGTAAAACAATCATACTTGTAAAAAATTGTATTCGCTTGTCTAATTCTCCTGAACTTATCTTATCAATTCAGGTGATTTTTTTTATAATATCTATACTTTTGCACAGAAAAACGTTAGACATAAGACACTCCCCCGACTATGTTTACATCTCTGGCAATCCCGACTAAAAGAGCAAACAAAATACGTCAGTTGTCAGTTTCTCTTATTAAGGTTACAATAGGCCGAGGGCGAAACCTTACTTTCACCTCCGTGTAAGTAAGGTTAATTACTTCTCATAACGCTTTATAGTTATGTAACTTACAATATTGAATTGAAATAGCTTCAAATTGAGTCCAAGGCGTAGTAATATAAACATACGAGAACATACGTATAAAAACGATACATTGAATAAAGGATTATAATATTGTCACTTATTTTTAATCCAACAGATCTATGTTATAAGCATATAAATATGTTAGTAATGGGAAATAAAGTAATCTAATCAAATACTTGCATGAATTGGTATAAATTCCAGTAATGCTCTAAAGCAATAATTTGTGAATGAAGTGATAGTATGCTATCGATGAGGCCTTTATTCGAGTTCCAAAAAAAATGAAAGCAATAAACTCTAATCTACCTCCCCTAAATCAATCTTTAATTTAAAATCTCTTTATTAACGATGAGTTTGGAGGTAGGTTTCTTATGTGATTTGGAGTTAAAGTTCCCCACCCTGTGATAAGTGGATTAAAGATACTGTACTGTTACGTTATTTATAATGTTATTCTGGTATACATTTTATAGGAACAGAATAATTTTCCCTTCCGTTCATTATGTCTGAAATACACAAGTAAGGGAATGGATTTGTACTCATATGAAAAACGAAAACACGAATAAACATAATTTTACGGGCATACAGATCAATTGGTTAAAGTGCCGTACTAAACAGATTAAAATGTTTATTTTAAATATTTAATTAGTGTATATTTTCTAGGATCTAGGTAACTTAGTTCAATATAAAAATAAACAGTCAGTATTTTATTTTTATTTTCTGATTTTGCTTTAAAATAATGAAAATCATAATAATAAAACAATTATTGCTCATACATTACAGACGAACTTAATGGTCTAAGCAACGAGAGTCACTGTTAGGTACGGAAATATGCAATCTTAAACATCGGCCCATTAGCTCAGTTGGTTAGAGCGTCGTGCTAATAACGCGAAGGTCGCGGGTTCGATCCCCTCATGGGCCACTTACTTTTTGTTGACATCTAACCGGTTTCGTTTTCAACCATTCACAGATTATAAAAAATGTCGCAAGGATACACACGGTAGCGAACAGAGAAGAATGTTTGTCAATTTATTACTTTTGGTATTAATTTTTTAATTTTAATTAGGAGAATGGTTGTCATTTCAAATAATAGAAACAATCATTAAAAACTGATAAATAGTTTATTTTTTATTTGTAAACTGTTATAAATACTGAATGGTAGGCTTTTAATCCTTCAGTTTTATCCTATCACCTTATGTAGAGGAATCTATTCCATTGACGTAGCTCATTAAATCAACAATAATATTATAACTCCGTAAACAGTGAACAGTGACTGAGACACACAATATTGGCGGTATATTAAAGCGGGAATTTTATACCTTTTTGGTAGATACACCGGTTATGTTTGTGCGCGCTGTCTGTTGGAATACAGCAGCACTATTCGCTTACAGCACACGCCTGTGATTCACCAACACAGGCGGCAACCAAGGTTAAAGTTTCTAACACTGTACAGTATTATACTATATGTCTGGGTCAGCGGCAACTGAGATAAATGGGGTTTATTTAGTTTGTTTATTTCAATTCATGATCATGATACAGTGTTTTATTGCAACTTGGATCTAAACGTACGTAAAGTTATGAAATATTTTTTGTAATTCCATTAACTATCACGTAGGTATTAGTCACATAATTATAAATACTTATAAATAGGACTTATAGAACTATTTAGACATAGCAGGATTGATGTCCCAGACAAAAATGAAATTTTATTTGAGTTTTAATAAGTGATCATAACCAATTCTTAATTTATTCTTTCATCTTTGGTTTGGCAGTCTTAATGTACAATAATATTTCATCACTTCAAGGCAAAATAATACAATTTTAAAAATCATTTACACACATTAATACAACTAATGAAGTCGACATATTGATTGCTGTGACGTGTTTCTTTTATACCAACTTTGTTACAAGCCAGACGTGTAATAAAGTATAGGAATAAATAAATATTTATAACTATTTAAAAAAAAATTAGGTACCATATAGGCCTGTTTCTTTTACAAAACCTGAAAATTTATTTGAACGTATTAAACTTTTATTTGCACGTTTGAAGCAATGCAAACTATTTTAACGTAGCATTTACCTTAACTGATTACAGTAAATAATTATTTTTTAATTTAACATTTTCTTGCTGACAAAATATATCTGGCCAACAAACTAAAACATTCTTAGATGCAGCAGCATTTTACTTCTATATTTAAATTCCAGATTTTAACTCTGTTTAGGATTTCATTATATTTGTAAACCAATAAATCATATATGTTGCTATTTTAACCTGTTATTGCATTTTTTAAATTGCATATATATATATATATATATTATATATATATATATATATATATATATAATTAATGTGGTGTACACTAGACAGTATATTTTAGCCGGTGGTTCTAAATTTTGTCTTGTATAGTTAACTGGATGCATTCAATTCTCTCACAGTTGCAAATGCAAATTCTGACTCAGTTTTGAATTCTAGCGCATATTAATACATCACAGTTCTAAATAAAAATGTTTTGCCAAGTCTTGCAGTGGAATATGTTATAAGTTCCTTTCAAAATGAACTGTTGACAAAGTTTATGTATTACCTAAAAGTAGCCATTATGAAAATTAAAATGTTAATGCGTCCAACTTGCAATGTAATCAGCAGTATCGCTAGTTACAAATATGTACATACCAGAGGATTTCATTATCTTTCTCAGACCGAATCAGACGGTAGGATGAGAAAGCTCTCGGTCCCCAAATAGTTGGCTTAGATATTGAAACTGTTTATATTTAAATACATTTTCAGGTATTTGCTTTGCTCACATTAAAGTCAATATTTTATATTTGTATTTAGAAGATAGTTTAAAAATTAATTAATTAACAATAATAGGAAATTGTTTCTAAATTATACAAGAAGTGTTTTGGACTAAGCAAAACTGCAATGTATTTACATAAATATTTTTATCTTACATCGGCCCATTAGCTCAGTTGGTTAGAGCGTCGTGCTAATAACGCGAAGGTCGCGGGTTCGATCCCCTCATGGGCCACTACATTTTTGTTGACAATTTATAGTTCATATACAAAAAAAACAGATATAGTATAAAATGTCACAAGTTACTGTGAAAGGAATATAACATGGATGCAATTTTGATACCTTTTAACGTTTTTTTTTTTTTTTGTAATTTTTGTTTAAAATAAATTCGAATTTTACCAAATGTTTTACAAAATGTATGGTTATATTTTACAAAATTGGATATTTTTTTATTTTGTTACTTGTAAAATTTATAGATTTTACTGTACAGAAAGAAATATTTTAACATAAAATTGTAAAAATGTAAGAACAAAAGTTATTTTTGAGACGTTCATAACAGAATAGCCGAAAAAAAAAATAACATCTACACGTTAAAATTTAAATTATTGAACGACTCGCTTATGGCCTTCAGTTTTATGTCAATCGCCTTTAGGAGTATATTATAATTACTCCTACGTACAGAAGTGAAATGAGTATTTCAGGAATAAAATACTAACCAATGTAGCAGAGAACTGTTATTGGATTTATTGCTATATCGAAATATTTTTGAAGGACAATGTTTCACCCGAGAAAGAGGCACTTTACGTTTCAAGCTTACTCGTTGAATCGAGTCACGTGGTAATAGCTTGGCGCCAAGCCACCCACACTTGGCGGAAACGCGGGAATATCACAGCCGGTTGGCAGAAAACAGTTGTTAAGTCTGTGCGCGCTATCTTCTGGAAAACAACAACACCATTTTGCTTACATCACATCACTAGGGAGCACAAATACAAGTTATTTCAACAGTGAAACCGATAATGGAGTATCTAACGCGCTGCGGTTTTGATTTTACTCGGTCTTCGACATTTAAATTTATTACTATAAAGTTTAAACAATATTTTAGGAATAAATACATATCTGTTACATTAACATACCAGATATGCTTATTAGCGCTTTTTAGGTATGAGAAAAGATCTCTGTTCTTCAAATGGTTCTCCATAAGTGTTTTAAGTTTGGGAATTTTTGAGTTTGGGAAAGCCACTGACGCACACCAAAGTAGTGTACATCTTCCGTGCCACCCACTACCCAACAAAACTCTTTTTTACCTCTTCAGTACAAGACGCTAGTCTGATACCATTTGTCACATTATATCAGTCTAGGTCTATTGTTTTAGTCCTTTAGAGGGGCTCTATTAAGATTGAGGACCATGGACTCAAACCATTTCCTAAATAGCGTTAAACTTTACTCCATTAGTACCACCCTAATTTGACGTCATAATTTGTCCTTGTCATAGAGAAATTTTGTTATGATGATTTTCGTGACAGACCTCACACCATATTCCGTGAAACAGTTCTTGCACTGGTTTTGGTGGGCGTGTCTTGCCTTTCACAAGTAAATGTAGTGTGAAAGGTTTATCACTAATACATTTTCAGTGTTTCAACAAATGAATAACTACTTTCATTTTCACTTTTGAAAATTATTACCAAAAATTAATGAAGGAACTATCATCTAATAGAATGTAGTATAGATTAAGTACCATATTTATTTGGATAATTTCTATTGTTATTCATCAGTCCATCCTAAAAACATCGTTTAGTAAATTGTACATTTTGATTACAATTATTCAGACAAATATCAGTCGTGATGCACTGGTTTAATTCAACCATTTGCAACCAGGTATTTGGATTGACCAGGTTTGACTATGGTTTTTCTCATGTTGTCTATTCGTCCGTATATCTTCTTCATCGTATGTCCGAAATCTGGTTGGGTTTTTTATGATGTGTTATTGTAAGATATTACAAAACATTCTATTAGTTATATTTTTGTACTGCACCTAGGCAATGACCCCTAGTAATCCGGTACTAAACCAAATACTCCCCCCACCCCCCCCCCCCCCCACCCCCCCCCCCCCCCACCCCCCCCCCCCCCCACCCCCCCCCCCCCCCACCCCCCCCCCCCCCCACCCCCCCCCCCCCACTGTTTCTTTTTATTGGTGAATAGAATAATTTTGAGAAATAGTTTGTGTTTTTATAAAATGGTTTAAAAAAAAAGAGAGCTTGTCCATGGGTAGGGCCAGGTCAAACCCAATTGGTACGACGACTGTCGCGGCATTGAAATGTTGTGGTGTTTTGAATAACCCTTGTGTTCAGGGGAATATGTATATTTAAATTGTTGATTTGATTTGGATTGTGATTGTGATTT
Organism: Homalodisca vitripennis; assembly: GCF_021130785.1. Classification (NCBI taxonomy): domain Eukaryota; kingdom Metazoa; phylum Arthropoda; class Insecta; order Hemiptera; family Cicadellidae; genus Homalodisca; species Homalodisca vitripennis. The sequence goes on from NC_060207.1 coordinate 223,458,814, forward strand.
TGTTTTGATTTAATTTTGTTCTGATTTGGTTTTTATTTAAATCTTAATTCGTGATAGGGTGGAGCAATCGTATGTCGTCCCCAAACATCAAGTTTAGTGTAAAAACAAGAATCAGTCAAGTGCTGACAATCAGTTAGTGAGGTTCCCGAAGAAACCAGGACAACCCCCAAAGACATCTTGAGGAAGTAGGAACCGTAGCTGAAGTCGATTTAATTCCCCTACCTGGTAGTGATACAGGGAGCAGCCTTGGAGCACTGTCAGCCGAATATTAATCCACTATGCTATGTCCCTAGATACGCCGGTGATGCTGTGTCCGGATCACGTTGCCCTAGAAAAACATTTATGGGTGCGACCATACAAGAGCTGAGCTCACTATGTGTATTTTCATGTGTATCAGGTAACGTGCCACTTATCACCCAGATAGACGACTTCACCTAGGCTATGTACTAACCCATATTGTTGAGCATTTAGAGTTTGTGTGCAGATACACTTCGAACACTACAGTTAAGATAACAGAGCGTAAGAGCCTGGGTGCACTACACGTGAGAGTGCCGTGTGATTGTAGCTTAGTCGCTGACTACCACATTTTGGTTTCAGAAAGCTATCCGTGTAGACAGGAAGCGGATAAGTTAGCTGTGGCACACATACTTCCAGCTTCGTGGTCAAAAATTAAAAACTTTGAAAATCACCTCTAAAATTAATCATGTTTCCAGCACTTTCGAGACACTAGACGAATGCTTAGACAACGAATGGCCTAGTCAGCTGCCGCACTGGAATTTATCTTTTTCAGAACATAGAAAGTTAGAGAGCCCGACGCTTAAGGTTTTGTCAGTGGAGAGGGACATGTATACATCACTGTCAGCCGTGCTGCACTCCATTTTATTTTTGTTTACTAACCATAATTGTTGTGAGAAATCCCCATCTAGTAGGCTTAGGTATAGGAGCATTTTGTGAGAGCAGAAAATGAAATATTCTCCCCGAATCAGGAACAATTTATTGTGGATTTATTTTGTGGCATTATAATAATATTGGTTCTGATTGGTTGTCGGTACGTCGTGGGATTATGGGTAAACTGGAGATCCAAGGTATCGAGACGAAAAGGCGACGGCATAGCGATGACCGCCAAACGTGACGTCAGAGACGATGGCTTGCCAAAGAACTTACCTATCACGGAGGTCGATGGAAAGGAGCTGAGAATCACTCTTGAATGGTGGGACCAAGTTCGTGATCAGGTATAAAGGATACCAGGTAATCGTTGTAACCATAGGTAAACTTCGAGGTAAACTGTATAACTGTGAACGTTATAGTGTATGATTAATAAAATGTCTAAAATATATTATTTCAGGAGATTATTGTTATCATGAATTCGTAAACATGTAAGTCCAGTGTGTGAATGAAAATGTGGGGAGTGTGAAAGTTTGAATGAAAAAAAAAAACCGAGTGGCCACTCAGAGTGAAATGTGAGTGAATATGAGTATTAGCTAATATAAGAGTTTATATTCCAAAACTGTTTATTATGATTGACTAGGTGAAATACATGTTCTGTTTTCAGCGGTACGTATACATACGCCAATATCAGCGTGGAATGGTTAGAAGTTGATTTTGACTAATAATAATTAAATTGTAAACTCATAATTATTCTGTAAATACAGGGGACCCTGAAATAGTTTTTAGAATTCCTAGATTAGGTTAAGACTTAATGTTTAAGAGGATTGGTACGTCGCAATGACATAATAATTTGTTAGTAAAATATAATTGCCTATTGTATTATAACACTGATGTAAAACATTTAATAATAATTTATGTTGTCCTTCCAGTTGTCATTAACGTAATTATGAATTAAGCGTTGACAAGTTAGTTTCTAAGATTGTAAACACCGTATACGAAACCAAATGTTGTATATGGTTATGCTAACCAATGTTAAGAACTAAGTAATTACTTTTGTAATTTGTTTGTAATTTGGGGAATATAAATAATCAAGTATTAACTTGTCAATGCATACAAAGTAACTTATAAGTTGTTCGGGTATAGTTAGCTATTAACATATTCTTGTGTGGTATTGAGGTAGTTATGTTAAAAGATAGTTAGATGTATGTAAAGAATAAAATTTAAGAGATAAGAGCGTTTTTGAAAAACGAAGTCATTTCATGCTAAGTCTTAGAGCACCGGTGGGAAGTCCAGTAGCTCAGAGCCAGGCCGGTGACCCGAGAGGTCAGGTGACCAGAGAGGCCGGACGGCTACTGCTGACCACAGCTACTTTTGTCACGTAGACACTGCCGCTGTGCACAACTTCAGTTACAAAACTTTGTACCACCTCTTGCACTGTAAAATATCTGTATCCTGTAGTACATGGTTACGCTTATAAGGTCCTGCTATAGTTTGTTTCACTTGTCTATGTTAATGAGTAGGAAGATGTCAAATATCTAGAATAGCCTTGTCGTGGACTTATAATTACAATTATTTAGTTTGGGTCCCTATAATAATATCCACTTTGTAAGGTTATTATATATAAAAAAAGTGTTTTTGCAATAGTAAGTTTATAGTATGGGTAGATAATAAGGATTAATGTACTAGTTAGTAATTTGGTAAATAGTTCTAATAATAATATTATCATGTTTGAATTGGAATATCGTCATTGTACTAGATCATAAGAAAGGGCAATATAAAGGATTAATATATTTTGTTTTGTATGACTCGCACAGAACAGCTGAATGGTTCCGGAATGTGTCATGAACTCATTTATTCATATACAATTATAATTTCTCGCTTCAAGTAATTATAAAGACATGTAAAGTTGATTAATGTACTTTTAATATAAAATGTCGAATATACCTACACGTAAGGATAAATGTATAATATAAGGGAATGGACACCACCGCGGGTATTTAAGAGTAAGTTTCTATGAACTAATGTTTCTGTCAAATAAATGCGATTACACCAATAGCAAACATTGCTAACTAGAGTAGGTAGATAGGCTCTCGTAGGACAACATGTTTTTGTAGAAGGCAAACCTTTGTGAGGAACGATTCATTGCCTGTTGCTGGAATATCATTAAAATTAATAAACTTTCCCTGGAAATGTATTAGTGAAGCGGTTCCGATGGGAGCGAACGACTGAGGCTCGTGATCGGGCCGTCCCAACTTCAGAGACTTTATGTGTGATCGAGCCGTCCCAACTTCAGAGACTTTATGTGTGATCGAGCCGTCCCAACTTCAGAGACTTTATGTGTGATCGGGCCGTCCCAACGCCAGAGACTTTATGTGCCAGTGTAAATGACTGTCCCTGAGAAGTGGCTGCCGCAGTGTCGTTTTTTCCCCATGTGTTTCCTCCACATCTAAAGACAACTATTGACTGTTGGAGAACCCCGACCGCTAGCCACACTGTTAGCGATACGCGGTGAGGGTAGACGCCATGGTAACTTGTGCACGTGACCCAGCCGCCCAGCTGAACACAACCAAGGGACCAGCTGCCAGGGCCTGAAAGAATGAAGAAGACGAACTCCTAGAGGGCATCCACCCCAACAACCACCCTTAATTTGGCTGGGGGTGTGTGACGTCGGGGCCCATGTTCCCGCCGTCTGGAAGTACTGGAGGGGGAGGTCAGCAAGGTGAGCGCCCGAGGCGGTGTGTACGTGAGAGGACTCCGGCGCGAGCGGACGTCCGAGCTCCCTGAGGGCCGATCTAGTGTAGGGCTTAGCCTAGTGATGCTCGTGACGCGTGGTGTCCATGGGTTCGGAAGTGTTGTCGTTTAAATAAAGTTGCTGTAATCTGAGCTGCGTTTGATTCCTGAGTACACCCCCTTCGCCCCAGCTGAGCAGGAGGCGTGACAATATATAAACGACTGCCTAAGCAAAGATCAAAGAATAAATTTAGAAAACGTTATGATCAGCTATTAAATTATCATTTATACCATTTTGGATTTGAATAAAAATTTCATTTTCGGCTGTGACACCAATCAGATTAAATCCTGTATTAAGCCTCAACAAAATCACTCATTTGGGCATTTTGAAGTTCCACCTCTATGACTACTTTAAATTACTTTTATTAGTACTTTAAATAGTTCTTTACAGTACTATTTTAAGTACTTTTAATTTTGAGTGACTAATAACTACGTGATATTCAATGCACTTACGAAAAACATTTCAGAACTTTACGTACGCTTAGATCCAAATTGCAATAAAACACTGTATCTTGTTCATGAACTGAAATAAACATCAAGATTCCTAAATAAACCCCATTCATCTCAGTTGCCGCTGACCTTGATAGATTAATAGTGTGCAGTGTTACGTAGTTTAACCTTGGTTGCCGCCCGCAATAAATAACCTGGTGAATCACAAGCGGGGGCGCACAAACGGTCCAAGGGACAAGCGATCCAATTTTTCTATTGGAAAACACTAAGTACAAATCAGAGGGCAGAATGGCGGTGGGGGCGTGGTTTACCCAGTGGTTTACGCAACCTCCAAAGTAATACAAGCAAAGAGTATCAGGCGCACAGAGGTTGGCAAGAGAATTGGATGATGCTACCCTCACAGCTGCTTAGGAAGAGGGCGATGAGAGCCCACCGTACTCACGACGGATGTATTAGATAAGACAATGAAATTGCAGCCGCATTTTAGTTATCTCTATACACATAAGTTTGTTGTATTTCTTGATCACATATTACATCATATTTTTGCAGTTCAAAAACTGCTTTTATCTATTACCAGCCCAATTCTATGCAGCTTTAGTATAGACTGCTTTTCTAAAGAAGATCAGTTTTGTGTTTTTAATTTTAAGCGCTCTCTACTTTAACCAATTAACAAGAAAATATTGACAATAAAAATATCTTATTCAGAAATTGTAAGAGACATCTCTTGGGATATTTAGGAGTATATTGTTTTAAAATTCTAAATTAATGATATAGCAACGATATCCATAATTGGAAGTAAGAAAATCAATAATTACGTCATGTGACTGCCGTAAGAATTTGTCATCATTCAGCACAAGCGTATATTGCGTAATTCGGCAGCCGTGTATGTGTATTTAGCGGCGAACAGTGTTTCTAGATTTTATTTATGAATATCAAGTACAATCACATAGCGGCTATGAATATTGTGCCTGTGTCAGGCCTGTCCCGGAGCTGTGAATTACAGAGTCCTGTCACGCTCACCGCGTACAGGCGTAGGTTAAACGGTTAAAATTTATTGTATTTTTAAAAGAATGTTCCACCGCGGCGCCTCAATCGATCGCCAGTTTGTGATGGAATCGGTGATCGCCAAGGTTCTGCTACCTGAACCTCTATCCATCTCTGCGCGCCTGATACTCAGTTACAGGTGGAAACATTGAAAACGCTGCCTTTATCTTGGCTCAATTTCTATTGGTTAGTTAAAAATTCATAACTCTGTTCTTAAATGGCTATATTTTTGTTATGGGCGGAGCTGGATCGGTATATTTTTGTTATGGGCGGAGCTGGATCGGTTGTTTTCCTTGGACCGTTTGGGTGAACCCCCTTTTTGAGGTTGCGTAAACCACGCCCCCACCCGCCATTCTGCCCTCTGATTTGTACTTAGTGTTTTCCAATAGAAAAATTGGATCGCTTGTTCCTTGGACCGTTTGGGTGGACCCCATCACAAGCGTGTGCTGTAAGCGAATAGTGCTGCTGTATTCCAACAGACAGCGCGCACAAACATAACCGGTGTATCTACCAAAAAGGTATAAAATTCCCGCTTTACCACCAATATTTGTGTGTCAATACAGTGACTGCACTGTTCACTGTTTACGGAGTTATAATATTATTGTTGATTTAATGAGCTACGTCAATCGAATAGAGTACTCTACATAAGGTAATAGGATAAAACTGAAGGACATAAAGCCTACCATTCAGTATTTATAATAGTTAAAAAAATAATAAAACTATTTATAAGTTTTTAATGATTGTTTATATTATTTGAAATGACAACAATTCTCCTAATTAAAATAAAAATTAATACTAAAAGTAATAAATTAATTTATGAAAATTCTTCTCTGTTAACTACTATATGAATACTTACGAGATTTCTTATAATCTGGGAATGGTTTATCGAAACCTTTTAGGTGTCAACAAAAATTAAGTGGCCCATGAGGGGATCGAACCCGCGACCTTCGCGTTATTAGCACGACGCTCTAACCAACTGAGCTAATGGGCCGATGGGTAAGAATGCACATTTCCGTACCTAACAGTGACTTTCGTTGCTTAGACCATTAAGTTTCTTGTGTAATGTATGAGCAATAATTATTACGATTTTAATTATTTCAAAGTATATTCTGAAATTAAAAATAAAGTATTGAGTGTTTATATTTATATTTGAACTAAGTTACCTAGATCCTAGAAAATATACATTAAATCTGTAAATATAAACATTTTAATCTGTTTAGAACGCCACTTTAACCAATTGAGCTGTATGCTCGTAAAAGTTATGTTTATTAGTGTTTTCGTTTTTTAAATCAATATTTACTTTTCATATGAGTACAAATCCGTTCCCTTACTTCTGTATTTTAGAGATAATGAACGGAAGGGAAGTAGTATTTTGTTTCTATAATATGAATACCAGAATAACATTATAAATAACGTAACAGTACAGTAACTTTAATCCGCTTATCAGAGGGTGGGGAACTTTAACTCCAAATCACATAAGAAACCTACCTCCAAACTCATCGTTAATAAAGATATTTTAAATAAAATATTGATTTAGGTGAGTTAGATTATAGTTTATTGCTTTCATTGATGTTTTAGAACTCGAATAAAGGGCTCATAGGCAGCATACTATATTTCATTCATAAACTATTCCTGTAAAGCAATAATAGATTTTATACCAATACGTACCATTATTTGAATATATTACTTTATTTTCCATTACTAACGTATTTATACGCTGTAATATAAATCTGTAGGATTAAAATTAAGTGACAATATTATAAGGCATTATTCAATGTTAGATTGGTCAACACGTCTCATATGCTTATATTACCACGCCTGGGACTCAAATTGAACGTATTTTAATTCAACATAGTCAATTACATAACTACATAGCGTTGTGGGAAGTAATTAACCTTACTTACACAGAGGTGTAAGTAAGGTTTGACCTTCGGCCTATTGATATATTGATAAGAGAAACTGACCACTGACCTAGTTTGCCCTTTCAGTCAGGATTGTCAGAGCTGTAAACATAGTCGGGGGACTGTCTAATGTCTAAAGTTTTTCTTCGCAAAAGTATAGATATTATAAAAAATTTACCTGAATTAATAAGAAAAGTTCAGGAGAATTAGGCAAGCAAATAAAATTTTTCCAAGAATGTTTTTTTTACCTTTATTAATGGAACGATTTAAATAAAAAAATAACAGTACAGTAATAGGTAAAATAGGGGCGGTTGATTTTCAAAAGTTATAGGTAATCACAAAAGTTAATTGAGGGAAAGTAATATGTCAGTTATTCAGCATGGCCACTTAAAATGTTATTAGAGTGTGCTAATATTTTTTTGGTTATGTTAATACAAATATAATTCTTAGAGTTTTGTTGCACCTCATTTAATAAGATAAGTTCAGGAGAATTAGACAAGTGAATACAATTTTTCCAAGTATGTTTTTTTACCTTTATCAATGGAGCGATTTGAATAAAACAATAACAGTACAGTAATAGGTAGAATAGGGGCGGTTGATTTTCAAAAGTTATCGATAATCACAAAAGTTAATTGAGGGATGTAATATGTCAGTTATTCAGCATGGCCACTTAAAATGTTACTAGAGTATGCTAATATTTTGTTATGTTAATACAAATATCATTCTTAGAGTTTTGTTACATGTTGTATGAATTTTATAATTATTTTATCAGTAATTAAAATTAACTGCTGAAATTATACGAATTATTAATGTTCGTTACAAGTGCTTTTATACCTAACCTAAAAACTTATTTTGGTTTTCAGCTTGAAGGGTTCAATTCAAAAACATTAACATTAAATGAGTAGGAAGAGGTTTCTAATGTGTGTAAGTCTCATAATGGCCTAATATATCAGTGATGCTTACATGTCACCCAACATTTGTGCAAATAATGTTTCTGTTTTACATGTTAGGAATGGTTTCGAAGACACTTTTTAAATATTGTTATATAATTTTAGGTTATGTATCATAATCGGGTTAGCATATCTGAGATGGTGATAAATTTACTTTTTAATCTTAAAGCCTAATAATTGCATTGTAAGTGTTTAGCTCCAAGCATTCCAGAGATTCTCTTTCCTGTTTTATCACTTTTACGAGCTATTCACTTTCCGTTTATAATATTAAATAGTGCCTCATTCAAATTGTTCATACCTAAGGTGGGAGTGTCTATTGGACGTGAAATAAATGGACAAGACATCATACTCTTACCTATTCGTCAAAGTATAAAAATGATTGTAATTTCACTGTTTAGAAGAAAGGATTGTCGTTCTTAATTAGAAAATATTTAATAGTGAAATTTAATACGTATGAAACTAACGCAAGGTTCTCTAAATTATGTTTGCTATATTAAGATTAAAAAATATTTTTTTTGTTTCTTTACCGATACAAGAAATATATTAATTCAAGTTTTAGTAAATCAGAGATTTAAAAAAAATGCATTACATTTCCGATTGGAATAATGATGTTGAATTAATGGGATATTATGTTTAAAATAAACTTTAATGGATTTTTGGATCGAGGAAAATTACGACGACTTGTCACTAACGACATACTCTTCCATTTTACAGCGCTTTGACGTGTCAACAACAGGCCCCCGGGGATCTCTTAGCGCCAAGATAACGGCCTCCTACATCTCGAAAACTGCTTCCACATTATCTTTGTCTTCTTATATCACCTTTTTATACTTTTGAAACTGACTTCAATAGAATTGATGGGTACCTACTGAGGGCGAATGTTCATTATTCAAATATTAACTTTATATAAGTTTTTCAGTGTTTCAAGTGTTTTTGGGGTGACGTTGCTATTTTTATCAATATATCTAAACACAAAACCATACACGTTCAATCCACGACTGTCGTAGGTGGTTGGTCGGCGAATGCAGATATATTGTGATCTGTATTCTGTTGTTCAGTTTTAGTTATTAGTGTTGTGTTTTGTTTTTTATTAAGTGCATGTTTAAGAGTTATTGAAGTTTACACACGTGGTGGTTTTAAGCGTGTCACAACGCTCTGGTATGATTTGTTTTTAACCTAGTTTTTAATTCTGTGTTAAGTTAGTTATTTACCTGAAGAAGAGATCAGATTGCAGATTTCGAAACGTATCACGGTATGATGGCAAATGTCCGGAAAATCCTGTTTCCTTCAAGAATATATTACCTACAAATTAAACACGTTTATTTGAAAATATGTATAAAGTATCTTTTGTGACAAAACACCCAACGCTTAATTCTCAAGAATTTTATATTTCTAAATCACTATACCAGTAACAGTAAAATAAAAATTTTCAATAAAATGTTAGAAACTAAAAATTTTATAAACAGCAATATTTTGCTCCTATAAAGCAGAAAATTCAGCATATTTGTCAAATTTTAGTCATTTTACTGAAATTTTTAAGAAACCATTAAAAAAAAACCTATAGTTTAAAAGTTACCGTTGTATGCAATCAAACAGCTAAATAAAAAATATTATAATGCATGAAATTAAAAAATAAACTTATATTTCAATAACAAAACAGTTAACTGTCATGAAACAATTAAGTTATTTTATCACTAACTGATTTATACACTTTCTCACATTTAGTCATGTTATTTATGGTGTCTATAGATCCATGTAATTAAAATATGACGGTTTAGACCACAAAGTCTGTGGAAATGTCATATAAATATGACATAATCTTCCGAGAGGATTTCAAAAGCGACGTATCTTGCATAATATTTGTATTTTACATTAATGGCAACAGTGAAATTTTGGTAATGTTCTTTCATTTGAGGAGGATGTTTGAAAACTCACTGAAACAAAGGTTTTATGTTTTCTTATTGTAAAATATAGAAGTATACTTTAAGCAAATAAATTTTTAATATTAATGTAATGGAAATATCTATAACGTTTGGCACAATATTTTGCACCGTCTGGCCTTAGAGGGTGTAAAATATAGAGCTGGAGCTATGTTTTCAATTTTGCACTATTTATATGTTAATACAAAATAGTAGTAGTAGGAGTATGACATGTAGGAGTCTAATAACAATCAAAACAATATTCTAAGGTAGATGTAAAATTTATTTTCCTAAACTGCAATAAGATGATTATCAGTACCTGGGAAATTTGAAGGGCAGGGTAGCTCGAAAATCGTCCCCCCATACCCCTCCTAGGGAGGTAGGATGACTTACAGGGGTGGGTGTTTTGGATACAGGAACACTCCCGATGAATGCCTTGCCTTACCGTTTCTCATTTGCCTCAGTTTCAACAATGATATTGATGGACTAATTCCTGTGAGAACCAATGTATCTACTAAGCTGAAAATGTAATATATTCCGTGGTAACAAAAAATAAATTTAATATTAAACATTCTATTTAAAAAATCATAGCATAATTTAAATTTCAAGTCTTTTTACTGGATTTGAAAAATGTTCTTATTAGGATCCATTTTTGGGTAGCTTTTACAATATTGTAAACTATTTTAAAAATAAATTTTAATTATATACATTTATACTAGATACACAATACAATACAACTTACATTGCATATATCGCTCGAGTGGAAAATTAGGGAACATTTTGAATAGCGATACCTAAGTTGATAATTAACTCTGATCAAGAGGAAATGCTGGAGTTATTTTACTGTCTCGGCCGACAAAAGATTATAATCTTGCTAATTCTTAAGACGCCATAATTGAATAGCGCTATTCATCCACTCCCTTTATTGTTGTTGTCGAAGAGAGAGGGATGTAATTAACTTAATCACATTTAGGCTTATCGACTTTATATCATTGGATTCATTTCGTTTATAGACATTCTTAATGTCTATGATGATTATTTAACGGTTATTAGTTTTAAAAGCAATAATGGTGATACTGTTTATTACAGAGTGATAAGTTAACCTTGTTTGTCTTCTGATACGTTTAAATATATTACGCTATAGAGAAAGACTTATAAATAGTATAAAAATACAGTATAATAATTTTTATATTATATATAGGTGATAATTAGATGAGCATTATCTAAGTAAGATTTTCTTCAAGAAAAAATATTTTGATTTTTTTATAATTTTATCAAAGATTTCACTTATGTCTGCTTGTCCGTACGACAGGCTATATCGAGAACTAACTAATCTACAGATTTAAAACTTATATAACTTGAAACCGAATGATAGCTACACGATATCAATAATTAGGATTCTGATCAGCCCGACCATCGGTGGTTTTAATCACCTTGTAAATTTCTCTACCCTAGCTATTATCACATGTTTGTATAGTTTATTTAAAACATATTCTACTGAATATGTCATATATAGCACTTGCTCCGTCGGGACTCGAACCCGGATATCTCACTTGCCGGGTGAATAATATGTATTGACGGACTCTTTTCACGAAAATTTATGTTAATTTATGTAATGGGCTCACGAATATTTAGCTCAAGCATATTCATCAGAAGGCTGACTTACTAGTATTGTAGTAATAAACAATACTATTATTCGATACTGCGAAAGTAAAGCTTTAAATGTATTGTTCAAAATGGGTGGAACTTATTTGATCTAGAAACAAAGCTAACTACCATTAATAGCGGTAATTGGGGTCACTAATTGTTGGACTGCTGTGTACTCTCAACAGCTTTTAGTGTATTTTGAACGCACTTCGAGTTATGCAATTTGCATACATTTGTTTATTCGTGAGATTTGGTGGTTAAACAAATACAATGGATATTCACCTTTATATAGCTAAGAACATTCACCTCAGTAAAGATAAAAAGTTTTTTTAAGTTGTAAAACAATGTCCTAATATTTATTTCGAGCAAGCAGACTGTTATACATACAGTTTTTATTTGCTTGTGACTGAAAAAAACTCATTTCTGTATGTCTGCTATTTGCTATTTTCTTGCTAGCTCCACCTTCTTTCCTAGGATAGCGAAGTGACACAGAGTCTTGAACATTTATCAGGACAACGTATCAGTAAAATATAAGAAGTACAAAAATTGTTACATCAATGAATACTTACAATTTGGGTTTAAACAATCAGGTGATTCATGTGCAGGTAGTTTATCGAAAACATTCCCGGGTTATTTGGCTCCATACGGCTGGTTCCACGATGTGACCAGATTATGAATGACCCCATTACTCTGACTTTAGTCGCATATTGGAACATTTCCTAGCAAGAGTCATTCATAACTGTTATCAGATTGTCTGTTGTGCCTAACAGTTTATTCACAGTAGTTTACTTAAAAATACACAATTCGAAAAATGTTAAGACAACACGATTCATATTTCTGTCGATGACACCGTAAAGTATTTTTCCTTCTCTCCAATACCTCGTGGGAATGTTGGGTCTGTGCTATTGATAAACTTATGTATCCACAGTCTCTGAGGCGTAGTTAGCCTAGTGTGTTTAGTGTCTGGGGATACATGCTAATGTGAAGGGAAGTCTCTACGGAGAATATCAATATATTCTTGTATTGTAATTCACTACAATACATTGGGTATTTGTAGGTTAAGGTTGATTGAGGTGTAGTTCAATGAAATGTTTTAATTAAAATTATGGTTAAAGGAATTTAGTAAAATAATATTTTATGCAGGCCATAAAATATGTTTAAGGCAGCACACACTTTACAGTGTATAGTATAAAGTATAATCGTAGTTTTCAAGGAACTTAAGATATATCGACAAAAAAATGTTCCGTAGGCTCATTTAACATCTCAAAAATAATTTGTAATGCAAAAAATATACTTTTTGAAGATTTATAAATTCCTGGGTAAAATTATTAAAAGGAATTTCTATACATAATATATGATAACAACTGGAAAGAAATGTTGCGCTTCGTACAAAAGAAATATGTATACTGCAAAGAAAAAACAGAGATAAATCACGGACAATTGTTGAAGCCTGATTCAACAAAGACGCTGAATACCTTAATGAGCAAACAAAGCACAAAGTGTACACTAGCCCTATGTAACCATGGTAGTGAGATCTGTGTAGACACTTCCAAGATGGGTAAGAAATTATTCTGCTGTAAGAGCAAAGTGTAGAATTGTACGTTTAATGTTAGAAAACGTAATGTCTTAAATATTAAGGTAGTTTATTTGATCTACTCGTGGAGTATCTTTATAATAATATGCATATTTTTACATATATACAGTACGTACTTTTTAAAAGGCCTTGAAAAAGGAAGGTGTTTAATTCTTCCAGACAATTGAAAATTTTCCATGTACAGATATACAAGGATATAGTAGCCACACCTTTTGTTGTGGAACAGGCTTTGTCGAGGTTCATGCAAAATTTCAACTATACACTTCATTTTATAATAGAATTGCTTGCGAATAGTAAAAGTCAAAGTGTGCAAACAGAAAGTAAACAATAATGTATAATATTCTCGTATTTTTATTACAGGAAAAAAATTTTAAAAGTTAATGATACAGCAAAAATATAAACCTTATAATAATTATTGAATTATGAGTTGTACAATAGGCATGCACTTCTTTTCAATGAAATAAATTACACCAAGGCTGAATTTGAAGGTTAGATGTATGTGTGAATGAATACCTTTTTAAAAATATTGATTTACTGACGTTTGCAGTGCAATATGAAACCGTGAAATAATATATGATAAAATATGATTTGATTTAGAGTAAGATCAAAATTGTATGTGCGAATGTTGACTTCAGCTCCATTCACTTTCCGTTTAGTGCGTCTAAAATCTGACTCTGTCACAGGCTTGACTCTTGGAATTTGGACCTTGACTACAAAATCAAATACTATTTAGATGAATCGGTATTCTAATAGTCTCACCGGGTGCACAATGTTTCTCAAGCTGACCTGAAGTTTGGCGTGGGTTATATAACAATTATTCAAGATTGATTCTTAGGATCTACGTAGGATCTTAGGAACGTTGAGGGCGTCACGTAGAAAAACCAGGTGCTGTTTTTTTGGTATACAAGAACCTAAATTTTATCGATTTTTAGTTTAGAAAAGATATTTGATGTAAGATTCACAACTATTAAAATAATTTCGCTAAATACAGAAGCAGTAGAAGATATTTGTTGTCTCTTCTCGCAGGAATACATGCATTTAGAGCAGACAATTTATGCCAGGTTTTAATTTGTATCAAATAAAATCGTTTCAAGATAAAATTTGAATTTTTTCAGCACGTACTTGAGATATAGCTTCAGACAACTTTTTAATTTTTTATTCACTAATGTCTTAAAATTAGACATTTTAAATAAAACTTATTTTAAGAAAATGACACGTTTTCGAAGTTTCGCTAAGCAGTAACTGACTTTCAAAAAATATAATTACTGGAACATTGGAAAATTTAATGCTGCATTGTAGACACTGAAAATAATTTAAAATATGTGTTGAATCATCGTTACCAAAAAACAAAAAGAAGTGCAAAGGGAGAGACGCTGGAAAAAGCAAATTTAGGCGTAGCGTTGGTACCCGTGCTGATATTCCCAGTATTGCCAACATCACCGTAGTTGTAACTCGCAGAACGCTGCTGCTTAGCTGGAAGAGTGCAGCGCCTGCAATTAAGGTTTCACCGCATTCACACTTGACTGCTATGTGTTGTAACGACATTAAGATCACGGCGTTTTCTAAATTTATATGATCTGTCTGTTGTCCTGCTACTTAAATTGTCATTATGTTTTTTTTATTTCTAAAATTCACTATCACTATACTGATTTTGTTAACGTTATATAATGACGTTATTTTTGACTTTTTAAATAGTCATTATATTATCTTATTAATAATTAGTTACTTATTATTTTTTTGAGAACTTATTGTTATTTTCTAACTGTAGTTTTGGTTTTAGTTTGCTTAACACCACAGAATAAAATTCTTCCTGCCACCCTACCGTGTTTAATGAGAAACGATAAAGTTGAAATAACAAATTGACCTTTAATCATGAAGTGAATATCAATCTCCATTTATTACCCTGTATGTAGATTATATAATAACATGGCTACGTGTTGGATGATTTTTACATACGCTCTGTGTACAAGACACTTATTGAGACAAAGTAAACAGTACAGGGTATTATATAAAAGGAGTATTAATTCAATACAGAGAAAACTTTCCATACAATGGTATAGAAACTGTAATAGATTAAAAGTATTGCCATACATTATTACAAATTTCGGAGACCATATATTTATAAAAGCGGTTTTAATTGATTCTGTTGCCTAATAAAAAATGTGCTCCATAATTTTATAAAACCAACAAAAATGAAGACGGCACTATGAAGTTTGAGTGTTTCGTGGCTTTGCAAACTCTCGGCAACTTTAGTGAAACGTGAGCTTTGCTAGTGTACTGTGAAGATCTCCCTTTGAGATGTAACATTTATCGATAGTATAAGGGTTTGGAGTTAATATTAATTTCTTAAATATAAACAGGTTAGCCAAATTGGTATTGGGCGTTAAATTTCGCGAATCTACATTTAAAATAACAAGGCAGTAATGAAAAATGTAGGTTCTGTTATCTACGTTTCAAAACAATACCTAAGAGAACATGCTAGACGCTAATTATGGTTAAATAACAACGACGTAACACTCATATTCTTACCTTGTATTGCCAACCAAACCAAAAAGATTTCAGATAATTTTTGATATATGATATTCTAAGTCGGAACTGATGTTTACGACCCACTTACACAATAGGAACAAAATACTCGTGTATTCTGAACGATTTAATTAGAGACTGTTAATGATGCTTATTATAGAAATGTTTGGTCTATTTTACTTTTAATATGCCCTTGTCTTTTGTACTATGAAATACATGGCTATGGTTAATATAAAAATATATTTAAACTCGTAGCAATACGTTGTTTTCTTATATTGATTAATTTCTCACATGCTTTTCTAGTGTGCACTGCGGCTGATAATCTTATCTTGCCTACTATCTGCAGTATAAATCGCCACAATGACGTCATATGGGGGTGCAAGGGTGTACCGCATGTTGCTGCAGGCACGATGAGGCGGACTACACGTATGTAGTGATGTTGCTGCCCGTATCCTGCCTACTATCTGCAGTATAAATCGCCACAATGACGTCATATGGGGTGCAAGGGTGTACCGCATGTTGCTGCAGGCACGATGAGGCGGACCACACGTATGTAGTGATGTTGCTGTCCGTATCCTGCCTACTATCTGCAGTATAAATCGCCACCATGACGTCATAGGGGGTGCAGTGGTGTACCGCGTGTTACTGTCACTGATACCGGGGTAGATTTATACACAATAAACTTCTGCACCACCAAACAGCAACTGGGTTTTTGTGTAACATATTCGTCGCTCTGAACCTTATGAACATCATCAATACAATAAATAATATACATTATCACTTTTTATTACATGCTTAAGAAACCATCAAATTACAAGTTGTTTATTATAAAATCCTTTTTAATTAAGTATGTAGTTTTGATGTTTCTTTATTTATTTATATCTTACAGAAAACCATTTTTATTTACACATAATTAAAGAAAATGTCAATAAAGATTAAGTTTTATATTACTTTTTTATAATTAAATACATAAATCTACCTGACGCTCATGCTAGTACTGTAAACATTTTATATTCAGCTGTTTTTATTTGTACGTGATTAAAAAAGGCACATGTATTGCCTACTTTGAAGGCTTATTTTTTGTTTGGATTATTATTGAATAATTTCAAGTGGTGTAATCATAACATTATTTTCTTTCTTCAATTCAGAGAAGTAATTTTAAAAGTTTTATAAACTTAACGTAAAATAATTTTCTGGAAGGTTAAGGAAGTTGTATACCCCATGATATAAATTTGTTCTAATTGATCTTGCAATACAAATGTAAAACATTGCATTTTAATTGCATAAACCTTGTACTTGTATCGTAATATTTATTTATTTATTTTAGACGCTGTAGTAAATATTCTGACTCTCAATAATTAAAAATGTGCTTAATTTTATACATAAACAAAGTATGAATAAAATTATATTTAAATAATGTATATTATATAATTATTCTTTGGCTTACGTGTGTTTAAATAATCGTATTCCTATATATTATGAATTTTTCAAAGTCCTGATAAATATTAGAATTTAGTATGCGTACAAAGTTTCATATACTTCAGGTATACTAAGTTTACAACTAAAATTATTTCATCCTTAATAGTTTTTTGACTCTGAACAACAAACTGTTTGAATTATAAAACCGAATGTCAGAAAACTGGCCCGTTCCTATGTTACCCTTGCACAGGAATTTCGGCTTTTGCTAGAAACTCAGAGAAAAGAGTTTGCATTTTTAGAAATTAACGAACGTACTAACTATATCACACAACAATAACGGTGTTTAAACGTAACATTGTGTAACTGTTAGGCACAACAGACAATCTGATAACAGTTATGAATGACTCTTGCTAGGAAATGTTCCAATATGCGACTAAAGTCAGAGTAATGGGGTCATTCATAATCTGGTCACATCGTGGAACCAGCCGTATGGAGCCAAATAACCCGGGAATGTTTTCGATAAACTACCTGCACATGAATCACCTGATTGTTTAAACCCAAATTGTAAGTATTCATTGATGTAACAATTTTTGTACTTCTTATATTTTACTGATACGTTGTCCTGATAAATGTTCAAGACTCTGTGTCACTTCGCTATCCTAGGAAAGAAGGTGGAGCTAGCAAGAAAATAGCAAATAGCAGACATACAGAAATGAGTTTTTTTCAGTCACAAGCAAATAAAAACTGTATGTATAACAGTCTGCTTGCTCGAAATAAATATTAGGACATTGTTTTACAACTTAAAAAAACTTTTTATCTTTACTGAGGTGAATGTTCTTAGCTATATAAAGGTGAATATCCATTGTATTTGTTTAACCACCAAATCTCACGAATAAACAAATGTATGCAAATTGCATAACTCGAAGTGCGTTCAAAATACACTAAAAGCTGTTGAGAGTACACAGCAGTCCAACAATTAGTGACCCCAATTACCGCTATTAATGGTAGTTAGCTTTGTTTCTAGATCAAATAAGTTCCACCCATTTTGAACAATACATTTAAAGCTTTACTTTCGCAGTATCGAATAATAGTATTGTTTATTACTACAATACTAGTAAGTCAGCCTTCTGATGAATATGCTTGAGCTAAATATTCGTGAGCCCATTACATAAATTAACATAAATTTTCGTGAAAACAGTCCGTCAATACATATTATTCACCCGGCAAGTGAGATATCCGGCGGAGCAAGTACTATATATGAAATATTCAGTAGAATATGTTTTAAATAAACTATACAAACATGTGATAATAGCTAGGGTAGAGAAATTTACAAGGTGATTAAAACCACCGATGGTCGGGCTGATCAGAATCCTTATTATTGATATCGTGTAGCTATCATTCGGTTTCAAGTTATATAAGTTTTAAATCTGTAGATTAGTTAGTTCTCGATATAGCCTGTCGTGCGGACAAGCAGACATAAGTGAAATCTGTGATAAAATTATAAAAAAATCAAAATATTTTTTCTTGAAGAAAATCTTACTTAGATAATGCTCATCTAATTATCACCTATATATAATATAAAAATTATTTTACTGTATTTTTATACTATTTATACGTCTTTCTTTATAGCGTAATATATTTAAACGTATCAGAAGACAAACAAGGTTAACTTATCACTTTGTAATAAACAGTATCACCATTATTGCTTTTAAAACCAATAATCATGAAATAATCATCATAGACATTAAGAATGTCTATAAACGAAATGAATCCAATGATCTAAAGTCGATAAGCCTAAATGTGATTAAGTTAATTACATCCCTCTCTCTTCGACAACAACAATAAAGGGAGTGGATGAATAGCGCTATTCAATTATGGCGTCTTAAGAATTAGCAAGATTATAATCTTTTGTCGGCCGAGACAGTAAAACAACTCCAACATTTCCTCTTGATCAGAGTTAATTATCAACTTAGGTATCGCTATTCAAAATGTTCCCTAATTTTCCACTCGAGCGATATATGCAATATAATAAAGTTGTATTGTATTGTGTATCTAGTATAAATGTATATAATTAAAATTTATTTTTAAAATAGTTTACAATATTGTAAAAGCTACCCGAAAATGGATCCTAATAAGAACATTTTTCAAATCCAGTAAAAAGACTTCAAATTTAAATTATGCTTTGATTTTTTAAATAGAATGTTTAATATTAAATTTATTTTTAGTTACCACGGAATATATTAAATTTGCAGCTTATTAGATACATTGGTTATCACAGGAATTAGTCCATCAACATCATTGTTCAAATTGAGGCAAATGAGAAATGGCAAGGCAAGGAATTCATCGGGAGTGTGCCTGTATCCAAAACACCTACCCCTGTAAGTCATCATATGTCCCTAGGAGGGGTAAGGGCTGACGATGGGCGAGCTACCTGGCCTATCAAAGTTCCCACGTACTGATAATCATCTTATTGCAGTTTAGGAAAAAATGTTTACATCTACCTTAGATTTTTTTTTATGTTATTAGACTCCTACATGTCATACTCCTACTACTACCTTTTTATTAAGATATAAATAGCGTAAAATTGAAAACATAGCTCCAACTCTATATTTTACACCCTCTAAGGCCAGACAGTGCTAAATATTTTGCTAAACGTTATATATATATTTCCATACCATTAATATTAAAAGTTTATTTCCTTAAATTATACTTCCATATTATACAATAAGAAAACATAAAACCTTTGTTTCAGTGAGTTTTCAAACATCCTCCTCAAATGAAAGAACATTACCAAAATTTCACTGTTGCCATTAATGTAAAATACAATATTATGCAAGATACTTCGCTTTTGAAAACCTCTCGGAAGATTATGTCATATTTATATGACATTTCCACAGACTTTGTGGTCTAAACCGTCATATTTTAATTACATGGATCTATAGACACCATAAATAACATGACTAAATGTGAGAAAGTGTATAAATCAGTTAGTGATAAAATAACTTAATTGTTTCATAACAGTTAACTGTTTTGTTATTGAAATATAAGTTTCAGTTTATTTTTTAATTGCATGCGTTATAATATTTTTATTTAGCTGTTTGATTGCATACAACGGTAACTTTTAAACTATAGGTCTTTCTTAATGGTTTCTTAACAATTTCAGTCAAATGACTAAAATTTTATAAATATGCTGAATTTTTCTGCTTTATACGAGAAAAATATTGCTGTTTATAACATTTTTAGTTTCTAAGGTTTTATTGAAAATTTTTATTTTACTGTTACTGGTATAGTGATTTAGAAATATAAAATTCTTGAGAATTAAGCGTTGGGTGTTTTTTCACAAAAGAAAATTTATACATATTTTAAACTAAACGTGTTTAATTTGTAGGTAATATATTCTTGAAGGAAACAGGATTTTCCGGACATTTGCCATCATACCGTGATACGTTTCGAAATCTGCAATCTGATCTCTTCTTCAGGTAAATAACTAACTTAACACAGAATTAAAAACTAGTTTAAAAACAAATCATACCAGAGCGTTTTGACACGCGTAAAACTACCACGTGTGTGTGTAAACTTCAATAACTCTTAAACATGCACTTTATAAAAAACAAAACACAACACTAATAACTGAAACTGAACAACAGAATACAGATCATAATATATCTGCATTCGCCGACCAACCACCTACGACAGTTGTGGATTGAACTTGTATTGTTTTGTGTTTAGATATATTGATAAAAATAGCAACGTCACCCCAAAAACACTTGAAACACTGAAAAACTTATATAAAGTTAATATTTGAATAATGAACATTCGCCCTCAGTAAGTACCCATCAATGCTATTGAAGTCAGTTTCAAAGTATAAAAAGGTGATATAAGAAGACAAAGATAATGTGGAAGCAGTTTTCGAGATGTAGGAGGCCGTTATCTTGGCGCTAAGAGATCCCCGGGGGCCTGTTGTTGACACGTCAAAGCGCTGTAAAATGGAAGAGTGTGTCGTTAGTGACAAGTCGTCGTAATTTTCCTTAATCCAACATTCCATTAAAGTTTATTTTAAACATAATATCCCAGTAATTGAACTTATAATTCCAATCTGAAATTGAATGTATTTATTTCTTAAATCTCTGATTTGCTAAAACTTGAATTAATATATTTCATGTATCGGTAAAGAAACAAAAAAAAATATTTTTTAATCCTAATATAGCAAATATAATTTAGAGAACCTTGCGTTAGTTTAATATGTATTAAATTTCACTATTAAGTATTTTCTAATTAAGAACGACAATACTTTCTTCTAAACAGTAAAATTACAATCATGTTTATACTTTGACGAATAGGTAAGAGTATAATGTCTTGTCCATTTATTTCACGTCCAATAGACACTCCCACCTTAGGTATAAACAATTTCAATGAGGCACTATTTAATATTATAAACGGAAAGTGAATAGCTCGTAAAAGTGATAAAACAGGAAAGAGAATCTCTGGAATGCTCGGAGCTAAACACTTACAATGCAATTATTAGGCTTTAAGATTAAAAAGTAAATTTATCACCATCTCAGATATGCTAACTCGAATATGATACATAACCTCAAATTATATAATAATATTTAAAAGTGTCTCTGAACCCATTCCTAAAAAGTAAAACAGAAACATTATTTGCACAAATGTTGGATGACATGTAAGCATCACTGATATATTAGGCCACTGGAAGACTTACCCACTTTAGAAATCCCTTCCTACTCATTTAAGGTTGATGTTTTTGAGTGGAAGCCTTAAAGCTGAAAACCAAAATAAATTTTTAGGTTACATATAAAAGTAACTTTAACGAACATATTATATAATTCGTATAATTTCAGCAGTTAATTTTAATTAACGACACAATAATTTTTAAATTCATACAACATGTTACAAAACTCTAAGAATGATATTTTTATTTACGTAACAAACATAACACACGCTAATAACATTTTAAGTTATTCTGGTATAAATTTTATAGAAACAGGCTAATATTTCCCTTCCGTTCTTTATATCTGAAATACAGAAGTAAGGGAACGGATTTGTACTCATATGAAACGTAAATATTGATTTAAAAAACGAAAACAAGAATAAACATAATTTTACGGGCATACAGCTCAATTGGTTAAAGTACCGTACTAAACAGATTAAAATGTTTATTTTAAATATTTAATTAGTGTATATTTTCTAGGATCTAGGTAACTTAGTTCAATATAAAAATAAACAGTCAGTATTTTATTTTTATTTTCTGAATATGTTTAAAAATAATTAAAATCATAATAATAAACAATTATTGCTCATACATTACACACGAAACTTAATGGTCTAAACAACGAGAGTCACTGTTAGGTACGGGTATGTACAATTTTACCCATCGTGCAATATTCAATGCTATAGGTTAGTTCCACCCCGATACAGGTAAACAGAAATTACATTTTCTTGTCCCACGGGTGATAAGCTTCGCATTGCCTATTAACTTAATTGCAAAAATGTAATGCAAGGATCCAAGTATTTAAAGGATCTCCTGGCACTTTAAATTATGAGATAACATTTTGTTATAAATGGCAATTTATTTAAACATTCGAGTAATGTCCGTGAAAAAATAAATAAACTAATTAACTATACATGTTTAAAATTATTAAGTGCAACAATCTATCTGTTGTTCTATGTATATTAGTTTTAAATTACTTGCAAGAAAATATGAAATCCAAGAAAGCAATAGATTAGGCTAATTTGTGTTCGCCACTTAATTCAAAGCGATTTCACGCTTCACTTTCATCATATCGATTAATAACTCGCTTTCTTTCCTCCAGGACAGGTCATTTGTTATTGCGATTTTCATAAAGTAACAAGGGCATTGAAAAGTTGTTTCTGCTTTCTAATTAATAAAACGCTAAATTGCCAAAAACAAAATCCTGCAGGCATAAACAACATTTGAATGTTATTATTGTAAATACTGTTTAAGACAACAGTATTATTATATTATTAATTAATATATTTAATAATAATAAAATATAAGAATGACATACTCTTTTTGTTTCTTATATTGTGTGTGAAATCAAATAGTATATAAAAAAGCGTGCGGACCTTTTCTTTCCATCCAAAACGACAGCCTCACTCAAGTTACAACAAAGTTTTAAATTTGAAAGAATCCATATTTCCGTTGAGAAACTATCTAGCAACATATAATTTGCTAAAGTATTGCTGCGTAAAGTATTTGGAAAATATCAAACTTTATCGACTGTTGTTCATTAATTTAACTTTATTAACTGGATAGGTTCTAGTAAATTAATATTTTACCGTTTCATACAATTTAATCACTAATAATTGTAAGTACGAGATAGGAACCAGAATTCGTTAGAATTCTGAGTAAATTTATTAACTTATTACTTATTTTAGTATAACTGAAAATTAATTTAATGAAACCGGAACGAAAATTTCCCAAAATAAAAATTTTAATTTAAACAACCTTTGAATGATAGAGAAAACGTTATAGTCCTTCGAGAAGTTTTCAATACTTTTAACTATATTGGTTCTCTGGCCTGTTTCTTATTTATTTATATTTACGATATTAAGGAACGTTCGGTATATCTAGTCACCATCCCTAGTTACCATTATAGTAGGAAGAAATTCCTTCGATACACACTTCCTCCTGACCTAATATTATTATTGTTACATAGTCTAGTAGCAGTTGCTTTTTACCAGCTCTTGAACATGTACTACTATAACTAAGTATCAATCTAGTTTTAGTAGTCAATTTGTTAGTTAGTATTCTTTGCTATATATATACGTGAACCAATATTAATTATAAATCTCATAATTATATGTAAGTGTTTACTGGCTCTACCATTAAAAATACAGAAATAAAACGTGGGAGATATATAGCTTCTTATAAAAACATTTATATATGTATATATATATATATATATATATATATATATATATATATATATATACACACACACACACACACACATATATATATATATATATATATATATATATATATATATATATATACGTAAAACATGGCTGTTAAAAAATGTAATTATCAAAATAAAATTTTTATAAGAAATTAATCTAGTCGGAACTGACTAGGAGGTAAAAATGGTTTAATTTTTTTATTAGAAAGCTGGTAATATACTTAAAGAGTGTATTACCTTACATTTGTTCTTATTTATTTGTCTTAAACAGTATTATACAATAATAACATTAAAATTTTGTTTATGCCTACAGAATGTAGTTTTTTGCACTTATTTTAACTCAGCTCTAGAAACACGACGAGCGTTTTATTAATTAGAAAGCAGAAAAACTTTTCAATGCCCTTGTTACTTTATGAAAATCCCAATAACAAATGACCTGTCCTGGAGGAAAGAAAGCGAGTTATTAATCGATGTGCTGAAAGTGAAGTGTGAAATCGCTTTGGATTAAGTGGCAAACACAAATTAGCCTAATCTACTGCTTTTTTGGATTTCAGATTTTCTTGCAAGTAATTTAAAACTAATATACAGAGAACAACAGGCAGAATGTAACACTTAATAAGTTTTTAACATGTATAGTTAATTAGTTTATTTATTTATTTACGAACGTTGCTCGAATGTTTAAATAAATTGCCATTTATAACAAAATGTTATCTCATAATTTAAAGTGCCAGGAGAATTTAAATACTTGGATCCTTACAATACATTTTTCCAATTAAGTTAATAGGCAATGCGAAGCTTATCACCCGTGAGACGGGAAAATGTAATTTCTGTTTACCTGTATCGGGGTGGAACTAACCTATAGCATTGAATATTGCATGAAGCTTAATTTATATATAGGCAGCACTGAGTTCAATGACAATGACGAACACTTTACTCCATGGAATGTGGTTAAGCTTAGTGAATAGTTTTATGTTATTATAATAGGTAAGAATTATGACAACGGGAAAAATTCAGAAAAAATAAATTTGTAAACCAACTGAGTACTATTATATGACATGTTTTATTGCGTGACACAGTTGGTCATGTAGTCCAATAAAGTAAGCTATTGACTTGAAATGTTTCCAAAACCTGTTACACAACACCTGGCGTGGTGTACTGCCTTGTATTGCTGTTGAACAAATAGTCATGTCTTATAAGTATATAAGTATTTTCTAACAGGTGAGATTTTTTTATTGTGGATAGAGATTAATCAAAATAGGATATATTTATTAAGTGCTTGATTCCGAAGTCCAGCTTACAAATATAATAACATGTATTTATATCACCTTAATATGTAATGCAGCCGTAGTTTTGTTCACTAATTAATACTGAAAAATGATGTTAATTTTAATGTTAGAATCTAGTGAGATCATATTTTTTAAGTGTGAGACCATGATGAATGTTGCTCTATACGCGACATATTTTAAATGAATAAGTAGATTTTAAAAATAATGCAATATAATTTAATAATTTGTCATAACATCAAAAAATTTAACATAAATTACAATTATTTATTGAGTTATTATTATTAGTAGAACGGAAAAATATAATATATGTCCCTCTTTAGATATCAAACCTGGTATACTTACATGAATACTTAAGCTATTGCGGCTCCTAAACCTTAATTTGTAAAGTAAGTGGTATTTGTACTGAATGGATTGGCTGCAAGGACAATGTATCCAAGAAAAACCAGTTTATGTAATGCGAGAATGGGTATGTAAACACCTAAAATTTATACATTGTATAAGGTATTGAAAGTAATGTAATATGATAAGGATTTAAACTAAAACTTACATTTAATGTTTAACGTTGGTAATAACTGTTTAAGGCTATATAAAATTATCTAAGCACAAATTGATCTTCATTAAAGGTGATCGGGAGTAAACACCTAATGGAGTCAGTAACAACATATTGCAATAATTGAAAATTATCTTCTATTATCAACTACTAGCTGTAATGAAACCATAAGTAATTGTGTAATTATTTCTGGAAATAAAATTTCCACTGAATTACCAATCGTCAGCTAACAATATCTTTATAAATACATCCTTAAAGTACTAATTTTTAGTCTCAATTTAGTTATCTGATAGCGAAACCTGTATGCCAGAGATATCATCAGAGAAACGAAATTAAACTATCATATTTTTAACTTTTCAATTACATCCCAAGAAAACCACCACCAGAAATAATGTAGCTAACTATCGATTTCATAGATGGAAAAGTCTCGGTTTTAAACAAAACAAGGTTGAGTGCTTATACAATGCACATTGAATCACGGCTCTTAAATTATAATGTTTGACAACTTTTCAGATTGAAATAATGATAGTTTATTTCGGAATATTGAGTACATCATACAAAATTATGTTGCTTAACAAGACAGATATTGAACACTATAATGTTTTATTAGGTCTTTCATATAATTCACATATTTAGAGTACGTATAAGCTGATGAAGTAAAGTAAGCTAAAACTTTTAGAATAAGGTTAAATTACATTGATATAATAACATATTTTAATATATTAATAAATATTGATATAATAGGTCAACAGGATTGGATGTTATAGGTATGTTCACGTAAAAGAAGTGTAGAAGTTTCGTTGTTATGATCCAGAAAAGATTAATAATGTTTTAGGCCAAAGTTAGGATTTTAATATTTCTTTAAAAATTATATAATAGAAGTATAATTTATTTTTGTAAGATTATGTACAAGAACTTTTAAATAGCAGTATATAAAAAACAAGTGTGCTGTGGTACTCTACATGAAGTGTGAAGACTATGATGTTACTACACTAATAGGCTTAGAGCTAAGAAGATAACTTGCCCTAAGGGAGATAGATGAAGTACAGTTAGTCCCTTACTCTATTACATCAGGTACAACACTGCGGAACTATAGTATAGTATGTTTTCACATAAATACAAATGTATTGTGCAAGATATATAAAGTGTCCAGACCATGATGCTACTATACTAATAGCTTATGGCTAAGGAGATAACTTTCCCTAAGATAGACAAATGAAATACAGTTAGTCCCTTACTCTATTACATTGGTTACAACAATGAACATTTGACTATAGTATATTATGTTTTACCATAAATACAAATGTGTTGTGCAAGATATATAAAGTGTCCAGAACACGATGCTACTATACTAATGGCTTATGGCTAAGGAGATAACTTTACCTAAGGGAGACAAATGAAGTACAGTTAGTCCCTTACTCTATTACATTGGTTACATCAATGAACATGAAACTATAGTATAATATGTTTTCACATAAATACAAGTGTATTGTGCAATACAAATTGGTATATATCTACTAAATTTTGAAATCAGTAATGATCTGTATAAACCAAAATTGCTCATTATATTTTTGGATTATGTTGTTCTAACATTAAATTAATAGTTGTGTTAGTCCTACATATTAACGACAGTTAATAGTCGTACTAAAACTATGCACTTTGTTTATATAAAGTCCGGAGTAAGTTTTAGAGCTATTCTCTCCCTTCTGGTTCAAGAGACACTTAATAACTTTTACGATTAGCATAATACAATTCTGCAGATAATCGCAGTACCCACTTGGGTTGATTATTATTCACAAGTACCCTAGGCAGTTGAGTTAGGAAACCGCACAGACATCAAAAGGTGTTCGATATCAATCTTTGGTCAGTGTATGCTCCATGGCACCTTACTCGTATTGTCTGAGCGTTAATGAAGTCTATCACTCGAGGGGCTAGAAAGATGACATTTTGGTAATCTCTACGTTATCTCGAGAAAGAATTGATATATAAACTTCATACTAGGTATAAAGTTCATTTCTATACGGATCATCGAATTCGGTTATGGTGCAAGTCACTCAGTGAGATATGGCTGAGCGTTAACGAATATTTTAACATTATTGTACGTACTTGGTAACTTCAATGGTAAAATAAAAATCAGAGAATAGATATATTTTTAAACAATATAAATACAAACATAAGACACTTTAACATAAGTGATAGTAGTATAAATACAATAACATAAGACCAAGTAAGGTTGAAATTTTGTTTACGAGTAAGATTTTATATGTGTTAGCAACTTTATTAATAGATAAAAATAAGCTCTCTTAACTTAATGTTCTACATTTTGTACAAATTTGTTGATTAATATTACAATTTTGGTTTTTTCCTTCTATAAACATATTCCGTTTTATAATAATTGATATTCTCCTAACTAAATTTGGCATCGGCATGTTTATGAATTATATTTATGCAATATATTTATTTAAGTGTACTAATGTTACTTTATGTTTTACCCTATTGCGCGTGTTTATGTGATAGGTTTTCAATTAAGTAAAACTTAAAACATATCAAGTTCCATCTATTTAAATTAGTTTTCAAAAGTAAAGCCATATATCATATCATCCATATATCATCAGCCATATAACATTGTAACCAGAATTCATATGCGACAGAAATGAATGAGTGAACTACATTATTCAAACTCAGGAGATGAAGTAACACGGAGCCAGGTGTTACATGTGACATGAGTGAGGAGACTTTACACAAGATGGAGACACAAACTTTTTCAGCTGTGAAACATCAATGATTTATTTTCAACTTTTATTGATCAAGAGAAGAAATTCTAACTTGTTCTTATAGAATAAAGAGGCCGGACTATCCACATATAAAATTTCATCATTTCATTCCAAGAACAAATGGCGTTCTTTAAGTAATCTCCTAAACATACTGAGTTTACAAGTCGTAGATGGTTGAAATTTATCGTAGACTTTGAGACAGGAGCGACTGTTAAGTTATGTTTTAAATTTGCGAAATCAATGCACTCTAGTCCACAGCAAAGGGCATATATATCTTTTTTATTAATTTACATATTTTCGAAAACTAAATGAATGCAGAAAATCTCAACATGTGTTTGTATTCAAAAATAGGTAATAAGAAAATAATTATATAAAATGCTCATCTTTTAAGATCGTAAATTATTTTTATGCTGCTTGTTGTCCTTATGTATTAAAATTATATAGCAAATTAGAATTTTGTAGGCAAAGTAGGACCTAGTAATATTTAAAACAAACAAGTAAGATATGAAAGATATGGTATTATACCTTGTCAAGACCGTTTCAAATGGTCTACGTGCCTACCACATATTTTAGAACAACATTTTCATCATGAGAGGGTAAAACATGATATTGCTACACATAGTTTGTCAAAAGTAAAAAATAAAAATAACATGTACACCAAAAAAAAGAATAGGAAAAAAAAGAAACATTAAGACCTACCATCATGTAAATTTTGACGAGATGTTGCAGCAAATTTTAGCTCTTTATACAGTTCAGTGGATTTGGACCGTGGGAACTATAGTAAGAACTGTGGACATATATTCCTAAAGGAAATATATTTAATTTCAAAGGGAGCCTATTTAATTTTATACTTTCAGACAAATATGAAATAATAATTGTACAGTTGCGTGGAAAGGCATAATGTACTTTCAAATGCATAATGAAATTTGGAATGAGAAAGTAATACTGTGTCTGTTAATCGATTACGAATAATAACCGGAATAAACTAATAACAGAACGAAGATAACCTCAATTTCTAGGAAGACCTCAAGAGACGCAAAGCTCGGTTGCAATCATTGTGACAAAGCAATATCCGAGCTGAAGCGAGCTGGTCTCTTTCTGTATCAGACACCCGTCACACTGAGCCACCTTCCGGGTATTACTGAACAATCGGTATCACCTCTGGGTTTCCGTTGTTAAGTTCACTAACAATTATATTTTAGGCTCATCTAACTTTTTTTTGAAAACTCATTATAAATTTATTACATTAATTTGATAGATAGCAGGATATCAGAAATTAGCAACAGTTGCACTTTAAAAAACTGAAACACTGGTGAACGTCTCGTGTACTACGTAACTAAGCAAGAACATATATTGTTAAAGTTTTAGGAATTTTAACTGTTTAATATAAAACATATACCTTTGTATTCGTGTATATTAGAGGGTTTTATATATGAGATGGGTTATTAGTGATAAATCTTAACTATTATTAACATGATAAGCCCCTACAACTGTACAGTATTAATAAAAAACCCGTATCAACTCTAGGTTTATACTGCTAAGTGCAGTATATGTGATACTTAGATGCTAAAACAAGTCATGACGATTGACAGCACACATACATGCTCAGTCTGATACAAAATCATAACACAAGAAGTTAAAAAATTAGGTTTCTTTCTATATTCATCTAACCTTGCATTTAAAACTAACTTTTTCAGGGTTTATTGGATATACATTTTTTGAAAACATAACAGAATTTAGAATATTTTCCAGTGTCTCAATTTATACAAACTAAAAAATACGGTTCATGTACTTTAAACACCCTCTTTTTGTATGTGTAAATCCAAAAACTTATTTTACATTCTAGTATTAAAAAAAAACTAAACTTCTATTAACTATGGTAACCTTTGCAATCACATTTGCACAACTTTCAGCTATAAATATTACCTTTTATATGATAAAACCTTAAAACAGTACATATTAAAGAGCGCAAGTACTTAAAAATATTATTTTAATTGTAAATTACACAGATTGGAAACATTCAAAAGATTATTTATGGTTAAACAAAACATTTTAATGAATAAATTACTGTTGTTTCCATAGTGTATTTGTACGCATTCTTGTAACGCTAACGACCTACAAGATTTCGTAACGACTCAGTGGTAAGGCCCCGCTGCAATTACCGGATACAAGAGTTCTAGACGGAAATGACGTCATCAAGAGGCCACTGAACGATGCTCATTACACAGAGTGGCCAAGGCCATGTTCACTTGAATGTTAATTTTATGTGTTTAATTACAATTTTATAAAAGCTACTCATGTCAAAATTATGCATCCAACTAAGTTTAAAATTTTCTTGTAATCTATACGTTTTTTTTTATATTTAAAAATTAAGTAAAAGAAGTTTGTCATAATTAACAGAATAACTAATAAATACATTGAAATATCTAAAACAAAACTAATGAATGCATATTAATTATGTAAACCTCTCATAATTTGTGATTAAAAATAAGGTAAAATTCTATTAAGTGTAACATTTTTCTTATTGGACTTAAACGAAGATGGATGTTAGTACAACTAGATCTTAACTAGAGCAGCTCGCATCAATATAATCCAAATAAGTGTTGCCAAATCGCTGCTGCCCACCAGCTGTTTCCACTATGAAGGTGCTATGATCATATACTGTCTTTTATTTTCACGTGTAGTATGCAATAATGATGAATGAAATGAAATGTAAGTATTTTTATTTATAGTAACGGCTCGTAATGGTGTTTATAGCAAAGTATTTTGGGACGGATCAGTAATTGTCCATGCACATAAAACTGGCAGCAGTGCTAAACACGGGGTGTAGAGCAAGGATTCAAATTCACAGTCACCATCGTGTGAGATCTTCTAGTGCTTTTTATAACAGCACGAAATTACCATCACATTGTGAGCATACCTGTAATCAAGGTTACAAAAAAGTATAGTTAGTACTCTAACTTTTAAGATTGAATTCCGTTAAAACATTATCCTAGTTTATTTTATTTATTACATCTTTTTAATACATTTTCTTTATCCACGTTCTTAAGTCACTTCAAATCTTTAATATATGCCCAAAGCACATTATTTATTGAAATATTAATAGCATTCGTACAAAAAAAACTTGAAGTCACAGCGGTGTTTCATTTGGAATATCGCGCTTTAAATGAAGTAATTCTGAAACTGGAAACAGGTACTTGTATCGTTCTTGGTTTTCAGCTGATGATATGTGCCATGTGGTTAAAGAATATTTCAAATTGATCGACCAACATTCCATAATCACAAATAGGAACTTAGTTCATATGGTTTAGTTCTCTTAGTTCTCTTTAATTTTTTTGTATTCAGAATACTGAGGTTTATTTTATTTTTATGATCTCGGAGTGTAGCAAATAAATATTTGGCATAAAATAATGTATTTGTTCAGAATACAAGATGTGTGCGAATACGATATAATATGTAAAATATTAGCATTGTTTACCTCTAGTGATATACTTTATTTACCTAATTGCTGATAGTGACTATTTATTTAATATAAATGAATAAATATATACATACATATACATATGCATATATATATATATATATATATATATATATATATATACATAAATTTGTGTGTGTACTTCATTTATTTTAGTTTAGGGTCACATCAAATATTGAATACTATGTTCTGTTTCCTTTAAGTTATACTTATAAATATTATTTTCCTTCACTTCATTTTTGACAAAAAGCAACGGAGTTACACCGTTGAGTGACTAACATTTACAGTGATCCTACTTGAAAGTGATAGGCTATAATTCAGCTATGGCTAAGAATGCTGCGAGTTAATTAACTGAAGGGAGTCGTCTTGCAGATCCTTGTTGGAGCTTTGTGGTGTGTGACTGAACGACCAACTTTAGTGTTCCAAGTTTCATTGTCCTCGATTGCTAGAAATAAGCTCGTACAACTGTTACTTTTATTTAAGGAGATGTAAGGTCTATTCTTGCTTACTGGTAGCAACACGTGTCATTTATTCAGAAAAAGATTTACTCATGTTTAAAATATTAAGTAAGAAATTACTTTATAAAAATAATATATTTTGCTGTCCCGAAGACATTTCTTTGATGTTTCGTGATATTTCCTGATATGTGTTAGCGTATAAAGATTCCTTTCGCCCGTATTCTGGCGGACTGTACTCACGATAACTGGCGAACCAGAACAATAGAATAAATAATTTATATTTACAGTGAAACTCTATATATATTACAAAGTGACGTTTTTATGGGGAACTAATTTAATTTGGTAATGAGATAAAAATTTAACAGTTTACCTAGGTCTTGGTACAGGAATGTTACTTTAATTTCCTAATCACACTTTATATCCATTACCTGTATTTGTTTCATAACCTCATCTCATATAAGATATTATTACAACTCTGTACAAATGAATAGAGGGAAGAGGCAATATTCTCATAGAGCCAAACAAAGATAAGATGTACATTAACAGAACAAAATGCTTTTGTAAAACTACTACCAAGATCAATATTATTCTATAAGCTCTCATGCCCCCACCTTCCCCCAATAAACAGTCCCATATTTTTACAAACAATTCACAAGAGCAAAATATAAAAAGCAAATTAGTTTTCCAGGACTTCCTATTATACAATGCTATATATTAAACAATGCATATTGTTCTTGTAATTAATTTTACTTGTGTAATTCACGTTGTGGTAGAGAAAATATTTAATGTCCAACTGAGAGGAAATAATACCAATAAAACAAGCGAATAATTTGTATACAATTGTCGGAAATTGTATTCATCACCGACAAAGGAAAGAGCGATATTATCAAAGACTCTGAATGGAGACTGTAATAGAGTTGGGGATTCAGGGGTTTCCCTTTGTATTCAAGTAATGGATTGCTTTTAAACATTGTGTTTCTCAATTAATTGAAAAACATCATTTTGATGTCATTGTTTTAATGTCTTAATAAACTTTAAGTTAAGTGTGATGAGCACACGTTGTTTCTGTACGAAGTGTCCATCTATGTGAGCACTTATACGTACTAAATCATTTTCTATTGTTTAATATTGACTGGGATAATATAATTCAATATAGGCATTCTTGTATTGCTTCTCAAACGGAAATAATATTGAAGCAAATTTGTATAACCTTTATATATCTATAAAGGACACAATAATATCAACATGTATTTCGGAGTTCAAAATTTAGTGAAATAAAGGTGTTTAAAGAAGGGTTTATACACCTTTGGTATTTTAATCGGTTATAATAAAGCGGAAGACGGCACAAATAATTAGCAAGTTTTGATTGACGTCCCTAAGAATCGAACCAGCGAACCCTCGGTTAAAGAGCAACATCCTTGCTCGTACACAATAAAGAAGATCAAATGTTAAAAAGTACACAATAATATAAACTTATCAATGATTAAAAAACGTTAAAGTGAAAATGGGCAGTAAAAAAATAAGATATAGAGTTAAAATTTTTAAGCAGTAGACATATATTTTATTCAGTTCAACGATTAAAAATAGTATTTTAATTCAGAATATATATGCATTTGCATTCAAAGTATATAAAACCAGTGTTATATACTATATATGCATTTGCATTCAAAGTATATAAAACCAGTGTTATATACTATATATGCATTTGCATAAAAAGTATATAAAACCAGTGTTATATAACATCAAAGTCATGTGGGAATCCTTTAAAGGCGAGTATGCTAAAATAAAGGCAACTGCTACTATTTACACACCCTGAAGAGTACATCCTCGGAGAAGAGTATCAAGGAGGTTTCGTTACTTACAACGAGGCAAATCATTGTTCACACACTTACATTCTTTAATATTTCTTCCTCAGAGTGAGGCGTTCAACACATGTTAGTATGAAACTACCATCAATATATATATATATATATATATATATATATATATATATATATATATATATGTATATATATATCCGCCTGTGCAGGTTAGTTAAAGAGGGAGGAACTGTATCGGGATTGTCTAAAGTTTAGCCAACTAACAACCAAAATTATGACGACAATTATCAAAACAAATTATTTATCAATAGTTAATAGATTTTTCCTGTTTTCGTCTATTTTCTTTATTAAATTTATTTCCAACTGTATTACTATTATGGAATGTAATAGATAATACAATATTCAATAGCAAAATTGAAACGGAAAAGGGTATGACTAATAAGTGATAGCAACATAGCCTACATGATGATTTCTTATGTCACTATGAAAGACGTTCATGCTATAACAGATATAAATACTTTGCAATAACAACAGTTATTGTATAAACTCAATAGGAAAATGTACCGACGTAGGATTGCGCCACAACATGTGCAACGTAGAAGGCTTTGCTAACCTTCAATTTGAGCTCTTCTAACTCGCCTTAGATAGGGGAAGTATAATCATAACCTCTTGAAGTAGGGTGAAAATTAAAACATCTGAAAAGTGAGCTTTTTTCTATATTTCAACTAACTTCACGCAATAGATGGTAATTTTGGTCTCTTTCACCCTTTGTGTAATAGAAGGCGCAGATCAGCAAGGAAAACTTACAATCATAAAAATCTATATAAATAAAAATGAATTTCCGTTCGTTAGTCTCGCTAAAACTCGAGAACGGCTGAACCGATTTGGCTAATTTTGGTCTTGAAATGTTCATGGAAGTCAAGGGAAGGTTTAAACGATGAATATATAACACAATTGCAAGGAAAATACTAAAAACGACAATTTGATTTTCCCATACAAACTGTTCTTACCTGTCAAACGTTTGATTGATGTTCATGTTAAACTTAATTTAATTTAACAGCTGTAACAAATACAAATGACGAAGTGTCTCAGTATCATATGTTTACTTACTACTGCATGCAACTTTTGGTAAAACAGCTGTCGCCATTATAGGTTAACCTTATTAGTGAAAAAAAAAACATTAATATCAGATACTGTTTACAATGCCGAGAAGAAAACGACCTAACATAGGTCGTCGAAGTAGATCGAATGTGCGGCGAGCTACTTCACGCGCTAATCGCACTGATGACCAGCAAGAGACTGAGAATGATAACAGTCGTATTGGTATGGCACATTTGCGTTCTACAGTAAATCAGAATGAAGTGGATAGACAAAGAATTGCAACGAGTTCGGGCACATCGATCACAACAGCAGCGAGTCCGGGAAAAGGAAATTGACCGATTCCGCAAACGCAATGCTCCTGTAAACCTGGAACGAGCAGCATTCTCCTACGATCCAGAAATCGATTATAGTGCCGACAAATCAAATTAAACATATATTGATCAACATTTATGGTAAGAAACATATTTTCTTAAATTTCTCGGCACTTGAATCGTTAAACAATATAACTTTCGAATGATAAGGGTTAAAATTAAATGTTAAACTTCACCTCTATATCTAAATTATTTATAAAGCCGGCTTGCTAATGATGACTTCACTTTGCTCGCTAGGACCTGACGGCGTGGCGGGAGGCCTCGGTGACTTGGACAAGTCTGGCACAGCCAGAATATTGCTGATGTGCTCTTGACTTTCTCCTATTTCATCCAACGAGATTGACGGCGCGGCGTGGCGGGAGGCTTCGGTAACTCGGACAAGTTTGGCACAGCCAGAATATTGCCGATGTTGTGCTCCTGATTTTCTTCTATCTCATCCAAATATTTTAATTCTTCACCAGTTAAATTAAGTTCTAAAAATGTTATTCCTTTAGATGATGATGATGATAGCATTGTTGAGACGAACTTCGGTTTTGATAACAATTGTTGTTTCACTTGATTTTTTTATTCCTTGGCCCTGTTAATTCTTATTATGCGGCTCAAATTGTGACCACACTTGATACAAAAGTTGAAAGTATCAGCGGTTATTGTTAAACATTCGTCGCATCTTAACAATGTTTTAGTGCAACTGGGACAGGTAGTTGTTTTATTTTGCCGTTCTATCCACTTTTTGCAAAAGGGACAATGCATTGTAAAAGTTCTTCTTCTATATAAACAAATCAATCAATCAGTTTAAATGAAAGTGACTATCATGTTACAAACGAATTCAGCCAATTATAAAAACAAAGCGATCTGACACTTGATCTGACAGAAATTTAAAACACCTTTTTAAAGACACCTTTATGTTTTTTTTTTATTAATTATTTTGGTACTGTTCAACACCTGCGGTGTAGAAGGCGCTGTATTAATTGAATTTTGAACAGTTCTAAGATGCCATAGCATGGCCTATACTATGATTATTATGATACCTTTATAAAGTTACCGGTTCTGCAATACATTATTAGGGTTTAAATTAATATGGTTTATGTTAAGAGGTAAGTGAAACGAAGTTCACCGGGTCATCTAGTATTGTATAAATGTTAAATATCAAAACCGTAATTAACATAAACGCATTTCTACTGTAAATATATGATCACCTGTATATAGTTACGCTTCAATTGTGTGACTATTATATATATATATATATATATATATATATATATATATATATATATATATGTTCACGTACAGGCCTGTTCAAGTCATCTAATCACTTCACAAGGAGGTTCTGCATAGACATGACCTTACCGGTCTGTTCAAGATAAAGCCAAGTTTATCTCTCAATCTCCCTTGAGGACGTGCTGAGATCAATTAGCTCTGTCCACACAAAGGGAGTCAACTACAACAGTCCATTAGGTGTCCCTTATAGGCTCTGAGCTCGTCAATATTTGACAAAGAAACGATGGTGGTTGAATCAGAGATGCAATTTAATATAAACATTATATTTTAATATTAAATTTATATAAAAAATTTTAACATATTTAATTATATTATTTTTAATTTTTCTATCACTTTTTTTAATTTAACATTCTGTAACTTATGATGTAATAATTTGTGTACGA
The DNA here is from genome assembly GCF_021130785.1 of Homalodisca vitripennis. Taxonomy (NCBI): domain Eukaryota; kingdom Metazoa; phylum Arthropoda; class Insecta; order Hemiptera; family Cicadellidae; genus Homalodisca; species Homalodisca vitripennis. The sequence continues at coordinate 223,496,385 of NC_060207.1, forward strand.
TAATTTGACAAAATATTTTCTCTTTGTTATAAGAAATCTAGACTTTAAAGGGTTTTTTGCATATAAGTTTTCTTGTAAAGAGCTAAACCATAAGTTTCATTAAGTGTATTAAATTGTTAAATATTTTGTTTTGTATTTTTATATAGCATATTTAATATATAATATCAATTTGTTGAACAGGCAATTTAATTCAATCGGAGATATACTTTGATACCAGTTGTATAGGAATAAATAATGTAGTATTTTATTAATTGTTCTCCACAACAAAACATTAAAATTAAATTTCATTAAAACTTACATCAATTCGAAACTACCCAGAAAGGCATCAAGCACTATCCAACTTGTAAGTAGAACAAAACTTGACCTAAATCATCATTTTAAATATACTCGTGCCATCCTTTCACTAATATGAAACTGTGACAAAATTTTATATATATATATATATATATATATATATATATATATATATATATATATATATATATATATAAGTAGATATGAATATGAGGGTTCTAGCGCACTTTTGGGACAGTCAGAAAATCAACGTAAAATACTGTTTAAAGGATAATAAACTAATCTGTAAATCACGAATGTTAAATAACCGAATCTTTAGCTGTTTTACTGTTCAATGTAGGCTTCTAATTTCTTAGCTGTTTTAATGAAAAAATCCAGAAATCTTAATGAAAAATCTATAAACGGAAAAAATGAAATTTGCTAACAATCACTCGAGAAGTCGGGGAGAATCTGAGTAAAACCGCATTCTTTTCACGAGGTTCTTCATTTACTTTCTCCAAATGTACTATAAAATCATCAAAGATTTCAGGTTTAAAATCGTAGTCAAATTCAATGTCTAAATAGTGAAAGATTATAGGTAAAATCTTCTCATAATAAACGTGTGTATTTAAACCTACAAACCTAATGTATTCTTTGAAAAGGAAAATAATTTTGTCAACGGTTCCAAGAGATAAGTAAAAATTTTTGTTCTTTTTTCTAAATTCTGAGACAAATTTTGTTTGCTTCTTATCTCCATATTGTAATTTTCTAAGCAGATTATTCAAATGTGTTAGCTTATTTCGAAATTTCTTAGGTTTAGGTCTTTCATACAAAATTAAATTACAATCTCTACAAACTAATCTTTTATCAATAATTTCTCCTCTATTATAACACTTGTAACAGTTGGCATTATACTCTTCCATTTTTACAAAAAGAATAAATGGAAGCTATGGAACTAAGTCTGCCGAGATATAAATTTTTCAACGCAAATGTTTATGTTTATATTTCAACTACCGAGATAAAAAGAAATGATTTTATTTTATTATTCAACTATTTAGGATATTTTGTCTATGATTACAAAGATTATTACGGAAGAAATCGAGATTTTTCATCAGCGAAAGAGTATATTTTTAAAGTTTTAGAAGGAATGAAAGAGAACAATATGAACATCATTAACTACTGAATTTCTCTAATATCGTTCTTAATCACATCATAGGCTAAAAATTTCTCAGAAACCACAACCACATAACAAATCGCGTTTGTAACAGCATTTTGAAAATCCATATTGATAATTATATCGTTCTTTGAACCAGAAATATTTGTCAAACTCTTTGTTGTATCAATGACATAAATAGGTCTATTCGCTAAAAATTCTTTAGGATTGTAATACATTTCCATATTTTTGTAGTAAACTTTCTTAAAATCTTGATACATCTGATACATGATTCTGAAAAGACCACCGGAAATGTTTAAATTTTGTAATTCATCTGGATAATAAGAACCATTCAATTTTACTCTGATATTTTTTACATCCAAACTATCAAACTTTGAAGGATTTTTTTCTTGATTATTCTGTCTATCTGTTTGAAAACCTATAATAACGAACTTGGGATTGAAGATATTTCTATAAATATTTGTGATATCGAACGAATAAGTTGTTCCGGAAATACCTTTTTGTTCAATACATTGCCAATCTAGAAAATTAAACATAATGTTTTGACTTTTTGTAATTTCATCAATCAACCTAATTTTACTCGTGGTTTTATAATCAATCATTGGAACTCTAATAAAAAAATCTGTAATTGTTATTTTTCCATCAACAGGCATAACATTTCCAGTTGCAGTCTTCAGAATCACATCATCGTCTTCTGCTCTTATAAAACTTAGATAAAATCCTCCTTTATAGATCGGAATAGTAACATTTTCAAAAAATCCTAATCCAAAATGAGATAAATTTCCAGCTGCTTCAAAAACACCAAATTTAAAATCTGATTCAAAGCCATTAGAAGTTTGAGAAATAACATCACTTTTTGAATACGAAATAGTTCCTTTAATTGTGCTTAATTGGCCACAGTTTTCGACTTCTTCTATCAATTTATTGTGTTTTCTTACTTCAATCTTAGAAAATAAAAACGGTATAAAATTATCGATTAATCTAACATTATCAGTTCCAAGATATGCTTGACCATCTTGTTTTGTTAAAGTTCCAGAAATATAAAACTGGAAGTTAGACGAGCAAAAGTTATCTCCAAAATCAATATTAAACTCAGTTCTTTTATTCGGTTCATTCAAATGTTGTTTACTAATTGGATAGAAATTTTTAAACTCCGCCCTTTCAATATCGCCTGAATACTTTTTGTAGTCCACCATTTAATAGGAGAAAATTTCAAAATTCTTTTACGAAAATTTTAGTCATGTATAAGTGGATAAGAAAAGATAAAACTCAAACTATTATCTACATTTTGAATAATTTGTGTACCAAATACGTCAAAAATATTTTGTGAATCCATATTTATTAAGCAATAATTTGTTAACAACTTCTTTAAAATCTTTACCAGTACTCAGTTCATTCAAAACAAAAACACATAAATGACCACAAATTGGGGGATCTTTATAGTCTTGAATCTGAGAATCATTGTAGTAGACGCTTGATTTTTTCAAATATTTAATCAATTCTATAGGTGGTTTGTCCTCAATTCTTCCATACGAATCAAAATAAGATGTATTCTTATCATTTTTATAATAACAAACCCAATGCGTTCCACTCCCCAAAATCGAGTCTAAATTCACAATTCCACATTCGAATTTCTTAACTTTTTCAGGTAATGTATCTCTCATGAAAATTCCTCTAAAATGTTTAATGTTTTTGCAGAGTTCTTCCAATTCACCGAATGTTAATGGTTCAAATTTTTTTTAATGTTTGTTTTCACGTAATTCAAAGTTTTTTCATCTAATCCAGATCCTGTAACATCTTCCAACTCTTTATCTAACCAATTTAAAATGTTTCGAACAATAGGAATCACATCTTTTTTAACGATTGGAGCAGCTTTACGAACATAAGGAACAACATTTTTAACAACTGGAATATTTTCTCCAAAATCTAATAAATCTTTCAAAAGTCCACCATTTTTAAGTTCTTTCAACTGATTATAAGAAAATTCTATTCTGGTTCCTTTATTGTTTTTCTTATGTTTTTCGAGTTTATTGTATTGTCTATTTGTTAAAAATATCTTATCTTCGCCATTTTTTAGTTGATCTATTTTAAATTGAATACTAACGGGTATTTTTTTCTTAAAAGCGGATTTTATTTTTTCTTTCTGATTTTTGCTGAAATTTACGTTCACCTCCATTTATATAGTTAAAATTTCAAGTTCTCTTCAATTCCCATTCCTAGTTTTCTCTTCAAAAACATTGCTCCAACTGTTGGAAGTGCAACAAATCTTTCACCTAAACTAGCATCTTTTGATAAAAATCTATCCATTGCCTTATCTTGCAAAACTTTATCCGCAATATGTCTGGAATTTGTGTCTCTATGTTTTGCATAAAAAATATCGTGTTCCATAGCAGCTTGATCTAATTTATTTATACCAGGATCTCCTCTTTGTAGTCTTTTTTCGAGTTTTGTGCCAGGCCCCAGATACTGATAAGTTGGTACGTGTAATTCAAAAGGTAAATTGTTGATAAAATCATTCAAAAAGTCCGCTACCTTCAATCATAGATGAACTTATTGCTGGCAAAACTCGCTTTAAATATTTAATTCCATCAGGTTTTTCAATCAATTCATCAAGTTTGTTCGAAATAAAATCTTTAATCGCTTTCTTTTCGTTCAAAAAATTGTTGTTTCCAGCCTTCTCTTGAGCATAAATATAATTAATAATTCCATCGAGTTTTGTCAAATCGTCGATATATCTGTACTCAATCTTATTATCATTGTATTTTCTTACACCTGATCCTTCGATTCGTTTTTCCCAAATTGGTTTAATCAAATTGATATATTTTTTACCTCTACTTGACTTAGGCTTCTTAGTAGATGGATCATTATTTTTGTAAATTGAGTCAGATTCCCATAAAATTTCTGTATACTTTTTCAAATCTTCTTCAGAATATAAATTATCTTTTGGAGCGTCATAGTCTGTTAATAATCTCCATAAACCTTGAGTTCCTTCATATGTTTTTTCATTAATAATGATATCATTATGTTCAAAATTCACGGGCAAATTTCCAATCATAAAACTTTTCTTTTTTTTATCCCAATACAAACCAAATTTATCATCTTTTACTCTAGGAAGGAATTTTTTACCAATTTCACCAATTATTATATCCGTTGTTCCAGGACTTATTGGTTCAACTATGGTAGAGTCTTCAATGATTCGAGGTCTAAATGGTGTTGAAGATGGTAATTTTGGCAATTCAAACTCTTCTACTTCAGATTCTGGAATCGAAATATCGGCAAATTGTCGTACAACTGGAACCAAATTCATTAAATTTTGATTATCGCTTAAAACATTTTCAATTTTGCCCTCAACATTTTTTATTGCAGAAGTTACAGGTTGATTAATTTTTTGAATAAGTTCTTGTTCTTCTTCATCAATTCGAATCTGTTCTTTAAATTCTTTGATTAATTTCTTTTCGATTTGATCAAGTTTTTTCGCTTCTTCAGAAGTTACGTTCACCATTTATTTAGGAAAATTTTGAAACGTGGAACACGAAACGTGGAACGTAAAAACGTGAACGTGGAACGTAAAAACGTGAACAGATTTACCGTTTTTCAGTTGTTTTCATAATGTAAATAAAAAGTAAAGATAATGTAAAAATAATTGTAACAAATATTTTATCAAGTAGATTTGCCAGACCACTGAGCAGCATTTATATTAGAAAATTTATTCAAATATTTACCAATTTTAGGCTTCAAAGTTAAATTAATAGTTAAAAATCCATAGTCTTCTTTCCAAATTTTATCACATAATTCATTAAAGTGGTTAAAACTCATATCAGATCCCACATAATTGTTGTAAATCTTTCTCGAATAGTGATCGTCTTGCTTAAAAACACACAACATATTCAAATTATTTCTAATAACTTGTTTATCAACCTTTGAAAAGCATTGGGAAAGATAGATACAAGAGATATTTTTGTGACGAGACATTACGAAATATTCCTTAATAACGTCTTGATTTTCTAAAATACAGTCATCGAAAACGATTAACGATAAGTTCTCCTTATTGTATAGGATTTAGTGAGAAGAACATAACAAAATATTATGGTTTAAACAAAGGATATTATACTTTCGATCAAATAAAAAATTCCCTTAAAAATTATCTGAAAACATTCAAACAATCAGATAAATCTTTAAACTTTGACGAAAACAAGTTTGAAATGCAAAAAAATTATCTCTCTAATAAAATTCAAATAAAATCACCAGTAAGAATAATGTTTTCAGCAATTATTGTAGATTTGTTAGGGTTTGTTCAAGAAACTATTGAGCCAAATCAGGTATATTTAGGAAATAAAACCCCAAAATTTAGACCTTTCGATGTAATTGAAGTGCACTGCTATCTCGTTGAACCTAGTTTTGAAAATCATACCGAACATTTACACAAAGAATCTGAAATTTTGTACACTTTTTTCCCAAATGTTGCTTATGGATCAAAAATCAGTGAAAAACCGAATGAAATCGATTATATTCCAATTAGAAAAAATATTAAAAGAATTCAAAAAATCGTTCTAACTATACAAGACTCTGAGGGAAATTTAATAAATAATGAGAGTAAAACAACAATATATTTAAGATTGTCGAAAGAATGATGAATCAAGGGGGGAACGAATCGTTCTTACCTTCAAACTTTCAAAACGAGTTGATAATGATGATAAATACCAATACTTTTATCTAAAAGATAAGGTAGCCCTCGAGGGCCACCTCACAAATATTCACAAAAAATACGAATAAAGACAATGTTAAAGAAAAATACAAAAAAAGCTTTGAAAACATAGATTCTGACAAGGGCGTCGATTCGACGCTCTTACAAAAATTTTAGAATATGAAAACACGAGACAAGCAATAATATTAAACGTTGATGATGATAAATCAATGTTTAAAGACATAAATCAAGGGGGTCTATTGAATAGACTACCTTTAAACTTTCAAAATAACACTGTTTTCGTTAATGAATCTGGACTTTATACTCAAAATAAAAAATTGCTTGTTAAATTTTTTCTATCTAAATGGAGTCAGTTGTAGACCTACTCAATAATCAACTTATATTCAATAACAAACATATCTTTACGATTGTTGACGAAAACAATGTGATCTGGTTTAAGGCTAAAGACGTAGCAAAAATTCTAGAATATGAAAATACTATGCAAACGATCAGAATAAACGTTGACGAAGATGATAAAAACTTCTATTTTAATCTAAATATAAGGGGGGCTATAAATAGCTTACCTTCAAACTTCCAAAATAACACTGTTTTCGTTAATGAATCTGGACTTTATTCTTTAATTTTGAGATCGCATAAACCAGAAGCGAAATTGTTTAAAAATTGGGTTACGAAAGAAGTATTACCTTCCATTAGAAAATATGGTGAGTACAAACTCAAAAACGAAAATAAGCAGTTAAAAGATGAAATAAAACAGTTACAAATTAAAGATGAAATGAAATCATTGAAAATAGAGAATCAAGAATTGCGAATGGAGTTAATGAAACCAGATCTTGTTTGTAAAGATTTTGATAAGAAAAAACACCATGTTTTTGTGTTAATTAAGAAGAATCACATGTGGGAATATCCTTATTACGTTATCAGAGCTCAGAAACGAGAAATACCAAACCGATTAAAACATCTAAAAATAAATTATCCTGAATTAGAGATTTTGTTCATTGATGACGAACCAAATTCTATCAATCTGTATAACCAAATGAAAGAATCTTTGAATATCTTATACAACGGAAATCATTTTACCACAAATATGACTGAATCTCGACTGATTTATAGAATATCTAAATTACACGATGAAAATGTTACTCAATTTTACTAAAAACTCTTGAATTATGATATTTTGTTTGTAAATGTTTTTGATAATTATTTAACCATTTTATAGTTCTTCCACATTCACATTGAGTATCTTCATAATATAATCTATGGTGATTCTTCTTTACACAATCTTTACAATATGAGTCTTTCTTATCTCTACTATAGTGATGACTATTAAACTCTGAAATTTTTTTAGTTTCTTTACATTTAAGACATTCTTTCTCTTCCAAAGTTAATTTTTCTATTTTATCATACAGCTCTTTATGATACTTCCTATAACAATCTTTACAATTATAAATAATTCCATCTTTTCTACTTTTATCTTTATAAAAAGCTTCAAAACCTTTTATTTCTTTGCACATTGAACATTTCTTTTGAGCCTCCATTTATATAGAAAAAATCTTTGACTTTCTCAATTCATATTCATAAAACTTTCCGGTTATTTCTTCATTATTTAAATCTTTTATACTATAAGTTACAGGATCTGTGTTATTAATTTGATAAATCACAAAGATTTCTCTTGACCAATTGTTCTTATATTTGTTCGAAAATGTTTGTTTTTTACTAACAATTCTTACATGATCATTGACTTTAAATTTAGTTTTCGTGTGAATTTCAGGTGGAACATACTTGAAAACTGTCTCTAATAACTCCTTTTCTGCATCTTTATCTACGACTTTGGGCTTCATTTTGATTGTGCTGTGAACTGTATCGTTATAATTGTTTACGATTTTTTGAAGAATATCGATCCATTTAAAGTTTTTATTAATCTCAAAAATTACTTTCATTCTCTCATTTTGAGTTCTGTTATATCTCTCTACAATACTTGATTTCTCTTCGTTTTCAGTATGATAAATCTTGATGTCGTATTTTCTCAAAACATCATTAAATTCTTTATTTTTAAACTCTAAACCCTTATCTGTATGAAGTAGGTTTGGAGGTTTGTGATTGATCCTTATGGCATCTTTTACTATATCTTCGAAAGCTTTTGAAATATCCTTGCCGTTTTTTCTTTTGATAGCTCTTGACCAAGCATATTTTGAGAAAGTATCAATAACATTTAACATATACTTGAATCCATCATTTTGATCCGAATAGTTAGACATTATAACTAAATCTGCTGCCCATAAATCGTCAATTCCTAAAGTTATAATTTTTCTCTTTTTAAACTTTTTTCGTACTGGTGCATGAATTTCTCTAGCTTCAATCTCGATTTCTTCCTTATTCTTAGATTCTTTCTTTACTTGTTTTTCATTTGGATTCTTTATAAATTTACTCTTGTTTGTCTTACATTTTGAACATTTTGCAGCAATTCTATACAATCCGTTTTGAGTTTGAACGATTTTTGAATCTATATTTTTCGTTTTTTTCTTGCATTTGTGGCAGTGAATCAAATCATCTTCCATTTACATGTCAAAGTTTCCAAGTTTATTTAACTCATCTAATATATTAGATTTTGCTTCGCCTTTATATCCATACGGTACTGTATCGATCTTATTTTCTAGGACATTTCTCTTATCATCTTTAGCGTTCAGTGCCAGCTTGTTTATGGTGATGGTATACAAATCATGTTTATAGCTTTTGATTACTGTCATCTCTCTAAATTCTTCTTTATCTTCAAACAAACATCTCTTCAAGTTTTCGATATTTATTGTTTTATTTACAACGCTTCTCTTAATTCCTTTACACCTAACTGGATTTTTGTCTAGATATTTGTACGAGTACATCTTTGACCTCAAACCACAAAATTCTTCTAAGATTTCCCCATTTAGTTCGTCTTTGAATTTCCCTATTACCTTCTTGTTTTTAGTAGCGAAACATTCGTGATCTTTTGGATAATCGCTCGTATCGAAATCATCTATATTTTCTTTAATAATTTTGTAAGGATCACGTTTCAATTCTAGGAAGTAACTGTCTGTGTCCATGTAACACAGATTCAAATCTGGATCAAACTTCTTTAATTTGTTGTAATAAAACTCGTACATTAACAATTTTGAAAGGTCAAGAACTGAAAAACCTATGTAGATTGGCTTGTTAAATTTAACTTTCTGCTTGTACATGTGACTCGCTATACAGTTGTCGTCAAAGATGTTAAAGCATTTGAAATTTGTTTTCTTAGCTTGTTTCATTGAAAATTCTTCATTTCCTAGTCTAATATCACATCTGTTTCTCACATTTTCCATAGATTTTCCAAAAACAGAGTTGTTCATCAGCTTGTAAAAATCTTTCTCAAAGTCGCTTGTAGCTTTGGTTCTCATACTAGTATTAAAATCAATGTAATCTTTCATAAAAGGCTTCTGATCGAATGCAATAACTCTATTCACATGTTTTAACACCATTCCTTGTTCCAGATAGAATTTAAAATTTCTCGAATGAACAACATATTCAGTTTTATCCAGTAGAGTTGTGCAAAGTTTGTTGTTATAATGTTCTGGAGCAAGAGGCAAATCTTTATGATTTTCATGTAAATTCTTCGGATATTCTAGATCGACTTCGAGAATATAGCCATAATCTTCGTCGCCAGTGAGTTCCAAAATTGTTTCTCTCCATTCTGCAGTAGTGTAAGTTTTTGGATCCATCCACTTGATATCGTTGAATGGTAAATTTTGCATCAGACCATAGCCATAAAGGTTGTTTGCATCGACGTACAACAAATAGTTTTCGGGCTTTGTCTTATCAAAATCTTTTAAATATTTGTTATTTGCTTTCACATATCGTTTAATACACTGAGAAATGCCTCCGCGAATACCTTTTTCGATCATCAAATACATGTTATAATCACTAATTAATTGTAATTCTATCTGCGTTAATTTTAACATAGCATCCCAAGCAAGACTGGGAGCTGTTAGATAGTGTGCTGGATCAAGCTTATAGCAATTCAAACAAATGTTTCTGAAATTTTCAAAGATATCAGCGAGCAATAGAACATCTTGAATGTTATAGAGATCGGAGTAATTTCCTAGATTTTTTACTTTTAATTTGTTCCATACATTTAAGTAGTGTTGAAAATCTTTCTCAGATATGCTCTCGTCTGTCAAAAGTGAATAGAAATCTTGAATTCTCAATTCTTCTGTGTAATCAAGTTTTTCAATACTATCGATAAATTCATAGGGAAATATGCCTTTTCCAGATAGAATTTTAAAGATTTCTTCTTCGTCATTTGGTTGTCTATCTAGAATTGCGTTCAGACCATCTTGTATAAAATGATTTGTATGCTTGAAATCATCTTTTTTGAGGTTTTTAGCTAACTTTTCTATAGACGATGCCATAAATCTGAACGTGTCTACGAAAGAAAACTTGATGAACTTTCTTGGTTTATCATCTTCAAACTCATACCCATATCCTGAATTTACTGAATAATTTATGTATTTCTCATCGGTGTTTGCAATCAAATCAACATTACCGTACTGTTTTGCCAATTCTTTTACGTACAAATGCGTATCATAACTTGACATATTGTGACAGAAAACTGGAATATTCTGAGGAAATTTGAGATTCAAGTTACAAGATAAATGAGCTGAACCTCTAAATTTACCTGTTAAATGACAATGATCTCGTACTTTTTTTCTTGTTTGATTATCAAAACCCTCACATTCACAAATATGACAAAGACTACAATTTTGGTACGCAAATTCTTCTTCTTCGGTCAATTTCATAGGTATTTTATTCTTAGAATTATACTTTTTAGCTATGTATTTCGATAATTTATTAAGTTCTTCAAACAATTTTGCAGGAACATTTGGCAAATCTTCTTCATTTTTTGCTCGATAACATATCGGCTTGTACATACGATTGGTCACATTAGACACTAAGTATAGAGTAAAACCATATGGAATGTGCTTCTGAATCTTGGTTGTGATCGATTTTTGCGGATTGTTTTTGCATGTGGGAATCTTCTCTAATATGCTTTCAAAATCCATATAAATAACGTACGGATGGCTAAACTTCTTTTGATAATTAGTAAATTTAGTTGTTTGACCTGGAAATGGCATAATTGGCTTACAAACTTCATGTTGCTTACAAATTTCTAAATGGTCTGTTAAATCTCCAGATTTGTAGAAATGGCTTAAACATCTTCTGCATAGAAATTTTTTATTTTTACACTTAGATAACTGAGAAAATACAAGTTTGTTTAAATCTGTTATCAAAACATAATGAGATTTTTCATCTTGTTTTACATACAATAAATTGATTTCTAATTTGGCGTCATAAACTTCTGAAATTTGCAACGGAACAATATTGAGTTTTTCATCAAAACTATAGACATTTACAGACATTTTCGGATAATTATACTTTGCTTTACTGCTTCGTTTTTCAAATAATTGTATATCTTTTAAAGACATTGGATACTCGAAACCTGAAAATATCTCGTCATTTACAAATTTTTCATATTGTTTTGATCTTTCGCAGTCTCTTTCGGGTTTTTCAATAGCACATCGGATAGAATAAATAAAGCAATAATCATCTTTATTTTTGATATTTATACAAGCTTTCTTATCTTTGATTTTCTTTGGTAAATCGATATATGATCCTGCGTTCATAAATTCGTGTTTATTAAGGCTCAAAATCAGTTGTTTACAGCGTTTTAATGTCCATCCAGAACCTCGATTTGGATGATTTGTCTGTTCTCGATGTGTTAATTTATTAAATTGTTTAGTAATAAAGTCGTTTATGTCAAAGATTTCGTCTGCTTTTATAGTAAAGTACATTGGACACGTTTGTGTTTCACCGTTCACTAAAGTTCTTTCGTATTCACATTCCAAAGAGATATAACCTTTCATATTTTTAACATTTTCTTGAAATTTTTCGATTAAACTTTTAATTTCTGGCCTCATAATTGATAGGTATTTGTAAATTGACATGGAATTATCGTTTAAATTTGTTAAAATGTATTGCTTGAAAAGACCGTATATTGAGGATAAAACTTCTACATCAATGATATTTTCAGGTTTCTCATTAAGAGTTTTGTCAATTTCTTCGATCATTTCAGACTTAGTTTTATCGTTTGTTTCAATGGACAATTTCTCAGCGATTGATTGAATTTTTTCATCTTTAAATAGATTGAGATCTTTTTTACTTTCCTTAAAATTTTTCTTTAGTTCTCGCAATTTTTCTATATTATACATGTTTTGGTGATCGGCAATTTGATTTTCTTTAGCCCAAGTCCTCAAATAATTTAGTTCTTTTTCATAAATGTCTTTGTTTTTTAGATGATTTTTCGACTTATAATGTCGGGTAAAATGATGTTCGAAAATGTCTTTTTTGCAGTACGGGCAGGATATCTTTTTCCTCTCCATTTAAATAGGGAAAATTTCTTAACTATGAATTTGAAAAAGTAATGATTTTTACTTGAATTTGACAGAAATCAGCACAATTTCTGGTGAAACAGCTGTAGATTCTTCTATTTATTATAGAAAAATCTGTAAACTAAGACTTAAAATTTTTTTAAAAATAGTATAATTATAGGACAAAATAGTACTTTTATTACTATATTGGTTTGTAGGGGGCAATTTAAATTCTTTATACTATTTTTTCAATAATTTTTTCTTTAACTTTTCCAAGATTTTTCATTAAGATTTTAATATATTTACAACAGAAATTTCGTAGATTCGAAGCAGATATGAGATTGATTCGAAGCATATTTCACTAAGTTTCAGCTTAAGAAAGTAGAATCAAACAGCTATAGATTCGTTTATTTTTAGTTCATGATTTATAGATTCGTTTATGGTTCAATGAACAGTATTTTACATAGATTTTCTGACTGTCCCAAAAGTGCGCTAGAACCCTCATATTCATATCTACTTATATATATATATATATATATATATATATATATATATATATATATATATTATGTAAGCTTTCGGAAATAAAGCTCCTTCTACTGGAATAAAAAAGATTAGTTTTGGTTTCTATTTGGATTAAAATTAAAAACAAAAACATGAGATATCCTGAATATTTTAATTAAGGTCTCGTTACGTTTAAAACACGACATGAAACTGTTTTCGTTTTAACGTGTTTGTGTATTGGGGAGTGAGCAACAAGTCGGTGGTGTTTTGTAGCACAAGTATATTTCGCCTGGGGTACCAGTTTAGCTTTCGCCGTCATTAGGAAGGAAGATTTTATTCATTGAATTGTTTGAATATTTGATCTAGGCATCTTTTGTTTTTGAATTAACAGAGGAAACATAACATTGTTATAGTTATAACGTTATACTAATTTTGCTTGTTGAAGTTTGAAGTGAACTCATGCGAATAAAAATGTAAGATCCTCAATAAAATATGTCCCATCGCCCAATCATTTAAAAATCAGCATCGAAAAATTTCAAGGCATTAGATTATTAATATTAACAATTATTTTCTTGTAATTTTAAAAATAAACCGTTTTAGCCATTCAAATAGTTAGTTGATTAAAAAAAGTTAGTGATATAAAACACTACTTAATAAAGTTTTCGTGATTGACCAATAAATAATGTTCTTGAGGCGTAAAGAAACTTTAAATATTGCCTTTACATATTTAGCTAGAATTTCCTGTTCTAAAATATTATTTCCTCACACTTTTACTACAATTTGAACAGGGCAAGTCTTTGAGTGTCTTTCTATTCTCAGATTGCCTTACTTAATCAGATTAATAACAACGTAGGTGTACATCACAGCGTAGTAACACTTATTTAGATGCATGAAATATCTGTAGAATTTCCGGTAAAATTTAATTATAAAAACTTTAATGTTATATTAAAATAACATTTAACGTAAATAAACATAAGAATTAAATAATATTCCAAAAAAATCAATTTGCAGGTCCAAAATTTATCATCAATAAAATATATATTTATTGGTTTTCCAAAAATATAATTTCTATAAATAATGTAAGTCACATATTTTTTTAATTTGCAAAATTTTTTACTTTTTTAATACATGCAAAACATTTTTTAGAAATAAATAATTATTTTGCTCTCCACAGTACTGTTATTTTCAGTACATACAAGTTAAACAGTTAAAAACACATAGGGTATCAATATCTTAGGTCTATCAATACATTTAGACAATAAAGAATATTAATTTTAGTACCTGCTCTAAAAACTACTATATTAAAGAAAGCACTACGTTGCTTAATAATTATGTAACAAACATTCAAAACATTATATATGCTTCATTATTTGAAGTGATTTGACATGATTCTCTCATTTAATTCAGTGAGTGTTTTGTAATAAATAATTATACGAAAATTAGAAATAAATTGTTGTCATTATTAACCATGCAGATTAAGGTAAACATCATAAAGTAAACAGAAAACCGCAGAACAATAAAAATGAAATATGTATTACAGTCCGACATTGGCGTGCATCATCGGATACCGTAAACAACACAATTTGTCACTGTTTTCTCTGATAGAACACAATACCCGCTCCTAATTTGTATTTATTGTTGTCTTTTGTTGGAAGTAAATATTTTCTAGGCTACATTGCTTTCTGTTTATTATTGGTTCTAAAGAGTTATTTATTAAGACTGTAGCTCATACATATCCTGAAAAATAAGACGTAAGTTCATTATAATTTGAGAATAGATACATTAATGAAAAAGGATTTTATTGAAAGGGTAGGTTAAGACTAAAGTCCTTAACCCCATAACCTCAAAACACTAGTTATAAAAAACACATTAAATAACATAAAATTGTAAATAATTAAATATTATAATCTTTTAGATAAATTAATTATATATTATAATTAAAACTCATTATTATTTTAGTGTAATGGGAAATATTTAATAGTCAGTTTTAACTATTTTCTGACAGCTCAAATAAATGAATATTTTACCAATCGTACAACCTAGTGCATAGTTACCATTTCTACAACAGAGACCGCGGTCAAAGTAGCATTTTATTCAATAGTTGTTAATAAAAGTTATAAAATATCTTAAACACCTTTGTTAATATTGCTGAAATTTCATTTTGAATTTAAGGAAGGAAATAATTTAAGAGCTTTTGAATAAATTCTCAGCTCGATGGTCACAATTTATTATTAAAAGCATATTTTTGTATGTTTATATTTTGATACTTGTCGGACATTTCACATTTTTAAAACTGTTCGTAACCAAATAAACAAAGTTTGGAAAGATTTATTTTTGCTTTTGGAATGAGGTAGTCATCGAAAACACACAGCAATGGGTCTGGGCCCAAGCCAGATCAAGAGCAACGGACGGTTATATTACCCCAGAGAGCTGTATGTTTGTGCGGGAACCACATTCACGACTCAGGAGTCTCGGATATACACAGCAACGGGTCTGGGCCCAAGCCAGATCAAGAGTAACGGGCGGATATATTGCCCCAGAGAGATGTATGTTAGTGCGGGAACTACATTCATGATCCAGGAGTATCGAATACACACAGCAATGGGTCTGGGCCCAAGCCAGATCAAGAGTAACGGACGGTTATATTGCCCCAGAGAGCTGTATATTAGTGCGGGAACCAAATTCACGACTCTGGAGTCTCGAATACACACAGCAATGGGTCTGGGCCCAAGCCAGACCAAGAGTAACGGACGGTTATATTGCCCCAGAGAGATGTATGTTAGTGCGGGAACTACATTCATGATCCAGGAGTATCGAATACACACAGCAATGGGTCTGGGCCCAAGCCAGATCAAGAGTAACGGACGGTTATATTGCCCCAGAGAACTGTATGTTAGTGCGGGAACCACATTCATGACTCAGGAGTATCGAATAAACACAGCAATGGGTCTGGGCCCAAGCCAGATCAAGAGTAACGGGCGGATATATTGCCCCAGAGAGATGTATGTTAGTGCGGGAACTACATTCATGATCCAGGAGTATCGAATACACACAGCAACGGGTCTGGGCCCAAGCCAGATCAAGAGTAACGGGCGGATATATTGCCCCAGAGAGATGTATGTTAGTGCGGGAACTACATTCATGATCCAGGAGTATCGAATACACACAGCAACGGGTCTGGGCCCAAGCCAGATCAAGAGTAACGGGCGGATATATTGCCCCAGAGAGATGTATGTTAGTGCGGGAACTACATTCATGATCCAGGAGTATCGAATACACACAGCAATGGGTCTGGGCCCAAGCCAGATCAAGAGTAACGGACGGTTATATTGCCCCAGAGAGCTGTATATTAGTGCGGGAACCAAATTCACGACTCTGGAGTCTCGAATACACACAGCAATGGGTCTGGGCCCAAGCCAGACCAAGAGTAACGGACGGTTATATTGCCCCAGAGAGATGTATGTTAGTGCGGGAACTACATTCATGATCCAGGAGTATCGAATACACACAGCAATGGGTCTGGGCCCAAGCCAGATCAAGAGTAACGGACGGTTATATTGCCCCAGAGAACTGTATGTTAGTGCGGGAACCACATTCATGACTCAGGAGTATCGAATAAACACAGCAATGGGTCTGGGCCCAAGCCAGATCAAGAGTAACGGACGGTTATATTGCCCCAGAGAGCTGTATATTAGTGCGGGAACCAAATTCACGACTCTGGAGTCTCGAATACACACAGCAATGGGTCTGGGCCCAAGCCAGATCAAGAGCAATGGTGGGTTATATTACTCCAGAGAACTCTATGTTAGTGCGGGAACCACATTCATGGTTTAGGAACGGATCTTTCTAAAAAAGGCAATTTAAAAAATTGTATATTTTTACATCATCCTTTAAAAGCGATAATTACAGAACTTATTTTATTATATAATAATGAGGAATTCAGCATTACTTTCAAAGTGGTGTATTCAGATAAAGATTTAGAAAAAAATTTTGTTTTAAATTCACAGCCGTTTAAAAACTTTCTTTTATTCAGTAAAATTAACAATAAGGAATTAAATAAGCATTCCACGTAAAATTAATAGCATATAAAGTAAGAATGAGTCTCTTCTAAAACTGCTGAAGATAAAAATATCAAGCTTTACAGCCTACACATAATTTATTTGTACTATGAGTCACATTTCCTTTTATTTTAGAAACATAATAGTTTTGTTATTAAAAAGTTAGTAAAAATTATGCGAATGTTTTACTTATCTCCATTTCACCTTCCAATCAACAGACTTGACTCCTGAAATCTAGAGTCAACCCGTTTGAAAACATTTGTGACGAAGAAGTCGAAAACAAACTCTAATTCACTAACTAGTTCCTCTTTCCTTTTTATTCACCTGAGGAAAATATCTGATTGTAGATTTAGAATCATGGTTTTACTTGTCATTTCATCATGTCAAATGTATGGACAAATCATGTTTCGTTCGGAGTCCTCCCATCGCCAAAACCAAACGTCAAACCACAACACACAGACTAACGTGTTCTCATTGTCTCACCAAGTGCACTTTTGACATATGTCGTTCTCTTAAATAATATTTAGTTACAGGAATATAATTACCCTAAGTCACAATGAATAAAGTACACTTTACTTTACCTATAAAACGTGTACATACTGTAAACATTTCGCGTTTTTATCTTTAGCCATTTATATTTGGAGCTAATTCTAAATTGCCTAACTTTCAAACTTTAAATGCTTGTAATTCACGTGGAGTTATGAAATAATTGACCACTTTTTCTGTATTTAGGTAAGTTATCTTAAAGATCTACAATTTCAAAATAAAAATATTTTCAAACCCGGAATCGATTACGTCAATCGAGCAATATCAATGTAGACAATTAAGGTAGTGCCGATGTTCAAGCGATCAATTACGTAGGGCTAGATCTGAACTACAGATAGCGCAGGTTCAAATCATGTCTGGGACCGTAGTACTTTTTATCACCAACATCAACTACTTTCCCCTAATTGTGTTTGATAAGATTCTCGCATAGGCCAGTGACTCATTATCACGGACTGAATCAGGCGTAAAGGGCCTCTCCTCGAAGTAAAGGTACTTAAAAGAATGAATCAAGTAACGGGGTTGTTCATTCTCACACTTAACCAGATGTGGCTGTAAGCTAATCACATACTTAATGAAACAGATTTAAAAGTTTTTATTCCTATATTTTTATATTGTAAACGCTAATTTGGGTGAAAGTTTTGAATAAAATATTTGAAATCAAGCATACATGTACAGTGTTAAGTTTCTACGAAACAGCACTAGCATAGAAGTATACAAGTTTAAATTGCTCGTGAATATACTAATATATAAAACTTGTTCGCGAACAACTCTATTACGTAACAACACACTCTGTAGGGCTCTCTAGGGCTAAACTTGCGCCCTTGTGAGCACTTGACAGCGACTCTCGTTGAACTTGGGAACTTGGAGGAGAACCTAACTGTACTTTAACTTCGCTTCCACAGTACATCCTGATCATGTATTCTGTTAGCATCTAGAATCCCCAAGTGTACATTTATAAATATTATTTGTTATAAAATAACTAGGAACTAAACTACATATAAAGTAATGAAAAATAAAGATATTTAAACAAAAGAAATCACTCTGTACGAGCCCTCCACAGTTCTTTGAACCACGTTTTGAATGTTCTAATATAGCAGTATTTTAGGCTAGATAAATACAATTTCTTGACATTTACCTGCAAAACCAACAACCATACACAATAAACCTAACATTTAATTAAACTCGCTCTATATTAGGTATCCTTAATGTTCTTTATTGTTATATAATAATAAAATAATTCCGTAAACTATATATAACAGCAATTAACTCATGTTTTCATCATATTATATCTAATCTCAATAATATTTATTGACCAACTGAGAAAACATTATACCAATAAAAAAAAAAATTATGGTTGCCTGTAAAGTCGGTTTTACGGGCGAAGATTTTACGTGACAACGTCTTTTTCTCGGTAGAATATTTATTGATATGAATATTATTAAATTGCACAATAGGAACAAGGAATTGAATGAAAATAAGAATTGCACAAATTTTAACTATAGAAATATATTGTGTTTACTAAAACATTGTACATAATTTGAAATTAATTAAAATTTGTCATTGTAAATGGTAAAGTTGAATAAAACATTTACTAAAATTGGAATTTGAAATTCTTGCTAAACACAGTTAAATTCTAACTCCGCGCGTGGTGATTGGTCGGTTTAGTTCGTTTGTTTGGTCGCACTGTTATGACAGGTTAGAGGTTATAATTTGTTATTTTAAATGTTTGACTAGCAATACGCGCTGTTTCTTCTCAATCGACTGAATTACGATTGATTGCAGAGTGATTTAAACTAATAATTTACTTAACACTATCAACATTTGTCAATAGTATGACATAACCTATAAACTCAGTTTCTCAACTTTTGTGTCAATCTAACAATTAATCAATCAATCATAGTTTACGATAATGAAATATCAGTGTACAATTATTTACCTTTATTGTTGTAGTTGTTGTAAATGACGAATCTAAGCACTCCACATTTTTACGAATAAACATAGTTATCTGCTTTATCCCGTGCGGCGGACCCACAGTTATCTGCTTTATCCCGTGCGGATCCCGTGCGGCGGACCCACTGGACGGGCATCGTAACGTTACCGGGCGTTACACTTTTTCATGAGTGACTCCGAGCCGCAACCTAATTTAAGACGTTGTCACGTCAAAACAAAAGAATAATTTTTATACAATTGTCAGACATTGTATTCATCACGAACAAAGGAAACAGCGATATTATCAAAGACTCTGAATCGAGACTGTAATAGAGTTGGGGATTCAGGGGTTTCTCTCTGTATTTAAGTAATGGATTGTTTTTAAACATTGTGTTTCTGAATTGAAAGAACATTATTTTGGTGTCATTGTTTAATACCTACATAAATTTTATAGCAAACTGAATTTGTGTGAACAAGCACACGTTGTTTTGTACAAAGTGTTCGTCTATGAAAGAACATGTGCCTACTGAAGCATTTTCCGTTGCTTAGTATCGATGTTTTTAGACAAATCCCATTGATTAACTGCACCATCATAGAATATTCCTGACTATGCATAGGTAAAGAGGTAAAGTTTCATGTGAAATAAAAGGCTCGTTTTGACAATTAAGGCTCTCTTGTATAATAAGGATAGTTAGGCTAGATGTACTGTAAAACATATTAAAATGTCGCATGATTGGTCTCCGATTGTTTACAAATTTGTTTATTCTGCAATTTTTACGTTGTCATCATAGTCACGAAATGTTCGATGAAGCTGAGCCAAATCTTATGGATTGACATTGATCACACCAAACTTAAGAATTATAAATTAAGATTTGTGCAAAATATTGTCTATAGTTTAGATTATTCTTCATATACCTGTATAACAGATAGAAATGAAATGTTTTACCCCTCAAGTAATAAGCTTCATTAATCAACAACCTTTTGATATTTTTTGTATAAAGACTACTAACATGGTATTATTCTGGTCCAAAAATTAAGTGAAGTAGCTTAAAATATTGGAGTATTTTTAATTTTAAAATTTATTTTATATATAATAAAGCAGAGGCCGATCCCCTTTTAAGCCTTATTCTGTCCATCCTCATGGGCCACTGGCTTGTGAGGATCTTATCAAACAGAATAAAGGGGAGAGTCAATATAGTACGAGGTTGATTGTACTATCTCTAACTCGGACCCAAAGTCCAACGACTTAGACCGCTCGGCCATCGGCACTCCCAATAGTGTTGTCTCCAATTATATGAACTATTAAATAATTTTATGCAACTCCGAAACCATGCTTAGGTCCAGCAACTGTTAAGATTTATTCAAGTTTTAACTACGAACTTTACAGATGAGTTTTGTACACATATCACAAGTACACGCTACAGATGTACAATGTAATTAAAAATACATATGAAAACAATTTATCGATTGTTATAAAATATTAAACATTACCTTCTGGCAGACATTCTGTTGAACACAGAGCATAATTAACATAAACCATTAACATTGTATCCATTAACATGCAAAAATAATGCTTAAACCACTCTATATAAGGTACTGTAATGCATACCCCGGAAAATTATGTACAGTTACAAAATAACAATAAGTTCTCAAACAAAATAATAAGTAACTGATTATTTATAGTAGTCGTAAGCCAAAAAGTGGGATTTTATTATTATTTTTTTCTAAATTAGGCAGGCTAATAAGATAATATAATCACTATTAAAAAGTAAAAAATAACGTCATTATATAACGTTAACAAAATCAGTATAGTGACAGTGAATTTTAGAAAAAAAAACATAATGACAATAGTACTCTAGGGAAGTTATAGCATGACCGGTGGGATGCGCGTGAGGAGTGGAGGAGTTGAACGCGTGGGGGCTCAATCTAAAGTAGGGGAGTGAATACGGTGCTACTAACCCTACTGAGAGTTTTCGGCTCCCGGCTCATAGTGGTGGCGGGAGCCGAATATTGTAGTGTTTGCCAACATTTCTAGACCCTTATGTTCTTACCACGGTGGTCTTTTATGATGAGCAATTTAGTATAGGAGACCTTGAGAATATTTGAACATTTCTAGACTCTTTTGAAGTTACGGCGACGGACTTTTATGGTGGGGAATTCAATACAGGAAATCTTGGAAATATTGGGACCAGATGATCTTAACAATGACTATGTTCTGCCGAAATTGTGTTCATAGCTCACCCTTCTTAATGAGTTCGCAGTAGAGATACCTGGTGGTAAGAAAAGGGTTCTCATAAATTGGGAAAGGGTAGGAATTTATATTATTCTTGATCTCCAACGACGACAACAGTTCAGACTTGTAATTTTTACGCTTTATTAGCCATTAAAATTCAATTTATCGTATACTAACCGTGTAAGCTTCAGGATTTACAATAGTAGATACAATTATACACTACAAAATTTTCAACTGACATAGCCTAGCTGCTAAATTAAAAACTAATATAAAACTGGTTAAACTAATTTGTCAATATAAACAGAAGAATAAGAAAAAACTCAGTTTTATCTACCAACTTGTATCAAGTTAATTTAATGATGTATATTTAAAAAAACAATAACGCCAACGATCCACACGCAATAGTTAACATAACAAAACTCCGTTGTCGATGAAAATTATTTATTGTTCTTCGAACTACACCCAAATCAAAATTGTCCAGATTACTTTTAGTATGTTTGCGTTTTCTTACTTTGTTGGGCGTACTAAAAGAATTGCCAATTGGACTTTTTTTCCTCCTTCAAAATTCGTCTCAGCGTACTTTCAGAAATTCCAGTTGCCTCTACGACACGCTGTTGAACTTTCTTCAAATTTATAAGTGTGTTGGTTTCTGCTTCCCGTTTCATAAAATGGGAAGCACTTCTCTTGCTTGGCCGTGTATAACCTTTCTACCTCCAATTTTACTTTTTACATTATGATCCATCTCAAACTCATTACTTAAAACGTAATGAGCACAACGCAATTAATTCACAAATTGTATTTTGTGTGGCACAAGCGAATGTTTTTTGGCACGTATAGAAGACTGGAGACCGAAGTTCACAAGGCTAAATACGGCAACAGACTGAGCCGCTCCACCCCCCACCACTTTAGTTCAGTTTTTGCCTACGGCGCATCTCGAAGTCACCGGTCATGCTATAAATTCTCTACTATAGCAGGACAACAGACAGATCATATATAGTTTTAAAACTCTGTGATTTTAATGTCAACACAACACATAGCAGTCAAGTGTGAATGCGGTGAAACCATAATTGCAGGCGCTGCACTCTTCCAGCTAAGCAGCAGCGCTCTGTGAGTTACAACTACGGTGATGTTGGCAATACTGGGAATATCAGCACGGGTACCAACGCTACGCCTAAATTTGCTTTTGTCAGCGTCTCTCCCTTTGCACTTCTTTTTGTTTTTTGGTAACGATAATTCAACACATATTTTACAGTGATTTTCATAGCCTACAATGCAGCATTAAATTTACAGATGTTCTAGTAAATATAATTTTTGAAAGTCAGTTACTGCTTAGCGAATCTTCGAAAACGTGTAATGTTATTAAATTAAGTTTTATTTAAAATATATAATTTTAAGTCATTAGTGAATAAAAATTTAAAAAATATCAGAAGCTATATCTTAAGTACAACTTGAATCAGGCTTCAAAAAAAGGGAATTAGAATTATTGCAAAGTTGAATTACAGAGAGTCGTGTAGGGACTCTTTTAGGGAGCTGGGTTTGCTGACATTGCCCTGTCTCTATATGTTTCATGTGATCCTGTACTGTCAATCGAAGTGCACTTTAGTCCGGGGCAGGGACTTTCATCAGTATGAGACTAGAGCCAGGGACAACTTTAGAGTCCATAGTCATAGACTGGCGGTATCTCAGCATTTACCGCATCAGGTTGGCGTCGGCTTAATCAACAAGCTCCCTGAAAGTGTAAAAAATTCAACTAATCAAATCCAATTCAAAACTCGTCTCAAATGCCTGTTGGTGTCAAAAGCATTTTATTCGCTAGAGGAGTTTATGATGAGTCGCTGGGATATCTAAAAATATCTTAAATTACCAAAATTTAAAAACTGGATCCAAAGATAGTGTGAATTAGTGTGAATGAGTGAAATGTAAGTCTGACTGTGTGTGAGTGTGTAGAGTATTTGCTGTTTGAATATATGACGACTGCTATACAATGTTATATATTGTCTAAAAGCAATAAAGAAATGATTTGATTTGATTTGATTTGAATTTGAAAAAAATCAAATTTTATCTTGAAACGATTTTATTTGACACAAATTAAAACATGGTATAAATTGCCGGCTCTAAATGCATGTACTCCTATGAGAAGAGACAACAAATCCTTTCTTCTGTTTATGTATTTATCGAAATTATTTTAATTGCAATGGATCTTACATAAATATCTTTTCCAAACCCGATTGCAACTAAAACTCAGGTTCTTGTATACCAAACAAACAGCATCTGGTCTTTCTACGTGACGCGCTCAACGTTCCTAATATCCTAAGTGGATCCTAAGAATCAATCTTGAATAATTACTATACAACCCACCTCAAACTTCAGGTCAGCTTGGAAAAACTGTGCACCTGATGATATCATGAGAATGCCGATTCATCTGAATGCTATTTGATTTTGTAGTCAAGGTCCAAATTCCAGGAGTCAAGCCTGTGACAGCGTCAGATTACAGACACTGCACTAAACGGAAAGTAAATAGAGCTGAAGTCAACTTTCGCACAAAAAATGTACATCTTACTCTAAATCAAATCATATATTATTTCACAGTTTTATATTGCATCGCAAACGTCAGTAAATCAATATTTTTAATAAGGTATTCTTTCACCCATACAACAAACCTTCAAATTCAGCTTTGGTGTAATTTATTTCTTTGAAAAGAAGTGCATGCCTATTGTATAACCAATATTTCATTAATTATTATAAGGTTAATTTTTTTTGCTACATCTATAACATTTAAAAAGTGTTTTACTGTTATAAAAATACGAGAATATTATATGTTATTGTTTACTTTGTGTTTGTACACTTCGGCTTTTACTATGCGCAAGTAATTCTATTATAAAATGAGGTATGTAGTTGAAATTCTGCATGAACCTCGACAAAGCCTGTTCCACAACAAAAGGTGTGGCTACTATATCCTTGTATATCTGTACATGAAAAATTTACAATAGTCTGGATGAATTAAACACCTTCCTTTTTCAAGGCCTTTTAAAAAGTACGTACTGTATATATGTACAAATATGCATAATATTATAACGATACTCCACGAGTAGATCAAATAAACTACCTTAATATTTCAGACATTACGTTTTCTTAAAACGTACAATTCTACACTTTGATCTTACAGCAGAATAATTTCTTACCCATCTTGGAAGTGTCTACACAGATCTCACTACCATGGTTACATAGGGCTACTGTACACTTTGTGCTTTGTTTGCTCATTAAGGTATTCAGCGTCTTTGTTGAATCAGGCTTCAACAATTGTTCGTGATTTATCTCTGTTTTTTCTTTGCACTGTATACATATTTCTTTTGTACGAAGCGCAACATTTCTTTCCAGTTGTTATCATATATTATGTATAGAAATTCCTTTTAATAATTTTACCCAGGAATTTATAAATCTTCAAAAAGTATATATGCATTACAAATTATTTTTGAGATGTTAAATGAGCCTACGGAATATTTTTTTCGATATATTTCAAGTTCCATGAAAACTACGGTTATACTTTATACTATACACTGTACATTGTGTGCTGCCATAAACATATTTTATGGCCTGCATAAAATAATATTTTACTAAATTCCTTTAACCATAATTGTATTTAAAACTTTTCATTGAACTATACCTCAATCAACCTTAACATACAAATACCCAATGTGTTATAGTGAATTACAATACAAGAATATATTGATATTCTCCCTAAAGACTTCCCTTCACATTAGCATGTATCCCCAGATACTAAACACACTCAGGCTAACTACACCTCAGAGACTGTGGATACATAAGTTTATCAATAGCACAGACCCAACACTCCCACGAGGTATTGGAGAGTAGGAAAAATACTTTACGGTGTTATTGACAGAAATATGAATCTTGTCTTAACATTTTTCGAATTGTGTATTTTTAAGTATACTACTGTGAATAATAAGATTTATATACCTTGTGACGTTCGAATTAAAATATTTTGTTTTTCCAATGACTCTAATAACAACATTAATCAGAAGGTTATTATTAAAAGCTGTAAGAATATGCAATAATACAGAGATTAAATTATAATAATGACATACTCTTTTTGTTTCTTATATTGTGTGTGAAATCAAATAGTATATAAACAAGCGTGCGGACCTTTTCTTTCCATCCAAAACGACAGCCTCACTCAAGTTACAACAAAGTTTTAAATTTGAACGCATCCATATTTCCGTTGAAAAACTATCTACCAACATATTATTTGCTAAAGTATTGCTGCGTAAAGTATTTGGAAAATATCAAACTTTGTCGACTGCTGTTCATTAACTTAACCTTATTAACTGGATAGGTTCTAGTCAATTAATGTTTTACCATTTCATACAATTTAATCACTAATTATTGTAAGTACGAGATAGAAACTAGAATTCGTTAGAATTCTGAGTATGTTTATTAACTCGTTACTTATTTTAGTATAACCGAATATTAATTTAATGAAACCGGGAAGAAACTTTCCCATAATAAAAATTTATAATTTAAACAACTTTTGAATGATAGAGAAAACGTTATAGTTCTTCGAGAAGTTTTCAATACTTTTAACTATATTTATTCCCGGTCCTGTTTCTTATTTATTTATATTTACGATATTAAGGAACCTTCGGTATCTCTGATCATCATCCCTAGTTACCATTATATGAGGAAGACCTCAATAAAACACTTCCTCCTGACTTATTTTTATTATATTATTATTATACTTATATTATTACTGTGACATAGTATAGTAGCAGTTGCCTTTTACCAGCTGTTTAACATGTACTACTATAACTTAGTATCAATCTAGTTTTAGTTTTCAATTTGTTAGTTAGTATTCTTTGCTATATATACTAAAAACAATATTGATTATAAATCTCATAATTATATATAAGTGTTTACTGGTTCTACCATTAGAAATAAAAAAAATAAAACGTGGGAGATATATAGCTTCTTGGGCAACTAGGAAGAGAAAGAAGGAGGCTACGTCATCCTATTTATAACTCTTTAGTTATATAGCGAATGAATCGTTCCCAATTTCTCATAAACATGGCTGTTAAAAAATGTAATTATCAAAATAAAATTTTATAAGAAATTTATCTAGTCGGAACTGACCAGGAGGTAAAAATGGTTTAATTATTTTATTAAAAAGCTGATAATATACCTAAAGAGTGTATTACCTTACATTTGTTGTTATTGATATGTCTTAAACAGTATTATACAATAATAACGTAAAAATGTAGTTTATGCCTGCAGAATTTAGTTTTTGGCATTTATCTTAACTCAGCTCTAGTAAAACGAAGAGCGTTTTATTAATTATAAAGCAAAAAAACTTTTCAATGCCCTTGTTACTTTATGAAAATCGCAATAACAAATTACCTGTCCTGGAGGAAAGAAAGCGAGTTATTAATCGATGTGCTGAAAGTGAAGTGTGAAATCGCTTTGGATTAAGTGGCGAACACAAAGCCTAATCCATTACTTTTTTGGATTTCAGATTTTCTGGCAAGTCATTTAAAACTAATATACAGAGAAAAACAGACAGAATATAGCATTATATAAGTTTTAAACATGTATAGTTAATTAGTTTATTTATTTTTTCATTAACGTTGCTCGAATGTTTAAATGAATTTCCATTCATGACACAATTTTAGCTCATAATTTAAAGTGCTTGGATATCCTTTAAATACTTGGATCTTTGCAATACGTTTTTGCAATTAAGTTAATAGGCAACGCGAAACTTATTACCCATGGGACAAGAAAATGTGATTTCTGTTTACCTGTATCGGGGTGGAACTGACCTATAAAATTGAACATTGCATGCAGCTTCATTTCTATATAGGCAGCGCTGAGTGCTGAGTGAATTTGGTTAAGCTTAGTGAATAGTTTTGTGTTATTACAATGAGTTACAATTATGGCAACGAGAAAATTACAGAATAATTAAATCTTTTAACTGACTGAAAACAATTATATAACATTTTTAATGATCATATAATTGACATCATATAAGTGACATAGTTGATCATGTAGTTTTCATATAACCTAACCAAAGCATGTTACAAGACACATGGCATGGTGTACTAAGTTGTGTTACAACTGAACAAATAGTTATGCCTCATAAGTATATAAATATTTTCCAACATGTGAGATTTAGTTTTATTGTGCAGCGGTAGTAATCAAAATAGGATATATTTATTAAGTGCTTGATACCGAAGTCCATCTTACAATTATAATTACATTTTTATATGACCCTAGTGTGTAACGCGCCAGAAGTCATTTTGTTCACTATATAAAATTGAACAATGAAAATAATTTATTGTAGTATCACTAGTATAAATGAATACAACATAAATAATATTATTTATAGAGATATTATTACTAGTTTAAAGGAAAATATAATACACTTTGAATATCTAATCTGCTATAGTTACATAAATACTTAAGCTATTGCGGCTCCTAAACCGTAATTTTAAAGTAAGTGGTATTTCTACTGAATGGATTGGATGCAAGGGCAATGTACCCAAGAAAAACCAGTTTATGTAATGCGAGAATGGGTATGTAAACACCTAAAATTTATACATTGTATAACGTATTGAAAGTAATGTAATATGATAAGGATTTAAACTAAAACTTACATTTAATGTTTAACGTTGGTGATAACTGTTTAAGGCTATATAAAATTATCTAATTCATAAATTTATTTTCATTAAACTTGATCGAGAGTAAACACCTATGAATTCAGTAAAACATCCTGCGACAGTTGAAATTATCTTCTATTATCAACTCCTATATGTAAGGAAAACATAAGTAATTGTTTAATTATTTCTGGAAATAAAACTTCCACTGAATTTCCAATCATCAGCTAACAGTATCGATATCCTTAAAGTATCAATTTTCAGTCTCTATCTAGTTATCTGATAGCGAAACCTATATGCCAAACTAGGAAAGATATCATCAGAGAAAATTAATTAAAATATCATATTTTTAACCTTTTTATAACATCCCAAGATAACCACAACCAGAACTAGTGTGGCTGACTATCGATCTCTTAGTTATAGAAAAGTTTCTGTTTTAAACAAAACCAGATTGAGTTTTGTAAAAAATGTAAAATGTAATGTTTGACATTTTTTCAGATTGAAATAATGATAGTTTATTTCTGAATATTGAGTACATCTTACAAAATTATGTTGATTTACGAGACAGACATTGACCACTATAATATTCTATTAGGTCTTTAATATAATTCACATATTTAGAGTACATATAAGCTAAAGTAAGTAAGGTAACACTTATAGAATTGGGTTAAATTAAATTGCTATAATAGCATACTTCAATATATTAATAAATATTTATATAACAGGTCAACAAGATTGGATATTATATGTATTTTCACATAAAAGAAGTATCTTATATGTATTTTACAAGATTATTTAAAAGTACTTTTATATAGCAATATATGAAAACAAATGTGCTGTGGTACTCTAGGTAAAGTGTGAAGACTATGATGTTACTACACTAATGGGCTTAGGACTAAGAAGATAACTTGCCCTAAGGGAGATAGATGGAGTACAGTTAGTCCCTCACTCTATTACATCAGGTACAACACTGTGGAACTATAGTACACTATGTTTTCACATAAATACAAGTGTATTGTGCAACGTATATAAAGTGTCCACACCATGATGCTACTATACTAATGGCATAGGGCTAAGGAGATAACTTTCCCTAAGGGGGACAAATGGTGTAAATTAAAATAATTAAATACTTTGTTGTCAAACAATGCAAATTGGTATATATCTACTAAATTTTGATATCAGTGAACATCTGTATAAACCAAAATTACCCATTATATTTTTGGTTTATGTTTATGTTGTTCTAATATTAAATTAATAGTAGTTGTGTTAGTTCTACATATTAACGACAGTTAATAGTCGTACTAAAACTATGCACTTTGTTTATATAAAGTCCTGAGTAAGTTTTAGAGCTATTCTCCCCCTCCTGGTTCAAGAGGCACTTAATAACTTTTAAGATAAGCATAATGAAATTCTGCAGATAATCGCAGTACCCACTAGGGTTGATTATTTATTTGCAAGTATTCTAGACAGTTGAGTTAAGAAACCGCACAGAAATCAAAAGGTGTTCGATATCAATTTTCGGTCAGTGTATACTCCATGGAACCTTACTCGTATTAGCTGAGCGTTAATGAAGTCGATCACACGAGGGGTTAGAAAGATGTCATTTTGATAATCTTTACGTTATCTCGAGAAATAATTGACATATAGACTTCATATTAGGTATAAAATTCATTTCTATACGGATCATCGAATTCGGTTATAGCGCAAGTCACTCAGTGAGATATGGCTGAGCGTTAACGAATATTTTAACATTTACCTACTTGGTGACTTCAATGGTAAAGTGGAAATCACAGTATATATATATATATATATATATATATATATATATATATATATATATTAAATCAAGATTAATTTAACCATAAGACATTTTAACATAAGAGATAGTAGTATAGAGATAGTAACATAAGATACAATAAGGTTGAAATTTTGCTGACGAGTGAGATGTTATATGCATTAGCACATTTATTAATAGATAAAAAATAAGCTCTCCTAACTCAACTTTCTACATGTTGTACAAATTTACAATTATTACACTTTTGGTTTTTTCC
Organism: Homalodisca vitripennis; assembly: GCF_021130785.1. Lineage (NCBI taxonomy): Eukaryota > Metazoa > Arthropoda > Insecta > Hemiptera > Cicadellidae > Homalodisca > Homalodisca vitripennis. The sequence continues at coordinate 223,526,957 of NC_060207.1, forward strand.
TTCTATAAACATATTCCGTTTTATAATAATTGATATTCTCCTAACTAAATTTGCCATCGGCATGTTTATGAATTATATTTATGCAATATATTTATTTAAGTGTACTAATGTTACTTTACGTTTTTCCCTATTGCGCGTGTTTATGTGATATGTGTTCAATTAAATAAAACTTTAAACATATCAAGTTCCATCTACTTCAATTACTTTTCATAAGTAAAGCCTTACATCATATTATCCATATATCATCAGCCATATAACATTGTAACCAGCATTCATATGCGACAGAAATGAATGAGTGAACTACATTATTCAAACGCAGCAGATGAAGTAACATGGAGCCAGGTGTTACTTGTGACATGAGTGAGGAGACTTTACACAAGATGGAGACACGAACTTTTTCAGCTGTGAAATATCAATGATTTATTTTCAACTTTTATTGATCAAGAAAAGAAATTTTTACTTGTTCTTTTAGAATAAAGAGACCGGACTATCCATATATAAAATTTAATTATTTCATCCAAAGGAAAAATGGCGTATTTTACGTAATCTCTTAAGCAGACTGAGTAACAAGTCGTAGATGATTGAAATGTATGGTAGACTTTGAGACAGGAGCGGCTGTTAAGTTATGTTTTAAATTTGCGAAATCAATGCACTCTAGTCCACAAGGGCAAACGAATCTTTTTTACAAATTTACATTTTGATTAACATATTTCCAAAATCTAAACGAATGCAGAAAATCTTTACATATATTTTTATTCAAAATTAGGTAATAACAAATTAACTATATAAAATGCTCATCTTTTAAAATCAGAAATTATTTTTATGTTGCTTGTGGTCCCTATGTAGTAAAATCCTATACTAAATAAGAATGTTGTAGGCAATATAGGACCTATAAGTAATATTTAAAAGAAACAAGTAAGATATGAAAGATATGGTATTATACCTTGTCAAGATCGTTACAAATGGTCTACGTGCCTACCACATGTTTTACAACAAATTTACATCATGAGAGGTTTAAACATTATAGTGCTACACATAGGTTGTCAAAAGTAAAAATAAAAAAATAACATGTACACCCAACAACAAAATAAATAGGGGAAAAATAAAAAAACATTAAGACCTCTTATCATGTACATTTTGATAAGGTGTTGCAGCACATTTTAGCTTATTGTACAGTTCAGTGGATTTGGACCGTAGGACTGTAGTGAGATCTGTAAACATATGCCTAAAGGCTAATGCCTATTTGATTTTATATTTTCAGACACATATGATATAATTGTACAGTTGCGTGGAAAGGCATAATTTACTTTCAAATGCATAATGAAATGTGTCAAATGAAAAAGTAATACTGTTAATCGATTACGAATAATAGCCGGAATACACAAATAACAGAATGAAAATAATCTATATTTCTAGGAAGACCTCAAGAGACGCAAAGCTCGGTTGCAATCATTGTGACAAAGCAATATCCGAGCTGAAGCGAGCTGGTCTCTTTCTGTATCAGACACCCGTCACACTGAGCCACTTCCCGGTATTACTGAACAATCGGTATCACCTCTGGGTTTCCATTGTTAAGTTCACTAACAATTATATTTTAGGCTCATCTAACTTTTTTTTGAAAACTCAATATAAATTGATTATATTATTTTGATAGATAGCAGGATATCGAACATTACCAATAGTTGCGCTTTAAAAATCTGAAACACTGGTGAACGTATGTACTACGCAACGAAGCAAAAACATATGTTGTTTAAAGTTTTGGAAATTTAAAATTTTTAATAAAAAATATACCTTTGTATTCGTGTATATCAGAGGGTTTTATATATGAGATGGGTTACTAGTAATAAGTCGTAACTATTATTAACAAGATAAACCCCTACACAGTATTAATAAAAAACCCGTATCAACTCTAGGTTTATACTGCTAAGTGCAGTATATGTGATACTTAGATGCTAAGATGCATCTAAGTATCACAAGTCATGACGATTGACAGCACACATACATGCTTAGTCTGATACAAAATAATAACACAAGAAGTTAAAAAATAAGGTTTCTCTCTACATTCATCTAACCTTGCATTTAAAACTAACTTTTTCCGTGTTTATTGGATATACATTTTTTGAAAACATAACAGAATTTAGAATATTTTCTAGTGTCTCAATCTATACAAACTAAATAATACGGTTCATGTACTTTAAACACCCTCTTTTTGTATGTGTAAATCCAAAAACTTATTTTACATTCTAGTATTAAAAAAACCTAAACCTCTATTAACTATGGTAAACTTTGCAATCACATTTGCACAACTTTCAGCTATAAATATTACCTTTTATATGATAAAACCTTAAAACAGTACATATTGAAGAGCGCAAGTACTTAAAAATATTATTTTAATTGTAAATTAAACAGATTGGAAACATTTAAAAGATTATGTATGGTTAAACAAAACATTTTAAAGAATAAATTACTGTTGTTTCCATAGTGTATTTGTACGCATTCTTGTAACGCTAACGACCTACAAGATTTCGTAACGACTCAGTGGTAAGGCCCCGCTACCATTACCGGATACAAGAGTTCTAGACGGAAATGACGTCATCAAGAGGCCACTGAACGATGCTCATTACACAGAGTGGCCAGGGCCATGTTCACTTTAAGAGGTTTTATGTGTTTAATTACATTCTTATAATAGCTACTTATGTCAAAGTTATGCATCCAAATAAGTTTTAACTCGTCTTGTAATCTATATGTTTTTTTTATATTTAAAAATTAAGCAAAAGGAGTTTGTCATAATTAACAGAATAACCAATTACGACATTGAAATAGCTAAAACAAAACTAATGAATGCATATTAATTATGTAAACCTCTCATAATTTATGATTAAAAATAAGGTAAAATTCTATAAAATGTAACATTGTTCTTATTGGATTTAAATGAAGATGGATGTTAGTACCCCTGGATTTTAACTAGAGCAGCTCGCATCAATATAATCCAAATAGGTGTTGCCAAATCGCTGCTGCCCACCAGCTGTTGATCCTCCACTATGAAGGACCTATGATCATATATTGTCTTTTTTATTTACGTGTAGTATGCAATAATGATGAATGAAATGAAATGTAAGTATTTTTATTTATAGTAACGGCTCGTAATGATGTTTATAGCAAAGCATTTTGAGACGGATCAGTAATTGTTCATGCACACAAAACTGGCAGCAGTGCTAAACACGGGGTGTAGAGCAAGGATTTAAATGTCACCATCGTGTGAGATCTTCTAGTTCTTTTTATAACAGCACGAAATTATCATCACATTGTGAGCATACCTGTAATCAAGGTTACAAAAAAGCACAGTTTGAACTCCAACTTTTAAGATTGAATTCATTTATAAAAACATTATCATAGTTTATTTTATTTATTACATCTCTTTAATAAATTTTCTTTATCCACGTTCTTAATTCACTGCAAATCTATATATATAAATGCGAATGTTTGTTGTTGAATGTATGTTCCGTTATAACTCTGGAACCAATGCACGAAACATCGTGAAATTTTGCACAGTGATTCTACACGTTCCTAGAAGTAACATAGGCATACATACTAGAGTAAATTTGGTCCAATTTAAATAGTTTATTTAATTAATTTTTTAATTATAAATCGTTGTTGATGTTAGAGTGTTTTATACTGGATCCGACAGACTGTGCTACGACACATAATACAAAGCGAACTGATACTTAACAGCTGTTAATACTTTCAGCTGAAGTTCATCAAAGAGGCAGAAACATTTGTTTACATTTAAAATTTAGAAAATTTTTAATGTAAAGTGCTTGATCAGTAGTGTAATACAGGTTGCATAGAAGACGTCATTGCCTAATTTTAAATTCAGATTTCACCAATGATCAATAATAATATATAAAAATGAATGTTTGTGTGTTTTTCCTTTATAGACTCAGAAACTATTGGACCGATCACTATGAAAATTTGTATTTATTTGTATTTTTCACCACCAGGCTGTACTGCAAGATATAAAAGTTATCAGTAGATAATAATATGGCGGTCCTAGCGCACTTTCGGAGCCGACCGAAAAGCAATGTAAAATACTCTTCAATGTACCATAAAGGAAGCTGAGAAATAACACAGCAAATCTCAATGAAAAATTAACCGAATCTACAGTCGTTCGTCTCCAAAAGCGATCCAGGATCGGTTCATTACTATCTACTCCTGAGGAATGAAAAATTAACCGAATCTGAGCTTCTACTTTCTTGAGCTGTGCTTTGTAAAATGTTGTCAAATAATACTAATAAAGGAAAAATCTTCGAAATCTTAATAAAATTTAATCAATTTAAAACATTTTTACTAAAAACATACTTTAATAAAAAAACTTTTCTACTAAATAGCAAACATGAACTCACCAAGCTCTCTTCAGTTTCTAGCATTTCAAGAAGTTGCCAGGGGGGAAAATTGTAAAGAGTTCAAAGAGTTACCAGAATATTGCAAACTACAATTGATATCAGCATTAAATTTAAAGGACTTGGATTCCAAATATATTTCAACACGGATAGCTCTAGCGGACATGTATGAATTAATTTCAAAAGATCTTGGACAAAGGTTAAAAGAAAAACAGCAAACAGAATATTTTAAGCAATTTTGTATGGAGTTTTTTGGGCACTATTATAACTTTATCCACCATAATTTGATCAAAACTATGAAGGATTGGAGCTACAGAAGTGTTTATGAAAGAGGATGTAGGAATTATACAGCATTACTAGAGACTCTTTGTCAATATCAAGATTTATCAATAAAATTCATTAAACAAAACAAAGAATTCTTGCTTTTCGTTTTTGATGACATTTTGGATGAAATGAAACACATTAATGTTCGTAATATTCCTTGTGATTCTAAAGAAGAAAGAGAAAATCTAATTCTTGAAAAATTCAAGCGTTTACATGGCGGTTGGAGCCCCGAGGAGTTGGAAGTATATTGATCAAGCCACGAAATAAAATCCTTATTCTACAAAATTGATAGTAACACAGTCTTTATCTTTAATAGTCTTCTTTCCAGTAACAACCAAGTGTAATTTATCATGTTTATTCAATTCTTTAATCTTTTTTTCATCCAAAACAGTCAAAAGTCTGTTCGGTAAGTGTACTTTATAATCTTCCAACTCGGCAATTATTGTAAACCCGAATTTATCCTTCATTTTCTCCAAATTCATGATTTTGTACTTCTTTTTTTCTTCTAATTCATTCAACTTCTTATATTCTTTAAACTTGCATTCTCCAATATCATTTAACTCCTTCAAGAACTCCATTTAAATAGAAAAAATTCAAAGACGGAAAAAATGAAATTTGCTAACAATCACTCGAGAAGTCGAGGGAATTGCCAACATCTTCATTGTTTGACGAGGTTCTTCATTTACTTTCTCCAAATGTACTATAAAATCATCGAGGATTTCTGGCTTAAAATCGTAGACATCAGATAACCAGATCAACATCCAGATAATGAAAAAATACAGGTAATATCTTTTCATAATAAACGTGTGTATCGATACCTACAAACCTAATGTATTCTTTGAAAAGGAAAATAATTTGGTCAATGGTTCCAAGAGATAAGTAAAAATTTTTATTCTGTTTTCTAAATTCTGTAACAAATTTTGTTTGCTTCTTGTCTCCATATTGCAATTTTGTTAGCAGATTATTCAAATGTGTTAGTTTATTTCGAAATTTCTTAGGTTTAGGTCTTTCGTACAAAATTAAATTACAATCTCTACAAACTAAATATTTTTTATCAATAATTTCTCCTCTATTATAACACTTGTAACAGTTGGCATTATACTCTTCCATTTAAACAAAAAGATTTTTTTATAAATGGAGATTATGGAACTAAGTCTGCCGAGATATAAATTGTTCAGCGCAAATGTTTGTGTTTACATTTCTACAACAGAGATAAATAGAAATAATTTCATTCTATTGTACAACTATTTAGGATATTATGTGTACGATTATAAAGATTATTACGGGAGAAATCGGGATTTTTCAGTGGCGAAAGAGTATATTTTTGAAATATTAGAAGGAATGAAAGAGAATAATATGAACATCATTAACTACTGAATTTCTCTAATATCGTTCTTAATCACATCATAGGCTAAAAATTTCTCAGAGACAACAACAACATAACAAATCGCGTTTGTAACAGCTTTTTGAAAATCCATATTGATAATTATATCGTTCTTTGAACCAGAAATATTTGTCAAACTCTTTGTTGTATCAATGACATAAATAAGTCTATTCGCTAAAAATTCTTTAGGATTGTAATACATTTCCTTATTATTACAGTAAACTTTCTTAAAATCTTGATACATCTGATACATGATTCTGAAAAGACCTCCGGAAATGTTTAAATTTTGTAATTCATCTGGATAATAAGAACCGTTCAATTTTACTCTGATATTTTTTACATCCAAACTATCAAACTTTGAAGGATTTTTTTCTTGATTATTCTGTCTATCTGTTTGAAAACCTATGATAACGAACTTGGGATTGAAGATATTTCTATAAATATTTGTGATATCGAACGAATAAGTTGTTCCGGAAATACCTTTTTGTTCAATACATTGCCAATCTATAAAATTAAACATAATGTTTTGACTTTTTGTAATTTCATAAATCAACCTTATTTTACTCGTGATTTTATAATCAATCATTGGAACTCTAATAAAAAAATCTGTAATTGTTATTTTTCCATCAACAGGCATAACATTTCCAGTTGCAGTCTTCAGAATCACATCATCGTCTTCTGCTCTTATAAAACTTAGATAAAATCCTCCTTTATAGATCGGAATAGTAACATTTTCAAAAAATCCTAATCCAAAATGAGATAAATTTCCAGCTGCTTCAAAAACACCAAATTTAAAATCTGATTCAAAGCCATTAGAAGTTTGAGAAATAACATCACTTTTTGAATACGAAATAGTTCCTTTAATTGTGCTTAATTGGCCACAGTTTTCGACTTCTTCTATCAATTTATTGTGTTTTCTTACTTCAATCTTAGAAAATAAAAACGGTATAAAATTATCGATTAATCTAACATTATCAGTTCCAAGATATGCTTGACCATCTTGTTTTGTTAAAGTTCCAGAAATATAAAACTGGAAGTTAGACGAGCAAAAGTTATCTCCAAAATCAATATTAAACTCAGTTCTTTTATTCGGTTCATTCAAATGTTGTTTACTAATTGGATAGAAATTTTTAAACTCCGCCCTTTCAATATCACTAGCATATTTTCTGTAGTCCGCCATTTAATAAGAGAAAATTTAGAAATTTTAAACATCATGTATCATTTTTTCATCGATCTAATGTACGTTTTTATAAGAAAAGATATAAATTTTAGTAAAATAATTAAAAAGATTAGAGTCATTTTTAATGATCTACTTCGTCATATTCAGGATTCTCTTCCTTAAATTTTGCGATCTCGGTCACATATTTCAATAAAATTTGCACAGGATAGTAACCGCTATCTATAATATTGTTCCAATCAACTGTATCTTTATTTTCATCCAAAAACTTTATACTCAAGTGTTGATAGAGACTAAGAACAGACATATGATCTTTTAATTGATAATGTATATTTTCTTGAATGAACTCTGGGGACAGAGTTTGATATTTTGCAATGTTATACCAATTCAATTTGTTTACGTATAATCTCATCATATCTTCGGATAATTCATATTTTTGAGAAATGTCATCCCAATGTTCTTTTTTCAAATCTATTTCGTGTTGCATGATAAAAAGATCGAAAGCACTGTAATGTCCCGCCATCTCTATTTATTAAGAAAAAATTTCAAAATCAAGTTTTTATAAATTGGCTCTTTCTTGAGTTACATTCAGCACATTTTCCAGAAATTCTTTTAACTCCATTGATATTTGCATAGTATTTTATATCATTTGTTGCAGTTTTTTCTTTACATCTCACACAATATATGAGCGCCATTTATTTAGGGAAAATTTAAAATGAATCATCATAACCGCCTAATCTATTTAATCTGTTATCAATGTTTTCAAAAGATTTATTAACATCTTCTTTAAATTTATTAAAGTTTTCTTCTAGTTTATTTACTTTATCGAGATATAAAGAGTATTGATCATCTATTCTTTTAAGTAATTCATTATTATGTGTTACTTTCTCATTGAAACGTGTACCAAAATTTTCAAAAAAGTTTACTTTCTCATTGAAATGTGTATCAAAATTTTCCAGAATTTTGTTAATTATTACACCAACTAATTCATTAACATTATTTTTATATGTATTAAAGTTTTCTTCTAGTTTATTTACTTTATCAAGTAATTCACCAACATCGTCTACTGATCTTTTACTTCTTTCATCAAGTTTTTCATAGACTTATGTTGTAAAATCTTTAACATGCTGTTTATGATTCTCATAATTTTGTTTTAGTTCATTAAACATTTTAATAGGATCTTCTAATTGAATCATTACAACAACATCAAATGGATTAATTCCTTTACTAACACTGCTAATTCTTTTTCCTTTAAAATCTAAGGCATTTTTAACATTCGGATCATGTAAATCAACAATATCGATGTTTTCTGATAATTTTAGAGGTTTTAAAATTTGTTCTTTAACAACAACATCATGTTTGTCAATACCATGTCGAACACCGACAATTCTTTTTTTATTAGCCAAACTAACATAATTCTTTTCAACTTTGATCGCTTCAGTAATTTTATCAGCTTTTTCGATATGAGACATTAAATTGGAAAATAATTTTTTTACACCATCATCAACTTCTTTTTCCAATGTTTTTATTTTATCAGCAACTTCATTTGAACTCATGAAATTTGCAAGTTTGTTATCATATTCTGCTTTAAAATCTTCAATCTCGACAGCAAACATATCTGAATCTGGAAGGTTTTGTAATAAATTTTCTAACTTGTTATCAAACTCATTTCTCAAACTATCAAAATTCAAACTATTATCTACATTTTGAATAATTTGTGTTCCAACTACGTCAAAAATATTTTGTGAATCCATATTTATTAAGTAATAATTTGTTAACAACTTCTTTAAAATCTTTACCAGTACTCAGTTCATTCAAAACAAAAACACATAAATGACCACAAATTGGGGGATCTTTATAGTCTTGAATCTGAGAATCATTGTAGTAGACGCTTGATTTTTTTAAATATTGGATCAATTCTCTCGGTGGTTTGTCCTCAATTCTTCCATACGAATCAAAATAACATGCATTCTTATCATTTTTATAATAACAAATCCAATGTGTTCCACTTCCCATAATCGAGTCTAAATTCACAATTCCACATTCAAATTTCTTAACTTTTTCAGGTAATGTATCTCTCATGAAGATTCCTCTAAAATGTTTAATATTTTTGCAGATTTCTTCCAATTCCCCGAATGTTAAAGGTTTAAATTTTTTTTTCAATGTTTGATTTCACGTAATTCAAAGTTTTTTCATCTAATCCAGATCCTGTAACATCTTCCAACTCTTTATCTAACCAATTTAAAATGTTTCGAACAATAGGAATCACATCCTTTTTAACGATTGGAGCAGCTTTACGAACATAAGGAACAACATTTTTAACAACTGGAATATTTTCTCCAAAATCTAATAAATCTTTCAAAAGTCCACCATTTTTAAGTTCTTTCAACTGATTATACGAAAATTCTATTCTGGTTCCTTTATTGTTTTTCTTATGTTTTTCGAGTTTATTGTATTGTCTATTTGTTAAAAATATCTTATCTTCGCCATTTTTTAGTTGATCTATTTTAAATTGAGTACTAACGGGTATTTTCTTCTTAAAAGCGGATTTTTTTTTCTTTCTGATTTTTGCTGAAATTTACGTTCACCTCCATTTATATAGTTAAAATTTCAAGTTCTCTTCGATTCCCATTCCTAGTTTTCTCTTCAAAAACATTGCTCCAGCTGTTGGAAGCGTAACAAATCTTTCACCTAAACTAGCATCTTTTGATAAAAATCTATCCATTGCCTTATCTTGCAAAACTTTATCTGCGATATGTCTGGAATTTGTGTCTCTATGTTTTGCATAAAAAATATCGTGTTCCATAGCAGCTTGATCTAATTTATTTATACCAGTATCTCCTCTTTTTAGTCTTTTTTCGAGTTTTGTGCCGGGCCCCAGATACTGATAAGTTGGTACGTGTAATTCAAAAGGTAAATTGTTGATAAAATCATTCAAAAGTCCACTACCCTCAATCATAGATGAACTTATTGCCGGCAAAACTCGTTTTAAATATTTAATTCCATCAGGTTTTTCAATCATTTCATCAAGTTTGTTCGAAATAAAATCTTTAATCGCTTTCTTTTCGTTCAAAAAATTGTTGTTTCCAGCCTTTTCTTGAGCATAAATATAATTTATAATTCCATCGAGTTTTGTCAAATCGTCGATATATCTGTACTCAATCTTATTATCACTGTATTTTCTTATACCAGATCCTTCGATTCGTTTTTCCCAAATTGGTTTAATCAAATTGAGATATTTTTTACCTTTACTTGACTTTGGTTTCTTAGTTGATGGATCATTATTTTTGTAAATTGAATCAGATTTCCATAAAATTTCAGTATACTTTTTCAAGTCTTCTTCAGAATATAAACCGTCTTTTGGAACATCAGTGCCTGTTAATAATCTCCATAAACCCTGAGTTCCTTCATATGTTTTTTCATTAATAATGATATCATTATGCTCAAAATTAACGGGTAAATTTCCAATCATAAAACTTTTCTTTTTTTTATCCCAATACAAACCAAATTTATCATCTTTTACTCTAGGAAGGAATTTTTTACCAATTTCACCAATTATTATATCCGTTGTTCCAGGACTTATTGGTTCAACTATGGTAGAGTCTTCAATGATTCGAGGTCTAAATGGTGTTGAAGATGGTAATTTTGGCAATTCAAACTCTTCCACTTCAGATTCTGGAATTGAAATATCAGCAAATTGTCGTACAACTGGAACCAAATTCATCAAATTTTGATTATCGCTTAAAACGTTTTCAATTTTACCTTCAACATTTTTAATTGCAGAAGTTACAGGTTGATTAATTTTTTGAATATATTCTTGTTCTTTTTCATCAATTCGAATCTGTTCTTTAAATTCTTTGATTAATTTCTTTTCGATTTGATCAAGTTTTTTCGCTTCTTCAGAAGTTACGTTCACCATTTAATTAGAAAAATTTTGAAACGTAAACGTGGAACGTGGAAACGTGAACACGAAACGTGAACACGGAACGTAAAACGTGAACGTGGAACGTGAAACACGAACGTGAAACACGAACGTGAAACGTAAACACGAACGTAAAACATGAACGTGAAACATGAACGTGAAATATGAACGTGAACGTGGAACGTGAACGTGGAACGTGAACAGATTTACCGTTTTTCTGTTATTTTCATAATGTAAATAAAAATTAAAGATAATATAAAAATATTGTAACAAATATTTTATCAAGTAGATTTGTCAGACCACTGAGCAGCATTTATATTAGAAAATTTATTCAGATATTTACCATTTTTAGGCTTCAAAGTTAGATTAATAGTTAAAAATCCGTAGTCTTCCTTCCAAATTTTATCACATAACTCAATAAAGTGGTTAAAACTCATATCAGATCCCACATAATTGTTATAAATCTTTCTCGAATAGTGATCGTCTTGCTTAAAAACACACAACATATTCAAATTATTTCTAATAACTTGTTTATCAACCTTTGAAAAGCATTGAGAAAGATAGATACAAGAGATATTTTTGTGACGAGACATTACGAAATATTCCTTAATAACGTCTTGATTTTCTAAAATACAATCATCGAAAACGATTAAAGAATTTGGTTTACATTCGCTTAATGGAACTATGTCCTCAGAAGCATTGTAAAAATGTGATATTTCTTTGCTTAAGTTCTTCTCAATATTTTCAAATCTTTCTTGTAATTTTTTATAGGCGTCTTGTTCTAAAGATTTACTAAAAACATACAAATTGGAATAAGGAATCAACCTATTGTAGATAAAATTCAATAATAAAGTTGTTTTTTCCACATCCACTTGAACCAACAATTAACAATCTGATTGGTTGATCTTTCTTATTTTCTTGAAACGTTTGAAGTTTTATCTGATCTTTTTGCTTTAAAAATTTCTCCATTTAAATAGCGAAAATGAAGCTGTTCAAGTTGACTTCAGAAAGCTCTCAATTATTTTTAAACTTGGAACATCCTATACACTTAGAGGAAGAATCAAATTATTTTATCGGTTTAAGCGGTTTTTATTCTGACAATTTTGTAATAAATATTAGTGAAAGTTCTCCTTATTGTATAGGATTTAGTGAGAAGAACATAACAAAATATTATGGTTTAAACAAAGGATATTATACCTTCGATCAAATAAAAAATTCCCTTAAAAATTATCTGAAAACATTCAAACAATCAGATAAATCTTTAAACTTTGACGAAAACAAGTTTGAAATGCAAAAAAATTATCTCTCTAATAAAATTCAAATAAAATCACCAGTAAGAATAATGTTTTCAGCAATTATAGTAGATTTATTAGGGTTTGTTCGAGAAACTATTGAGCCAAATCAGGTATATTTAGGAAATAAAACGCCAAAATTTAGACCGTTTGATGTAATTGAAGTACATTGTAATCTCGTTGAACCTAGTTTTGAAAATCATACCGAACATTTACACAAAGAATCTGAAATTTTGTACACATTTTTCCCAAATGTTGCTTATGGATAAAAAATCAGTGAAAAACCGAATGAAATCGATTATATTCCAATTAGAAAAAATATTAAAAGAATTCAAAAAATCGTTCTAACTATACAAGACTCTGAGGGAAATTTATTAAATAATGAGAGTAAAACAACAATATATTTAAGATTGTTGAAGCAACGGACATGAATCATAGGGAGCTATTGAATAGCTTACCTTCAAATTTTCAAGAAAACAACTTTTGAATGTATAAATTACAGGAGTCTATCCCATAGACCCCTTAACAATCTTCATCCTGACACTGTTTTTATCAATGAATCTGGGCTTTATTCTCAAAATAAAAATTACTAGTTAAATTTCTTTTCTATCTAAATGGAGTCAGTTGTAGACCTACTCAATAATCAACTTATATTCAATAATAAAGACATTGTAACGATTGTAGACGAAAACAATGTAATCTGGTTTAAGGCTAAAGATGTTTGTGAAATATTAGGTTATGAAGAAAACAAAAAACGCAATTAAATTAAATGTTGAAGATGATGACAAAATTCAATATTTTTACTTAAAAAACAAGGGGCTATTCGAATGGCCCCTTAACAATCTTCATCCTGACACTGTTTTTATCAATTGAATCTGGACTTTATTCTTTAATTTTGAGATCACATAAAAAAGAGGCAAAAATCTTCAAAAATTGGGTTACAAAAGAAGTTTTACCGAGTATTAGAAAATATGGCGAGTACAAACTTGAAAACGAAAATAAGCAGTTAAAAGATGAAATAAAACAGTTACAAATTAAAGATGAAATGAAATCATTGAAAATAGAGAATCAAGAATTGCGAATGGAATTAATGAAGAGAGATATGGTATGTAAAGATTTTGATAAGAAAAAACACCATGTTTTTGTGTTAATTAAGAAGAATCACATGTGGGAATGGCCTTATTACGTTATCAGAGCTCAGAAACGAGAAATACCAAACCGATTAAAACATCTAAAAATAAATTATCCTGAATTAGAGATTTTGTTCATTGATGACGAACCAAATTCTATCAATCTGTATAACCAAATGAAAGAATCTTTGAATATTTTATACAACGGAAATCATTTTACTACAAATATGGCAGAATCTCGACTGATTTATAGAATATCTAAATTACACGATGAAAATGTTTCTAAATTTTACTAAAAACTCTCGATTTATTATATTTTGTTTGTAAATGTTTAGCATAACTAGGTAACCATCGTAGAATTTTTTTTTCATATTCACAAGGCATTTCGATTTTATAACTTTCGCTGAAAATTTTTTTAGCACAATCTTTGCAAAAAGCATCTTTTCTATCTTTACTATACTGCCAGTTATTAAATTCAGAAATATTTTTAATTTCTTTACAAAAGTAACACTTTTTCTCTTCTAAAGTTAATTTGTTCATTTTATCATATAATTCCTTACAATAACAGTCTTTTCTATTCTCTTCTTGACACTTTGTACATTTCTTTTGAGACTCCATTTATATAGAAAAAATTATTACACAATGAAAATGTTAAACTCTCGACTTATGATATTTGGTTTGTAAATGTTTAGCATAACTAGGTAACCATTGAAGAGTTCTTCCACATTCGCAATGAGTCGGTTTATTTTGGCTTTCTCGGAAATTTCTTCTAGCACAATCCTTACAAAAAGCTTGTTTTTTATCTTTACTATAATGCCAGTTGTGAAATTCTGAAATATTCTTAATTTCTTTACAAATACAACATTCTTTCTCTTCTAAAGTGAATTTTTCTATTTTTTCGTATAATTCTCTCTCATATTTACTACGACAATCCTTACACATAGACCCTAATCCTTCTTTTTTATTCTTATTTTTATAAAAAGCTTCAAAATCCTTAAATTCTTGACACTTTGTACATTTCTTTTGAGACTCCATTTATATAGAAAAAATTACAGCTTTGACTTTCTCAATTCATATTCATAGAAATTTCCGGTTATTTCTTCATTATTTAAATCTTTTATACTATAAGTTACAGGATCTGTGTTATTAATTTGATAAATTACAAAGATTTCTCTTGACCAATTGTTCTTATATTTGTTCGAAAATGTTTGTTTTTTACTAACAATTCTTACATGATCATTGACTTTAAATTTAGTTTTCGTGTGAATTTCTGGTGGAACATACTTGAAAACCGACTCTAATAACTCTTTTTCTGCATCTTTATCTACGTCTTTAGGCTTCATTTTGATTGTGCTATGAACAGTATCGTTATATTTCTTTACGATTTCTTGAAGAATATCGATCCATTTAAAGTTTTTATTAATCTCAAAAAGAACCTTCATTCTTTCATTTTGAGTTCTGTTATATCTCTCTACAATACTTGATTTCTCTTCGTTTTCAGTATGATAAATCTTAATGTTGTATTTTCTCAAAACTTCGTTAAATTCTTTATTTTTAAACTCTAAACCCTTATCTGTATGAAGTAGATTTGGTGGTTTGTGATTGATCTTTATCGCGTCTTTTACTATATCTTCGAAGGCTTTTGAAACATCTTTACCGTTTTTTCTTTTGATAGCTCTTGACCAAGCATATTTTGAGAAAGTATCAATAACATTTAACATATACTTGAATCCATCATTTTGATCCGAATAGTTAGACATTATTACTAAATCTGCTGCCCATAAATCTTCAATTCCTAAAGTTATAATTTTTCTCTTTTTAAACTTTTTTCGTACTGGTGCATGAATTTCTCTAGCTTCAATCTCTATTTCTTCTTTATTCTTCAATTCTTTCTTTACTTGTTTTTCATAAGGGTTCTTTATAAATTTACTCTTATTTGTCTTACATTTTGAACATTTTGCTGCAATTCTATACAATCCGTTTTGAGTTTGAACAATCTTAGAATCTATATTTTTCGTTTTCTTTTTACACTTGTGACAGTGTATTAAATCATCTTCCATTTACATATCAAAGTTTCCAAGTTTATTTAATTCATCTAAAATATCTGTTTTATATCCATACGGTACTGTATCGATCTTATTTTCTAGGACAATTCTCTTATCATCTTTAGCGTTCAGTGCAAGCTTGTTTATGGTAACTGTGTACAACTCATGTTTGTAGCTTTTGATTACTGTCATCTCCCTAAATTCTTCTTTATCTTCGAACAAACATCTCTTCAAGTTTTCGATATTTATTGTTTTATTTACAATGCTTCTCTTAATTCCTTTACACCTAACTGGATTTTTGTCTAGATACTTGTACGAGTACATTTTCGATCTCAATCCACAAAATTCTTCTAAAACTTCGCTATTTAACTCATCTTTGAATTTCCCTATTACCTTCTTATTTTTAGTAGTGAAACATTCGTGATCTTTTGGATAATCACTTGTATCAAAGTCATCTATATTTTCTTTAATAATTTTAAAAGGATCTCGTTTCAATTCTAGGAAATAACTGTCTGTATCCATGTAACACAGATTCAAATCTGGGTCAAACTTCTTTAATTTATCGTAATAAAACTCATACATTAACAATTTTGATAGGTCAAGAACTGAAAATCCTATGTAGATCGGTTTGTTAAATTTAACCTTTTGTTTGAACATGTGACTCGCTATACAGTTGTCGTCAAAGATACTAAAGCACTTGAAATTTGTTTTCTTAGCTTGTTTCATTGAAAATTCTTCATTTCCTAGTCTAATATCGCATCTATTTCGCACATTTTCCATACTTTTTCCAAAAACAGAGTTGTTCATAAGCTTGTAAAAATCCTTCTCAAAGTCACTTGTAGCTTTGGTCCTCATATTAGTATTAAAATCAATGTACTCTTTCATAAAAGGCTTCTGATCGAATGCAATAACTCTATTCACATGTTTCAAAATCATACCTTGTTCCAAATAGAACTTCAAATTTCTCGAATGAACAACGTATTCAGTTTTATCCAGTAGAGTTGTGCAAAGTTTGTTTTTAAAATGTTCTGGAGCAAGAGGTAAATCCTTGTGATGTTCGTGTAAATTCGTTGGATATCCAAGATCAACTTCGAGAATATAGCCATAATCTTCGTCGCCAGTGAGTTCCAAAATTGTTTCTTTCCATTCTGCAGTTTTGTAAGTTTTTGGATCCATCCACTTGATATCACTAAACGGCAGTTTTTGCATTAGGCCATACCCATAAAGGTTATTAGCATCAACGTATAACAAATAGTTTTCGGGCTTTGTCTTATCGAAATCTTTCAAATATTTGTTATTTGCTTTAACATATCGCTTAATACACTGAGAAATGCCCCCGCGAATGCCTTTTTCAATCATTAAATACATATCGTAATCGTGTATCAGTTGAAGCTCGATTTTCGTTAATTTTAACATAGCGTCCCATGCGAGACTTGGAGCTGTTAGATAATGTGCCGGATCAAGTTTGTAACAATTTAGACAAATGTTTCTGAAGTTTTCGAATATATCAGCGAGCAATAGTACATCTTGGATATTGTACAAATCAGAGTAATTTCCAAGATTTTTATCTTTTAATTTGTTCCAAACGCTCAAGTAATGTTGATAATCTTTCTCAGATATGCTCTCATCTGTCAAAAGTGAATAGAAATCTTCAATTTTCAGCTCTTCTGTGTAATCAAGTTTTTCAATACTATCGATAAATTCATAGGGAAATATTCCTTTTCCAGATAGAATTTTAAAGATTTCTTCTTCGTCATTTGGTTGTCTTTCTAGAATTGCGTTCAGACCATCTTGTATAAAATGATTTGTATGTTTGAAGTCTTCTTTCTTGAGGTTTTTAGCTAACTTTTCAATAGACGAGGCCATGAATCTAAATGTGTCTACGAAAGAGAACTTTATAAATTTTCTAGGTTTATCATTGTCAAACTCATAGCCATATCCAGAATTTACAGAATAATTTATATATTTTTCGTCTGTGTTTGCAATCAAATCAACGTTTCCATATTGTTTCGCCAATTCTTTTATGTACAAATGAGTATCGTAGTTACTCATATTGTGGCAGAAAACTGGAATATTTTGA
Organism: Homalodisca vitripennis; assembly: GCF_021130785.1. Classification (NCBI taxonomy): domain Eukaryota; kingdom Metazoa; phylum Arthropoda; class Insecta; order Hemiptera; family Cicadellidae; genus Homalodisca; species Homalodisca vitripennis. The sequence goes on from NC_060207.1 coordinate 223,544,711, forward strand.
GGAAACTTGAGATTCACATTGCAAACTCTATGAGCTGCTCCTCGAAATTTGCCAGTTAAATGACAATGATCTCTTACTTTATTATAACTCTTATCTTTCCAACTATCAGGAGTAAAACCATACTGAATTGACCCAACATAATAAGCAGACCATTCACAGATGTGACAAACGTTTGCATTTTGGTATGAAATTTCTTCTTCTTCAGTCAATTTCATAGGTTTTTTATTCTTAGAATTATACTTTTTAGCTATGTATTTCGATAATTTATTAAGTTCTTCTAACAATTTTGCAGGAACATTAGGCAAATCGTCTTCATTTTTTGCTCTATAACATATAGGTTTGTACATGCGATTGGTCACATTCGACACTAAATATAGAGTAAATCCATAAGGAATGTGTTTCTGAATCTTGGTTGTAGTCGATCTTTGTGGATTGTTCTTGCATGTCGGAATTTTTTCTAATATTCTCTCAAAATCCATATAAATAACGTACGGATGGCTAAACTTCTTTTGATAATTAGTAAATTTAGTTGTTTGACCTGAAAACGGCATAATTGGCTTACAAACTTCATGTTGCTTGCAAATTTCTAAATGATCTGTTAAATCTCCAGATTTGTAGAAATGGCTTAAACATCTTCTGCATAGAAATTTTTTGTGTTCATGCTTAGATAACTGAGAGAAAACGAGCTTATTTAAATCTGTTATCAAAACATAATGAGATGTTTCTTCATTTTTTACATACAGTAGATCAATATTTAATTCTGCATCATATATTTCTGAAATTTGCAACGGAACAATATGTAGTTTTTCATCATAAGTATAGATATTAATAGACATTTTTGGATACTTATACTTGGAATTGTAGCTTCGTTTTTCAAACAACTTTACATCTTTAAATGACATTGGATACTCAAAACCTGAAAATATTTCGTCATTTAAAAATTTCTCGTATTGCTTCACACGTTCACAGTCTCTTTTAGGTTTTTCAATAGCGCATCGGATAGAGTAAATAAAACAGAAGTCATCTTTATTTTTGATATTTACACAAGCTTTTTTTACCTTGATCTCTTGTGGTAAATCGATATATGATCCTGCGTTCATCATTTCGTGTTTGTTAAGGCTCAAAACTAGTTGTTTACAACTTTTAAATGTCCATCCGGAACCTTTATTTGGATTATTCGTTTGTTCTCGATGTGTTAATTTATTAAATTGCTTAGTAATAAAGTCGTTTACGTCAAAGATTTCGTCTGCTTTGATAGTAAAATACATTGGACATGTTTGCGTTTCACCGTTCACTAAAGTTCGTTCGTATTCACATTCCAAAGAGAGATAACCTTTCGTATTTTTAACATTTTCTTGAAATTTTTCTATTAAATCTTTAATTTCTGGGCGCATAATTGAAAGATATTTGTAAATTGACATAAAATTGTCGCAAAATTCGTTAAAATGTATTGCTTGAAAAGACCTTTCACAGAGGATAAAACTTCAACATCTATGATATTTTCAGGTTTTTCGTGAAGAGTTTTATCAATTTTTTCAATGATTTCAGACTTGGTTTTATCGTTAGTACCGATAGCCAACTTTTCAGCTATTGAATGAAGTTTTTCATCATTAAATAGGTCGAGATTTTTCTTTTCAACTTTGAAATTTCTCTTTAATTCACGTAATTTCTCAATATTAAACATGTTTTCGTGATCGGCAATTTTATTTTCTCTAGCCCATTGTCTTAAATAATTTAGTTCATTATCGTAAATTTGCTTGTTTTTTCGTGACTTTTAGAATTATAATGGCGATCATAGTTTTTTCTTAAAATTTCTTTTTTGCAGAACGGACATGATATTTTTTCGCGCTCCATTTAGATAGAAAAATTTATTTAACTAAATGGTGCTTGTAAACCAACGATTGCGCCTCTCACGGCGTGATATCACTACGGATATGACGCAGGCGAAGCGATTATCGTGATGGTCGGTCTGTAGTAGCACACCTCGACTGTCATTGATACACACAGCGCAATCTTTCGGAACTAAAATGTCGGTAATGCAGATTTGCTTTTAAGAATAAAAATTGTGTTCCCGTTTACTATTATAACATTTTCTTTTTCAAAATGTTAGATAATTTTACCTATTTTAAATATGCGTACATTTTGTTACTTGTAATTTTCAAATTATATTTTAAATTAATTTCTTAAATTTTTACTTCTCGATGGGCTGTTGTATTGTGTTGCTGAGTATATATGTCCGCGAATTCGGTTTGGTCGGTTAGGAAGTTTACTTCTGAACTGTTTCAATGCGAGTGGCCATAGCGGAGAAACACCAAGTTCAGAAGTATTCAGATCGTATTCCGGAACCATTTCTCTATCCGTATCTCGCTCTTCTCTCTCTCTCTAGCCTGAATATAGATCCTAGCCTATAAACGGCAGAAGTGATCGTGTCATAGGCATAAAAAGAGAGGGAGAGAGAAAGAGACAGAGGGAGGAGAAAAGGTCGACCGAGAAATGGTTTTGCACTTTTTGACTTTGAATTTTTTCTATTTAAATGGAGTTCTTGAAAGAGTTAAATGATATTGGTGAATGCAAGTTTAAAGAATATAAGAAGTTGAATGAATTAGAAGAAAAAAAGAAGTACAAAATCATGAATTTGGAGAAAATGAAGGATAAATTCGGGTTTACAATAATTGCCGAGTTGGAAGATTATAAAGTACACTTACCGAACAGACTTTTGACTGTTTTGGATGAAAAAAAGATTAAAGAATTGAATAAACATGATAAATTACACTTGGTTGTTACTGGAAAGAAGACTATTAAAGATAAAGACTGTGTTACTATCAATTTTGTAGAATAAGGATTTTATTTCGTGGCTTGATCAATATACTTCCAACTCCTCGGGGCTCCAACCGCCATGTAAACGCTTGAATTTTTCAAGAATTAGATTTTCTCTTTCTTCTTTAGAATCACAAGGAATATTACGAACATTAATGTGTTTCATTTCATCCAAAATGTCATCAAAAACGAAAAGCAAGAATTCTTTGTTTTGTTTAATGAATTTTATTGATAAATCTTGATATTGACAAAGAGTCTCTAGTAATGCTGTATAATTCCTACATCCTCTTTCATAAACACTTCTGTAGCTCCAATCCTTCATAGTTTTGATCAAATTATGGTGGATAAAGTTATAATAGTGCCCAAAAAACTCCATACAAAATTGCTTAAAATATTCTGTTTGCTGTTTTTCTTTTAACCTTTGTCCAAGATCTTTTGAAATTAATTCATACATGTCCGCTAGAGCTATCCGTGTTGAAATATATTTGGAATCCAAGTCCTTTAAATTTAATGCTGATATCAATTGTAGTTTGCAATATTCTGGTAACTCTTTGAACTCTTTACAATTTTCCCCCCTGGCAACTTCTTGAAATGCTAGAAACTGAAGAGAGCTTGGTGAGTTCATGTTTGCTATTTAGTAGAAAAGTTTTTTTATTAAAGTATGTTTTTAGTAAAAATGTTTTAAATTGATTAAATTTTATTAAGATTTCGAAGATTTTTCCTTTATTAGTATTATTTGACAACATTTTACAAAGCACAGCTCAAGAAAGTAGAAGCTCAGATTCGGTTAATTTTTCATTCCTCAGGAGTAGATAGTAATGAACCGATCCTGGATCGCTTTTGGAGACGAACGACTGTAGATTCAGTTAATTTTTCATTGAGATTTGCTGTGTTATTTCTCAGCTTCCTTTATGGTACATTGAACAGTATTTTACATTGCTTTTCGGTCGGCTCCGAAAGTGCGCTAGGACCGCCATATTATTATCTACTGTTATCAAAGCGCCTGCACATTATAAACTGCAATTTTGACACAGTTACGTATATTAAATAGCCAAACAGTATTTGAAGGCAAAGAAATATACGGGCAAAGCTTAAGAGACGCGTGCGAAGCCGCGGGAAACAGCTAGTCTTTAATATATACCCATAGCATTATTTATTGAAATATTAATAGCATTCATATAGAAAACATTTTAAATGACAGCGGAGTTTCATTTGGAATATCGCGCTTTAAATTAAGTAATTTTGAAACTGGAAACAGATAACTGTATCGTATTTTGTTTTAAGCTGATGATATATGTGCCATGTGGTGCAAGATTATTTAAAATTGATCGACCAAAATTCGACAATCACAAATACTACTAAAGTCCATAAGGGGCTCTCTTTAATTGTTTTGGATTCAGAATACTGCGGTTTATTTTATTTTTATGATCTCTGAGTTTAGCAAATAAATAAAAAAATAATGCACTTGTTCAGAATACAAGATGTGCGCGAATTCGATATAATATGTAAAATATTAGCATTGTCTACCTCTTGCGATATACTTTACTTACCTAATTGCTGATAGTGACTATTTAATATAAATATATATAAATTTGTGTGTGTACTTCATTCATTTTAGTTTAGGGTCACATCAAATATTGAATACTATGATCCGTTTCCTTTATGTTATACTTATAAATATTACTTTCCTTCACTTCATGTTTGGCAAAAAGCAACGGAGTTACACCGTTGGGTGCCTAACACTTACAGAGATCCTACTTGAAAGTGATAGTCTATAATTCAGCTACGGTTAAGAATGCTGCGAGTTAATTAACTGAAGGGAGTCGTCTTGCAGACCCTTGTTGGAGCTTTGTGGTGTGTGACTGAACGGCCAACTTTAATGTCCCGCGTTCCATTTTCCTCGATTGCTTGAAATAAGCTCGTACCTCTGTTACTTTTAATTAAGGATATATAAGGTTCATTCTAGCTTACTATTAGGAACACGTCTCATTTATTCAGAAACAAATTAACTTGTGTTTCAAAATATAAGCTACAAAATTACTTTTCCAAACTAATTTTATAACAAAATACATATTTTTTGCTGTCTCGAAGATAATTTTTTATGTTTCGTGATATTTCCAGAGCGTATAGCGAGGCCTCAACCGCCTGTATCAGATGAATTCTAAGCAGGTTAACTAGTGAACGAGGTCACCTATAATAGGCAATTAAAATTTACAGTATTTATATTTACTAGATTTACCTGAGAATTTAAAATATATCATATCGATTTATTAGGGGTTCAATTTTTGTTAGTTAAAAAGTGTTTTCATACGTTTCATGGGTAACTATATTGGCAACGAGCTAACTATATGTCAGTTGTCCTAGAGCTTGGTACGGGAACGTTACTTTAATTCCCTAATCACACTTTACATCCATTACGTGTATTTGTTTCATAACCTCATCTCATATAACATATTATTACAACTCTGTAAAAATGAATAGAGGGAAGAGGCAATATTCTCATAGAGCCAAACAACGATAAGGTGCACATTAACAGAACAAAATGGTTTTGTAAAACTACTACCGAGGTCAATATTATTATATAAGTCCTCATCCCCTCCTCCTCCAATAAACAGTCTCGTATTTTTACACACAATTCACAAAAGCAAAATGTTAAAAGCAATTTAGTTTTCCAGGACTTCCTATTTTACATGGCTATATACTAAATGATGCATATAGTTCTTGTAATTAATTTTACTTGTTTAACTCACGTTGTGGTGGAAAAAATACTTAATGTCCAACTGAGAGGAAATAATACCAATAAAAACAAGCGAATAATTTTTATACAATTGTCGGAAATTTTATTCATCACCGACAAAGGAAACAGCGATATTATCAAAGAATCTGAATGGTGACTGTAATAGAGTTGGGGATTCAGGCGTTTCCCTTTGTATTCAAGTAATGGATTGCTCTTAAACATTGTGTTTCTCAATTAATTGAAAAAACGTCATTTTGATGTCATTGTTTTAATTTCTTAATAAACTTTAAGTTAAGTGTGATGAGCACACGTTGTTTCTGTACGAACTGTCCATCTATGTGAGCACTTATGCGTACTGAATCATGTTCTATTGTTTAATATTGACGGGGATAATATAATACAATATAGGCATTCTTGTATTGCTTCACAACTGGAAATAACATTGAAGCACATTTTTATAACCTTTATATATATATATATATATTATATATATATATATATATATAAAGGACACAATAATATTAACATGTATTTCGGAGTTCAACATTTAGTGAAATAAAGGTGTTTAAAGAAGGGTTTATACACCTTTGGTATTTTAATCGGTTATAATACAGTGGAAAACTGCACAAATAATTAGCAAGTTTTGATTGACGTCTCTAAGAATCGAACCAGTGAACCCTCGGTTAAAGAGCAACATCCTTGCTTGCACACAGTAAAGAAGATCGTTTCTAAATTTGCCCCTTTCAAATCTGCAGGAGGGGATGGAATCTTTCCGGCCCTGCTTCAACAAGGGCCGGAGAATCTCCTTACCCTTCTATGTGAACTATTCAGGGCGAGCCTAGCCTATGGGTACATACCACAAGTCTGGCGTCTCAACAGGGTGGTCTTCATCCCTAAAAAAGGGAGAGCGGACTACTCTGTCCCTAAATCTTTTCGTCCCATCAGTTTATCTTCGTTTCTACTGAAAACATTAGAAAGACTGGTGGAGAGGCACCTGAGAAAGGGAGTTCTCTCAGACACTCCCCTTCATCGCAACCAACATGCATACCAGCAAGGCAAATCCTGTGAATCAGCACTGCACCAATTAGTCAGTAGGATTGAGGATAGCCTGTCCGCCAAGGAATTGGCATTGTGCACCTTCATAGACATTGAAGGAGCTTTCGACAATGCCAAATTCACTGCAATGGTAAGTGGAGCACAGCGACGTGGCCTCGAGCCAGCTCTGTGCCGGTGGCTTAGGGCCATGCTGTGCTCCAGACGGATCAGGGCCGATCTCAATGAAGTATCGCTTGTGATCGCACCCACAAGGGGATGTCCTCAAGGAGGCATCCTGTCACCTCTACTGTGGAATCTAGTAGTAGATGGTCTACTTGAGGACCTTACTAACAACGGAATCTATGTCCAAGGATATGCAGACGACATAGTCCTTATGGTACAGGGAAAATACATAAATGTTGTTGTTGATATCATGAATACCAACCTTCAACATGTACACAACTGGTGTCAGGGAGAGGGACTGAAAGTAAATCCCTCTAAGACAGTAGTTGTACCATTCACTAGAAAAAAGAACCTAGAGTCTCTTTCTAGGCTGAAACTCGCATCCACTCAGCTGGAGTGGTCAAAGACAGTCAAATATTTAGGACTGACTCTAGACCATAAGCTTACGTGGAATGATCATCTTAATAATATCCTGCACAAAGCAAAGTGGGCGCTCATGACGTCCAGGAGACTTGCAGGAATCTCATGGGGCGTAAAACCCCATATAGCACTATGGCTTTACAAAGCAGTTGTAAGGCCTCAAATCACTTATGGTTCATTAGTCTGGTGGACAAAGGTGAATCAGGTAACTGCCAAAGCCAAGCTTGAAAGCTTACAAAGGCTTGGCACAATCTTTGTAACCGGAGCATTCAGGAGCAGTCCCTCAGCGACCCTCGAGGTGGCTTTAGGACTTCTACCTCTTGATGTTCATATAAAAGCTGAAGCGCGTAAGTCAGCTTATCGGCTGATGGTTGCTGGCTTGTGGAGGAATGGCGCGTCTAACGCGAGCCATGGCGCCATCACTGAAGCTGTAAACCCAAGCGCTATTCTCGAAATGGTCTCCGACACAATGAGAACGGAGTTCGTATTCAATAAGCCATTCTCTGTTGACTTCTACTCCAGAGATGAGTGGAAATCGCAAGATAACATCCCAACAATAAGAAAGAGCTTTGTCTGGTACACGGATGGCTCGCTTATTAAGGGTAGAACTGGATATGGAGTGTTTAGTCAATCCCCTAGAACTGCCCTTAGCGGCAGTTTGGGTCGGAACTGCTCCATATTTCAAGCCGAAATCTATGGTATCCTAGCCTGTGCCAACCTAGGCCTCACCAGAAGGTACCAGGAAATGAACATCTGTATAATGTCAGACAGTCAGGCAGCTCTTAAAGCTCTTGACTCCAACAGCATTTCATCCAAGCTTGTGTGGGAGTGCTTTAACACTCTCTGCAAGCTTGGATCACGCAACTGTGTGCGTCTTGGTTGGGTACCGGGCCACACAGGCATAGGTGGCAACGAATGCGCCGACAGGCTTGCCAAAAGCGGAGCAAGCATGCCATACACCGGTCCAGAACCGAGTTGTGGTATAAGCAAGTCAGCCGCTTATCAAAGTATAAACAAATGGTCCAGGAAGACACACCGCTTGCGGTGGCAGAGTCACCAAGGACAAGCACTCGGCAAAAGACTGCTTGCCGATTCTAGCTCCGGATTCACCAGATGGCTGATGGGGCTGGGGAGGGATCGGGTTAAGCAAGTGATTGCCTTGATCACTGGACACGGCCACTTCAGGAAACACCTAAACACTCTAGGTTTACGAAATGAGGACTCGGAGTGTAGACTCTGCAATAAGTCTGAAGAGACTGCAAAACACATAATACTGGACTGTGAGAGACTGGGAGCAAGGAGAAGGGCTCTTTTCGGTGATAAACAACCAGGCGACGAACCAGATGCTAGTATCGGGGAAAAGCTTCTTAGCCTAATTAAGGGCACGAAGATAGGCTTACCCCTCTAACATCAAAGGGGCACACAATAAGCTCAGGTTGACGTGTGAGGATCTAGGAATCCACCCCAATATCCCAAAGGAAAAAAAAAAAAAAAAAAAAAAAAAAAAAGTCTCGTTACTTTTAAAAGATGCCATGAAACTGTTTTTGTTTGAGCTTTTCTGTGTAGTGGGGAGTGACCAACAAGTTGGTTGTGTTTCTTAGCACAAGTACATTTCGCCTAGGGCACCAGCTTAGCTTGTGCCGTCCCTAGGAAGGGAGATTTTATTCGTTGGATTGTTTGAATATTTGATCTAAGTATCGTTTGTTTTGAATTAACAGAGGCAAAATATAGTTATAACATTAAACTAATTTTGCTTGGTGAAGTTTGAAATTAACACATACGAATAAATATGTTCATAACATCCTCAATGAAATACGTCCTATCATATTTAATGTTTAAAATAACGTAAAAAACAGTACCGAAAAATGTCAAGGCGTTAGTTTATCAATGTGCTACTTGTGTAATATATTTGCTTGTTATTTGAAAAACAAACCCTTTCAGCTATTTAAATAGTTAGTCGACTAAATGAAGTTAATGATGCAAAACACTAATTAATAAAGTTTTTGAGATTGAGTAGTAAATAACGTCCTTGAGGCGTAAAGAATCTTTAAATATTGCATTTACATATTTAGCTAGAATTTCCTGTTCTAAAATATAATTTCCTCACACTTTTACTAAAATTTCAACAGGGCAAGTCGTTCAGTGTATTCTTATTCTCATATTTCCTTACTTAATCAGACTAATAACAACGTAGGTGTACATCACAGCGTAGTAACACTTATTTAGATGCATCAAATATCTGTAGAATTTCCGGTAAAATTTAATTATAGAAACTTTAATGTGATATTAAAATAAAAGATAGCAGTAAATAAACGTAACAATAAAATAATTTTCTAAAGAATCAATTTTCACGTCCAAAATTCATCATCATATACATATAATTGGTTTTCCAAAAATATAATTTTTGTAATTATTGTCAGTCAAACATTTTTTTTTTTATGTTTAACTTGGGTTTTTATGCAGAACATATTTTACAAATAAATATCTATTTTGCTATCGATCACACCGTATATTCTCAATATATTAAAAAGTTAACCAATTAAACACACAAAGGGTACCAATATCTTAGGTCTAACAATACATTTAGACAATAAAAAATATTAATTTTAGTACCTGGTCTGGAAACTGTTATGTTAGCGAAAGCAATACGTTGTTTAATTACGTAACAAACATTCGAAACAATATGTATGCTTCATTATTTGAATCGATTTAACACGATTCTCTCATTTTAATTCAGTGAGTGTAGTGTAATAAATAATTATACGAAAATTAGAAATAAATTGTTATCATTATTAACCATGCAGATTAAGGTAAACATCATAAAGTAAACACAACACCGCAGAACAATAAAAATGAAATATGTATCACAGTCCGACATTGGCGTGCATCATCGGATACCGTAAACAACACAATTTGTCACTGTTTTCTCTGATAGAACACAATACCCGCTCCTAATGTGTATTTATTGTTGTCTTTTGTTGGAAGTAAATATTTTCTAGGCTACATTGCTTTCTGTTTATTATTGGTTCTAAAGAGTTATTTATTAAGACTGTAGCTCATACATATCCTGAAAAATAAGTCTTAACTTCATTATAATTTGAGAATAGATACATTTAATTTAAAAGGATTTTATTGAAATGGTAGGTTAAGAGTAAAGGCCTTAACCCCATAAAGTCAAAACACTAGTTATAAAAAACACATTGAATAACATAAAATTGTAAATAAATAAATATTATAATCTTTTAGATAAATTAATTGTATATTATAATTAAAACTCATAATTTATTTTGTGTAATGGGAAATATTTAATAGTCAGTTTGAACAATTTTCTGACAGCTCCAATAAATGAACACTAGCAATCGTACAACCTAGTGCATATTTACCATTTCTACAACAGATACCGCGGTCAAAGTAGTATTTTATTGAATAGTTGTTAATAAAAGTTATAAGATATCTTAAAGACCTTTGTTAATATTGCTGAAATTTCATTTTGAATTTAAAAAAGAAAATAATTAAAGAGCTTTAGAATACATTCTCAGCCCCGATGTATCATTAAAAGCATATTTTTGTATATTTACATTTTGCTGCTTTGAAAGATTTATTTTTGCTTTTGGAATGAGGTAGTCATCGAAAACACAGAGCAATGGGTCTGGGTCAAGCCAGATCAAGAGCAATGCTGGGTTATATTGCCCCAGATAGCCTGTATGTTAGTGCGGAAACCAAATTCATGACTCAAGTGTTTCGAATACACACAGCGATGGGTCTGGGCCCAAGCCAGATCAAGAGTAACGGATGGTTATATTACCCCAGAGAGCTGTATGTTAGTGCGGGAACCACATTAATGATTTAGGAACTAACCTTGGCTAAAAAAGGCAATTAAGAAAATGGTATATTTTTACATAATACTTGAAAAGCGGAACGTACAGAACTTATTGTATTAGATAATAATTAGGACTTCAGCATCACGTTTGAAGTGGTTTATTCAATTTAGAATTTAGAAAATAATTTTGTTTTAAATTCAAAGCCGTTTAAAAACTTTCTTTTATTCAGGAAAATTAACAATGACTAAGTAAATAAGCATTTAATGCAAAATTAAAAGGATTTAAAATAAGAATGAGTCTCCACTCAAACTGCTAAAGATACCAATATCAATCTTTTACAGCATATACATAATTTATTTGTTCTATGAGTAACATTTGCTTTATTTTACAAACATAATAGTTTTGTTAGTAAATAAATAAGTAAAAATTATGCGAATGTTGGCGTTATCTCCATTTACCTTCCAATCAACAGACTTGACTCCTGAAATCTGGAGTCAACCCGTTTGAAAACATTTGTGACGAAGAAATCGAAAACAAACTCTAATTCACTAACTAGTTCCTCTTTCCTTTTTATCCACCTAATGAAAATATCAGATTCTAGATTTAGAATCATGGTTTTACTTTTCAATTCATCTTGTCAAATTTATGGAAAAATCATGTTTCTTTCGGAGTCCTCGCATCGCCATAACCAAACTTCAAACCACGAAAAACGTGTTCTAATTGCCTCACTAGGTGCCTTTTTGACACGTGTACATATTGTAAACATTTCACGTTTTTATCTTTAGCCATTTTATTTGAAGCTAATTCTAAATTGACTAACTTCCTACCTTAAATTCTTATAATTCACGTGAGGTTAATTAATCAATTAATAATTTTCCACTTTTTCTGTATTTCGGGAAGTTATCTTAAAGATCTACAATTTCAAAATAAAAATATTTCAAACCCGGAATCGATTACGTCAATCGAACAAAATCAATGTAGACCAGAGGTTCCCAAATTTTCTTGGCCCACGGCTCCCTTTGAGTACAGACATGGCTTTGCGGCGCACCTAGTATAATTTATCCGTTTTGCATTGCACTTACATTACAATAATTAAATTTTAAGTATAACAATTTAATAGTTATTTGTTATTATACTTTACGTAGCATTGTTAATAAGATTGTTATTACTTTTTTAACAACACACCAGGTTTACCTTGTTCTTACAACGGTAAAAAACATAATTAAACACACAAAAGTTGGATTGTACTTGATTTATTGCAAAAAATGTAATAATAATAACTTAAAACAACCATAAGAAAAACACGACTCCCTTTATAAGAAAATTCTATAATAGAAATTATATGCTAACTTGAAAGATATTATACATAAATAACAAAGTCCATAAGTTTCCGTTTCAATGGGACGGATGCGCCTGTTTGTATTTTATAAGCTCATTGTACCTGGGTGTAAATTTTGACATAGCAACCCGAATTTCCTTTTCAATGTTAAGCTTTGCTCTATACTTGGATTTTTTCACTGCAACAGCAGAAAAACCACACTTGCAAAGGTAAGAACTTGCAGATGGAATAACTGCACGCAATGCCTTTTTGCTCAACAGTGGAAGTTCGTTTTCAATACCATTCCAAAACTCAAACAGGGATTGGGACTGAAATTTTGATTTCAATGACAAGTCCGTTGAAATGTCAATTAGCTGTTCTGCTTCTTCATTGCTGAAGTTTTCAGGCATTTCAGTTTGAAAAGGGTCGTTTACCCACTGCTGCGCTTTGATTTCATCTTTTGGCAGGTAGTCTTTAAAATAACTTTTTACTCTAGACAAGTGCTGGAGTCAACATTGTTTTCATTTCTTCTTCCAGAGTAAGATCATTTTCTTTAAGAAACTGATTCAAAGTTGAAAACATCGAACAATCTCCATTCTTCAAACTTTTTCCCCAAAGCATAAGTTTCTTCTTGAATGCTTCAACTTTACTGGTCAATTTTAAAATATCCGTATTGTTCCCCTGCAAAGACTTGTTAAGAACGTTCAAACGCTCAAAAATATCTGTCAGGAACGCCAGTTTAAGGAGAAAACTTTCATCAATAAACATATCAGCAAGAGCATTATTGTCTTCACTCAGAAAAATGTGAATTTCTTGCCTCAGCTCAAACAATCTCAGCAGAGAATTGCCCAGAGATAGCCATCGAGCACTGCTATAGTACAAAAGCGACGAGTGTTGAGCGCCTGTGTCATCACATAGTTTAGAAAAAAACCGGGCTTTCATTGGTCTTGTTTTGATCAAATTTATTACTTGGATCACGGTTTTTATAACTGCACTTAACTCTGAACTGAACTTTGCTGCTGCCAGTGTTTCTCGGTGTATAATACAGTGCGTCCAAACAGCGTTTGGGGCTTTTCCCGAATGCGAGATTGCAGTCCTTGGTAGTGGCCTGACATTGACCGGCCTCCATCAGTACACACCCCAACACAGTCTTCCCAGTTAATATCATTCTCCGCCATAAAATTGTTAACAATATCAAACACCTCTTTACCAGAGGTGCAGCCTTCAATTTCCTTACAAAACAACAAATCTTCTATCAACTGGTTTTCATTCACATACCTAACGTAGCAAATTAAATTAGCGTCTTTGTGACTGTCAGTAGCCTCGTCTAATTGAATTCCGAACTCTTTACCTCTCAAACTATTTATAAGCTGGTTGTTAATGTCCTCAGATATGTCATCAATCCTCCTGCTTATTGTATTGTTTGACAGAGGAATTTTAAGAAGCTGCTTCCCTGCATCCTCGCCAATCATTATCTTAGCCATGTCAACGGCAGCTGGTAAAATAAGCTCTTCCGCAATTGTGTGAGGCTTTTTGCATTTTGCAATGTGATATGCCACTTTGAATGAAGTGTCCATCGCTGTTAGCTTTGGAATGTTTAGAAAAAAAGCCTTTTGTTTTACTGCCTCAGTTCCCTTTCTTTTAAAGAACTCTCTTGGTTTCCCTATCAAGTTTGAGTGGACAGTTTCTAAATGCCGTTTTAGTTTACTAGGCAGCAAATATTCGACTGATAAAACCTTCATGCAAACAACACATTGCGGGCGCTCTTCATTATTAATTTCAATACAAGAAAAACCAAAATCTAAATACTTATCGTCGTATTTTCTGTATTTTGGTTTACGGCTTCCCTCAGCTGTCTCGGCATCGCTCTTTGCAGAAGTTGACTCGGAATAACTACTTAGTTTACTTCCTTGTTCAGTTTTATTTGAAGATAAGAATCTTTTCATTTTAAAAAACAATATAATAACCAACACTAAATAAACTGTACAAAACTACAACTTCACTACTTTGATTATTTACTTCACTTATGCGACTGTCACACTGTGTAAACATAAACTCGCAACTTAAATCTAAAACATAACCTCAACAGAAGCTAGACTGCAAGTAGTAGTAGCAGACTGTCCGCCGGGAACGTACGACGATTTCCGAAAATACACGAAGGTAGTTCCGTTGTCTAGCAACGAGTTCCAAGAACAGAATGACGTACCGAGATGCAAAGCTCTGCTGTCTGACCTTGCCTGGTTGTTTTGTTTATGCAACCGGCCGGCTGGGCCAGTAAGTACACTGGAAATAATTAGTCTGGGCGCGCGGCCGGTCGGTGGGATAGGCTATGGCGCGGGGGGAAGAGGGGTGTGTGAATCGGTCATTCCTGAAAACATCACGCCCGCGCCACGGTGGCGGACTTCAAGGTCGGGCCAGCCGGAAGGGCTTGGCTGACTTGTGACTCATCTTTCCCTCCAGCAAAACCTTCCCTCCAAACAATATAATACCAGTGTGACATCTGTTGTCATAGAGTGAGCATCGCTAAACTTCAGTATAAAACAGTGAGTTGTTCTAAGCTGTATGTATTTACTGTGTGCAGTTAACGGTGAATAATTATTACGTTCAGTGTTTTTGTATTGTGTTATTTTGTTTTAGTAAGAAGCTTACTTCATAAGCAATATGTGTGACCGCGTGAAATCAAAACTGAAGGGTAGAGTTTTGCACAGTCAAGTCGTGAAATTGTCAGTAATGTATATACATTCATGAAAAAGGAGGCTGATGAAAAAACTTTAAGTATTCCCTTGGCAAAGGCCCGTGTCCGAACAGCAGTAGCTACAGGCGTCTCAGAACGTGAAATCTCAAGAATTAATAAAGAGCTTAAAAATATAACCGTTAATAATGACAATGGTGAAAGTAGCTTTCTCACCCCAAACAAATTGAAAAGGAATCGTAAAAAGCCTATTACAGGATTGGATGACTTTGACAAAGCTCTGATAAGGCGAGTTGTGTACGAGTTCCAATTTCTAAAAAACAAGCTACCAACTGTATCTTTGTTACATGAAGAATTGAAACAGCGGATCGACTTTAAAGGATCAAAATCAAGCCTCAACAACATTCTTAAAGAACTTGGTTTTCGGTGGAGAAGGACACAAAATAACCGCAAGCTTTTGATCGAGACTAATGAAATAAGAGAAAAAAGAATTTCGTATTTAAGAGCACTCAAACGTTACAGAGATGAAGGACGTCCAATTATATACTTAGACGAGTCTTATATACTGACAAGTCACGTGTCAAGTTCATCGTGGTCTGACGAATCAACTAAAGGAATGCGTGTTCCCATTTCGAAAGGGGAACGGTTGATCATGATACACGCAGGAAGTGAAGCTGGTTTTGTTCCCAATGCATTGACAATGTGGAAGGCATCGAGTCATTCGGGTGATTACCACGATAACGTGAATACGGAATCAATGATGAAATGGATGAGAGAAAAAACTTCTGCCTAACATACCACCAAGATCAGTTATTGTTGTTGATAACGCCCCTATCACAATGTACAAAAAGACAAAGCACCTACTTCAAAAAGTAAGAAACAATTGATGAAAGATTGGCTTTCTAAACATCAATACCTTTTTCGGATGATTTGCTAGTCCGGAGCTGTACAGGATTTATTCTCCTAAATAAACCGAGATTTGTTAGGTATGAGCTTGATGAACTAGTGACCAGCAGTGGAGGACATGTTGTGCTTCGGCTCCCACCATACCACCCGGACTTAAACCCTATTGAACTCATTTGGGCTGAAGTGAAAAACTACGTAGCCAGTAGAAATATTCAGTGCAGTTTTTCAAGTATTAAGTCTTTAGCGGAAAGAAAAGTTTTCACTTATAGTAGCAGAGGAATGGGCCAGAAAGTGCGAACACGTAAAAAAAATTGAAAATGATTATGCTTCAGCTGAGCCCCAAATCGACAATCTCGTGGAATCAATGATCATTTCACTAGGCAGCGCAGTGACAGTGAAAGCAGTGAAAAACGCGCCAGATGACTTGAGCGGCATTGAAGACTTGGGTGATTTGAGCGGCATTGAAGATTTGGATTGAAGCGTATGTATTAACTTTGTACATATTTTATTATTATTTATTAACATGTTTTTTAAATTACTTCTGTCATTACAAAAACTGTGGAGAATGTTGAATACAACACTGTTCTGTTCTATTCTATTATGTAAGGATCTAGCTTTATATTTAAGCCATTTAAAGACAGTTTAAGATTTAAAATGTTAAAACTAAACTTTTATCCTTATTTTATCCTAGAAAATATATTAGGTGAGGTTTATATGTAAGCCAAAATGTCATTGCTTTCACGCTAAAAGAACTGAAGACCGTACTGGAGACTGGGAGAAGCTCGCGCGCCGAGTGTTTATAAATATTAAGATAACGCTTAATTTCCCCCGGAATGAGGGGTCGTTAGAAAAAAGTTTTTTAGACAAAAATGCAGTTTAATCGATTTTCTAAAAACTTTTCCACGGGAAGTTTGATACTTGACAGAATAATAAAAAACTTCCTCGCAGAGCGAAAATTTCATGTCATAAAATTAACCAAACTAAAACTGTACTTGGTTTTTACTAATTTAGACATTATTATTTTAGAATTGACATTTTTTATACGTATTGGTTGGAAAGACAAGAATGTGTTCTTTAATTTGATATAAATTTTATTACGATAAAGTAATGGCAAAATGCTCATTTCATGTATTAAATGGAATGAGTTTTGTGAAACGTTGCGCGTGACAGCGAAATAGAACCTCGACCGAGCCGAACCTTAGTTGAACGGCTAGTAGTGCCAGAGCCGCGAGCCCAGACTAATTATTTCCAGTGTAAGGTTCGGCAGGGGGAAGAGGGGGTAGTAACTCCAAAGCCGCGCGCACAGACTGGTCCGCATTGTATTGTAGTATGATGACGTTTAGACTCTTTTGTAGACAACGGCGGCGCACCTAGCACTAGCTCGCCGCGGCGCACACTTTGGGAAACTCTGATGTAGACAATTATGGGAGTGGCGATGTTCAAGCGGTTAATTACATCGTACTGGATCTGAATTACAGATGGCGCAGGTTCACATCATGTCTGGGACCGTAGTACTTTTTATCAGCAACATCAACGATTTTCCCCTAATTGTGTTTGATAAGATTCTCGCATAGGGCAGTGACTCATTATCACGGGCTGAACCAGGCATAAAGGGCCTCTCTTCGAAGTAAAGGTACTTAAAAGAATTAATCAAGTAACTGGGTTGTTCATTCTCACACTTAACCAGATGTGGCTGTAAGGTAATCATATACTTAATGAAACAGATTTAAAAGTTTTTATTCCTACATTTTTATATTGTAAACGCTAATTTGGGTGAAAGTTTTGTATAAAATATTTGAAATCAAGCAGAAATGTACATTGTTAAGTTTGCCCGAAACATCACTAGCATAGAAGTGTACAAGTTTAAATTATTCGTGAATATACTAATATATAAAACTTGGTCGCGAACAACTCTATTACGTAACAACACACTCTGTAGGGCTCTCTAGGGCTAAACTTGCGCCCTTGTGAGCACTTGACAGCGACTCTTGTCGAACTTGGAGGAGAACCTAACTGTACTTTAACTTCGCTCCCACAGTACATCCTGATCATGAGTTGTGGTAGGATCTAGAATCCCCCAAGTCTTAATGCTTATTTTAAAATATTATTTTTAATAAAAGAACTAGGAACTAAACTACATGTAAAGTAATGAAAAATAAAGACATTTAAGCAAAATCAATCACTCTGTACGAACCCCCCTCAGTTCTTTGAACCACGTTTTGAATGTTCTAATATAGCAGTATTTTAGGCTAGATAAATAAAAATTTCTTGACATTTACCTGCAAAACCAACAACAATACACAATAAACCTAAAATTTATTTAAACTCGCTCTATATTAGGTATCCTCAATGTTCTTTGTTGTTATATAATAATAAAATAATTCCGTAATCTATATAGAACAGCAATTAACTCAGGTTTTCATCATATTATATCTAATCTCAATAATATTTATTGACTAACTGAGAAAACATTATACCAATAAAAACAAAAGAATAATTGTTATACAGTTGTCGGACATTGTATTCATCACCAACAAAGGAAACAGCGATATTATCAAAGACTCTGAATGGAGACTGTAACAGAGTTGGGGATTCAGGGGTTTCCCTTTGTATTCAAGTAATGGACTGTTTTTAAACATTGTATTTCTCAATTGAAAGAACATAATTTTGGTGTCATTGTTTTATTAGGGGGCAGCTCTTTTACTCTACGAATCGTTGTCTCAACGACCCTATTTTTATATTTGCAATATTAGTGTTGGGTCTTTTACACTACTAATCGTTGACTCAACGACCCTTTCTGAAAAAATAACAAATAACAGAGGGTCTTTTACTCTACGAGGCGTTGTGACAACGACCCGATTTACAAAGAAAACTAAAATTTCAATCAAAAGGTTCTTTGTCACAACGACCCTTATACAGAATATAAGGATAGAACTACAAATGGGTTCGTTGACACAACGACCCTTTTTCCATTATTTTTATCTAATTCATTTAATTGGGCCGTTTACACTACGGATCTTTGTATCAACGGCCCAAATATAAATTAAAAGTTGAAAAGTAGAAAAAGGTTCGTAGAATCAACAACCTAGTTTCAGAATAAGTTGAAATATATGCATTAAGGGGTCGTTGACGCAAAGACCCTATAATGCATCTAACCTCAAATAAGACATTCTAGGGCGTTTACTCAACTGATCATTGTCTCAACGCCCCTCCGTCCCAAACAAGCGCTTTAAAACGAAACAAGGTCAATCAGTCAACTCCTGGCCCGGTAGGCATGAAGGCGCTGCGTCTGTGCCGAGTTTAGTCCTAACATCTGGTATAAGGGTACCTAAATACTTTGTACAAGTATTATATGTAAATATTTTGTTTATTATACGTGTATATTATTGAACTATATTTAAAGTCTGGTAACAGTTGTATTTATAAAATATAAGAAATATTTTTAAGACATACATTTCTGGTTATGATTCCCATTTCTTGTTTATGTATTCAAAATATATTTCACTCATGTACATAAACTGAAATAATGTAACTGTCATTCATATTTCTACTTCTGTCGGAAACAGGTTGAGGTTTCTAATTATTATTAAATGGTTAATCAAACCACGTTACCCAACGTTCAAATTAAAGTTAAAATGAAAACACTAATACTAGATTTTGACAACTTCAGCTCGAAACATGCACTATGAGGAATTCGATTGACAGTGCCGAAGCCACTCATCTAAGAAGGACGAAAATGTAATTTCTGTATGTCTGTATGACCGCACAATATATCGAAAACGAATTGACTTAAATATGGTTATTGATTTATAGCGATCACTTTTAAATTGCTATTGCGGTTAACCGTACAGTGACGGGAAAATCGCAGAAGAAATAAATTTGTAAGCAAACTGTGTACAATCATATGAAATTTTTAGATGTGGCATGGTAACACAAGTACCCTATCCATCCGCAAGATATTTCTAAAAATATCTTTTTTATATGCTTTAAATTTTATATGAATCTTCATTTATACATAGACAAGAAGGAGCTCCATTTCGGCGCATGTATACTCATATTTTTGGCTGAGCGTCATTGTATCCTGTCATTCAGTAGACTGGCACACTGATTTCTATATGTCAGGGGGATGTAAAAATTTCTTTCTGTATGATTATCTGGCTGTCAGTCATGTCACCAACGACCAGAATATCAATAGTTATTAACGACATTTATTCAATACTACATCGACACAAAACACAACATTACAAAATATTGCAATCGCAAGCACTGCCAACGTACGCTCAGCTGTCCATCAATGCTCAGCTGTTTATATTTCACATTTCAACACTACGGTTGGGATGTTATCCTTAAAATAATGAACCCACGTCAACTTAGACCTTTATTGTAGGTGTTGTTTTATTTTTATCAGCATAGAATTTTCAGAGTTTGATATAGAGGGTGACTGTTTTGATGATGAGATCGTTTGAGATCATACAGTGATG
This sequence comes from Homalodisca vitripennis, assembly GCF_021130785.1. Taxonomy (NCBI): domain Eukaryota; kingdom Metazoa; phylum Arthropoda; class Insecta; order Hemiptera; family Cicadellidae; genus Homalodisca; species Homalodisca vitripennis. The sequence goes on from NC_060207.1 coordinate 223,565,121, forward strand.
TTGTAAACCTATTCAATGATGAGTTTCCAGACCGCATCATTCCTATTAAAAAGTGTGCAGTGTCGAGGATAGTACACCGCTTCAATGAGGCACATGGTGTTAAAAACTGGCCAAGTTCAGATAGGCTCCCACAATTCATGAAGTTAAAAGATTAGATGAAATGCAATATTACATAGAAAATCCCCATTTATCTTTGGGAACAGAATAATGTTGCAAAAAACAAATCCTCGTCGGGAATTAAAAAAAACCTTTTAAAGTTCAATTATTACAAGAGCTTGACTTTGAAGATGACTTTGATCGTTGAGTTGAGTTTTGTGCAAATATGATGAGTAAACTAGACACGGAACCGGAATAAACAGAATATTGTTTAGTGATGAGGCCACATTCATAAGCAATCGTACCGTAAATAGGCATAACTTTCGGTATTGGTCCGATGTAAATCCACATTGGTATATTGAAGCTCATACATAATATAATATCCGTAAAAATTTTGTATTTTGGCAGGAATAATTAACACCACATTAGTTGAAACGTTCATAATTGATGGAAATTTAAACACTGAAAATATTTAGAAATGCTTGTCAATCAGACTATGCCTGCACATGTTTGGACAGGAGACCGGCAACATTTGGTTACAACAAGATGGTGCACCGCCACATTATGGCCGGAATGTGCGACAATATTTGACAATACTTTCCGAAGAAGGTGGATAGGTCGAAGGGGAGCTGTGGAATGGCCAGCAAGATCTCCTGACTTCAATCCTCTAGACTATTTCTTCTGGGGCCACCTGAAAAATTTAGACTACCAAACGAAGCCAAATGTATATTCTGTAATGAACAAGTGGTACATAGTAGCTGTATAATCGTTACAAGTATTGACATGCCTACCAGACTATATACAATTTTGGTGTAATGGTACCGCCATTTAATTATGGTACTAATTCTAAAAATATGGATCTTTTTTTCTCAATGGATCAATTTTTCTCTTAAGTCGATGTATTATTGTCATGTTATTTACAATATTGTTTGCGAATGATAACAAAGTCTATTTTGAAAAGTATAACGGTTACTTGTTAGTATTAAATTAATGTGTACCTCTGTTTAATACATACGCGCTTTAATATTAAAAAGTTATAATACGTTTTCTTCCTCCCTGGCATCATATTAGGTATATTGTAACATATACGTACTTGAATTCCGTGCGCTCCACTACCCGTGTGTTATTTTTATTATATCTGATTGAGTTCATTTATAAGTCTAGATGAGTTCCTGTAGTCGACACTATATACATCGTCTGATATCAAACCTTTCTTACCACTCAGTAGCTAATCCCATCGTGTAACTGTAGAATATTTAGTGTATCAACTATACTATGTAATCGATTTGTTAATTACATGTATAAGTTGTTGGAAGAGGTTTGTTTGCATTGGATAGTTTTAACAGTTTAAATTAATCTATGGTCAAATATAAATGGAATGAAACTCAAATATTCTAACTACAACTACAGAAACAACAGTGAGGTAGTCTCAGGTAAAGGCTCGGGTGAGGTGGTTCCTTCCTCGAAATGGTGTCGTTAGCAGACAATCGTTTTATTGCAACCGGTCTCGAGTTTGCGTGTCCCTTCTGAATGGGTCTAATGAAATTACGTGGAAGGGGTTATAAAACTATTCTCAGAAATTCGTGAGGGGTATTGGGTAAAGAGATAAGTCTACACAATAGCTTTTCTTCCATATTATAACATCTGCTCCTACCTACCAGGTGTCAGCAATAAGATACATTTCTCAAGCCTCAACCACATCTGACACTGAAATATTAGCAAAAATTAGGGAAACCCCAATGTCCTAAATCACATGACATTTAAATACAATACAACCATGCGATATAATAACTCTAAATAAGATTCACATACCCTGAATAAATTGAGTGATTACAAAAAATCCTCAACAATAGTTAAAAACTTTACAATAGTAAAAACATTGATGACACATTTGAAAATAAATTGTTGCAGATAAAAACAGAAATAAACAGAATGCAAAATAATGAATGAAATTTAAAATAATTAGTTTTTTAAAAATATATGTGAGGTTAAAAAAAGTATATCGTTAATTAGCCTACAAATTTTACTTATTATTTTCATGGATATAAGAGGACAACGTCATTTAAAAAGTGCGCAAAAGAGAAGCAGTAATATTTATGTTATAACTTCTGATATACCTGGCAGCAACGGAAGTTGCACAACTTCCGCGTGCTAGAATTTTAAGCTATCACTTGTTATAATGCTTTTAATTTTTCATGTTTTAAAAAGAATGAAGGTTTGGAGTACCAAATTCCAAACAACGTTTGAACATTTTACGATGGATACAAATCTAGTTTAGATAACCTTGATACTTAAAAATATAAAACCACTTGTCACTCTAATGTGAAACAGCCCTTCCGACCATAGTGTAAGAAGAGCTGTGTTATGTGTTGTCAGTCTAGTTAAGATTCATGTAACAATTGATTTGATGAATAAAAACATGTTTATTTTAAAAGTTAAACTCATGTCAATAAAATCTATTCAACAAGTTTGATAGTGCAAGTTTGTTAAAACAGACTTTTTATTTATTTACAAGCAGCTACACGGCTTATCGCGCAATTACTTAGGCTTCTTAGGCACATGTGTGAGCACTTTTGGTTCGAGTGAATTATATTTCCGACGTCAATGTTGAGTTTGCCTTGTTACATTGGCTTGCCGACATTTATTGCATTGAATTTGGTAAATCACATTTTTAGATTCACAATACTAGTTGCCAATGATAGGATATGTCTTACTTGTTTTGCTACTAGTGAATTTTGACGAATTTGGTTAAGATTTTACAAATCAAACATCTTGGTTTGTTACATCGATGTGATACTTTTTGTTTTTACACAAACACACACACACACATACATATACTTTAACCGGTGTACAAAACACATGGATGTATAGACATTTTGTGAATCACCACTACCGAGCGAAGACTTCCGTTCTCACACGGTTTCGAAAAGGAAATTCTCCCACGCCTCCTAATTGCTCACCCGGTTTTGGGTCAGTCTAGCTCTAGATTCCGTAAGGGTAGGTCAGTCTATGAGTATATTTTTAAAATGGAGGAAGAAGTTATTGAGTGTGTAGGCATTAAAGGCGGGAAGTTGTTTTCAAGTGGTGATGGATACTTTTATGCAGTGTCTGTGAAGAAAAGTGCTGGAATAAAATACCTTCGGTGTAAAACTCGACTTTGTCGTGGTGGCGCTAAATTGGTTCAAAATGGAGATAGAAAAATTCTCGAAGCAACAACCCAACATTCTGATGGATGTGAGCCAGATGTCCTTTTTTTAGACAGTTTGCGTGTAAGAAACATTATTATGGAACGCTGTTCGAAAGAAACAACGCCATTGAAACGCATTTTCAACGAGGAGTGCAACAGGTAAGTTTTAGGTTGTACTGTTGTAGGTAAAACTAGAACGTTCGTACTGAACATGCAGTACACTTCTAATCACTGTAATCAAGACATGTTAATTCAAAATTGAGTTACATACATTTATTGTAGTGACAACTTCATGCTCACCATAATAGTACCAAATATGACTAATATAGCTAATAATCAATATCAAATTAAAAGTTAATTGAATTTTATTCTTAACTTTGTCACTTATAATGATAAATTAGGTTATTATTGATATTTATTTAACTGTACACTAATCCGTTAGTTTATATTATTACTCGTAGTTAATTCTATTAATAATCATTATTACTTACTTTATGTCATAATTGTTAATTCAACCTTCTTTCTTTCTCTTATTAGAAAGAAGGTTGATTTATGTAATAATACAATTTTAATGAATTCTTAAATTAACATTATCACTCATATTTATGCATATAGAATAATCAATATCAAATTAAAGGTTAATTGAATTTTATTCTTAACTTTGTCACTTATGATAAATTAGGTTATTATTGATATTTATTTAAGGCTTGATATATATATATATATATATGATATATATATATATGATATATATATATATATATATATATATATATATATATCACAACAAGCCTTAAATAAATATCAATAATAACCTAATTTATCATTATAAGTGACAAAGTTAAGAATAAAATTCAATTAACTATTAATTTGATATTGATTATATATATATATATATATATAGCTAGTGCTGATATATAGTTAAGAAAACATTTTAATTAGCTATATAAGCTTTTAAAAAATAATATTTAAAAAGGAATAATTAATTTAAATGAAACACTGCTGTGTATTATATATTTTTACTGCGTAATTTAATCTGTTTAAAAATAACAGACATTTCAATAGTGGTATTATAAACCAAAACTTTCATTGATATTTACTTCTTTTAGTTTTTTACAATTCGTCAAGATAATCTTTAAATTAGTAATTATTCTTAAAAACAGTATACTTACAATTCTAAAGGAATTTAAACATTATTTTGTTCCTAAATCCATTTAAATTCCAACCAATCTTAGTACACCTGCTACAATACTTATATTCATAGCCTTTCGAGGATGATACACTATTTGATTGAAAAGTTCTGGTGTCATTTATTTTTGGTATTGTTCATTTTTAGAGTGGCTCCAAACATTGCTGCGCAGTTGTCGTACTGTCAAATTGTCAGTACTATGAAACGAGTGAGGAGGAAAAATGTTCCTCCCATTCCAACAGACTATCGGCAACTTAATGAGTACATGAACGGGAGATTTTCAGATGAAGACGGAACACACTACTACCATACTGTTTTAGGAGAAGAAGATACATGTATGGTATTCGTAGTGGAGCCAATCATTGAGGTTCTACAAAATACTAAGGAGATACATATAGATGGGACATTTAAAACTGTCCCAATCCAGCCAACAAGTAATCAACTTTGTACAATTATGGCAATAAAAAATGAATATGTAAGTGGGTCAAAAGTTACATTTCGCATAGTTCCAAATAATATTTTTTTACATGTGTAGATTACCCTTATAGATTTGAGTTATTTAAGTATGATAATTTTAATCTTTATATTTAACTAAAAACACATATTTTGTGATTCTTCATTACAGACTGCAGTTTTATTTTAGTATTTACTGTATTTCTAATATTATAAACTTGTTACAGGCGTTTCCTATCGTGTTTTGTTTAATGAAAAAAAGGACGATATCTGCTTATACCACACTGTTACGGTTTTTGATAACAAGATACGGAAATATAGCTCCTAATCTCGTAATCTCAGATTATGAAAAAGCGATCAAGAGCGCTGTGAAAGAAGTGTTTCCGCTGGCAATCCACAAGGGCTGTTGGTTTCACTTCACTCAGGTATGTTATTCAATCTTTAAAGCATCAAACTGTTAATATTGTTATTACAAAAGTAAAACACGAATGAATTACCCTCTAGCTTTCAGCCAGTACTAGGTGTTAAAATACGTTTGGTATGTTGAATACAAAAGCAATTTTCTAATTACTGTTTCAGTCAATTCTAAGGAGAATAAAAAATGATGGACTGATCAACTCATATAATCAAAACGACTGTGTGAAAAAAGCTGTTCGAATGTTGATGTGTTTAGCACTTCTGCCCACAGACAGGATTTTGACTGGATTTCATGAAATCGAAACCTATTGCGAAGCCAATAATATATATAATACCCTATCCGATTTGCTAGCGTAAGTATTCCATTGGTTTATATGTGAGGTTTTATTTAGAAAAGATTAAGTTACTTTTATTAAGGCATTTGCCTTTAAGTTTTTGTTGAACTTATAAGTACAAAGTGAATTTATCTTCAGGTGTTAACCTTCAATTTTTGGTTGAAGCCGTTTTAATCTGTAACTTCCATTTGAATGTTTAAAGGTGACATAACAACCCATGTGTTATGAGTTTACATTAGAGTAGGTAAATGTTTAAGGTATAGAACGTTTTTTAACTACCGATTGAAATTTTTACGTGTCAGGATTTTTATATGTATATGATAGTGTAAAAATTTTCATTTTAAATACTTGATTCTATAAGTTCCCTTTAATGAGGAACGCTACAAGAATAAACAATAAATTCAATATATATCACTTTATTGAGAAGAATCAACTTTGTAATAAAATATTATGAAAGGATGGGTATTGAAACATAATATTGTTTTCAGATATTTCGAAAATCAATGGATTAATACTGTAGGACCCACTTCATTCTCTGTGTATGGACAGCCCCGCCGGACCAACAACTGCTTGGAATCGTTCCATCACCAACTGTTTGATTGTGTTGGTAAAGCCCATCCAAATATATGGGAGTTTACAGGTTAGGAAATATTTATATCTATATATACCAATTTGAACCTTTCAATCCAAGCCGCTTTAAAAAATGTCAATTAAAAATCCGAGTAATACAGTTTATAAATTTACCGAAAATTCCGCAACTATTCTGTCCTTTACCAAATTTGTTAAAAAACTATTTACGTAGGACATTTTTATTTCAATTTATATTTTAACTGAAAGTGTTCGCTTACACAGCAGTGCTTGAAAAATTCAAAGGAAATAGATTTGACATAAAACCAAATTTAGTGAGAAATCCTCACTAAAGAATAGTACAAAATTAGAAAACGACTAGACCTATAAATCAAATAACGTAATGCTCAGTCGACAATAAACTGTGTACTTATTTGTCATTTAAATTCAGAAGCCAGTGGCAACACAACTGATATTTAGTTCTGTATAACGTTCAGTTCTCAACTGTATAAGACAAATCTATTCTTTGTGATACATCAAGTAAAAGTGTCCCTACTCTATGTATTAGTTAACAAATTACATGTTAAAGACCTAAAACAGGATGTGGGGATTGTACGCAAATATATTTTATGTCTGTATATACGGATGTAGAAATTAAGTACTTACTTGAGTAATGGTTCTTATGAAATAAAGAATTCAATCAATAACTGTAATTTAACAGTGCGAAGGGTTCTAAGTGTTAGCTGATACAAGTTTATATAGCATTCATGTATTATTATAATTTATTAGTGTATTACCTATTTGGTATTTTTTCCCCACATATACGATTTTGTTTTATCATTTTATCATATATCATTTTAAATTTATGTGACAGAGGCGTTACGTGGTGTTGCTGGTTCTACGGTGCGTGACTACGCTGGATTACAGAAAGGAATTAGGCTCATCCAGTACAGGAAGAGGAAATGGGTTCTTCAAGATCGAACCATCATGAATGCTCAAGAACGAATTGTCTTTGGCCAAATATCTGTATTTGGATTTCTAAGTGAAATGAGTCACCACGTTGGTGTGCAACGCCCACTAACAACAGTTGGAGGTGCAGAAGATGAACAACTTGTTTCTCTTGGTGACTGTCTTCCAAATCATACAGTGCCTTCAGAGGGTAATTGTTTATTAAATAACATTTGGTTATATTCATAATAAAATTTAATATAAAAAATTTATTTAAATATATAAAGTAGGTTGTATCATATTTATACTATGTGGCTGTACATAAGAGATAATCAACATTATAATTCTCATGTAATCAATATCCAGCTTTTCATAATTAACTTTTTTCGATAGTTACATTTTAAAATTGATTTTTACTTCATTTTATACAAATAGTGGGAATAAAATGTATACGGAATATACCAATACGGAGAAAGAAAGTATGCATAAATACGGTTATGTTGCTCTTTTGTAGAGAACCCAGGGGAGCAGAATCAAGTTTTTGATGAAGAGGTTTTGGAGCCTAATGTTGCTGGAAGGCGTCGGAGAGAAAACATCTATCAAGTTGAAGGTTAGTACTATAATCAGCTATGTGACCAATAATTTAAATCATTATTGCCTGTTTTAATTTCATTCATCATTTGAAAGTAACAACCATTCTTGCTAACGTAAGTTTTCAACATAATTTATAAGTAGCAAATTTCATTGTTTATTAGAAAACACAAACCAAATCGACAGTGCTAATGTATTGGGTCTACCGGAAGCTAGAGCACGTAGGCCGACGACCAGTAGAAGAGGAAGGGGCCGAAGGACCAGAGGTAGAAGAGGAGGTAACCACCAAATTGAAGGTTAGTGCAAATAGATAATTTCGATAAAACAATTAATTCAGTAGTACAAAGATAAATCAAACATAATAACTAAAGACTATTTTTCGTCCAACTAGCTTCATCAACAAAGGCGAATAGATACGTTTTTGAGAATTTTACTTATATCGCATAATATCCTCACTTTATTTAAACTCATTTATTTTTTGGTTAGTTTACGGAATTCCAATTTGCATTGTAAAACTCTCCTGTTTTGATATATTTGTAAATGGCAACCTTCGTTTAGTAACTCTCGAAAATCTACTTCAGTCTGAAAGCGACTACTTCCGGCCCTTGTAATTTACTTTCAGCCTAAGCTTTTTCCAGTGCCATAGATGAGTTTGTTTTTTACGGTGTTGGGGGAATTCCTACCTACTTCCGGAATAAGAGGGAAATCCCTATTAAGTTCAAACAACATTCTAAAATAATCGTTTATAAGGTTTTGCGTTGTGAAGTCTCGTTTTATCGGCCTCTTATCTAGAAAAAAATGGATCGTTGAGGCATATTAGTTTTTGTTTATCTGTTTTTGCTTAAGCCACTATTAAAATTCCATATACCATATCAATGCCAAGTAGTACAGCATTTAAAAATATTTACAGCATTTGCTTTTAAATAATATTAACAATTCAATAGATGCTTTAAATTTGTCACTGATGCAATCTGGAGTAAAAGTTATATATTATTAACTTTGTATTTGCTCCCTGTTCAAGCACTGTATTAATATTTTAAAACATTTAAATGTAAACAGATATTTCGGTCTATATGTCAAACTTCAGCTGAAAATGTCAACAGCTCTTTAGGGATTATTTTGTTAAGATTGCTTTTGACATAGTTGAACTACATTTTCTCATGCAATTTTTCAGATGTGACTCCGCCACTGGCTGAGATGCAGCGAGCACAATCCGACGTAAGACCATCGCGGTACATAAATTACAGGCTCGTGCCGACCATCAATGACACTACTGAATTCATGACATCTCATGAAATCGAGCGGCAGATTAGCGAAATAAAAATGGGCCTCGCTGTAAACGACGAAGGGGCTTCAGAACCAGGAAGTGGAGACACGCGTTGCAACGTGTGTCTTACAATGAAGGCAACCAGGATGGCCACACCTTGTGGACACAATGTAGTGTGCAGGCCGTGCGCCATCTCTATGACCGAGGATGAAACATTTCATCAGGTCACAAATGGCGATGGAACTATTTTTACAACACATATACGCCTGCCACTAACATGTCCTATTTGTAGAGCAATTGTTGGTGCTTTTGTAAAACCATTTTAATCGTAACTTTACCGTTTTAAAACAATGTAGGCTAACTGTAAAATATATTGTTCTATTAAAAGTGTCTAAAAGAATGGTTTGTTTCTTTGCACAACTAGTTCGTAGTTACCCGTATTACGAGTATGTATATCTTGGGTCTTTTTCGTTTAAGGGCCAGCACCTTACAAACAGACTACACCTGACTGACATTGCATTTAATCGTTTTTTTTGTATGTTATTAGTTCCTAGGGCAGTAGTCCAGGTACTACTTCTAGTATAAACTCGTCTTATCTTATCAGTGATAAACGCGCGCCGCTTATCTTTTGCCTGTAATGAAACCTGCGTTAGTTCTGTCTGCGTTTTGTGAGTCATGGCGTGATCTGGGCTTGGACTTTGCAAGCTCGAGTTAATTTTTTTTCTAAAAGAGCAAGCAGTGGGCAAGCATCGCGTTATCTGAGTTTTGAATAGGCAAGCTAGGGTCTTTTGTGCTAGCCCTTAAACGAAAAAGTCCCTATATCTTATATTTATTGCAGCGTTTTATATATTTTTGGGCTATCTAATCCTATAATGTATATATCTATTATATATAATATAATTTCAGTTTGTTCTCAAGATGTCCTGTGAACAGAAATAAATTATATATTTCCAGCCCTCATAGGCTTTACTGCGTTCGGCCAATAGACACCTTTATACTTGAATTGCTTATTTATGAAACAGGTGTAAGCATTATTACAGATTTTGAAGACTATTTTATTTCATCTATACTAATAGATCCAACTCTAAATAGCGAAACATTATCCGAAAACACATAAATACTTTTCCAAGTTTTTTCCAAACTGCAGACATAAGCATTTTCACAAACTAGCTATTAGCATGAGCTTTTTATAAACAAACACATGTTATTTTGGAATAAATATTAAAATAAAAATAATTTATATATACTATCTGACATAATTAGTTTATATAGTTATTGACAGTAAACTTTTTAAGAAAGGAAAAGTTATTTGTTAAAACGCCTTTAACATTGCAACATTAAAACAAAAATATTTGAAATGTTTATCTATTTAGTCAACTTTTTTACTATTTTCGAGGGAACTGCAGAGAGTAAGTTAACTGTTAAAGGTAATAATTTTAAAATTTATGTTATTGGGGGATATTTTCGTTTTCTAGCCATTTTCCAACTTCTTTTCTTTACATAATACTATAGGTTTAGTTATATTTAAAACATTTTCATAAAATATGCTAAACATGCTGTATATATGTAGTGTTTTTCAATTGGTAAAAAAATAAAATAATTAAAGTACAAAACATAAAATTATAACTGTTAAACGTATAAATTTTAACATTTTGGTGATTGTGTTTGGAAATGACGAGTGTATCAAGGGAAGTAACATAATCTAATTTAAAAAGAATGTAATTAGAAAAATATTGATTGAAAACCGTACTTCTAAAATTAATATTAACGTCGGGAAGCTGGACGAGATATAGCCAGACATTTGTCTACTTCGTAGTTAATGAGAGAGAAATTCGCTTTATTTGTATTACTAAATACACTGACTGAAATAACCTACTGACTAAATTATACACACCCAAACGTGTTTTCACTGCTCAATTACTAAAATAACCGCATATGTATGTAACGGTTAAAAAGGCTCAATACTTAGCCTACTACTGCATTTTTCAATAATTTAAGTGATACAATTGTATCAATACTCAATGTTAATTGTTGTTGTCAATTAATATATTTTATTTGTTATTTATGCTGGTTATATTTTAACAATTTCACGTTTAGTGGGTGTTATTAAAATATGAGTAAAATTGGTTGCATGTAACACTAGCTACCCTCACTGATACCCTTAAGCCGCGTTTACACCGGAGCTGACAACATTGCTGCCAGCAAAAGCTGACAACATTTACAAAAATCGTACTTTTAATTCCGTCAACATTTGCTGCCAACAATGCTGTCAGCACCGAAAAGTGTTGGCAGCATTTACCCACCAGTAGTCGGTAAAGATCAAAGAATGTTGTCAAACATATGCTGGCAGCAATGTTGACGGGACTAAAAGCGACCGTCAACAATGTTGGCAACACTTCCCTTAGCGCACGTGGTTGGCCGCCATGTCGTTCCGACAGCGTCAGTACTACTCTAGTTGCGACTGTTGATGGTAGTACGTCTGTGTTGTTTGGTGTCCGTGTTTCTCAACTCAATATGAACAGCGACAGCATTGAGAGTGAAATTGATTGGTCCCGTGAAACAGTCATGCAATTGATTGACCTATATCGAGAGCAACCAGTTCTTTGGAATCCGATGGACCCTGATTTTAAAAATAAAAACCTAAAGAACTATGCATGGAATGACATTTCGCGGGAAATAAAAGCCAGTAATACGGAAGTACAGGCAAAAGTGAAAACATTGTTGGCACAGTTTCAAAGAGAACTTAAGAAGAAGAAGAGTGGTTCGGGGGCAGACGAGTATAAAAGCAAGTGGTGTTATTTTAAAGCGATGCTGTTTTTAAAGGATAAAACTACTGCACGGAAGATTAAAGAAGCTGGGATTGCCACTGACGACAAAGAGGCTGCCGATGAAACAGTGCAGGCAAGTAGTTAACAAGATTATTTTATCAAATTGTCACATATTTTAATGTCACTTTTATAGGTTAAAAAAGTTAAACATAAACACAACGGTCTAAAATTTGTTACAAATTATATAATGTAATTAACACTACTTTAATTGTTACTTTGTTATTGTTGTAAATTCAACTATACGTTATAATATGTGCAAACGTCCTTATGTACATTTGTATTTTAGGCCTAGTAGTTGTTTTGCCATGGCACTGAACCCTCGTCACTTTGAAAGTAAACACTGATTTCATCACGTATTTGTTTGGCCAGCTGGGAAGGTTTTTTTGGAATCTTCTTTAAACGAAGTAGAGTGTCTCTAGGCATTCCATCAACTCTCCATTGTCCTGGCACTAATGATCCTGTAGCTAGGTCCTCGACATCAAAAGCTCCGGGAGGTGTATACGTTGAAGCTGATGACATACTTCTTCGCAAAAAGTTATGCAGGTGACAGCAGGCTAAAACAACTGTGTCTGCCCGCTCTGGTTCCAATAACATTGGTTTCCTCAACACACGGAAAATAACACTCAATATTCCGAATACATTTTCCACTACTCTACGGCCCCTGCAGTGGCGATAGTTGAAGACACGTTTTACACTTGCCTTATCATGCAATCCAGGAAACGCCTTCATGATGTTAATTTTTAAAGGAAAGGCATCGTCAGCCAGGAAAAAGTAGGGTACCGGTAAGTACTCCCTTCCTGGAAGGAAACTTGGGTCGGGAAGATTCAAAGTCTTATTTTGAAGGTGTTGTTTTAAGGTACTATTGCCAAACACTCCACCATCAGATAACCGTCCTTGGCAACCAACAGAGACGTAAGTAAAGCAATAATTTGCATCAACAACAGCCAGGAGAACAATGCTGAAATAACCTTTGTAATTGAAATATTCACTTGATGTGTTGATGGGTGCCTGTAGCATCACATGTTTCCCATCCATGCTTCCAATGCAGTGCGGAAAATTCCATTGCGAGTTGTACTCTTTGGCATGATGTAGCCATTCTTCTTTAGTATTCGGCAACTGCAAAATGAAATGTATTTTAAAGAGGTCAGTGATCCATACAGTCAAGATATAAGTGCCAATTAATATACTTAATACAATAAGGGTTTTCTCTGTTACGTCCCTTTTTTTATGTGATAACGTTTTTAAATGTGATTGTAATTTAACAGCTGATTACCTTCAGATGAATTTGTAACTAAAGTCAGATTGTAAACAGAAATATATCGTTTATAAAATTTTTCATAAAACTTTGTAACTGTGAGTTTAAAATCATATAATCTCTTCGAATTGTAGGTGAGTTTCTCATAAACAGAAAAAAAAAAATGCGCAATTTGCGCACAGGCCCCCTAGTATACCATAATCTTATAAAAAATAAACGTTTATTTCAGCAAAAGATTTAAAACTAGTGATTTTTACCTACTCTGTCAACTCAAGGTAATGTCAACTGTAAAGTAATGTGGTTTTATTTTTAGGAGGACATTGCAGAGGAGGGCAATGACACATCAATCACAACTGCCGACAACACACCTAAAACAGGAACGGATCCTCCTCGAAAATTGACGAAGAAGAGGAAAGCTTCAATTGTGGATGAAGCTTATCAAGTAATGAAAAAAGTGTCTAGCCAGTTAAATCAGCCAGGAATTGAAGACGAGTTTGATATCTTTGGAAAAAACGTTGCGTGTCAATTACGAAAACTTAAAAACTCTCGGGACCAAGCACTTGCAAAACACAGGATTAATACCATTTTGTTCGAAATGGAACTTAAACAGTTACCGATGGGTCCAGAGCCATCAAGATCAACCAGTGCATCTTCCTACATTCAGTCATACGATCCATTAACATCTAATGAAATCCAATCATCCATCAACGCTGCAAGTCCCATTTCTGCTGAGTGGGCTCCTCAACATGACGAGTACAATGATGCTTATTGTGATAAAAATTATTCAATCTATAGGTTTATCATCAAAAAGTAACTAAATTTCTATGGAAATAAAGCTGTTTTGATTTTATTTGTATTATTTATGTATGTAATTAAACTTTGAGTGAAATATTCACTAAGTTTCTTTAAACCAACCCATTTCCAAAACAACTATTATTACTAACAGCATAATATAACCAATCACATATGTATTTGATTTTTGGATATGGAAGGAGGCAATCATGGGACACTTGGTTATATACAAGTATTCACTTACCTTTATATTATCCTTCAACTCATCAATCAAAGCTGCACAAACTTCAGGTATTATTCCAGAAATTGTAGATTTTGACACTTTAAACAGGTAACTGAGACTAGAGTAAGAGTCTCCACTGGCCAAGTATCTCAAGGTCACTGCAAGTCTTTCTCGTGCAGGTATTGCTAGCCTGTAATTGGTGTCTTGTCTCGCAATTTTAGGTCCAATAGCTGTGAGAAGGTTTTCAAAGTCGTTACTTGTCATCCTCAAGAAGTTTTTAACGCTGCCGTCACACCTCAACTCTCTTGACAATGGATTAATATCGTCCTGATTTAAATCTGAAAGTAAGTCACTTCCACTATACACAGATCTGGCCCTAAGGGAAGGCCTTACCCAATATCTCTTTGGTCTTTTCTTTTTACCTATGATGACGCACGCTGCTGCTACCGCCGCAAGTTGCTCGAGTGTTGACATCTCGGAATGCAGAATGCAACTAAACGCACCAAAGCGCAAAAATGTTGTCAACACATGTTGATCAGTTTCGGAATTCGCCAACATTTGCTGCCAGCATTTGCTGCCAGCATTTGTTGATAGCAATGCTGCCAACAAAAGCTGGCCAACATTTGCTGACAGCATTTGGTGTAAACGCGGCTTTAGATTCACACGCAATTTTGCTCGCATGACAGATGCGTCAAGGAGACATCCTTTTTAATGGCAAAGCAGGCATTTCCGACATAAATGGTGTTATGAAAGAAAATTCCACGTATAAATCCATTTTACACTAATTACATGTGACAGTAAAGATGTTTTAGAATTCTGAAGTCGGAAGTGAAACATTTCTATTTGAACTATTTAAATAATTGAAATTTTGCTTGCTTGATCAGTTTCAAAGATTCCACTATTAATGAATTGTTAATAAATAATTTCAGGTCAATGGGTAGAATACTGAGGTCTAAGTCCATAGCCCTTTTGCAGTGGACTCTTGTAGTACAGAGCCCTTAATTAAAGCTGGAAAGTTAATATATAACATGTCGTAATTCTTTAATTATTTGTTCCTTTAGACTAAGTATATGGTTAGATCTCTGGTGATTTGAAAATAATAAATAGTATTTAGTATTTATATCTTTTAATTTAACTATAAACTGACAAACCAAATAATAAACCCCAGGGATTACATCGAATCATAACTTTAAGAGCTAATGCTAGAATCACAAACTAGCAAAGAAGAATAACAAAATGCTAGAAGGGGCATTTTAAAATTATAATAACATTTTGTACCACATGATTTCTATATGGTGGTTTGAAACGGAAAAAGAAGTTTTATGACGTAACTTTTAACATATTTTTAGATTCCATAATTCATTTTTAGTCACATTCTCATACATTTAGCATGTAACTTTATAGGGATTATTTTCAATTCTCCTTTTTAAAAGATGTATTGACGACACGTTCTGTCGGCATAGTCGAAATGTAATTCTCCTAATTTAATTCATTTTCTACAATGAAGAATGGTTAAATGATGGTAGCCACTTAACCTATTCTTACAGTTAAGATTATCCTTAGACTACTAGATACGATTATATCTTAATATATTAAATCTTAATCCTCTAAAGAAACTCTCCATCACTTCTTTTTCACCTCAAACATTATTAATAAGTATAAATGTGTATGAACATGTATATATCAATATTCCGTGCAGGTATTAGAAGCATTTATAAAACTTCAAGTACCAACTTTATTCAATCCACAAAGTAAATTATTTATAAATTAAGAGATACAGATAGAGTTAATAACATATTGAAATTAGAAGAGGATGTGAACGAAAAATAAAAGAACAATTTTGCTGTGAACAGCACTAAAATTCTATTCATTTTTTAAATATTACAAATAAACTAATTTAAAAAAATGATATGTTTATTTGACATGAATTGTATACTTTATATAGAGAATCAAACTAATTCGTAAAGCATGTAATGTAAGTTTTAAATTATGAATATTTACGTTTTAATAAGTCATTGTATACAAGCTAAATAACTACTGAGTACTTTCAAAATTATATGTAATTTTGATCTACTATTATTAATTTGATCTATATTCTTGATATTTAGAATTGCTATTTATCGTTACAATTTCCATTTTTAATATTTATTTGTATTCCATTTTTATCACTCTTACTTGGTAATGTGTTATCATTACTGCTTATAAAGTATATCTGTAATGAAAGGGGTTTATATTAATATAGTTTTAAATTAATACAAAACAAATTATTACACATTAGTGGCAAGAGAATAATGTACGCTACATCAATACGAGCGCAACATTCAGCGCCGTACGACTGTTGCGCGGCAACATCTCGCCACATTGTCCGGCTGTACGCATTTGACACATTGACCCTAGTAGACTAAAAGAACCTCTGAACAGTTTAAAGTAGGTCGTTGTCTCAACGAACCTCTTACTATATTTTATCCATTTAGTTGAAAAATGGGTTGTTGTCGCTACGACCCTTCTTCACATTGCTTATACATTTCTCCATTTTGGTCCGTTGACACAAAGAATGGTTGAGTAAAAGACCTGGTTCTCTCAATATAAACATTTAATATAATTTAGGGTCTTTGAGACAACGACCCGTCTTTTGAAATATTCAACTAAACAGCCAAAAAGTGGCGTTGTTGCTACGAACCCAGTTGAGTAATTGACCCTTTTCATTTATTTTACTGGGTCGTTGTCACAACGAACCTATGTAGAAAATCTTAAATATCAAAATGGGGTCGTTGTCTCAACGACCTGTAGACTAAATGACCCTGTCTTATTTGCTATTTTCTCAGAAAGGGTCGTTGAGTCAACGATTAGTAGTGTAAAAGACCTGGCACCTTTTATTACCTTAATAAACTTTAGGGCAAGCTGAATTTCTGTGAATAAGCATACGTTTTTTTGTACAACGTGTACGTCTATGAAAGAACATGTGCCTACTGAAGCATTTTCCATTGTTTAGTATCGATGGGTTTATATCTAATCTCAATTAATGTTTGTTATTTTCCTTAAAGTTCTTTTATTACTACTAAAATATCCATTTATCGCGTATAAGCGAGTTAAAGTATAAAATGGCAATATCAGATAGATATTAAATCAGTTATATTAGTAATATTTTCAAATATCCAACATACAAAATAGTACGTTTAACGTCAACAGCTATTACGAAATTTTTCGTGATATAAATAAGCAGCATTTACTTTTAAAGGATTTTAACTCATTAAGCCTCGGCATCAGCTATGCTTCGAAGTGCACTGTTGTTTTATTAAAGTACAAAGTACATGATTGGACCTCCCCGGGATTTGAACCCGTGATCTCTCGATTAGAGAGCCGAGACCATAACCATTAGTCTACGGAGGAGGTTTTTTAAGGTTGAAAATAACAGTTTAACAAGGGAAACATATTTTTTATACCTAATATATAATTCACAAGAAAAACGGTTTTTCTTAAAAAACGAAAACCCTATTGTAGGTATTTTAAACGTTCTATATTACAATAAAATAATAACATTAATCCGTAAACTAATACAATAAAACCATTAATTCATGTTTTCATAATTTTGTGCCTAATGTAAAATAATATTTGTTATTTTATTAAAGTTGGTATAATTATTACTACAACTACAAAGGTATTCATTTATCGCGTATAAGAAAGTTCAAGTATTCATTAGCAATATCATATAGATATTAAATCAGTTGTATTAGTAATAAATCTGAAAGAAGCAATACCTTTAAGTAGCTGTAGATCAAAGTGATAGTTTTATGAATATTGATAGCTTGAGGTTAAATCGATAAAGGCTAAGTGGGGTCAGGATGAGGTCTTTGACACATACGCAGATTGCTCGTCTCATCCCTTATTTGCCCATATTTATTCAAAGTAGCCAGTTACCACCCTATAGCTGCGCCATCTGCTGCTGCCCCATTCTCTCTGGTCTCTCATTCAATCATCGTCCTTTAGCGTGAATTAAATTTTATTGGGTCAAATCAGGTTATTGATGGGTATGATAGCACTTACATAGAAAGAAACCAATTAATTGCGTAACACAGCAGTCAAATCTTTCTAAAATTTGTCTAATTATATTTTCAATTGTGTAAGCCAAGTTTAACTAATAATTTCAGTAAGCTTATATTATTTATTACCAATAATTGTGTTATAATTAGCCAATACAAGGTAGGTACACCACATCACGTGGTGCGTAACAATCTTCAGTGTATTAAGTTGTACCCACAATTTTGAAGCCTATAACCCATTTCATTCTTAATATGTAGTACTGAAAAAACTGACAGACAAGTAATCGTAAAGAACACATTTTCATATCTCCTGGCAACCAAGAAAGAAACCTACTGAGGTAGGCTACGATATATTTTAGACAAATCCCATTGATTAACTGCACCATCGTAGAATATTCCTGACTATAGATAAGTGAAGTTTCGTGTGAAATAAAAGGTTCTTCTTGACGATTAAGGCTTTCTTAAAATATAATAAGGATAGTTAGGCTAGATGCTACTATAAAACAGATTAAACTGTCGCATGATTACTCTCCGTTTGTTTACAAATTTGTTCATTCAGCAATTTTCACGTTGTCGTCATAGTCACGGGTGTAAGACGAATGCATGTATAAATGTTCGATGAAGCTCAGCCAAATCTTATGGAGTGACATAGATCACATCACATTTCAGGATAAAGCCTTATAGAAATTATGATTTATGCAAAATATTAAGTCTATAGTTCAGATTGTTCTTCAGATATCTGTATAACAGATAGAAATGAAATGTTTTTGTCCCTCAAGTTCCCTCAGCTTCATTAATCAATAACTTTTTGATATTTTTTGTATAAAGACTACTAACGTGGTATTAAACTGATATTCTGGTCCAAAGATTAAGTGAAGTAGCTTTAAATAGTGGAGTATTTTTAAATTATATGAACTATTAACTAATTTCATGCAACTCAGAAACCATGCTTAGGTCCAGCAACTGTTAAGATTTATTCAAGTTTTAACTAAGAACTTTACAGATGAGTTTAGTACACATATCACAAGTACACGCTACCTATGTACAATGTATTTAAAAATACATATGAAAACAATTTATCGATTGTTATAAAATATTAAAAATTACCTTCTGGCACACAGTCTGTTGAACACAGTGCATAATAACATAAACCATTAACATTTTATCCAAATTAAAAACATGCAATCCATGCAAAAATAATGTTTAAACCACTGCATATACTGTAAGGTACTGTAATGCATACCCCGGACAATTTATGTATTATACGGACATCAATGTTCCATGTAACGGAATCTTCAATACGTACTTCTACGTTTTTATTTTCAAAAGTCATTAATTATATTTCGCTCTACTGGCATCGTTTATTGGGAACATGTAAAGAGTTCCAAAACAAACATTAACAACCAAATTATTTAATTTCGGAAAATACCCAAACGAATTCCATTTCCGAGTTTCAATCATTCCTGTAATATGCTGAGAGTAGATTAAATAACAGAGCCAGTAAAGGCAGACAAAGACAACATACGGTCTTGTGTATTCAATAATAATTGGAATTTACATTTTAACTGTTATTGCTTACTCAGCCGCGTTTAAATTTTCACAACGATGTAAAAACTGTAAATTGTATTTAGTTTAAGCTTTACGGTTAGGCTATGATCAAAATAATAAAATTAAAACACAATTATAAGTAGAAAATATAATTTATAATGAGGGAGAAACACTTACCAGAATTAAATTAAACAGTTTTCCAAATATTTCGTTGTATTATTGTGACATTTATTTCCGTCTAAACAGCTATTACTGGGGAAAGGTCTGACTAGCTCAAGATAATAAATGTTCTTTGGAAAACTACCAGCGGATTGGAACCTATGGTTCTCTTCAAATGAATGCGGGCTAGACGTATTGATTTGAAGAAAGAGTATTTGGTGAGGATCGAAACTGAAAACTGTGGCTTACACTTTACACGAAACATCCTACATCGTGAATTCCATGCAATTTCATTAGGTAAAATTTGACGTGGATTCACGTCTAACCAACTATTTTTTTAACAAGAACCGAATTCCTCCAGATATAATAGTCTACACCGATAGATGAACTGTTACAGCCTCGCTGGTTCTCATTAGGCGAATGTAAGTCCGATTTACTATTTGGAACAGTTGAAGACAACTAATTAGCTTTTTGGAAGGAAAATTTAAAATACAACCCTCACCTTAAAGGATAAATCACTGGTTTATTCAAATTAAACGGTATTTCTTTTAAAATAGTATTTCTGGCGCAGACAGTATTCGTACCAAGTTCAACTACTTTAGGCTTACTTTTGGATAGTTATCTTTTCAGAGCCGTAGGTACATGAAAGGTGTCACAAACCTTCCTGTCTAGTAGTACTCATGATTTAAAACAACAACAATCCTACAAACATTGGACTATAATTAACTTAGCCGTAAACCACCATTTTTATTCTAGGAAGAAAACGTATGTTCTCTAGAACTAGTAAAGTTACAGATACCGACTTGGAAACCTGTAAAATTTATTAGAAACATTCATTTTTCAATTATTATGTCGATTCCAACGGTATCTTTTTCTACAAAATCCGTCAATACGTAAGCGAGCACGACCACTTTAAAGGTATGCATGCACAAGTCTTGTGCATCAAACCTTTTATCAGTTGAAAAGCATCAGCTGTTGGTATGTTTGTTGACACAAAATCTACCTCGAACAAATTTAAACAGCGCAAAATACAGGTCTTTTCACTTAATTATTAAGATTATAATACAAAGCCCAAATCGAAAGTACTTTTATTCCATCCCCTATCTTTATGATGAGGATGAGTTAAATGATAGATTGAAATTATGATTTCATGTTAAGATGAAATAGCATTTTCCATAGAACCAGTATTAATGTATGTATCACGGGTCAATGTGTAGAGACTGCCATAACAGGAGGGTGTGGTCACTGTCTGAGCTGATAAGCCTTCCCTGGGATGATAACACTTGGGGGAGAGTGCCAGGCTTATTTATCGATTAGTCCGCACACCACCCACGCGTCATCAGAGAGACCTTTACTTTTTCAATACGGAAATTACTTTACTTGTTGATTACTCTACCAGTGAGACAAGTTATTAATACTCAATAAGATAGTCGGACATTCTACGTCTAAATGTTACGTGATAAAATTTATCTATATAGTTAATTTTTTAATTCCTTTCTTCTCCTTGTAATAAGGGATTTTTCATACATTTCCATACATAATATTGAAAGCAGATTTTTCTATTCAAATATATGGAACATTTCTACTCATATAGTACATTAATTACAAATACCTAACATTCATCATAAAGAATGTTTAATACAGACTTATATTAATTATTTTATTTGCTAATTGTTTTTATTTTTATGAAAATCTTATACTTTTTTTAATAACTTAACGCATTTTTGGTAAGATGGATTAGACACGTCAGTTTGTTAACATTTGTGTGAAGTACATACTAGAAAAACGTTTTACTCAAATCTCAATATATTGCTATGTATTAAAGTCCACCTGTAACATGTAGTTCATAAGGTAATCAAAATAAGCTTGTCTTTCTATTATTGAACGACAGGATTTGAATGATTGCTAACGTAAAATGTATCTTACCTTATATTATCATGAATCAGAGGAAATTTTACATAGCATTGCTATAGTCCTTAGTATTAACCTCACTATGGATGATTCGAATAGTTAACAGGGTTCCAGTAATTTTGCTATCGGTATTAATATGTTACTTCAAAAACAACATTTTTCAAAATATGTCACTCACCTTTCCGTCATTTTCAAATATGTAATATTTTAATATTAAAATATTTGGAATATTTTACACATAATGTAACTATAGAGGAAGGGTTAATTCAATGTGAATGTTGAGTTTTCCTCCAGTTCACCTTCTACTTAGTGCAGCGTCTGAATTGTGACGCTGTTTCAGACTGTTTCTGAAATCTGAAACCAAGTTCCTCTGAAGAGATTCAAAAAATCGGTGATAATAAAGTTTAAAAGAAACTATTTGCACCAGTTTACATTAGAGACACCTAGACTACAAATATAAATTATAATCTATGTAAAAAGGGTGTCATTGTCTTATCAGATACACAACTGAATCCAGCTCAATGATCATATTGAATTAAACCCTTTCCGCCTCAATTACGTCAAGTGAAGAATACTCGGTTGTCCGCCATGCTTTGGGATCGCGAAAAACATCCTAGTGGACTCAATTGTGCAACTGATGAGACAAAAAAATCTCATGATTTAAATAGAAGATGCCTTGGTCAATTAGGATGATGTCTACTTTGTACTGGCACCATAATCACATATCAGGTTTTTGCGTCAAATAACATGCACTGTAACTTCTAACCAAGATAATCATTAGAGAGTAACTCAACCATAAATGTTTTATTTATTAAACTATACTTAGTTGTTATTGTATTTTATTTAATCCCTTCTCTTTCTCTCCATATTTTTATATTTCTTACCCTGGGAATACCAAAAAACAAAATTTAAGTATCAATGTGCCTAAACTTTCTGAACTTTAAAAACATGTAGGAAAATAAATATATTATTATTTTTCTACTTAGTATCTGGTTGTGGCATAAGTTCTATTTTTCCAGATTAAAGATGTATTACGGAATATAATATTGCGTAGCTCGTTTTTTTATAAAGTAGTTTATTTATAAATCACTATATACATTGTCTTTAATTTTTATTTTAATGCTTTGTAGACTCGGTATTCTCCAGATATTTAATCATCCTTGCCACGAATGCCTCAAAAGGTTAGTACCCAGAACCAGGCAACATAATTCCCATGTGCTGTGCTAGTTCCCGTCATTCATTTTACTATGTCAAGATTTCGGTTTATGCTGTGAACATAGTTAATGAGAATTTTGGTTTTTTGTGAAAGCTGGTGTTACTAAGGAGATGTAATCAACACTTATCTTTCGTTGTCAGTACCAAAGTGTCCATTTGTATGATTTCATTATAGAAATGTTCAATTAAACGTAATAAATTTACTACATTGTCATCTTCACATAACAAATTCCTACTGGTTTATATCAACAAATTCTGCATTTTAAGTCTAGTAAACATGTGTTTTAACTGACCAAAAACGTTTGATAAGGGTTTTTTGAATAAACATACTTTAACATTCTTGTTAAAATATTTTATATTTTTACAAGAACTTACCCCTAGATTGAACGTCATCTTTGATACATTAGTAGTACCGAAATTTAAACATCTAGCAAAAATACTGCTTAAAACAAATATCACGCTTTATTTTTTTTACACTGGACCGAATTTTTAGAATAGGAACGGAATTACGTCCATTTATATAAACCATGACTACAGTGAAGTTAAATTTATCGTTAGAAAGATTCCAAATGGGTTGTAAAAGACAGAGCCCCTTAAATAAAAAACAGCAGAGGGAAGTGTACGGAATAAAATGACTCTGGTTTCTTTTATTTAAACACTCTCAGCAGTTTCATTAGTGAATGGAGTCACCCAAAACTTCCTTGTATCCGTGGAACCTGCACGATTGCGACATCAAAGTACAAAGTACAGATTCTCCGTCTATTGCCGGACTAAATGCGGCTTTTTATGCTAAAACTTCCTAATATATCATGTTTTAATTGCTAAGCGTAAGCGAAGCCTATCACTCGAGGGGCTGGACAAACTTCATATCTGATTGTCTGCCTGACTCGCGCGATTTATCAAGAATAAGCTGACCTGTGAATTTGAATGAAGCTTAATTTAAATTTAAACAACAACGATGGTTCGTGGAATCCATGGATTTGGCTGCACATAGTGATCATTTTTACATTAGTCTTATGTGTAACTATGGTGGCAAAGACAAATTTGCTAAATAAATAAATTGGTAAAGAAACTGCGTACAATTATATGGCATTTTAAAGTATGACATAGTAACACGTGTAGTCTAATGAAATGAGCTACGGACTTGAAATTTTACATGCAACTTCAGTGAAGCCTGTTACGTCACACGTGATATGCTGTACTCCCTTCTTGTTTTATAAAAATGATTATTTTAAATTTAAAGGCTATGAGTACAAGTGGTTGGTTACATATTATAACATAATAACTAAAGCACAAACTTTATTATATATTGCGTCAGAACAATAAACTATATTTTATTCACATGTGAGCATTACCGTGTATGGTGCAAAGATTTATAACGATACATCAAGAACCAGGTTCGTCAGCTGGAGAAATAAAAACTAGTAATACGTTTAGACGTCTAGAATTTAGATATCAAAAACAGGTCTAGAACAATTTCTTTAATTCTTTATTTAATAATCCTTGAAGTGCGAGGAAGGTTTAGATGGAAAAAATTGAAAAATTGTCTCGGTATATTTTTTAATTCGGGGAAATGCTTAAAATACTTACGAAACGTGATCTGAAACTAAACAACTGTTGACACTTTCAGCTGGAGTTCACCAAAGAGGCAGAAACACTTATTCATATTTAAATATGTCAAAGTTTTAGAAATATTATTAGAAATAGACAGCGCTTGATCAGTAGTGAAGACAGACAGAAAACAAAAAAATCGTATTCTCACTAATTTTTACTACAGACTGCGCACCAGTGACGAATTACAAGCATACAATGCATTCGAAATACTATTTCTTAAATGCTGAAATGGAAACTACCTTAATGGACAAAGCTGTGGATGTGTTCACATAAATACTTGAAACTGGATGGCTACCTTGAAATTGTGTATGACTTTCTTACTGTAAGGATAACTTACGCATGTGTAAGGATAAATAATGGAAACTAATACTGGAAGGGGAACAGAAGCAACAGAAGTTTATGCTTATTGACAGAAGTAATCTTATTAAGCTCATGTATGTATTCATTTTCTTGATCAGGGTAAACAATCAAAACCAATTAAAGCACCAGAAATATCGTAAATCGGAAGTATGCGCTATTAATGTTAAGTGGTTTCCAAAATCCACTTATGTATTTATTTTATTGGCTATCGCAACAGTATAAACCCCACTGCGGAATCGTAAATAAATTACACCGGGAGTGAATCGAAACAGCAAGAGAACTGACACCTTTGGACCGGAATAGCTTTTCAGTTGTACGTAAGTGTTTATTTATTTTTTATCTAGACGAATAGGCTAACGCTGACTAAGACACTTTGAATATGTTAGATCGGAAGTAGATTACATGGACTGTTAGTTGATGCTTTTTGACATGCTTTCTTGAAAACCAACATACGATTTTTTCTAGGCCAACCTTAAACCTGTATTGCCGTAAATAAATTAGATCAAATGTAAATTTAAACGCGTGGAACTTTCTATTTTGACCTCAGTAACTTTTATATCGCACGAAAAAGACAAACTGTAACTATTGCACTTCAAATATCTTATACAGAAAGTAAATTTAAAAGTCGAATGTAGACGCTTTTAGTTAAATTTGGTTTTAGTTGGAATATATTTACAATGTTTTCACGTTGTCAGGTCAGGGGTCAACTAAAGGTTAAATAATCAAGGTTAGTGTTTATTTCCACTGCCACAATGCTGTAACTAGGTAAAGGTGTTTGTGCGGGAAGTTGTCAGATTGCTGTGGGATTTCCACTCTACCCGCAACTTATGCAGTTTACTACTCCTTGGACTCTCTCCTCTGTAAGGAGTAAACACCAATGTTATTATTGTAAACTTATTATTATGCTTGTTAAATGGGAACTAATATCAGTTTTGAAACACAGAAAGGTGATATTGCTTCCTTAATAGCAATAATTTACTTGCTTCTTATAATAGCTATAACTTTACTTGAAGCTTCGAACCTCTCTGCTTTCTTAATATCAGTATTACAGGATTACATACATATAGGTTTATACATAACTATGGTGATCGTTATATAATAATTACATATAATCCTGAAATTGCATTTTATTATCGTCGGATTGGGTATTTTTACCTTTTGAATATACTTACACTTGTGTTTATTTAGTTTAATAACTTTACAACAAAATATTCTACAGCCAGTAGTTGGACTTGTATAAAAGAGCTGCCCACTAATGGTAACAGTTGCCATTAATGTCTCTCTGACTGTAATGGCTACCATTACCAGACTCGCTGTACCTAACTAATCTCTCACACGCTACAGCTACCATCCTCGTGGGCAAACATAAGTGTAATGTAACGCCACAATGCTTTCTAGCGTTTTGCAATGTCATATGTTTCATTCATTTGTTGTATGGATTATAATAAAATATTAAAAAATCACAACCATTCAGTTTCTTTCTAAAATCACTGCAATTGAGGTAAGTTCTTGAAGTTTTTTATTACTTGCTTTATGTTGTAAAATTTAAACTGTATAGTGGTTTTAACTAATTTTCACCTGCTAAAAAGTGTGTTTACATCAATATTCCTCTGCAATAGCGTTTATGAAAAATACATCAAGTGTGCAGCCTCTTAAATGGTGTATATATCTTTTCTAGTATTCTTTAAATAGATCAGATACATCAGATAAGTGTTTTAGCACGCCTTTATTTGCCATCCCAACCGAGGCACCTGCAGGCATAGGTCTACCCAGTGTTCACCAAAGATAACAAACCTAATCTCCAATCGTGGCATATTGTTTTATTTCTAACGCAACTTGTAAACATCTTTTGACTGACAGTATTAAATGTGTAAAATAACAGCATTCATACAACTTCCTAGTCTGCAGACTTGAGCTAGGAAACTTGTTTAACAGAAGGAACTAAGAAGGAAAAAGATACTGCACAGTTATATATATATATATATATATATATATATATAATATATATAATATATATATATATATAATTTTTAGTAAATTACTGTACAAATTAAATGTATTTTTTTTTAATTGCCACTATATTTCGGTGAAAAGCGTCTTCAGGTGCATAAATTTTATAAAATATAAAAGAAAAACAGTATAAACTAAAATAAATAAACAGTGAATAAATAATAATAATAAATACAGATGACATGAACTAAATAATTGACCCATATGTTGATTTCACATTTAGATGTTTTTGGCTAAGTTATCTGATGTTGAGTCATTCAGTCGTATGCATAAATAAGAGCATAACTTTATACTTACCGAAATAGAAGGATATCCTTACACCTGTATGCATAATAAGTTGAAGTAAAGCCTTATCCTTTCAATTAAAATATTATCCTTTAAGGTTGATCCCTTTAATTCAAAATTTAAGTAAATGGAAATGCATAACAGCTACCTTTTACTTGAAATGAAAAGCATATCCTTCGAAAATTCTGAGTGTGGTCACACTCATCGTTATAGTAAAAGGTACTATAACCTTAGTTAATTCAATGTAAGTGTCTTAATTAGTTCCTTTTATTTCATTGAAAGTGATGGCAGATGTTGTGGACATGAGGGATGTGAAACAGTACAAGCCACGGTTACCTACACTTCCCCGTGATTTTAAAGAACTATTTCGTTTTAATGAAGACAACGTGGAGTGGCTTGCAAACAGATTTCTAGTTGCAACTGAAGAAACTCGGGGAGGAGATTTATCATCCGTTCATAACATGACATGAGACTTGAGGCCCTCCAGCGACGCTTCATTCGTCTGGTCGGTGTGAGGATCGGACTACAACTATCCTGATGTTCCCGTGAAAGCATTAACTGCAGAACACTTAATATTCCAACTCTGTCTTTGCGCCGTGATGTAGCAGATGTACTCATGTTGTGGAAGTTGGTTTGGCGCCCATGTGCAGTGCCCAGATCTTCTCGCTGAAATTGGTATCAGGATCCCTGTAAAACACCAGATCTAGTGGGCTTTTCAGCCGCAAGTACCACTCCACGAACTACGACTTCAACAGTCCACTGGCAAGATTTGTTCGCTGGGGAATCGTGTTGCATCAGAGTGCGATTTTTTCGCTGATGGCCTACATCAAATCAGAAAGCGGGCCACTTATGTTTTGTCTCAACACACTTAAAATCCCCTGTAAACTTTTAAGACTGTTTCATTTTTAGCTTTTGCTATTTTGTATTTATTATTATGTTTCTGCTCTACTGTAAGGTACATTTAATTTAATTTCGACTTTTTGCATCATTGGTGTATTTATATTATTTTGGTTGTTGTTATTTACGTTGTACTTGTTGTTGTTATACTATTCTATTTTATACATTGTTGTTAATTCTATTGTACGTTGGTCTATTTCATAATATATTGTTGATTTTTATATGATATTAGTGTATAACTAAACTTTCTTGTTGTGATTGACAGTTATTGGGACTTGGAATCAATCATTGTTATATTGTTATATTGTGTTGTGTTCTGCCATTGCTAGCTCTGTATTATTTTATACTAGTTGTACTCTTTTACTGCACTGTATACATTGTACTGCCATCTTATTGCATACTGTATGTAAAATTGGCTGCTTGCCGTTTAATAATAAATAATAATAATAATGACAATATGTTTACGTTACCTTGCAGACCCCAGGTATCAAAAAGGGTATCGGACAGGAACTTGGCCGGATCAGGCAACGGTTTCTCGGTCGGTGAGTGAAATTGTTGACAGTATATTTGCACAAGCGAACCAGTGGATAAAGTTCCTACTACCAACAATGAAATAATGGAGGCAAAATAGCTGTGGCAGAGAAAATTTCGCTTTCCAACGGCAATTGGTGTGGTAGATTGTAATCACGTAGGTATACAAAAACCTTATCTCCATGGAGACGAGTACATTAACCGTAAGGAAAGCCTAGTCTGAAT
Organism: Homalodisca vitripennis; assembly: GCF_021130785.1. Classification (NCBI taxonomy): domain Eukaryota; kingdom Metazoa; phylum Arthropoda; class Insecta; order Hemiptera; family Cicadellidae; genus Homalodisca; species Homalodisca vitripennis. Next base: position 223,594,064 of record NC_060207.1, read on the forward strand.
GTACAAGCTACCTGTGACGCTTGTGAAAAGTTCATTAGTGTCAAAGTCAAAGTAAAAATATCTTTATTTACATTATGTACATGGGTACAATAAATAGTGTCACTACAACTAAGGTACATAATTGGATGATTATAGTAGATCATGTTGTTGAATAAAATTCTTCAAATGAATAAAATGCTTTTCTAACTAAATAATCTTTTAAACATTAATTTAAATTTCTTAATATCTTCAACTCTTGTTATTGTTTTTGGAATTAACTAAAAAAATGTTATTCCTGCATAAGAAGTGTTTTTGTATAAAATTCTAAATTGAGTCGTGGTATTACTAATTCCTTCTTATTCCTAGTATTGTAAGTATTGGTTTCACAATGAATTTTAAATTTAGATTGATAGGTCCTAACATACATAACACATTCTAAAATATAAAGGCTATGCACTGTTAAAATATTTTAGTTCAGTGAAATTATTTTTCACTGACTCATCCTTCTTCATTTTCAAGTGCTGATGTGAGTTGGCCTGGATCAGTGCAACGATTCAAGGATTTGGAAAAAACTCTCATGTAAGAGGAGTACTGGCAAACAAAGCAAGTGCTGTATTACTTGCAGATAGTGGGTATGGAATAGAACCTTGTCTCATGACTCCTTTTGCAATCCTACTCCTGGTGCTACGGTGGAACGGTTGATCCATTTACTTTTTCCTGAAGGATATCCTTGCAAAGTATAAGATAATCATTATACATATGAAAAAAGCAAAACCTTTTACTTCTACCTTTTTCCTTCCAACCATTACCTTTTACTTCTACCTTATACTTGAGAGGTTTCCCTTTAGTTTTATGCATATGACTCCATGTGGAATTTTGCTCTTTAAAACCAATTTTTATGCTTGTTCTCATGTTCTAAGGTAAATTGGGTTTTACTTTGTATGTACTTGTCGAATAGGTTTTACTGAATATGTATTTTCAAAAGTGTCATTGAGATTTAGACCATGAGTTTTTAAATCTTGGTGTTAATAATCAAATCGGTGTCCTGTCATTCTTGTCCTCAAGGTATTTGTTGTTGAGCCAATATAATCTGCTAGACATTTTTTACATTGAATTTGGTTAATCACATTGTTAGATTAACAAGACAAGTTGCCAATGATAGGATATGCATTGCGTGTTTTGCTACTAGTGAATTTTGAAGAATTTGGTAACATTTTACAAATCAAACATCTTGGTTTATTACACGGATGTGATTCTTTTTGTTTTTTTTATTACTTTTTCATTGGTGATTGACATTGGTAATTTAGATTTGAACAATAAATTATATACATAAACTGATTCTTTGACATTACTTATCTTCAGCCTATTTCAGTTATGGTTAACATGTGACATATGCAGTACTTAATAAATGACAGTAACAGCTTTAGAATGTGAAACTGTTAGATATTAATACATAATTATATATTGTGTGTGAAAAGTTATAAGATGAAAAAGTATTATTAGTCTTTCACTCTGGTTTTATTTCGTGTAAATTATTTTACACTATACCCAATGATATTTTTCAGTCAAATTAGCCGCTGCTTTGTTTCAATATTCGGCCTTTCATCGGATACAAAGTGGGTTTATCTGGACACGATCCCCGCTTGTGTTTGGCTAAATTGTCATCGAAACAACTGTCATTGACCGCAGTCGTTTGTTGACTGTCAGTTCACTTTCAGAATTTAACTAACAAATGTCCTTCTTTACATTATACCGTCAATTTCCTCATACTTTCGTTCGAAAAATTAGTTCTAAACTTAATAATTTAGTTTAATAATTTAATTTTTTTTTCTAACACATGATAAATATTTATCATTAGCTTCCCTTATCAAGTTTGTGATAAGAGGGCCAAGGTATATTTGTTTGTGATGGTGACTTCACTATGACACTAACTTCATTTTTCAGATTACTATAACTTGAACAAAAGCTCATATCAATAACTTACTCTCGTAGGTTTTTTTAACCATCTTTCAAGCGACAACAGTGACAAAATAATTCTAGTAGAATTTCTTAATAATAATGCTCGCCATACTCGTTATTTTATGTATTAATGATAATAAAGTAATTGACACTTCTTTTACTATATATAATGGATTTTATATCGATATATCTTAGGATTTGAAAATCTTAAGAATTAATGCGTAACAAATAATTTTTCGTTTTATAAATGTTCACTTGAATTTTGAACATAAAGGCTTTTTAAATAAAAAAGTCTAGTTTGATGTAGGAGTATCTCTCTCCATGGGATTTACCAGAAAGTTTGTGGGTTTATAAAATGGTTTTAGAGTACTCATGATGGCAAAGAGAAACTTTCAGAGTAAATAAATTTATAAACAAACTAAATAAAATCATAATAATTTGTCTCTGTATGATTGCATTGCGTATCTATCCATACAACATTTTGAGAGCTCCTAACATAAGCTATAGCCTGTAAATGTAAATTTTGCATGCAACCTTAGCGTAAGCCTGTTACATTGCATGTGGTATGGCGTACTCCTACCTTGTCTTTATAACAAAATATATTTCTTAAAAAAACATGTATATATTTTCTAACTCATATACACACTAAATATATGAGATAGAGTGTGAAATTACAACAATTAGTTGCAGCGTAGCCACTAAAGCGTTGCTAAGGTGGCCACTATAACGTTGCGAATTTCAGTCTAATGTTAAATTTGATATACATTATTTTACCATTTATTTACAAATAAAAGGTCCATGATAATATTTTACTTACTAATAACTTTGAACGGTTAACACTAAGTACAGAAATACTTAGGGTTGGTTAATGTACAATGATTGTATTTCATGCAACTTTATGCTGTATAATATTTATAAATATATTGCTTTTTTAAAATTACGATTAGTAATTCTATACTAAGAAAAGCAAACAAAGATTTTATTAACCATAGTGAACTTTATTTCTAAGTTAACCATGATCTACCTCAGGTCCAAAACACATAAACTACAATAAAATATACTAGTATTTTTGGCTTATTGCTTTTATATTAGACGAGTACTTAATAAGTCCTTTTCAATTATCTTACATTATTATTTTATTATCTCTAAGACTTTTCTACTTAAAGATAAACATGTACCTTAGTAGCTCATTTAATGTCATCCAGTTGTTAATCGAATATCGAAAATATTTTCTCGAGTTTTACACCGTTTAAGAATGGTCATATATTTTATTCAATATTTTAAATAAGTGGATCCTCAGAATAAACTATGGCAATTAGATCTTAAATGTTCCAGGATACTATATTTTTAGTAAATGTTCAAATAAAATTTACCTCTAACGTATAAACATAAATATTTCATGATAAGTCCACCATTGCTTCTTTTAGCTTGAGAAAAATTTTAACTTCGAGTAATCATTATATTTACCTGAAGGGATGGAATCTACATACAAGCTGTTTTATAAATGGCCTACAGGGACATAATCATTTCCCTTCTAAATCCAATAGCAACAGTCAGCCCAAGAGGCAAGTTGGTGCTAATGTGCTGTAGGCCGTCACCCTCCAAGCAAATTGAAGCAATTATCCAGAGTCTCCTGAACTGGGGAAATGACGGAGATGAAGTCCGTTCAGTAATAATTTAGTCCCCGCTGTATTATGAAAAAGACGACGAGTAGATGGAGCTAACTCTCTTGCGTCTCTAATTATATAAAACTTTATCCGTACAAATATATCCTGCAAATAAAAAATTAAATTGAAAAGAATCTCCACATGTTGATACAATAAAATTTTTTATTGCTGTATTACTGTAGTTAAACCTATTATATCAACAAAAGGACATGAATTGGGGTATGCAAATTACAATTAGCATATAACAAAAGAAACCTATCACACGAGGGTTGGATAGTTTTTATTATTTTTGTCTGCCTGTCCTCTCTATACCTTGGAAAAAGTAACCTGTAGACTAAAAAGGTTTCATGAAACTTAATTTTCATGTAGGCAACTTAGAATGTGAGTAAAATTTTATATGCATCTATGTAGCAAAATATTAAGAACAATTTTTCATTTGCAAACTGTACATGCTACTTAAAAAATAATGTGGTTTTTTTATAGTTGCTCATTCATCCATCGGATTTGCACTCCGTAGGCTGACAAATTTTGCTTTTGTCAGCGGGAGGGATGTCAATTTTGTTTTTCTAAATTATTGTACGCATATCTATATGTAAACAGGAAATATCAAAAAATAAATGAGCTATAAAATTACGACATATTTTGCACCCAACTACAACAAAGCCCCCAATTACTTGAAACTTGATTTTGCGTACTCCTATAATATGTAAATATTATATTCACGCTAAACTTATACGGACATCCCGCAGTGTTTTGCGTTTGGCCAAAAAAAGTTAAGTTACAATTCGCTTGATTAACATACATTTTTTCCCGGTGTAGTGATGATTAGATCACCAAAATAAACAATAACATATGAAACTTTAATTATGCTTGGTTTATCAAAACTATCAAAATTATTATATTACATGGTGCAGGATGTGACGGAACTAATACATGCATGCGGCTGACTTCAATAACCCTAGTGGGAATATCTCTTCAACATTGCTGTATAGTATATGTAACCATAGGGCTGGTTGTGACAGCAAACTACAAATGGTTTAATGTAATCTAAGTTTAATCTCGATATCATCATGTATTTTGGTTAATGTTAATTCAACAAAATTCAAAAGTCAAGAAACATTATTTCTATTTAAAACATTGGGAATTTTAAACATTAAGTGGCTAGCATAAGGCCTTTCCGCAATGTATCTACCAGCTAGATCTTTCCTGTAGTACTTTCCCAACATATCTGTTATATCCAATTCCTTATCCATGATTCAATCTATTAAGGTTCCTAAGGAAAAATCAAATAATAATTATTAATTAAATATGAGGAAAATTAAGATAAATTATCCTTACCACCGTTAAGAGATGATCTACACAACAACTTGTTACATACAAGTCAGTTTCACTTCTACAGAATATGGTTGAATATTAGCAAAATTGGGTTCTTTTTCTTTGACCCAATATCGTACAATGAACTCCCTGGTAAGATTAAAGCGTACTATGGGCAAGCCTTATCATCGTGATGGTAACATTTTATTTTAGTTTTAAACTTTCTAGTTTTATGTGTTTATATGTATTTATAAACATGTTTTAACCAATGCTTTTACCTTTCTATGTGGCATGCAAAATTTAAAGTTTTGCATTGAAATCCTTTTTGTGTCATTTCATTTATTTATTAAGTTGGGTTTCATAGCTGTACGTAATTTGTTGTATCACATAAGTGAAAAATTGATTTCTACGCAATTATAGTTATATAAATGGTTCCTTATATTTTAAAACTCAAGTTTCAGAAGCTGTTAAAAAAATCCTTTAAAATTCAGGTTCTAAATTTCAGGAAGCACGTCTATATAAGCTGAACAGTACAACAATTAGTATACACTGGCAGTACTTCAACCAGTCTCTCTATCTCATAGGAGAAAAAAATACTATTTTGATCCAGATAATTGTTGTACATATTTAAAAACACATTGTATGATAAGGAACTTTTTTCCTATTCTTTTAAAGATGCATCATAAAAAGAATTGTTAAATAGAGTTGTGAATCTGAACTTAAAATATAATTCCAACTTATAATACAAGCACCAAGAGAAGAGTTCACTCACCGCCAAACCTACGCTCATACATATTGTCTTACATGATCAAACCTGATCACAAGGAATAGCTCTCCAAAGCTCGATGAAGTTCTGTTTTCAATACATGAATATTGTATGAGGTGTTTCCAAGTAGAGTCTCTTATTTAAAGCAAACACATGCTCCCCTCTGGCTTCTGTAATCTTGCAGAATTATGCAAAACTACTGTTCATGCATGATTTTAAAAATGCTATATTATTTCTTTGAATATTAATAAGTTTAATTCTTAGATTATATTTTTTAATTTCTATAGTCCAACTCAGAGATAAAGTTCATTGTGTACTCAAACTAGACCCATGTATATCCAATATGGGTTGTACATTTTGGAACTGTTCCATGACAAATAAGAGTAATGAGAATCATTTTAAAAGCAAGTACATTTCTAAATTATTTTTTATATTTTTAAGTATTTGTTTTTGAAGAAAATCATTTTAAATTACAGATAATCATACAGGAAATCTTGTCACAAACTAGATTACTGACCTACTGTATGTTGTCAATTACAGAATATACAGGATATACATTACTCTATCAAATTTCACTATTTGATTTTTCAGGTTTAAATAAGTTAAACAAATATTACATGTCATAAAGTACAGTAATATTTTGCCAAATATACCTTATGTCTCTTGTATTTTTAGGTGAAAATTATATCTATTAAATGAATTAAGGTAAAAATTAATACTATGCAATACTTTTATTACAATTAATTAAGAAAGGAACGGCTTTTAATGCAACACCTATGTTAATATTTTTCATAACCAGATAAACTTAGTATCAAAATGGTTAATTAAGTAGTATCTATATTTCCTTACTATTATAAAAAGTTCACAATAACATTTGATTTTTACTTTTCACTTTCTAAAAAAATAGTATGGCCCCCATTTTGAAACATGATATATAATATATTATCTCAAAGCTTTTTTTTTAACAGATAACTAATCATTTTGAAACTTTTTACCATTTTTGAATTTAAATATATATTATTTCCACTTAAAACCAACCAGAAGGACATGCCATGATCCAAACAAGATAGGACTACACTTCATACGACTTTTTTACTAATTCTGATCTGAAAACACAAATGGTGAAGTTTGAGAGTTATTTATGGACACCCTGTGAGTGACAGTACAATAGCAACATTGTAACACATTGTTACAGATAAATCCGATTGCTAACTTCAGCGCTTGTACCTCTGCTGATAGTGAAATAATTGGGTCTACTCCAACATCAATATTCGTATCACACAATAAAGCTCCTACGTAACTAGAGAGCAATTTGCCTAACGTACCGAATATAATGTTATGTGTGGCAGGGGTGTATGAGGAGTTGTTCAAAGTTTAAAACAATTATTTTCATTACATTATTAAATTAGAGTAATACGGGTAGTAAACAAAATCAACTAGTTTTATTTGTAATAAATAATGTTATTTATTTTACTATAGAGACTTTATGGAAGTCAATTTTGTATTAATTGTACATTTTTTATTCACATTTTCACGAGAAATATTTAAACCGAAATTACTTTTCGGGATTACAGATTTGTATAACATTCATAACAAGGACATTAAATAAATATAGCTGAATAAAATAACATGTTTTGAAGTGGGTATTAATGAAATCTTTCTTTTCCTATCATGGCTAGTTAATGAAATCATTTTTGATCTCTAAGAAAATATAAACGGGGTAAAAAATCATTTCAAGAAATTTAATAAGTATTAGAATATAAAGGTTACACACAGAACGTATACATCCGTACATGTGTTACTCTCGTAGGACTGGATGATATTGTTTTGGAGGCCACGATGATACTTTAACAAATGGAAATTCACGAAATACTATATTTCAAGATCTGAAGAATACATATCTGTCCCTCTCTTTTGGTATCTAAACCCTAACTAACTAACTATTTATTTGAATCCTTTAAGATAAGTCTCATGTGACCTGAAAAAGGGAACACATTTTTGACACGAAGTGTATCCTGTTAAATTCTTAAATCATCCATAGTGAATTATGCGCCAAGAAAAAAAACTGAATTCCCTAATAACAAATATCGTTTACCGGGTTTTTACTATGAACCAAGTAAAAACGAAACTGACTTCTAGCACTTGTTAGTTACTTGTAATGGCTAAGTTGAGCGAAACAGATCCAGCTATAGCAATATTAAAGGGTCTGCTCTTTGGATGGTAATTAATTACCCTAGTCATTAATGAGATACCGACTATATGAGCATCGCAAGAAGATATTACGCTTTAGATCCCCGGTTAAACTAGGTTAAATAGTAGCCTTGCTGTATAATTTATGGAAAATACATTGTATCGTCTGTTCCTTATACCCTTAAAATGAATGACCTAGTAAATGTTCCGTTATATTGTTCAAAAGAGTAGTAAAATAATATTACAATAACATTATTATTTATGTACTTTTAGTTGTATTCCTAGTACCTCTGAACATTCTCAGGATCCTATAAAATTCGTTAGCCAAAGAAAATTTTTCTACGGTCTCCATTTTTCCTTCCACTTAGTTTCCAAAGCTACTTGACTCCTGGAATCTGACTTCGTGCACGCCTGAAGATCCGAAAAATTCAGTGATGAAGATGCTCAAAATAAATTTCTATCATCTTTTTGATATCAGAGACACCTTCATTACAAAAGAGGTTTATATTAGTAATTAATCCTCGAAAAGTGTGTAATATGACTAAGAAGATGCACCTCTTAACACTTTGATATTGTACATTTTGGATTCAAAGAATCCATCTTCAGATACTATAGGTTAAAGAAAATAAGTTGACACTAAATTGACATATGTTTCAACTATCTTTGTAAATTTTGTATTATATTTTTATTTGTTATTTTATTGTTTAAAATTGATTCAAATAACGATTTTTTTATCTTTGTCATTTAATAATACGTTAGGATTAATTTTGGCTTTTTTGTAGATTTCAAAATGTTCTAAAGTTAAAAGAAAGGAACTTTTTTGCATGTATGTAAAATGTCAAGATACAGTAGCTTTCAATGTTTGTGTTTTATTCAAATTTCATTTAAATGGTCAGCATATTTAAAACTGTATGTCTTTAATGCTTTTATAAGTTCACTAAATCTAATTTTGAAGGATCGAATGGTTTCACTAGTGTAATGGTTGTAACAATCATTGCATTTTAATAGGTAGATTCAACATTTTGAATCTTTTTTTAGTTTTTCGAATTATTTTTAACTTTTTATTGTAAAATTTGTGCCACAAAATTAAAAAAAATCTGTTTAAAAACTAGGATATTAATTAGCTATCCCATTTCTAATAACCTCGGTCTTATGGTCAAAAATAAAAGTAATTCAACAAGCAAATTCAAAATAGAATAATAGTGGAGTATAAAAATTAAAACTATTGCTAAAACCACCGCACTGGATAAACCGGTCGATCCTTCAAAATTTGATTGAATGAGCGTGTAAAAGCATTGAAGACATAATTAAATTCAAAATATGCTGACAATTTAAATATTACCGATTTAAAATTAAACACTTAAAAAAATATAACTACATTAGCAACACACTTATCCTTTCTGTTTGAAAAATAATGTTTTTTCAATTATTTTTATATCTGAAAGAACATAAATGAACTATAACGTTTAGATGGAAGTGATGCTGTTGAAGGTTTAATGCCCAGTTTTAGTTATTACTGTAGTCAGGCTCGAAGGGCATATACTCCATATTATTCAGCGAGCATTTCTAGAATTAATATTCCCAGTTCCTACGCTTTTTTAATATATTATACACATGTCTAACTTGGATTACCCTAGTACATAGTAGCCAAGTAATTTCTCAGCTCTTGTGGATAACAGTGTTTTGATTACAAAGAGTACATTTCCTAGTTTTACAAATTGGTTGTCTATGATGCTGCAGTTGAGTTAGCTTCAGCTGAATCGCAAAAGTCGTTGCATAAAAGTTGACGGCGGCTGATAAATACCGGATAACGTTCGCTCGTCCCGCAACGTCAACATCATCGTGGCTGTAACGACCTTACTTCCTCCGCCATTACTACGTCAACACTACGTAAATGAATTTAGTAAACGTTCCACTTCAAAACGTTATACGATTCTTTAGTTGAAATTCGTTACAACAAACTTCTTTAGTAACTCTACCATCAACTCAACTCTTAAACTAAATGTATTATCACTACAAGAATAGCTGTCAATCATTTCTTCAATAGTTTGTATTTTTATATTTTAAGTTTTAGTTAAAACATTGAGTTTGAAGGTAGTTCCACAAAAAGAGCCAGTGTGAGCCTGGTCTGTAAGGACCCATATTATTACACAAATAACATGAGGTAGTCTTTTAATCTTATCTCCTCGAATCATCAGAAAGCTCTACGCAGTTTGTCACTGTGCTAAAAATTTTGGGTCATATTGGTTTCTTTTTTCTTAATGATAACTAATTTAATTTATACCAAACTGTTAAGGGATATCCCCAGACCAAATTTAAGTGCCAATAAATAGTAGTTATTTATATTTCACATTGATCAATTTGGCTTTCTAAAATACACAGTAGAGTGGTCCAAGTTAGTGGCAAAATAAAGGTTAGTTTATATTAAGTTAAAGCTTTTAAAATACTATTACTTGTTAGGGAATTTCATACTTTAAAAATTTGTTCATAAAATATGCTTAAGGAACAGGCCCATGTGTTACTGGTAAAATACTGTACCTACAATATGTAATTAGGTAGAAGTACAGATTTCACTTTCTACTAATACTTTTACTATAATTGTGTTTGTAGAAACATAGTATTTTTACGAATGTAAAGATTAATAAGAAATTGCTTACTCAGGTAGTTTACCTGTACTAAAAGTTATACGATTTTAAATAGGCTCGCTGACACGCAAAAACACGGTAAGTGGATACCATTTAAGAAGGATAAAGGAAGAACAATAATGCCTTGGAATTTAGCGTTTCCTTGAAATATATTATTACTTCTATTAGGTACTTTATTAATATAGACAATAAACTTACTAGCAAGGAGCGCACATATCTTTAGGGAAAACCTTTTGCACCTCTACACTGCGCATCACGTCTCGCGTAGGAAGCCGAGTCGCTCCGACCAGCCACGGAAACGCCCGATTTATCACGTGTAGTGACAAGCCTAAAAGATCAAGCCATTGCGATCTGTCAGTGAAACTAATTAATTGTTTGTGTACCGTTTTTTCTGCATGTATATTATTTAGTTGGTGTAGTATTTTGTATTAATTGTTTTGACTGTTGCAAACATGTAGTGTAGTTACAGTGTTTCATGGTTAACGCTTTAATCTTCTAGTAGGTAAATAAGTACCGGTAGAGCAGTTTTAGTTCTGTTTTAGCGAGACGTCGCGTCGTAGTGTTTTGTTGCAACAATCGTCACCCCCCCCCCACACCAGCAAATACTGCAAACCTTGTTCTTTTGGCGTATGTGTGTATATCATTCGGTAGTTGTAAATAGTGTACTTTAGAGTGTATGGGATTTATGTAGAAATTGTTGTAGTAATATTTATTAGTGTTTTTTTTTAATTTACTATTTTAATCAGTATGCCTCCAAATTTTATTTGTAGATTCTGCGACAAAGTATTTAACAGACAATTTTTTTTGAAACGGCATATGAGAAATGTACATAATGTAGATATAAAAAAGGACATGAAAGGAAATTTTCGCTGTCCAATATGTCAAAATGTTCCTACTAAAACTTGAAGATTTTGATCATCACTGCTCAGTTGTGCATGATATAAATTTGAAACGAGAGACCTTGTATTTTGAGAGTGTGAACGCATTTGACTTGTGGTTGAAAGAAACTGAGCGCATTTCTAAACCCTGCTTTGTAAAGAAAAAATCCGATCCAATTAAAACTAACAGCGATACAGTTATAAAAACAAGTCATTTGCATTGTAGTAGGTCTGGGGTTTTTAACCCAAAACCTTCTAAGGAAACTAGAAAAAGAGAACTAAAAATTCAAGGTACGAGGAAAATAAATGGATATTGTCCTTGTGGCATTAGGGTTACCTATTTTAATGACGGGAAGGTAACAGCGGTGTATTGTCCCAGTCACGTAGGGCACAAAACTGACTTGGCACACTTCAACTTATCACTAGAAGAGAGAAAAAGAATAGCTTCAAGTATGGCGAGCAAAATTCCATTCGATGTCATACTTGACAATGTGCGTTGTACCGTCAACAAACAAGAATTGGACCGAGTCCATCTTTTAACCGAACAAGATTTATACAATATTGAGTCAGAGTTTGGTTTAGATGAGACTGTGCGACATAAGAATGATGCTGTCAGTGTAGATGCGTGGGTACAGGAGGAGAACATGTCAGCCAAGAGTTGTGTCTTGTTGTATAAACCACAAAATGAAGTAGTTGAGCAGTACACAACTTTCAAAAAAGAGGATTTTGCCCTGGGAATCATGACTCCCGCTCAAGAAGAAATGTTAAGAAATTCGGCAGTGACTGTGTGTGCGTTGATGGGACCCACGGACTTAATAGTTATGATTTCGAGGTCGTCACTCTAATGGTCATTGATGAATATGCGACAAGGGTTCCCATGTGCATTTTTTATTTGTAGTCGCATCGACTCCGAAACAGTAGGCACATTTTTCTCTTTCATTAAAGAGAGATTAGGCGACCAGCTGAAGCCAACGGTGTTCATGTCTGATATGGCCGACTTATTCTACAATGGATGGCTACCAGTCATGGGCCCTGTAGAAAAACGCCTTTACTGTACATGGCACGTGGACAGGGCCTGGCAAACAAACCTGACTAAAATAAAAGAAAAAGAAAAAAGGTTAGAGGTTTACAAAAAACTAAGAACTTTGCTTCAAGAAACTGATCAAATTGCTTTCATGAAGATGCTACCGTCGATAACATACGCGTTGTGTGAAGATGAGACCACTAAAGAGTATGGCGAGTATTTCAAGTCTTACTATTCACACTGCTACATGCGATGGGCGTATTGTTACAGGATCAATGCAGGGGTGAATACGAACATGCATCTTGAAAGTATGCACAAAACGATAAAACATTTGTTTCTGAAGGGAAAGACTGTAAAACGACTAGATAGGGCTATTCATGCCATCATGCAGATGACGAAGCAAAAACTCTTCGATCGATTAACAATATTAGAAAAAGGCAAATTAACTTCAAATTTAAAAGATGTACGATCTCGCCACAAAAAATCGCTAGAAATGGACGCAAATCTGATTGTAAACTACGGTTAATTCCTGTTGGGAAGTTGCATCATCATTAGGAGAAGTCTACACCGTGAGACTTGTAAACCCGGACTGCAACTGTCGCATTGAATGCAAACATTGTTCTGCGTGCATCCACAGATACAGCTGCACTTGCATTGACGCCTGCATAAAGTGGAACATGTGCAAGCATATTCACTTACTTTGCCGGAAATTGAAGTCTGTGGAATCAACCGCTACTCAAAACACTGAAAAGTCAGGAGATGAAGTGTGCAATCTACAAATTGACATTGATATGAGTAATACCTCTGGCGCAGAAAAAAGCCGCAATTTTAGAAGATATTGGAAATACAAACACAGACAACAGTTCTGCACTCGAGGGTAAAAAGATGCAGTTGTTAGACAGTTTCAAATTAATAGTAAACCAAATGGAATCCATAGAAGAAGTCAAGACATGGGAGCATGCTATTAAATCACTTCAATTAAAACTTAAACCTATAGGCAAGGACAGCAACTGCTTACTGACGGGACCTTCGTTTCCCGATGTGAAGTCAGGCAAAAGCAAAAATATCGATCCACAAAGGCGATTTCTCTCACTTAAGAAAAAAAAAGAAAGCAAGGATTTGAAAAAAAACCTACAAGTGAAGAGTGTCAACAAATTGCTCTAGACGCCCTTTTGCCGAAGCTGACAACAAAGTTGGAGGAGACAGGTTCGTAGTCAATTTAAAGTTATTATATACATTTGGGAAAAGGTAAATTTGTGAAGTTTAATTGTTTTTTTGTTTGTTTTAATCTAAAAGAAATTTCTTGCCAAAAATTACAATGTGGGTTTGTCATGTTACGTTACTAAACTTAAAAATCTGATAATTAATTTACATTGTCTTCTGTACTCCTGTAAATTGAAAGGAGGTCGTCGAGTCTATTTCTTTAGAAGTAAGTCTATACTTAATATCTTTCAGTTCTAACCAACAATTTTATGAAAATGATTAATGAAAATAATAAGTGTAAAACCTAACGGCTATTTCTATTTCTAGGCAACTCACAAGAAATGGAATAAATCAAATTGCAACGAAAACCACCTGTAAATATTTGTACAAATTTAGAAAATTTTACATAAATAAGGAATTGTTGAAGTTCTACAGTAGTCTTTAATGTAAGTATTACTACTATCCATAATTGTTATTTTAAAAACAAGTGTATTGCTATGTTAATAGTTTGGTATTTTATTTACATGTTTTAGTTTACATATTAAATAGTCACAGTAATCGCGTTTTTATAAAAAGCGACGATAAAGGTGAAAACATTACTAAAATTATCATAATAAATAGACTAAAGAGAAAATAATGTTCTCTGAACGCGTAACGCGTATAAATAGCATTATTAATCGCATGTAGGATAATATGTAAGAGCCGAAAGCACGTGATAGATCGGGCGTTTCCGTAGTAAGTCGGAGCGACTCGGCTCCCTGGGCGAGACGTGATGCGCAGTAAAGAGGTGCAAAAGGTTCTCCCCAAGGATACGTCAAGGAGCGCACTATCAGGGGATATTCGAATTATTCCAGCGATATGTAACGTCAATAACCATTTGAACATTACTGCAGCCTTCGGTTCATTCAATGAGATGTTTAATAACATGACTATTTTTTATATTTTTTTTTGTTGTTTGGAAATCCACAACCAAACTTCTGACTTTAGGTGCCTATGTTTTCTTAAATTTCCTTTCTTCACTATTTAACGAAATTTCAAAACCTTCATTAACTGTAATACGTTCTATTTGTAGCTTTTAACTATTGTTTAAATTTAAAAACCTACGTGATAGTCAATACATAGTTCATGCAATTCTAAAACTTAGATATCAATTTTTAATTTATATTAGCAGGGATGTGTTTTTACGTTCAGTTTACATCTGCATGTTTAAATATTACTCAATAACCGTTATAATTCCTATATTTATCATTATTAAATACCACGAATATTTTACAAAATTTGATCGTTTCTGTTAACACATGCGAAATTCTCGTAAGTGAGTTAGGTAATGTGATCATTTTAACGTGCCAATATCCACAAAGCCGTTAAGGACCTATCAGGGAAACGTAATAACTTTGACACGATATAAATAACCCCATTGGCGCTATTTATAAAGCATCAGAGATCAAAGTGTTAAGTGATGTTGATGATGACACCTTTAATCTAAACTGTCAGAGGTTAAATCTGTCATGGCCTTGCTGCTGTAACCCTATTGACAGCTCTGCTATGTGCATTGCATTGGTTAGATTATTAATGACATCCCAAAGCACTTTGGGATAGAATATTAAAACTCTCAGTAGCGTATGCCTCTAGTACCTGATTTCAAACCCGAGGATGTAATTGTTCTAGGAAATGTAGTAAATTTTTAACTCGATTCTTCCTTTACATAATCATAATTTCTTTTTTTACATATAAATCTTTATACACACGTTGTATCTTACTTTTTAAACTTGATAAAAGACTATAAGTTACTAAAAGTTGAAATTTGTATCGAAGGAATGTTTTTTAAACATTAGATGTAGTATTTAGTACCCTTTTTTGTTTAAAAACCTTTTTTTATTAATCGCTTACTGCATAGTTTCTGAGTGTATGCTCGCTCTAAAATATTTTATCTTGTTTAGTTATATTTTATTATTTACATAATAATCATCTTTAAACGGGTGAAAAAATAAGACATTTACATACTTATAATAATTCATATTTTTTTCCTATGAAGAAAACATTATTAAGCATACTTAAAGTATTACAAATATGTTATTGTTCAGTATTTTACTTAAACGATAATGAACTCTAAACTTCTAAACATTCTCGTATTTTTCCTTGGTCTTGTTAAGATTTATCATATCATAAATAGAACAAAACTTTTCAAGAAAATACCAAATTTTACAACTTTATCACTTTTTAAATTGTAATTCTTATGCTTATTTTGCACAATACTACATAACATAAAACAATTCAAAAATTATAAAAATGTTATGATATGACTAAAGTCTTGGTATCCTACATTTTTTTATCAGATGACTGTATCTGATAAGATATATTTCTATTGTTTAAGATACCTTACACTCATGTATTTTAATTTTTCACCTTTTGGAATATAATCTCCCTGCGTGATCACAGCAAGAGTTCAGAAACTTAGTTTCCACCATTTTAGAAATTGTAAGTTTCTTTAAACTCTCTTATATAAGCGTTAATGAACACGCCATTTAAATTTATTTAAATACTGTGATGATATAGTTTTTTCTTTAAAGATCTTAGTTATACACATGCACACGCATTTTTAATGCTTTATCTTTAAATATCCATAAATTAGGGCTTTAAGACTAAATCCTTAAGTCCAGAGTAACAATGTTTACATGAAGAAACTCAATAAAACAAGGATTTGTTATTTGCACAATTTCTTAAATATTCCACACAAATTGTAACTCTTCCTACATATAAAGAAATAAAACAACTAATGGCACGAATAGTTGAGTATTGTCACTGCAAAAGTTATTTTCATATTGAAGAATAACGTGGAAATCCTTTAATTTAATCCTAAAAATATTCTAAACTAAATAATAATATTGTATACAACAGCTCTTTAGAATGTATAAGAGCTACTCTTTTCATAAAAAAATATGACAGTATGACATTATATAACGTTTATTAAAAAAAAAAAAATATTTCAATTTCCTACTCTTTTTGAATAACCAAATCCAACAAGAAGTGTGCAATCTACTCGTATTTGCGTGTTCGCGGTGTTGCCGGGAAAACAGAATTATAATGAATGGCTCTCCAAAGCCCGATGAAGTCCCGTTTTCAATACATGAATATTGCATGAAGTCTTTGAGAGGAAATCGAGTTCCCTTATTTAAGGCATGTTGTATATTTATAAAACACCTGCTCTCTTATGGCTCAGTTGTAGAAAAATATAATTTACACTCATCTATAAATCTTTTATAATACAATTTTTCTAAATATTACATATAGTTCAATCTTTCTATTTACAATGCGGTACATAAACATTATCTCTGAACTTATCTTGATATATATTCTGTGTATATACAATAATACCAATAGAAAGCTCTAAATTTATGCCCTGTAGATACCTACCTACTGAGGTGGTAGATTGAAAGAAAACGACACCTTGTATTCAGTCACATTACTCTTTGTTCAAAGAAGTCATAGGAATGCGTAATCCCGAATTGTAACATAAACAAAAAATCCCATCCGAGAGAAATCTAATCTCAATCCCGACGCAAGTAATTGAATTTTTTAACTATTAGGTATCTTATGAATATTTAAAAGATTAAAATTTTTGCTCTTGCATTTAACAATTACTTTCTTTTTAGGGAAATTTTAATTAGTACTCGTTTTTTTATAGAAGAGTATCGACATTTTCTTAGGAATGAAGAAAATATTTTGAATTATCTATAAATTAAAATAAATATTTGAAACAGATCCTTCTTATGGAAATCCCTTTAGAAAACTAAGATATATAACGTTGTTGATGGTATTTTACTACATAATAGAAAATGTCTCGAATATTAAGACCAAATTGAGTGTAATTGTTGACAAAAATAACGGTACAGAATACTATACAGTAGAAGATTACAATTCGGTTAGAATAATTTTGACCAATATATGTAAAAAGATTAAAATATACAAGTATGTAATTGAAATGAAGAAAACACATTTCAGAATTAAAATATAGACAACGTTATTATAGCTTTTTATGTACGCCGAGAGAAATTACAATGAGTTATCCTGTTACAACAAAGCGTCTGGAATTGTAAATGAGCAAATAGAGCACAATTGCAAAGAGCTCTGTTGGTTATATTAATGTAACTTTCCCGCTGTATGTTTAAACCAACTGTACAGATAATTAAATAACAAAACAGATAATTAGGTACTGTAATGATAACAGCCACTCATTGTCCTCTGTAATGATATTACGTATAATTTGTCACTCATTGAATTCTAACGTAACGAAATTATTGGTTTGAATACGAGAACTCAAACACTTTAAATCGATTTAAAAAAACTCATGTAGCTTGATATTGAATTTTAGGTCAAACGCATGAATAGAAAATCTTGAAAATTATAATTCTGTCTGGCTACCTACATAAGCAACAACACTTCGTTTGGAATGTGTGTCACTCAAGGGGACCTGGCTGAGCGTTTTAAGGGATATGTTTACATTGGTCCTATTTGTAAGCATGATGGGGACGAGAAAATTGCAGAATAAAACATATTTAAACAAACAGAGTACAATCAGATAAGATTTAATATTAAAAAAATATGACCAAAATACATCCAATATAATAAATTGGTGGCTTGTTGTGTACACTATTATTATTCACGCTATTATGAAAAACAAATTAATTGAAAAAAATGTGAATTTTAATGTGTGGAAATATCTTTAAAGTATTTAATTAGCAGTCCTTTTTTTCAACTTCATTTATATATTTCTGTTTTGAAGCATATCCAAGCATGCGGTATCGCTGTGAGTCATTAAAGATTATCAGTTAGTCATTAAAGATTATCAGTTAGTCGTTAAAGATTATCAGTTAGTCATTAAAGATTATCAGTTAGTCATTAAAGATTATCAGTTAGTAGGTAACACAATTCCTTGTTTATCTTATGCGAATTTTTTAATTTCTTTTCTGCTTGCATGTCTGTCTGTCTATCCCTAGAAAATCTTAAGCCATAGAGTTTTATTTGGCTGCAACCTCAGAGATGCTTGTTATGCGACGCGTGGAAGGTGTTTTCTACATTGTAACTAATAGAGTAAATATAATTAATGATTTATGTAGCTCTTTAATAAGATAAAAGTTTATAATTTTTGTTAAAATCTTAAACTTTGTTACTTTTGTATTTATCCAGTCGTTGGGCATTCATTGAAATATCACAAAAGGCAATAATTTCAGATGCATTGCCAATCGTAGTATTTATTAATATTAATTTTTTCAAAAGTATATTATTTGTTTAAAGCTAGGAGTAATTGTATTTGCTTTGAAATGTATAATGTGAACACAATTAAAGGGGAACGGTTTCTTTTCATCTAATTAAATAATAGTTCTGAAATTTTTCAAATTCCTTAGCAAAGTAATCAGCTATAAAATAAATCTGAAATATTGCAATTAAAACAAACACTAGTTTGGAGAATAATATTCACAAATTATATTTATTACAATATAATTTGACATGTTTCTGCCTCGTACACAAAGAAAAACCCCGGAAAAACATTTGTTACCTCCACCTCATTGGCATAGAATATACGTAAGTGACAACGTCGTGCTAATGATGATGGAAGGGCCTGAGGATGTTTCATGTATGTGTTTTCTTCCTGTCTTTGCGCACGTTATATGAAGAGTGAACTGGATTATACACTTTAATAGTTTACTGATGTTGAATTTGGCTGACGTTACGAAAAATTCTACATTTATCTTACGGGTAACAATTATGGAAGCGAGGAAATTGTAGCATACACCGAATTTGCAAACAATATTGAGATATTAATTTGATATGTTAACATGTAATTAGGTTACTTTGTTCCATTAGTCGGTAATATTTTCGCTACCTTAGGGCCAGGGTTCTTCAATAATCCTTCAATTGACATTTTTGTATATATACAAGATAGATTTCAGTGTGGTTCTTGTATCTCTATGGAATTTTGCTGTTATCATAACGTCTCAGGGCTACAGAATTGAATTTTTCGTGAAAGTGTAGCGAATACTGTAGGCTACCTGTTAGCGATTAAAACTATTACACAAGTTTATGCGGACAGAGAGAATAATGGGAATAACACCTTTTCCCTAATACAGATTCACTTTATTCTCCATAAAAAGAGTCAGTGTTTAGTTTAACTGGCACCTGTCACAATGACTGTGGTGTAGCAATCTTTTGATGTGTTGTTCCGTGTTTTTCAGTGCATTTAATACCAATCAGTTCTTTGTTTACAATTTGTTATTGACAAAGGAAGGTATGACAGGATAACAGGATTTTGGACATTTGCCATCGTTATATGTTATAAAAGGTATACCATGCCGTTTCGAGGATTGGGATCTGTTAAGTTTTTTGCCTACCACAGTGTTAAGAAGTATTTTTATTTACATTGAAACAACTAATCGGTAAATATTAAAACATAATTATTTCCAATACTCCATAATCTGGATTATCAGGAGTTTTAGTGGTATAGTTGTAGGCGATTTCTCTTTTTAAATAGATTATTAATAAACACATAAACGCATTTTAGTGTTTTCATAGTTAATACTTTTTATATATTCTATCCATAAAGTGAAAATGTTTTATTTTATCCTGAATAACCTATAAAAATATTGAGAAAACCGAAAAATGGCTTTAGATGGCTGTTAATTATATCTTTCAGTTAAGATATAGTATACGATTAAAACGAGGTCTTAAAAGTACATAAAAATCAACATTTTTTAATGGGAGCTATAATCAAAACACCCACTTGCACAAATGTACGGATATACAATAATGTAAACTTTATAGATAAGAGTTGTTCTTTATGAACATTTAGACTTATATTTGACCAAAATTAAAACCAAATTTACTACAGTGCACATGAGTCTAAACATATACTGAAAACCTCAGATCGTGATAAAATAAAAGGCTAAAGTTAAATATAGCCGCTAAAGGAGGTGGTTTTTCTGTTTATTTGATTATTTTATTTATGAATTTTTTTGTTACCTTCGTGTGCAAGTAACATTTAAATTAATAAATTAAACGGTATCACATCACATGTGAATGCAGATTTCCATATCCGTCACTCTGCTACAGCTACGAGTACGAGTTAACGATATCAACATCCGTCTGGACTCGTTCATGAAATCCAATTTCCTTTACGTACATGGTGTGGAAGTCAATGTAATGTACCAATAGACTGAGTGTGAGAAAATAATTTGGTTCTATTGTAGGTTATTTCCTTGAATTAATACACTTTTCTTAATATTGAAAATTGTGTAAACAGTATCTAAAGTTCATCCACTGTATTGTATAAATATACCCTGTACATATTATTATCAAAATACTATATGTAGTGGGACAACTTAAGTTGACTGGGCTTTAACTGGAAGAAATAATCACTGTAAAGTTTTATACATCGGCCACTCATTATCCAAGAGGAATTCCGTAACATTCACAAGACACTAGAGTTAGGACTGGAGCTGGAGGTAACTGCCACTGTAAAGCCTTATACTTAAGTCACTCATTACCACGTTCATTATGTGTAATTTCACCAAGAAACTAGAGTAATTCAGTAAGATTAGAGCTGGAGGTAACTGTCACTGTAAAGTCTTATAACTCAGATAGTCAATGTACAGCTATAGTTAAGTTAATTATTACTACTCTTAATTGTTCATACATTTTATAAAAGTTAGGAAAGACTTCAAAACGTTAAATAATTCAGTGCTCAACTACTCTACTAAATTTAATAATCGATGTCAGGTATAAATAAATAAAAAATGTCATATAATGCATAGTTCTGTCGAGCCGACTTACCAACTGCCAGTGTGTTAAACTTTATTTATTTGAATAAGGTAAAGATATTACAATTTTGAATATTCTTAATCTTGTAATAACTGTTCTTAAAAGACTCTCAGGCAAACTAAAGAATAAATATTATGACTTTATCTCAATACCAAGGCTTATTTCATTATAAAAAAAACATTCAGCTTTATTTTAATCCTACACAATGTTATATCCTTTGGCAAATTCGATTAGTAGTGTTGTAGTAAAACTGGTCCGGTAAGTGCATCAGAAATTCAGTAGTGGATTACCATAAAAATTTATTAAAACGTAAAACTGCAAACCATTAAAATTTGCTGTATTTATCATAGCTATACTAAACTTCATATAATAATGCCCAAGAAATTCGCTGCTTTTTCTTTTACTACGGCTAGTATCAATGGTCATAGTCGCTATTTTGCAGCCAAGCGAACTACCCTTTTATTTCCATTCGCCCTTTTTTTAAGGGTTGATATCCTTATTTTAGTCCCTCATTTTTTTCTAACATTGACTTTAATAACGAGAAAAATATCTAATCCATCGTTATATGGCCATTATGGACTGTCAACTTTTACAAATAGTTCAAACATTTATACAAGCGACAACATAGGAGTGAAAACCAAGTATTTCTGCCACAATATAGTCACAACCCGTAACTGGGTAAAAGCTCTAGCTGTATATCTGTTGAAGTGTAACAGAAATGTAACCAAGCCACGGCTGGGTATTTACTCCAGGGCGCAGACAGAGTTTGTATATTGTTACAACTGGTTCATTTTGACAACTCCACCTATATCCACAAGTTTAAACTCATTGTGATAATATTAAATATTCTCCCTTTTTATTAGAAAAGTTTAATATTTTTGTAATTGATAAAGACTTGGTCTGATCTTTCGTAGCTCTGTTATACATAAAGTTAAACAAAACCCCTCATGTCGTAATAAATATCTCGATTACTTCTTTTGTAGTTCTTAAAATTTTAAAAAGATAATTTTCTAATTTCAAATCTTTTATCGAATTTCAAAAAAAACTGGCCGTATTTGCTAAGTATGTGCATAGGAGACAACCCTAATTTGAAAAACAGTTATTTATTGGTTAAAAAGAATAAATAAAATCATCCGTCCTACGCATAACGTAATCTACTTTGCGAGTATTCAATATCTCTACACACCTGAACATTTGTATGATCCTTTCCTATATGGAATGATCCAAGTCTATAGTCTTGAATAACTTTTATACTGTTGTGTTTGCTTTTATAACTTTGGTATAGCTCCAAGTCCTATTTTTATGAGTAACCTAAATCGGAAAAGTGGAAATAATTTAATAAGATTTGAGAAATCTAGGATTATATTTATTTATTGTATATCTGTGTAATAATATACTCGAAAAGTATTACACTACCTGTATTATGTAAACAACTAATTATTTATTGGCTGATCCTTATCGAAGACTGTCACTCAAGGGGTGCAAAAATTGAATTATGTAATCGTTTATTGCAGTGATTGATATTTTGCTGGACGTTGGCATATCTTACCGGGAACTATGATAGCAAAGAGAAAATAGGAGAATAAATAAATTTGTAAACAAAGTGAATATAATTATGTGAAATATTAACACCAGACATAGTAAAACACGTAGCTATAGACTTTACATTAAATAACTACTAGAACATTGTTTCGCGAAAACACCTCTAGTGGTCTATGAGAGAGCCTGTTAAAAGTCTATAGTTCTAACAAATTGACAATTATTGCTGAGGTTCCTGAGTTAAGTCTGGCAGATCCCTACTTACTATCCCAAGTCTAGGGGTTGTATGAACTACATGGGGCACCGTGAATGGAAAGGAAGGCATTCAAATAATTAATTTCCATTCAATTGTTACCTATTATTTCTTTCCTTTATACCTCTGAATTTTAATCAAAAGATATTTAAAGATATAAATATATACGATATAAAGATATTTAATTTAAATGAATACTAAAAACAATAAACCGATGCAACAGAATATTCAAGAACATGACAGAAAGTAGCGAAAGAGGTATCAAACAACAAGAACGACAGACAGAATGTCTATTTACCTTTTGACTCCATAATTATTGGGATACTTCCATGGACCAAAATAAACCTATTATTATTATAAGAAGCCTCTGTCAGAGATAAAAATAGTAATGTATAATTAATTATAGAAACCTTTAAAAAAACCATTCCCTAGTTTAACATTTT
The DNA here is from genome assembly GCF_021130785.1 of Homalodisca vitripennis. NCBI lineage: Eukaryota > Metazoa > Arthropoda > Insecta > Hemiptera > Cicadellidae > Homalodisca > Homalodisca vitripennis. Next base: position 223,617,739 of record NC_060207.1, read on the forward strand.
TTCTACTACAATCATAATATAGCTCTATTTTTATTTTAATACAGCCTATTAAGCGTTTTTGGCGAATCATTACAATAGGGCATACCTTGTCTTGATAATATCACTTTAATATTCTCTTCGCTCTCCTTCCTGGTTTCATATAAATCACTTTGGTCCCACAAGACAGACGGTTCTGTTTTGTTTTATTACTTCACCCACCAAAACTATTTTGTGCATGTTTGACTTGACAATTTGATTTATTACTAATTTTATGTTGTCGTAATGCTGTATATACATATATTAGGGTTAATTACAACTTTTTGGGTCCCCAATGTGTTGAAAAACCTACCGTTTTCCTTACAATTTCATAAATCCTTGAGCCTTATAAAATTACATAAGTATCTCATTTTTATACATTAAAGATTATGATAATTTTCTATAGTCCCAAAAGTACTAAAACAAAGATTTACTTGTAACTTTGACTACTAGGGTAAATCCAGATTCTAAGAAAGGGAAAAAGCTTACAGCATTGTATCATTACTACTCGGTGTGTATTTACGTGAGGTTGACTGCCGTGAGATACAGCGACTGTGTTAATGGACATCATTACATCCAGAGATACATAAATTCCAACAGTTACTGTATGGGTGGATAGCTATGTTAAATAACTCTAGCTTCTGAGAAGTGTTAAATATGCTTACATCATTACTACTCCGTGTGTATTAGAATGATATTTGTTATTGTGAGATACAGCGACTGTGGTAATAGAAGCCATTGCACCCAGAGATACATTACAGTCAACGTTTACTACATGGGTAGGTCTGTTGAATAACTCCAGCTTCTAAGAAAAGTTAAATATGCTTACATCATTACTACTCGGTGTGTATTAAAATGATGTTTGTTTTCGTGAGATACAGAGACTGTGGTAATAGAAGCCATTGCACCCAGAGATACATTACAGTCAACGTTTACTACATGGGTAGGTCTGTTGAATAACTCCAGCTTCTAAGAAAAGTTAAATATGCTTACATCATTACTACTCCGTGTGTATTAAAATGATGTTTGTTATCGTGAGATACAGAGACTGTGGTGATAGAAGCCATTGCACCCAGAGATACATTACAGTCAAAGTTTACTACATGGGTAGGTCTGTTGAATAACTCCAGCTTCTAAGAAAAGTTAAATATGCTTACATCATTACTACTCCGTGTGTATTAAAATGATGTTTGTTATCGTGAGATACAGAGACTGTGGTGATAGAAGCCATTGCACCCAGAGATACATTACAGTCAAAGTTTACTACATGGGTAGGTCTGTTGAATAACTCCAGCTTCTAAGAAAAGTTAAATATGCTTACATCATTACTACTCGGTGTGTATTAAAATGATGTTTGTTATCGTGAGATACAGAGACTGTGGTAACAGACGCCATTACATCCACAGATACTTTAATGTCAGCAGTTAATATATGGGTAGCTCTTTTAAATAAATCCTGTTTCTAAGAAAAGGAAATCATTTTTACAACATTACATCATTACTGCTCGGTGGGTATTTAAATAATGTTGGTTCTATTGTGAGACATTAGTGAGATACAGCGACTGTGGTAATGGAGGCCATTACATTTATAATGGAATTAATGGCAACTGTTACTACACGGGCAGCTCAGTTTTTACAATTGTAACTGCTCAGTCTCAGAAAAAATATGTGTCCCTTTTTAGGTAATTATTTCTCTCAAATGTTATAAAAAATTCATTTTACTTTTTTTAAATATTATAGGGTTTAAAATAATTAACTTTCATCTTAAATTCCTCTCTCTTAACACTGCTCAAAGCCTTTACTTTTCTTTCGCAGCAATTTGGTAGGTTATGTAATTATTTTTATGAATATTGATATCTTAAGTGCTTTTTATAGGAACTTAAAATCATATCTCCTTTCAAAGATTTTAAAACTGAATTATTTACCAAATCAAATACCTAATCATATGCATGTCATCTAAAAACTAAACTTTATTTTCACTACAATATGTGTATATTTATTTTTGAATTTTCAACTATTTTTGGTGACTATTAATATAATATGTTTTTAAATAGGTTTTTTTAATTGCTGTTTTGAATCAATATAGTTGGTTTTATTTATTCATTATTAGAGTTATGTAGTAATCCATATTGTTAGTTATGAGTCCTCTAAAAATATCAAATCCCATGTACATCAAATACATTCAATTTTCTTAGTATACCAACAGAACTATACAGACCAATGTACTCCTTATGTACTCCAATTAAACCACTGAGAAACTACCATGTTCACCAAACTGGGTCTTTGATAGCATCAAACTTCTACTTTTATTTTTTGTATTTTTAGGTCATGCTTTTCTCTACATTAAGCATCTTGGAATATTTAACTGCTTGCTTGTGTGTTTCGAATCTCGGAATACAATGACAGGTTTCGTGCATTCCACTGAAATAAAATGTTTCTACAACATGGGGTTGCAAAGGCATTAATTAAGAAATCAATAATTCTATCACATGATGGAGATTTCCAACAAGTAATTGTAGTGAAGGATACTGTCGTGTCAATAATATTAGTGTCAACTGTCAAACTAATAGTTCCTCCTAAGCCGAAAGATAATTTGCATTATATTAGCACATAAACTTATTTTTAATGGAATCCGTAGAGGAATATTTTCCTACTAGAGAAATCGATCGCGAGCTACTCTGGTTTTGTAGGGGTCAAACGGGAGGAAATTGAAACGTTCAACTTTATTAAACGATTGATTTTTCCCACAGGTTATATTTTGTCGAGCTTTATATAGCTTAAATTGACCGTCAGGCAACTAAATAAGGTGTTTGAAAGTTGCTACTTTAGGAGTCTGTAAATGGTTATCTGGCGTTGAATGAAACTTTATTTACGTATCTGGTTTAAAGTGTGTTAATCTAAGAAAAATATCAGTTTCAAGAATACAAGATTTAGTGCTTATACTATGAAAGTTGTCTATCGGCTCAAAGACTATTAAAAAAGGTATTCTTCTGAAATTCAACGCTTGTTTCCAACGCCAACACTTTAAAAGAGTTTGCTTTTCTATTTTTCTCTACACATTCTCTTCGAATCCTGTAAGTTTGAAAGAAACTCAATTGTGCCTACAAATGTTGTCATGAGTAAAATACTTAAGTAAGTGAATCAGTAAAAACATGCAAAATATGTATAATCAACGGTTCATAAATTGTGCTGTCAATTTGCTTGCTATTCTGATGTAGAATGTCAGCTTTACTTATTCACCGACGGTCAACAGCGTTGCTCACCATAACTTCAGTTACGACTGTCGTCAATAAAGTATTAAGAAGATTCAGATTAACTAATATCAAAGTTTAAGATCGACTTTAAGTATATACCAACAAAATGAACCCGTTGTGTTTTACCAAAAATAGAACACTGTTTTTCGAGAATTTAAATCTACACTCTTCTTTAAGTGTCACTAATCAAACACACAGAAGACAAAAAACTCGTAAAAATAAAATATTTGGCAAGTAATACCAGATTAGTGAGAACGGACACAATTAATGTCGCCGCGCTGAAGCAGAGCAATACAATTTCAACAGTTAGTTTTACTTGAAATTTTTAATAAAAAAACAAGTACTGACACGAAATCTAAAACTTTACTAAAAGATTTGTCCTATAAAACATATTTTCATTATTATAATATATCCTATGGTAAATTACGGTAATATAATTTATTTATTTTCTCATGTAAACTTACACTAAAAATACTGTAAAGTGCTTCTAAGAACAGGCACTGAATAAAAAAATATTACCTTTGTGTGAATATATCCAGAAAGTTTTCAGAAATTTTTAGTACCATTTTTTTTTAATAAATATAAAAACATTTTTACGATTACTAAAATCCAAAAGAATTCAAATAAAATCAGTAGAATTTTTCAGTCCATTCACATTTTTCGATCAAAGAGATATACAATATATGTTAAAAATAGTTAATTTTAGTATTCATATTTTTAATAAATATTCTGCAAAACTAACTAAACTGCAAAACAAATAAAAGAATAACACAATTATTCTAATTTATTTATCAATATCAAACTTATACTTGGGGGGATTTTAAGTATGATGTAAGTTTACTAAACCAGTGTTCCACAGTTGGACTGAATACGACTAACAAGACGAGATAGCAAGTCTCTCTGCCCTAATATCCCTAGAGAGACACACATTACAAATTCTCTTCACCTCACCTTCTGTTGCAAACAAATCACTTAGCCTTGCAGGGCAGAGGGGCCTTGGTGAGCCATATTATAATGTATTTTGTAGCTACTAGAATAAAATTACTTTACCATTAATTATTTAGTTTGTAATTGGAAATATTCAATATCGTAGCCTATATCACTTATGGAATACAAAAAAGGCATCTTATACATTAAGGCTAAATAACTATTTTAATTTTTAATTTTATTTTATACACTGCATTTTTAAACTAATTTACCTTATTGTGAAAAAATGAAGATGTACGTGAAACATTGCAACACTTGAAATGTCATTTGATTAGTTCATAAATTTATGCAAAAAGTAATTAAGCTATGTTTTGTAAAATAATGACAATTATGATATATTTAGATATTATTGTTTAAATATATAAAATGGCGACAATTTTGAAATTAAATTTGCAAATTCATCCAACTTTTGATGATATATTCTGTCAACTTGCAAAGTTTATTTAAGTTTGACAGCTTTGTTTGATTAGTTTTAACTTTTCTAATTAAACCCATATACAGATAATCAAGAGGTAACAAAATAATATAAACCATACTTTGTACTGATTTTTTGGCTCATTTAGGTTCATGGGAAGATATTCAAAAATGTTCAGTGAGAGTTTCAGAACATCTTGTGTATTTCATTATTACTTTTTCAATGCAAGACACGCCTACCAATCTCGTTTCCTTGTCATGTCAAGAACAATTTTATATTTTAACAGTTTTATTTAACAGTCATCGTAACATACTGCTAATTGAAGAAAAAGTTAAATAATTTACTCAACACTTGATATTTTCTATTTAGAAAATTCCCTATCTTGACCTAACAACTATGTGTGAATAGTGCCAAAGTTATTTATTTAAAGAGGATCTTAGACTTTATGCAATCATAAGTAAAAGCTGTTAAACTTGAAAAAATGTTGCTAACGTTTTATTCACTGTATTTAATGACACATTCTGCACAGCCATGTACAAACACAAATATGTCCTTGTGTCTCGTATAACAACAACGCACCGTGTTTACACCATGAGGAAGTGGGGTACAGACAATACAGTGCACAACAATGTAGAATTAGTTCACACATTCTGCACAGTCACGTACAAACACAAATATGTCCTTGTGTCTCGTATAACAACAACACACCGTGTTTACAGCATGAGGAAGTGGGGTACAGACAATACAGTGCACAACAATGTAGAATTAGTTCACACATTCTGCACAGTCACGTACAAACACAAATATGTCCTTGTGTCTCGTATAACAACAACACACCGTGTTTACAGCATGAGGAAGTGGGGTACAGACAATACAGTGCACAACAATGTAGAATTAGTTCACACATTGTTAACTGTAACCAGCAGAGAACACCCCTCATTCGGCGTTACCGGGGAGTGTAGTATAATATAACATGAATTTTAAGGTTATTAACATCAGTGTAAACATATAATTCACAGTGTGATACAGAATAATTAAATATATTGCCTACATTACCTTATGTGGTTGTACTCACATATGTGCTTTAATGTAAAGTATTCAAGATGTGATCCGTAAATTGGCGTGATAAACGAATATTACAAAATAACACACTATCGTCAATGTTTAGTCGTAAACTTATGGAAGAGAACTTATGTCAAAGGCTATAAATAATATCCATCAAATGCTTATTTTATTGGTTGGTATTTTTGTTGGTTTTTCAGAAAACTCTCAAACTTTTTTGTTTAGGTAGTATTAGATAATATAAAGTATAGACTTACAAGACATACTATCGTTTGGACCCGAAATAATCATATATTTAGAATAAGGCTTTATATATCGTTAAAATAAGAACAATAAATCTATTGACAAATATAAAGCCATAAACACTTCTACCAATTTTTTCGTGGGGTAAAACTCAATGTGATTTTATTATAACCGTCTCTTAACGTGGTGCATCAGTTTTTGGTTGTGACGTTTTTAGAGTCAAAGTCACATTTATTCTAGATAACCTTGTATCTAGAAATTGAAGAGATAAAAGTGAAACTAAAACATTTGTTTTTAATAATATTTCGAGGACTTATATAAGTTCAAAGTAGGAAAATTCTGCCAAACTTGTAACCATGCTTGAATAAAAACGGATGGAGACAAAATATTTTAAAAGGAAAATATTTATTTGATTGTAAAGGAGTATCATCAATAAGTAATATTTTGAATAAACTATAATGTAAATATTCTATAAGTTTGTTAAAATTGCTTTTTTTCATCACATTAAACACGTTGATGTACGAGATTAAATAAAAACAATTAATTTTAAATCATGGTGTTCTGTTCCATTCCAGAGCTCCAGTTTTCCACGTTTTAAATAATACTGGCTATTCTTCCTGTAGTATTTAAAACCCTATGACATTATAGTTTTATCTAGGAACGATTTTTATTCTTTAATTAATTCAACGACTCGTCCATTAATGATAATGTTTTCATCAAATTATTTAATATGCGATTTGTACGTACGAAAAACAGCAATTACGGTAAATTATTTTAGTTTAATTAGTTTATTACTTGGAATCTCAGTCTATTTTTTCCTTAATAATAATAAAAATTCCTTAATATCCCTCCTTTCCTTATATACTCTCTTCATTCTAAACACGAATTATTGCCTTACATTAAACTATTATAACCTATTATAAACTCTAACAATGTGTTCTGTTGTGACTAATTTTAATGGCATAATACGTTGAAAATAACTATTTCAAAATAACTATGTTATTGCACTGCCATATCTTCTTTGTTCCAATAACCGTGCTCCGGCTTCCAGTTCAAGAGTTATTGAATTATAAATTCTGCTCAGCGCTACTACATTTGTTCAATGACAGATATTTTATCAATTACCATTAGTATTACATCATATTATTGGAATATCATATTTTATTTCAATTAAATTATAAAATGTAAAATACTTTATTTCACTTTAGGTATCTAGTACAATGAAATCAGTATTAAGTAACAGATTAGTATCATAGGATCCACATTTAAAACTATATTGATGACAAAACTTTACGTGGTCGAGCTTACTACATGTAAATGTCTGGAATAATATCATTTCAATACTAACACACAATTACTGAATATGCTAACTTGACTGGAAAATCAGTTTTTGTACTCAAGAAACATATTCTCCACAACACTTTTATGGAATTTATGGATGTGTTTGGGATTGATGTTACAAGCCAAGAGGAGCACCTAATTACCGATAGTTAATTCAAGCAGGTCGATTGGTAATTAACAAGAGGGGCTTAGGGGACCCTTCAGGCTGTCAGGGAACTTGTATTGGGACTTGCAGGGACTAATAGAATTTCATGACTAAAACACAATTACTGAATATGCTAATTTGTTTGGAAAAACAGAGTCTGTACTCAAGAAACAAATTTCCCACAACACTTTGATGGAATTTATGGATGTGTTTGGGATTGATGTTACAGGCCAAGAGGAGCACCTAATTACCGATAGTTATTTCAAGCAGGTCGATTGGTAATTAACAAGAGGGGCTTAGGGGACCCTTCAGGCTGTCAGGGAACTTGTATAGGGACTTGCAGGGACTAATAGAATTTCATGACTAAAAACACAATTACTGAATATGCTAATTTGTCTGGAAAAACAGTTTTTGTACTCAAGAAACAAATCCCCCCCAACACTTTGATAGAATTTATGGATGTGTTTGGGATTGATGTTACAGGCCAAGAGGAGCACCTAATTACCGATAGTTAATTCAAGCAGGTCGATTGGTAATTAACAAGAGGGGCTTAGGGGACCCTTCAGGCTGTCAGGGAACTTGAACTTGACACATAATCAACTCCATAGTTGTAGTGATTCGTTGGAACAGAACAGTTTAGAAAGTTAGCTAATTTAAGTGAGCTGTAATATATGTCTAATCAAACTAAACTACAATCAGACCACCGTATACGTAAATTTGTCACTTGCCGTAAAAGGGATAGTGAAATATTTATATATTTTATCCAAAATTTTCATACGATTAGTTCCAACCTTCAATTTTTCTTGCAACAAGCTAGTAAGAAAATATGTACCTAAGATTAAATTGGTTAATTGGTATATATTCACCATTGGTCGATTCTAGGTTAAGCTTCAGCCAACCACGAGAGAGCTCCGCCCCTCCAACTCGACTGTACTGACGACTGTTTATTATTGGCAGTTTCAGTTCAAACATCTGATGACTGATGATTGATCTGAACAAAGTTTTCATGAAATTTATTTTTTTTTATTAATTTTCGTCGTTATGTAAGCCGGAAAACTTTGAATTTAGTTAAGAAAAACGCATAAGATTTTAGTTATTATTATCAACTATTTTACTTAAGTAGGAACTATTTTACTTTTTATTCGAGTAAAACTTCAAGAGTTTTCAAACTGTATATTAAAATGTCTAGTTTATTTTATTCATTAATTCGTCCGTGGGAAACGTAAACACTTCACTTTCTCCGACTAAGAATTTCAAAATATAAATTATTGTAAATTAAAACAATCCATTTACCAAAGATTAATTTCAATGGTACTGAACAAATTATACGTAATTAAAAGAAACATGCATGAATGACCCCATTTACTTTCACTTCCAAATAAAATGTTTTATGTGAAAATTAACGTATTATATTTACTTATAATATACTAAACAACTGTTTTAAAATAGTATTTATTATCTCTGCTTACCAATACATTGTAAAAAAATTAAATCCTTAAAAATAATTTTATTTTGTCTTAAGGGACTTAAGTGAGGATAAATAATTTATCTCTGATAGAAACGTAGCTCAGGCTAAGTCGTTTGCGTTTAGATGTACATTATCTCATGAGGTTAGAGCCATTTAGCTCCCTGGCTCACAATTTAAGAAAAGTAAAATATAACATTTACATATAATAATTCCAATAATGTTAAAGATAACATGATATTACACAACCGGTGGTCGAATACAAGAGTGAATCTGCACTAAATCAAGGCAACTATTGTGGGTCTCATAACAATCTGGCGTTCCCATTTCAAACGTAAAAAAGAGCTGAAGCAATGTAGTCATGAGAGTAGGATGGAGAGTATGAATGAAGGGAGGGGAAGAGGGAGAGAGAGAGAGAGAGAGAGAGAGAGAGATCTACTTTTAACAAATTTTCTTAATCGCGCCAAAAAAGAAAACTTTAATATCGTTCATTCAAAGCAGTTGTACTAATACACGTGAAAAGGCTACGCAAGTGCATGCAGTTTTATTCAATATTGTTAGTTGGCTATTGGAGTCATCATTTTGGAATTTGTCTATATTGCTTGTCTTTATCTATTCTGTTAAAACTTACAGTACCATATTATTAACATTATGTTCGCCATGATTCTGGAGACAAAACTTCTGCACTAAGAAACTGTTAATAATTTTCAAACGTAAGTTTTTTTATTTTATTGTGAGAGCAGTACAAAAATATTGTCAGTGATAGATAAACGACCTGCTAAAACGGTTAAGGCGAGATTGTTGGATGGTTACAGTAGAATATACAAAACTTCTGTATTGTGAACATCTCACGTTTTTTTAACGAAAGCTTGACTTACAACAATATAGGAAGATAGGAAGTCACTGATTGATGAGTTAAGAAGCTGTCAATAAACGATAAGGAATAATCGATTGATGGTTTATAATAGAACGTGCAAAACTTCCGTATTATGAATATATTACATTTTCTTACAAAAGCGTGGCTTACAATATTGTGGAGCAACAGGAAGTCACTGATTGATCAGGTCAGCAGCTGTCAATAAACTATTGAGGCGAGATGGATGTGCTACAACCTATCGTGATGCATAAAAAACAATCATAATGCACAAATAGTTGCATACGTGTTAGATCTCATTTAATCCCTAATTTTATTATCGTCATATTTATATCCTTCAATAAATATTTTTATTCCGAGTAGTACTTAACTACAATGAATGCCACTCAGCCATATTTTATAGTTGGACATACACCTATATAGAACTCACTATTGTCTATCCAGAAATGAGTTACATGCAAACTTTAATGTATAGGTATTAAGTATTTAAACACTAAAACCAGCGTGGATGACGATTGATTTCTTGCTATAGGGAGTTCCCTAATAATCTCAAGAAAAGCTAAGATGTGTGTTTACACAATGTAAATCGGCGCTCAGCTCATGAAATATTAATAAATCCATAATTCCAGTTAATTTAAAGTAAATTATTTTAATTTCCCCGTCTAGTAAAGGTGCAGTTTTATTACAGATAAGGAATAAGTTTCTAAAGGTAAGTGTTAAGCCTATTCACCGTGTACTCGGGATCATGACTCGGATAAAGTGGGACACTTGTGATGAATGAGCTGCCCGGACAGCGACATAATGCGGTGATTAATCGACGCTCAAGAAGAAAACTACTCAGTTTCTTCAGTCTGAAATTTCAGATGCTTTGAACTATTATAATTTTTCATTGTTACAAACAGTTTTATCGTCTACTATCATTTTCGCGCGGTTTCACATGGAACTCTCGAAATCTAAGGACATAGTCTTAGTGAAAGCATTTAAGACTCAATATAGCCTTGAATTTGAAAAAAGATAGGCTTACTTACTTCCTTACTAGCCAAAGTCCACAGTTGGCAAGTTAACCATTAGGTGGCGCGCTGACCAGTAAAAGTGTGCTGTCTCCTTTAGGAAGTAATCCTCCGTAGATAGCTTGGCTGGAAGTTCTGGACACAGACGCAGGTGTGCTGAGTTCGACTTCGGATGGTCGCACAGCGGGCACGCTTCTGTTGGATATACGCCAATGCTATGAAAGTAGGATCAGGGTTGTCATACCCCGTGATGATTTTGAGGACTGCAGTGCTAATGGGTCTTGATGGATTTCTAAGGATCAGTTTTACGTCAGCTGGACCCAGTTTTACCTATTGCTGCTATGTTAATAGAGACCACTGATCTACGATCTGATGGCGGTGTCGACTGCAGGTTAGCCGAAGTATGCAATTAATTGTGGAAACGTTGTCTGTCGAAGCATCGCGAGCTCATCTGCTTTGCCATTATCGTCGCCTCCAGAGTGGCTAGGAATCCATTGCAGAACGATGTGCCATCCGATCCTCAGAAGTTACTGCATCTTCGTGCGGGAAATTATGGTTCTAGTGCAGTCCTTTTCTCTGTTTAAGCAAACGGCGAATCTATAAGAAAACAACTTTCTCTGGAGTAGGCTAGATATATTTGTAGCATTTTGTCTTCATATACAGTCGCTCTATATCTCTCGGGTATAATTTTCCAAGGGGTATCGACAGCCACGGGGGACAAAGTTGCTTGCGCCTGTGGTTTACTACACGAGTTCCCTGGGTAACACTAAATGAGCAACAGCGATACGCCACCTGCGTGCCTGACTACAATGATATAGGGCATATTAATAATTTTAGTTTATATTTTTATTGGCTAACGTGTATTGCTATATAGAAGCACTTAGGGTGCTTGGAAAATTATTTTCTGCCTAACTGTTTCTTTGTATGTCTAATCGTAAGGTATATCGAGAATTATTGGACCTGTAGACTTTAAATTTTGCATTACACTTTATTACTACATAGAAATTATTGAGTCCGATCACTGTGGATTCCCTTTATGGGATTTTCCTGAGTGACATTAAAGCCTACCACTTAGTGATAGCTTCTATCTATCTGTGTAAACTTTTTTCTGACTTCTTGTCTGACATATCAACATCTAGAGAACATAATGAGTTATAGAAGCCTGTTTTGCGACACGTGATATAGCGTATTTCTAAGTTCTGGTATATTAAAGAGAAAGAGCTTTGTAAAAACATTCATTTAATTGTTATCTCTACGTCAGTTAGTGTTTCATGAAAACTCCATATTTTCTTATCACGGATTAAACATTTGAACAAACTAATCGCATATAAATATAGTAGGACGGCTTTTGTGGAATTTAAATTTTTTTTGGATAAAACCTGATCTATATTGAAACCACACACAAACATAGATGGGAGAGTGTCTACCGAAACCCCCTTACACTTAGTTCGGAGTGTATTATAAATAAAACTTTCGTCCACCTACGTGTCCTAAGTGTATTAACTATGGGAACTAACTAAGCAGCTCAATTCCCTTCACTAATAACACTGAAGTAAATAATATCTTTTATAATAATTACATAGGTAAAGATAAGTTTCATAGTGGTAATCAATTTAATGTATGCTATACTTGTGAAAATGGCATTCCATTAAAATTTTTATAAATTTTTCATATGTAAAAATTTACAATTAATCAGAAATATTATTATATTAGGAAAAAATGCAAAACAAATTTACTACTTAAGGTATAAGTATACTTATTTGCTATAGAAGCTTCGCGCAACATTTCAAAAGTTTAGGTGACTTCATAATTGAAGACAGACGGACAGAAATGACATTTTTCAAGCCCCTTGAGAGATGGGTTTTGCTACTGCTCAGACAATCAATCCATATTTTTGTTTAATTCAAACTTTATTTTACTTTCTTATCTGTCTTAGTCAGCATTTTTGAACTATAGAATATTTTAAATATTTTACTTAAGTGTTATTTCCAAAAGGATGACCTAGTTTTTTTTTAATTTTACTAAAAAGCACCAGGTATAAACAGTTTTAGCCCAATCATGAAAACATATCCTTTTTTTTTACCTCAGTTTATAAAGTAAGTACTTGAGAATCCTAAATCCCACATACTTCAACATACTTGCCAAGTAAGTGGGAGATCATTTATATACATTCTGCAACGGTACAAACAAAGGTAACTTGACTAGATGGACGTCTAGTATTTGAGTTTTATTTAGATGCAGATTGAATTATAATCCACAGCTCCATATTCTAGCTGGGATAAGTGGTTGAATTGGAGTTAAGTAGAAAAGTTGCCATAACACATTGATTAGCTCGCTAACAAAGCGTTTCCGAATATATGTTTATATGAATTTTTTTCATTAATTTGATGAGAGGAAACCATCTGCGAAGTATTTCGGGTTACTCGTGGGACACCCTGTAGAATAAATTGTTTTGCACTGGAACAGACAAAGAGGGCTGCATGTTCCAGCTTCCATGAAACTCTCATTTATTTTGGCCAATCGTTTGAAACCTTACACATTTTTCAATTAGAATATAAAGAATAGGATGTAAACCTTACAACCCTCTCTTCTTCAATGTAGCAGTATGGTTGTAGAAATGTATTTAAATAATTTAACACTAGTAACTTTAAAATTAAATCTCCATAATATTATTTTGTTCTTTTAAATGTACGAATAGATCGCATGTGTTAATGAAACATGTTAAAATCTCATGCGGTTTTTGGATTGACAGTATGATATTATTTACCCGTACATGTTGTTTATAGCAATGTCCATGGAGTACAAGACTTTGTAAAAAATAAATACAATTTACAAAAAGACTGATACAACAAAATGGCTTTACTAACGCCGCTTTAGATTACAAAGAGGAGAGCTCACCAGAACTGTCGTATGTCAGAAGCACTGGAATAATATAATAACAGATTCGCGAAGAACATAAATTGACATCCCCAGGGGTAAGAGTGAGAGGGGGCGCGGTGAAGTGTCTAGGCCTCTGGGAGGTACTCGTGTCGAGTGTTGTAGAATTTGAGACAATATTTCATGTCAAATTAAATGAAATTCACGACAGTGCTAGAAACATAGAATATACTCGTACTTGAAATCCAATCTGACGAAAAGAAAAACACTAATCTTACTTGTCACATCATATATAGTAACAATTTTGTTATGAAACTTAACATATATAATTATTGACCTCTTAAAAATTATAGATAAAGTTATAGTTTTGAACAATCTTGCATAAATATATTAATTATATTTTTACATATTATAGACTTAGTCAAACAAACATTTGCTAACTTAAACAAATCTTCTAGACAGTTTTTTAGGAAGATGAATTTAAAATAATAAATAGTTCCGATGTAAAGCTTTTAAAAACGTATAAACTCTACTGAAACGTGAAAGTGAGTCAAATTTCCCAATAAGTCAGGTCTTTTAAATGGTAGTCATCCGCATTTCGATAATATTTTTAAATCGGATATCACAACTTAAACAATTGTTAGTTTTATAATAGTTTTAATAATTTTGTTTACAAAGAGTAAATGTAACTTCTAAATCGCTTAAACTAATTTGCTTACAATTCATAAAATCTGTTTGTCTAAATGGTTCGGTATAAAATTATGCATGTCTATTTAAATCATTTTAAGGATAATGCATTTTTTTTATTGTTTATTGCATATTTCATAACATGAGCGTTTTCATGGGTAGGCAGTGATTTTATATTTTTTTAAATACTTCTTTCTTTATTCACATAAATTAAACGTGAATAATGCAGTAGAGTTATTTTTTACAATCAAAATCACTCAGGTACAATCTAGAATATTCCATATGTAAAGCTCCATTTTATTAATATTATTTAATAAATAAGGAATATGTAACATGACTTGCTTATTTACTAACTTAACTTACAAAATAAATATAATAAACATATTTCTCGTCACCAATTTATAAGAGCTGTTCATAGTATAAAGAGTTTAAGTTGAATAAGTATCACTTAACCTATTTTAATATTTACTATCAACACCTGGTTGATACTGTACAAATTAATACTGAAACGTTTATATTGAATTTAAAATGATAACAACTTTTCACTCCACTTATCTGCCATTTCATCTTTTTCAAATGCTGGAAAAATTCGTGTTTGCTGATTTCTCATGATACAGCTATTTTCTACTTTTGGAGCCGTTTATAAGGGAAAGAGATGGAATCTGTACAAAGGAGGTAAAACATACCTGTATGTCACTTATCAGTGAGTTATAGGCAGATGTGTTTTTGTACGCTTTTGCGTGTAATTTACCTGCAATGTATATTAGGCAAATGAAGTACAAAACTTCCTTTCGAAACACTTTTAAGATTCATATTAGGTCATAAGTATTATCCGGGTAGAGGGACGGAGCAATATTGTACAAAAAAGTGTAGTTTCCTAGACTACATTCGAGTAATCTAAGTATATTTCAACTGCATTTCAAACGTTTAAGTAAAAATACAACTGGCATTTATGATAGTTACGTTCAAGCAAATAGACATTAGTTGATGTCAAAAATATATTGCATACAATTCTTAACTGTTTTGTTCTACAGCCTCAATATTACAGTTTCTAGCCATTAACCTTATTGACAAATGTTTTCTAATGTAATCATTAACGTGAACTGTCTTTAATTCATAAGTATTAATAATGACCTTAATTTTTAACTAATGCTTATTTTAACATTACGGACAAAACAAAATATAAATAGACTTGACTTTTGAGCGATGGAAGGGGTGCAAAGGGAGTGAGAAGGAGGGAGAGGGGGTGAAAGAGAGTGGGCAGAGGAGGGTGAGGGGATGATGAGGGAGGGAGGGAGATAGAGTGTGAGAGAGGAGAGAGGGAGAGAGAGAAAGAGAGGGAGAGAGAGAAAGAGAGGGAGAGAGAGAAAGAGAGGGAGAGAGAGCATTTCGGTCGGACCCGCACCACAATTTATCGAGGGGTCTTAAACACAATACGTGTAATCCTGGCCGTTGAAAACTCACTCATTCAATCCCTCATTTTTATTCAGCTTCACCACCAATGATGCCCTATAAAATGTTATAACTAACACAAAGTTCCCAGTGATTTTAGACAAGTGTGTCATGGGCAAAGCTTAATACACTGATAAAACATCATTAATTTGACGTTAAGGAAACTAAACTAATTTGCTTTCCAAGAATATTAATTTCATAGTCCCAAAGTCAGGGTTATATGAGATTACAATTTCAATGGAAGTTATAATAATAACCCTAGTGGAACGTTAATGGTTTTAAAAAATCTGCTCTACTTGATGAATTGAATACTAACGTGCAAAACTTAAAAATTGTTTTAAAGGTTTTCGGTAATTCACTGAAAGATTTCATTATAAGCACCATACATAAACAACTAAATACCTCCTAGTTTTTTTAAGATCTTTAATAAACTTTATCACGTAACTTTAGACAAAAATGGGCACATTGTTTTGAATAAAATATTAAATCTAAGTAATATCTAATTGATTAAATAAAATAACCTATTACTAGGTAATACAAATCTTTCACAGTAAGGAAAAACACCGCTAAAAAAATTAAAACATACCAAATTTACTATTAATGTACCATTTATTATGCTTAGAGAACAATAAGAAATTGTAATAACTATGGATTATAAGTAACTATAAATAAACAAATAAAACGATAACATAAGTTACAAAAGATAGCTTTTACGGAAATTTTAATTTCAAGTAATTTATTTCGTGCAAGCAGATTTCTTTATAAGAACTAACAAAAATTTTAAGAATCATCCACAATGTATAGCATATTACATAATTTTATTAAAACAATATTCTAAACAAAGTACACTTGGATAGTTTGTGAAATTGTATTTTATCTCATAAGGATCACAGTTTTCGACAGTCATACTAGAAGTTCTCAGAACTGTGTTTTAATGTGTAAAAGTAGAATCACATTATATTATAAACAAAGAAAGGCCTGCTTTTTGCCAAATAGTTTGTGAAATAGAAAGTGTTTCTACAGTGATGTATGTAGTATTATTTCGGTAAGGTTTTACTTTTTACAATTAATTGTATGGATTAAGTAAGTTGTGTGGCATAGAATTTTTTCCCGAAAAAATCAATACAAAGCCTTTGTCAGAGCTCGGGCTTCCCCTTAGTATCTATAGACTCACGGTAAGACCTGGATCAAGTCATCCAATCACTTCAGGTGGAAACCCTCGATAAATATTATCTTTCCGGTCCCCTCCAGGACAAAGCCCCAGTTTATCTCACCGACCCCTTCCTCCACAATATCTTTGAACTCACGGTAAGGCATGGATCAAGTCATCCAATCACTTCAGGTGGAAACCCTCGATAAATATTATCTTTCCGGTCCCCTCCAGGACAAAGCCCCAGTTTATCTCACCGACCCCTTCCTCCACAATATCTTTGAACTCACGGTAAGGCATGGATCAAGTCATCCAATCACTTCAGGCGGAAACCCTCGATAAATTTATCTTCCGGTCCCTTCCAGGAAACCGCAGTTTATCTCACCGACACCGTCCTCCACAATATGTATAGATACACGGTAAGGCCTGGATCACATAATCCAATCACTTTAGATGGAAACCCTCGATAATTATTGCCTTTCCGGTTGCCTTCAGATGAAGCCCCAGTTTATCTCACTCACACAGTTCCCCTAGGTATCTATTGACACACGGTAAGGCCCTTTTGTAAACAAAGAAGAATCTTTTAGGACAATTACCTGTCACCGAATCTCTTGGCGAAATACTTTTGGCCAGACCAATTACCTTTTAATCTTTTTATTTGGTCATTTACTCTGCGCGGTGGAGAAATATATCACTTATTGCAAATGGTAACCGAGATGGTGTTTGATTTTTCTGTATTTATAGTTCTGAGATACCCACTCACAAAGAGTGCAGTGATTCACAGTCGATCCAGTGTATGTGTGACAATTCCTTAAGTGCGTACACAGTCATGACATGTCTAACAGTTGGGTTCAAAACTTATTCGGTGACTACCTGAGTGAAAATAATTCTTCGAGGTGTGCTCGACACGGTTTATGTTGTGTAACATGGGTCCTATTAACGGTTACCACTTCGTCAAGACCCGCTATTTTCACTATCAATAATTTATCAAATTAAAACAGCGGTAGTTTGTCACGCTCCCTGCAATCGTAAAGGTTTAGCGACAGTGTTCGTTTTTGATACTAATAATAAAAAAAATAAAAGTAATAAATGTTAAAAAATAATAATGCTCAAACGACCAATCTGGTTCGATCTATTAGGATCTCCACAGATTAGTGTAGGGACTCAGCATCACTGCCTAACGCAATCCATTTCAGATTTTAGGAAGCTCTAGAGAAAGGAGTTAGGAGTATTAACCCTTTTGACTAATTAATGTTCCCTTTTGGTGTAAAATCGGGTTACTACCCCGCGCTCAATAAGATCGTTACATATTTTTCACGAACAGACTTGCACTGATGAGGGCTGTGAGACGTCATGGTGAAAACGTCTGCCAGAACATTAAACATCCCCTAAAAAAATCTGAGGGTGGCTTAGGGCAACGTAAACAGCGTAACTTCATTAATTAATTACTCATTCTTGGCTGGTGCAAAAGAGACATCATGCACATAATTAAAAATATTTAGTATACTAAATATTCTGTCTGAACTATTTTCAAATGATTTACTATCTCATTTAAGTCCATGTTTTGCCTTAGAACTTTTTAGAATCTTTGAAACATGTTTAAAATATATTTCCCACATATTTTATATATTTTACAGATAATCTAACGGTATTCTAAGCAGGCATTCATTATAAATTATTCCTTACCAATATTTCAAGGCTTATTAAATAAAACAATATTCAAATACGTATTTTTATACTTAGATTAAATGCAAAAGTGAATGTAGTCTCTAAATACATTTATCTGGTTTTGATAATTTTTCTCAGAATAGTGTGGAACTTTTAAAACAAACTGAAGAGTAATTAAAAATATTATTGCAAAGGTTCGTTATAAAAACTGGTACACTATCACTGTAATTCTTTATTTAAAGTATGTTATTAACGATGGAAATTTAACAGGATACCACGATTTCAGACTTTTGTTATGGTTATAGTTACAAAAGGTTAACACAGCGTTTCGAAAATTGGAATCTAACCTCTTCATCAGGTAGGGGAGAATAGATTCCAATTCTCGAAAAGTTGTATTATATATTTTGTAACCATAACAATGGCAAATGTCCGAAATCCTGGTATCACTGTAGTGTACGCCTAGGTGAAATTCAAAGTCAAAGTATTAACATGCGTGATAAAACTTAATAGTTCCATAATTTCTTATGTGTTAGTATAAGTCTTGCAACACTAGTGCGATGAAAAAATTATTTCTGGCAGGTTGACATTTTTGTATCAGAAATAGAGCTGACTCACACATATATGTATTATTTTTTAAAGTACATCCATTATTATTTGTATTTTTAACAAGATACTGATTAAAATTGTATCAGGATTTTTGTTCTTCGCCTTGCTTGGGCTGTGTATTGACCATAATTTATTTTCTCATTCACAATACGAATAATACTGTTATAATTGAAATCTTATCATGTTTCTAATTTATTTTTAAATGAGTCCAAGAATAATGAAGGAAAATCATATAAATGTACAATAGAAGACAAAGAAAACCAAGATAAAACACAAGATAGCGTGAAATTATCAAAATGTATGCATCCAAAAAAGAAAGTATTCATCGCTTTTTACCATACCTTTATAAGTTGATGATTGGTTGAGTTGTAGCAAATTATGATATAATAACGCCCCTTTCAACGCACTTGTATAAGCAGATATGCTTTATTTGTATTTTCACTTTAACGCCTGTTCAGTTAAGATTGGTTTACACGGCAAGGCATATTTCAAAAACACAAATATGTTATCAGTATGTTTAACCAATTTTAACCGGAATAAGTAGTATGTTTGCTTTGAGATATTAGAAAAACATGTCGTGTTCTTATATTTTAGCTTTTTGCTTCTTTATTAATTGAGAACAAGTTCAAATATTAAAGTTTTCTTCATTTCACTTTAAGTAATTCTGCAGTTGTTAACTTTGCAAGTAACTGAAACTATGGGATCCGTTTGCTAATTTCTAAATTTCAATTGCAGGTAAAACAAAAAATTAATTTAAATTGAATTTAAACTTCATTTAAATCCTACAATATGATGATACTTTTGCTACTAACCATTTGCTATGTGAAATAAAAGTAGAGAAAATGTAACGATAAATATGACAGGAAGGTAAGCGACAAGTATAATACGAAATTACAATTACAAGGGAAAATTACAACACGAGAGAATGACCAAGAAACGGAGCCGCTCTGGAAGTTATTGAGGTAATTACCACTTGGAGTGGTTTCACGTTCCGAGTCGAGCGCCATCACTGCGATGTCACAATTAGTGTCACAAGGCGGTTATAACTTGGAGGATTTCAAACAGAAATGTCTTACAATATTTTAAATGAGCAACAGATCTGAGTAATATAACCTTCGAAATGCCAATCATTGAGAATATAATCATACATGTAAAGTAAAAAAATGGATTATTGAATATTTTATATTTAACATCATGTTCAAACACTTCGGGTCGGTACTACGATACCAATAAATACAGTCCTGATCTAACCTGATATATATATATATATATATATATATATAAGGTATATTAGTAGCATAAATATAGTAAAGCATTGACTTTTTAGATCATTTAATAGAGTGTACTTGATTAAGTTCGTCAAGAATGTTTCGTGAATCTTCAAAGATATTGCGTATAAAAGGAGATGCACATGAATTTCAAATTTATTCTGGGAGTACTGTTTTCTTATTTAGTGATATTCCGACGATAGTGTCGCACGAATAAGAATACGGAATAATGTTCTTTGAAGTCAAAAGAATACATAAAAGGAATATCTTCCTTAGATCTTATCCCATGATGATTTATTTACTCAATTTTGATAAGAATAATTATTGCCAAAGGTTTATTTCTAAGTCTAATTTTGTTTTTAGGCTTCTATTTACTTTTAGATTTTAATTAGTTTTACGGCAGCTCTACTTGATAAACCTGCTTAATCACTTTATTTTATAATCAGGGAAACAACTGTATATATTTTATTCGTACAAAATAAAATTTTTAATATACATTACACTAAAAAATGTAATAAAGCTTCATTTAATAATAATAACTTTGAAAAAATCCAATACTATCAAGAGAAAGCCCAGAATCAAATATTTTGAGCAGATTTTCAAGGAATAAGGAAAATGTTAATACTGAAAGAACTACAAATCATATTTTTTTCCTTTGCATTGAAACAGTATTTACATTTCTATTATTTTTATCCCTTAACGACATTGTTACTTTGCTAACCTAATTGTATCTTAAAGTTTTAAAAGCCCCGCTACCCAAGATAACAAAGTTGATATATGTTCTCCTTAACATACAATTCATGAATGTACGCAAATTATGACGTAAGTACGTTTTAGCGATCGATTGTGTACTGCCGAGTAGATGACGTTAACGGCGATACACGAATATAGACATAAGCGAACCACACGTTAGATTTGTTTACAAAGTTAGAATATTTAGTTACTAAGTTTATGTACGATCTTTCATGCACGATCTATTTATGGTCTGCAAGAAAGCCGAATATCTTAAATGATGTTTGGATTGAGGTTGGTTTGAATCGGAAAGAAACTTTTGTAGACAGTATATTACAACTATTTTGCTAATTTCATAAACTCTATTGGAAACATATAAGGTGTCTGTTATTTAGTTCAAGTTAAAGCTATTTACTGTATTATTCGAACACAAAACGTGGCAAGAAATGAGTGCGCCACCATGTGTTTCTTAACAGGCTTAACGGGATTGCATGCAAAATTGCACGCAAGTCTATCGCTACTTTCACTTTCGAGATGCCCTGTGTAAAGACATACAGACAGACATCCATACTGAAAGGGAAAACATCCTCCTGCAGACAAAAGACCAATTTTTTCACTATAGTGAGTGATAGACTTTAATGACGCTCAGCCAAATTCCATAACTGAACATGCACAAAAACTCATTCTTTTCTATTTATAAATTAAGTTACAGTCAATATTTGAAGTTTACGGATGATAAGTTCTTGAGATATATATTTATATCATACATTTATGCTTATACTTGAGTTTCAAAGCAGTTTTTAAATAATAAAATTGTTATTAGGTCTTCCGGTAGTGGTTGTGGTTAATGAGGTTTCCTTTCTGCATTACCTAAATCCTTTAACGAGCTTAATATAAACTCGCATTGCCATTGATAGAAGAGATGTCGTACATTGCTGTATGTTGAATGTAGAGAGACCAAGTTAATTATTACTTGCTTAACCCTAGCTGCATCGCTGGGAGTATTCATGTAGCGGACCTGTTAGTAGGTCTTCCGGTGGTGGTTGTGGTTACTGACGTTTCCTTCCTACATTATCTTCCTCCTTCAACAAGGTTGATAATATTTATACAATTAGATAATCTTGGCTAGTTTTAAAACCTAACAAACTAATTAAATTAAATGAAGTAAACACGTTCGCCTAATACTACCGATATTAAGATGTAGAGTACGCCACTGACTTTGCTGAATTTTTTTGGAAACGTTAAAATTTATAACAGAAAAATATTTTAACTCTCGGCAGATAAAAGAGAAATCGTATCCATTTCCTGAATGACTGGCTCCAAAAACACTCAGCCAAATCCATAATTAGTCAAGCAAGTCAATTAAGTTTCATATAAAATTACAAGTTTCCAAATGAAATGTCTTTCATTAAGTCTTGCCTGAATGACATAATTGAGGTGTTTTCAATTTAAAATATTTCATAGCAGAATAATGAAAGTTTTGTTGAGATGGTAAGGGAACTGTCCAGCAACAGAGCTCTGGAATAAAATACTTTAACTTTTTATAACACTAGCTTTCTACACCATTATATTTCCTTCACCTTTATAAATGCTCTTACAAGTTTAAACCTCATTAAATTGTACTCATCTTTTAAAAAAAAATTAGTTATTTTGCTATTTTCTCGTGGCCATCAAATTACCCATAAGGATAATGAGAATCGCTACCGCTCTTTCAAAAACCACAGCACAATCATACAACTCAGTGGTGCTTATGTATAAATAAAGCTTGATACAAACTATTAAGTCTATAGTCAATTCGATTTCGATATACATATTGTACTGACAGACAGAAACGTAATTTCTCCATCCTCTCTAGAAGTAGGTATCATTAACTCTCAGCGGATAAATGTGACTGTTAACGTAGCCTGAAACTAACGTAACATCTTTAAGCATATATACAATGATGGGAAAGCCCGAAATACTTGAATAAAAATGATAATGAATCAAATAATAAAGCAAACTTCTATTATTCATTTTATGTATTGCATTTACATACAACAATACAGTTTACACACCCAATATTACATTGTGCATGTTTAAATCAAAATGACATGCAATAATATCCACACATTCCAATACAATCCAGGCCAGTCTGGATTGTCACCATTGAAAACTTAATACATATTATATTAGGAGAATTATTAAAAATAGCTATAAAACCATCAAGCTTAACACATTGACTGCGGTGGACCCACTCTGCTAGTATCACTTCTGTCCCAAAGTCGTACATAACTAATGTCGCAGTGAAGGATTTAACAGAAAAAATTGGTAATTTTTCATTAAAGTACTAAAAAATGGCTTCTTTAATAAATTAGCAGGAGATTTTTATTATATGTGATGGAGAAACAGACGGTTGGTTCAAGATATAATGCAGTAAAGGTATTGTAAATAATACGTCAAGTCATCCTCTTATTTTATTAAATCGATAGTGTTTTGTGATACCACAGCTGGTGTCTCATAACTACTGCCCAAGAAGCAATCATGTGTAAAAGAAAACCCCCAGATTTTTTTATGTTTGAAGAAAAAATTTGGAACATCAGTTCCATATTAAAATTACTGAACAATGTATTAAAATGTTAATTGAAAATTCATTTCTTTTAGATGGAAGACAGAGGAAATACGAGACTATAAGTGAATAGGTATTGAAAACAAAGACACTCACTGCATTTTATCAGGTTCACAGAGAGGATGTGCATACTTACCGACAACGGAATCTAAGGATGGGTTAGTTCCTGTGTCACTTTAGGGATTTTTCCTAAATGTAATTTTAAAAATCTGAAAATTGTGGACTATTCTAGTTTTAGACTTTAAACTTCATGTGCATACCTGAAAGGTACAGGATCCAAAATTCTAAGTAACCACTCTGAGATAAAACTCCCCAGGGGAGTTCATTTTTGGCTGGTTTATAACTGTAGAACCTGGATAGAGCACAGCAAAGTCCGATGTGTCTCTTAAACCTTGGCAATCCAGTGGATATCCAGGAACGGGATATGGCCAACCGCAAATGTCGAGATTTTGGGTAATAAAGTCGAAAGCTGTAACCTACTGCGGAGTATGACTGTTATATTATATAGGGGTCCCTTAAGGTTACATTATGTTTATAGCCAAGATTTGAGAGAGTACTCTCCCCTGCTCGCTTTCACTAGAGGGGGAGAGCGAGGAGTCCAAAGTGACATGACGGACGTATTGCCAGTTATCTTTCTCATGGGATCTCGTTAGGGATATACGCCCAACCTTACCCATCCTCAATATTCTGTCACTCCGGAAGCAGCACATATGGTAAATCCTTTAATGAGAAGTTTCCTCATATCCTTTTCCTACATCAAAATATAGTAAAAAAAGTTTTTGTTATGCCATGATATTTGGTTCTTCTTTACTTTCTGAGATCAGAATAACCTTCTTTTTATACCTAAAACCTTACAGTATGTATATTTTATTAAATTTATTGTTGAGATAGGGTAGAGAAGAGTAGACCTAGCGCAGGATGAGCCGTAACATGGGCTCTTATGGAGTTATTCTGGACCAATGAGAGAGCAGCAATGGCGGCTAGGCCACGCCCCCTGCACCCCTCCCCCGCCACCACCATCGCCTCTGGACCAATGAGAGGGCAGCAATGGCGGCTAGGCCACGCCCCCTGCCCCCACCCACCCCATCCTACACCCCCTGTCACCTCCTGGTCCCTCCCTAGCCAATGGGAAATTGTCTCTTATGGGAGGTACATTTCGGTGTTTCCTAACCACAGACTTCCTGTTTTCCGACGACTTATCTCAACCTAGACTTCCTGTTTGTCACACACCTCTGACTTTCTGTACTGCTTAACCACCCGTCCACAGGTCCCGTGTCGACGCCTATTGACACTCACCTTTTTGAGATTCTTAACACCCGCAACCGCGTATCTGATGGCTCCTACCGGAGTCCGACACTGTCCTACTGCCTCCCGTACTCGGAGCCTGGCGTAACGCCCATACCTGGATTTTGACCGCCTAACCTTTACCGGCCATGCACGACATATTTCGTCACCCATCTTTTCGAGTACCGGAGTGCATGAAAAACCGCACCCACATTTCTAACGGCCCCTGCCCAAACATTTCAAATGCCTCCAATAACCACATATATTGCCCACACTGTTATTTCTAACAATTCACTCCAGGACCTAGCCACCCATCTATACCCCCGTCTCTTGCAGACCTATACCTGAACAGTCCCTCACAGGGTTCCAACTTATACCCAAATCAGTACTCTGACCGCCTACCTTTTATCGGATGAATGATTGAAATTTTAATCGTGTGCTTTCACCCTGCCGAGACCCTACACTTTTCGATTGCCTCCAGTACTCCTACCCGAGCGTGTCGCTCTTACCCGAATTTTTGACCAATTTACAGTCCAATGTACCACATAGGCCTGTGCAATCGCCCGTCTCCTGAACATGCTAAGACCCTACTTTTCTAACGGATCCTGCAGAGGCTTCACACTATCCTATTACCTCTCATACCTCGACTCTTAACCACGGATATTGCACATACTATGATTTCTAACTCCTCCGTGTGTATACGCCTACAGCCTCCCACCTCTCTCGTGTACCCAAGCGTCCTTCAGCCCTCATCCGTACCCTGCCGAGAACCTACACTTTTCGACTGCCTCCAGTACTCCTAGCCGAGCGTATCGCTCATACCCGGATTTTTTTACCATGTTACAGTCCAATGTATCACATAGGCGTGCAATCGCCCGTCTCCCGGACCTGCACCTGTATTTCTAATGGTCGTTACAGAAACCTCACACTATCCTATTACCTCTCATTACCTCGACTCTTAACCACGGATATTGCACATACTATGATTTCTAACTCCTCCGTGTGTTATACGCCTACAACCTCCCACCTCTCTCGTGTACCCAAGCGTCTTCGGCCCTCATTTGCACCCTGCTGAGGCCCCACACTTTCCACTCCTAGTCAGGCATAAAGCCTATACACAGATTTTTTACCATTTTACCGACCAATGTACCACATAGGCCTGCAATAGCCCGTCTCCTGGACATGCTAAGACCTACTTTTCTAACTCCCCGACCTTTACGCGTGTATGCGCCTATAGCCTCCCATCTCTCTCGTGTACCCAAGCGTCTTCAGGCCCTCACCATCACACTGACGGGACAACAACACTTTCCAACTGCCTCCCGTACTCCTACCCCAGGGGTATCACCCATACCCAATTTAGACCACCTACACATTACCGACTAGTATCCACAAAGTCCAACAGGCATCCATATAATATGTCGTACACTACGTCTCTTAGCCCTTACACATACTCCACGACTCCACACTCTAAAGTGTTTACTACGCGTAGCGTCACATTCGAAAATTGTCTTCCCATCATTAATACCATGTACTGGTTCCCACACATATAGTTAACACCTTTACCGTATTAATCTCCATATACGAGTATTTACCGAGCATATCGCACAATCTTAGTTAGCCTTACCTTCGTAGGGTTCAAACTTGCATTTCGTTCAATTTCTAACATACTGAGGTCCCCATAAAAAAAACCAGGCCTAACACGGCACTCTCATTTTACTGACAAATATTCATACATTACCTGAAAGTGTAATGCAAATATTTACAGAGTACTTTCCCAACAGGATATTCTCATCCCGAGGTCCTAGTCTCAAGCTAACAGCTTATAACACGAGGCGTACCTTCTGAGCGACTACTATTTGCCGATCAATGCCCGTGCATATGTTTCAATACCTGGACACCTAATGTCTACGAAGTACTTCATATACTTCTTATCCCACGCAACCCATCACGGGACCCTAATTTCTGTTACCTTTCACTTGGATGTCTATCACTTCATTCCGGGACCCAACTCTCAAGCAGCGTAAAAGAACCGTATTTCATTATTAACAAAGCACCATACATATATTTCAACTACTGCTTTAGACATTTAGTTTCCATATTAATCAAGTATTTTGTTTTCACTTAACCCACGCCTCCCTTTACGGCACTCCAACTTTTTACCACATTAAATCCACCATCACTTTCTAACGGCCAGGCTCTCATTTTCATAATATCAAGCGAGCGTAGCTTAATACGGAATACCATCCCATACAATTTAAGCTTTACCGTGTGTAATTATATATGTCGCTTATACTTGGACATCTAAAGACCCATCATACCTCACTCTGGTTTCCTAGCTGTTTCCCTTACTTTAATTTATTTATAAAGAGACGCATACAGAGGTATTAGTCCAATCATCTCGAGACCGCGTTATATTAATGTTTATATTATAATCTATACTAGCACTTTATGAAATCTCGACCACAGTGACTTACCCATTGCACCGGCTCATGACACTGCTCGTAACGGACAGTTTGCGGTTTGCGGTTACCTGCATCCTCGGACTCTGATAATTCATTCTCTACAACAATATTAAAACTAATAACTATTATAACATCTTCAGTACAGCACGGGATATCTGCCCATCCTGAAATACAGTCGGAATAATACATAGGTACTGCATTCGGTGTGTAATAAGTTTTTAAGTTTTCTACCAAGTGTGATGTAAAGAGCTTTAACTTATTTATAGTCTATTTTCAAAAAAAAAAAAACGTATACCGCTTCGTATACTTTGAATTTAGTTAATCATACCGGATGCGATGATTGAGGTTTGCGGGTTACATGTAAAAACCCAGGCGAGTAACGGTACAGCTGCAACCGCAATTTTAAGAGACCATCATTGGTCGGAATAAACGCGTCTCTGATTGGTCCTAAAATAGCCTCCAAGCACTCTGATTGGTCGGTGTTCTACACAGTCGGCAGAGATTTCCCTGTCTCGTCAGTCTGGAGGTGGACGTCAAAGAGGTAAGACCTATGTCGCTCCGTTCCTTGATATTGCACAACATTGTGTATGCAGAGTCGATATCAAGACAAGAAATTTTATAAAAGTAAATTAGCTTATAGGAGTTTTATTACATTTTCAATTTATTAAGTGCTTTTACTTTATTTAGCGATCACAGACATTAAACTCCTTTACACTGTGTGTGTTTCTTAAAGTGTTTATACTATTGCTTCACAATACAGTGTTATTGTGTTTTTATGAAAGTGAACAAGTTTAATTCGTTGTGTTACTGTGTTTGTATCGTAGTGACAAACCCAACATAGATTTCGTTCATTTATTTATGTGTCGTATTTATAATCAAGTTTTGTGTAATTTATTTCGGTTATTACATCATACCACAGTGTACTGTAAAAAAGTTTACTGCGCATGCGCAGTTCCTACACTTATTTAAGTGCGTAACGTTGTCATTCTTGTCATTCTTTGACGTGACGTTGAAACAGTCAACACCTATTCCAAAAGCTTGTATCAAAGCTGCTTGCTGTATTATTTTAGAGCTAATTACATACAACATGGATCCCGTAAAAGTTTTGCATACCGGTGAAACCTACTGTAGAAGGTTTAGAACATATGGGTCAGAAACAGTTTTCAAGTTTAACCCAGTACCCAAAGGAGTGTCCGAACTTGATTGGATTAAAAAGGGTTTTGGGAGTATTGTCGAAAAGGCGAAAGCCGGTACTACCGAATATGACTACCTAGGCTTCACTTTAGATTCTCTGAATTTCAGAACCAAAGATTCCGGATATATCGCTTATAGACCTGCAAATAAAGTTCACGGGGATATAATTTGGGATATATTTGGAAAACTTATCCAAAGTAATTCGGATTCGATAAAGTCCATGGACACATTTAGAGTTAAGTGCACCCGCACCAATATTCCAGTAGGCAGTGGTAGCCTCAGAAGACCTGGTTTGTATAATAACTTTGAAGAAGAATGTAAAGCACGTAGAGGTATCGTAGTCATTAAGAATAGCGATAGTCTGTGTCTCCCCCGAGCTATAGTGGTAGCAAAAGCCTATGCCAAAAAAGATCCTCAGTTCAAAGCAATAAGGCAGGACATGGGTAAGCGACAAACTCTTAGAGCCCAAAAATTGATGACCAAAGCCGGGGTCCAAATTTCTGAACAGGGAGCGGGGATCCCCGAACTTAATAAATTTCAAGACCACCTCAAAAAGTATAATATTACAGTTTATAACTACGATAATAAGGGTCGAGATGTTTATTTTTCAGGTACTAACTCCGATGCTTTGTACAAAATAAACTTGTTGTATCACGAAAGCCATTACAACGTAATAACTAGCCTAACTGCAGCTTTTGCGTGCCATTTTTTCTGCGAAGCATGCCATGTCCCTTACGACCACAAAGGTTTACACAGATGTTCAAATATCTGTCCTGCATGTCAACCGTTGTTTTTCTTCTCCACCGTGTAAAGAGGAGCATGGGGGAATTTTATGCCCTGACTGTAACATGACCATGAAAAATCAGAACTGTTTTGCGGCTCATAAGAGTGAAACGTTGTAAGTCGGTAAAAAAATGTTTACAGTGCCAAAGGCTTGTCTTTCTCAACAGTCGTAAGTCAAAACACGTGTGCGGGGAAGTTTTTTGTAAAATATGTAACGATTTCATGCCCCCGAACCATCAATGTTACATGCGGGTCGATACAAACAAACCAAAAACCAAAGACTTTCTTTTCATTTTCTTTGATTTAGAGACCCGTCAAGATGAAATTTTAACGGAAGAATCTAGAGTTCATAAAGTTAACCTTTGTGTTTCTCAACAATTTTGTTGGAAATGTATTAATGGTAAATCTTGTGAAATGTGCAAAGACCGAACAAAGATCTTTGATAGTGATCCTGTGAATCAATTTATGAATTACGTAATGGAGGAGAGAAAAAAATTCAAAAACGTATGTGTAATGGCTCATAACGGTCAGGGTTTTGATTTTCAATTTCTGTTAAAGTATGTTCTCGAAACAAACAAAATTCACTCCAGAGCTAATCATGCGTGGCACTAAAGTCATTCTCATGGAGTTAGACAATGTGCGATTTATCGATTCGCTAAATTATTTCCCCATGGCCCTCTCTGCACTACCCAAAGCCTTTGACCTCCCCCCGGAGAAGAAGAAGGGTTACTTCCCTCATCTTTTCAACACTTTGGCAAACCAAAATTATATAGGCCCTATACCACCCAAGGAGTACTATTGCCCTGAATCCATGTTTGAGAAGTCTTACAAAGATTTTGAAAATTGGCACAACGACCAACTTAACCAAAATGTAGTTTTTGACTTTCAAAAAGAGTTGGTCGAGTACTGTATCTCCGATGTGGAGATACTGGCGCAAGCGTGTATTAAGTTTAGAAACATGTTTTTTGAAAGAATGTAACGTAGATCCGTTCATGGAAGCCGTCACCATAGCCAGCGCTTGTAATTTGGTTTTTAGACGGAATTTTCTCAAAGCCAACACTATTGGTCTGGTCCCTAAAAACGGATACCGTATGGTTGATAACCAATCGCCTATTGCTTTACAAATGGCTGAGCTGGGAGGAAGAACAGCGTTGTGTCCGCATTCAGCATGCGGGGAGGGACAGAGAAGTTAAAATCGAGGGATTAAAAGTAGACGGTTTTGACGGAGAACGAATCTATGAATTTCACGGCTGTTATTTCCATGGGTGTCCAAAATGTTTTCCATTTAATAGAGAAGAACCACTCAAAGAGGACCCTTCCGACTCCCTGCACTTAAGGTTCGAGAGAACCAAAGCTAAAATGGCTCGTCTCCGAGCATCTGACTATGAAGTAATTGAAATGTGGGAGTGTAAATTCAATCATTTAAAGAAAGAACAACAATTGGATTATCTAAATTTTCTCCCCATTCTAAGCACACTCCCACTTAACCCCAGAGATGCCTTCTTCGGGGGCAGAACAGGCAATGCAAAATCTTATCACAAGTGCGGGGAAGGGGAAACAATTCAGTATGTAGACGTTTGCTCCTTGTACCCGTTTGTCAATAAGTTTTCTCCCTATGTTTTTATCCCATCCAAAAATATATGTAGGGGACAAGGAGTGTAGAGAAAGAGGCATGGAGGCCGAAGGACTCCTAAAATGTAAAAGTATTGCCTCCACTAAATTTGTACCACCCCGTCCTTCCAGCACGCATGAACAATAAATTAATGTTTGTTTTATGCCGTACATGTGGTCTAGAGATGCTAAACACGGACTGTAACCATAATATCGAAGAAAGAGCATTGACAGGGACATGGACAATGCAGGAAATACGCAAGGCTGTAGAAAAAGGATACAAAATTTTAGAAATGTACGAGCTTTGGGATTATAAAATTATTACTTACGAAGACGGTGGTCTTTTTACAGATTTTGTAAATAAGTTTCTAAAAATTAAACAGGAGGCATCGGGCTACCCCTCCTGGTGCCTCACAGAAGAGGATAAAGCCGTGTATATTCAAAATTATTATGAACACGAAGGTGTCAGACTTGACCCTTTCAAAATTGAAAAGAACGGAGGTCTTCGCTCCCTTGCTAAATTGATGTTAAATTCTTTCTGGGGTAAATTTGGTCAAAGGGAAAATCAGACAAAAACATCAATCATAAGAGACCCTTTTGAATACTTTCAGTTGCTGTCCAACCCTGAAATAGATGTAAATACTACTCAAATTATTAACGATACTGTACTAATTGTGAACTGGCAGCATATTGAAGAAGCCGCAGAAGCCCTAAGGACAGTAAATGTTGTGGTTGCAGCATTTACAACGTCACATGCTCGATTAAAATTGTACGAACACTTAGAAAAGTTAGGGAGGCAAGTTCTTTACTATGATACAGACAGTGTCCTTTACGTACACAGGGAGAGTATGCACAAGGTCCCCACAGGGGACTACTTGGGCGAAATGACCGACGAGTTGGCTGACTATGGTCCAGGGTCATACATAGTAGAATTTGTTTCCGGAGGCCCCAAGACTTACGCCTATCTTGTCTGGTCAACAAATAAAAACGCACTAGTTGAAGTTTGTAAAATAAAAGGCCTTACTCTAAATTTAAAAACTAGCGAAAAATTAAATTTCGAAACATTGAAAGCATTAGTTCTGAGTAATTTCATTTGACTCAGTGGACATAGAAGAGAACAGAATAAGACGAACCAAGGACAAAGACATTGTTACAGTCAAAGAAACAAAGTCTTTTAAAATTACAGGACCCAAAAGGAGACTTGAAGGACCCTACGATACTGTACCGTTTGGATTTAAGAAACAAAAATTAACACTCTAACATGTTTAAAAAAACTACATTTTCACCAATCACAACGTTAAAATTTCATTATAAATCCTGAGACATACATAGAGAGAGATTAAATGTAATTATAACCCACCACAATCCGTTGGTTGTGACCGAACGTTCGTTTAAAACGCTTCCTTCAGATGTGTACTACTATTGAATTATGTTATGAGAGCTGACCACGAGTAAAAATTTGAGATTATTTTATTATACAGGTATTTCAATTACGTACAAAAGAAATTTTTAAATACTAGATATTGTACTGTATTATTGCAGCCATTACATATAATTTTGCACTCCAGACCCTTCTTTGGGTGGTTGGCCGAAAGTGCAAAATACAAGTGTTTTGAGTGTATATCTGCCCCCGTCATCTTTACCTTCAAATGTCACGTAAGTGTGAATGTTTGATCACCCTCGCGTCGAGGGAGCGTCTGCTTCTAAGGCCGGCGTAAAACCTGTAAGTCCTGGAGCAGTTCGACCTCTTTCACGGCCGGCTTAAAACCCGTAAGTCCGGGAGAGGTTGACCCTTGGACAGTGTGGAGGGTGAGACTGGTTCGAAGGAGCGAATGTGGGAACTCAGTAGGATGCGTGGACTTGGGCATGGAGATGAACAAGTCTATGCTCCGAACGGCTCAGCATGAACGAGGTCTCTAAGGCAGGCCTAAACTCTGTAAGTCCTGGGACCGTGATTGTGTAATATAGTGACCACATTGAATGTGTACTGATGACGGAGCCGATAAACGCTGATTCTCCTCTTCTTAAGCCCTCTGATGCAGAAAACTGTTAGATACGTCATTACATAGTTATTTGCTCGAATGTTAGCATTTTATATTTGTTTATTGTTTTTAATAACATAAATACCTTCCAGTCTATGGATAAAATCAATTATCACAAACATTTTTACTATACGATTTTTTCTATGTCACTTAAATATGCTCTTATGTGTGATCTCAGGTCCACTTCAATACATACACGCTGACATATTCATCAAACACTATTCACTCTGTAATTTCACCGCAAAATCAGAATGTCTATGAGCTTTAAATAATTATGCCCCTCAAACACTCACATGCACTACACAGGCTTACAGGTGGATACCAACAGTTTTATTTATAAATTTGTAGTTGACTCGTCTCATGTTCATTCGCAAATGAGCACTCAGAGCGTTAACATGGCAACCTTCCTTAAGCTTGAATCTAGAAATACGGTTAACAGAAGTGAGAGGTTTCGTACCACACGTGAAGAACTAACGTTTATACTGACCTCTCCCATTGACTCAATAGATTGGCCCCTAGCATTTTCAGAGTACATTGTCGATCATATAAAGGATGGAGCCTCACCTACTGATCACTTTGGAATTACAATTAAACATCAAGGTATAGCCAAAGAAGGGATTATACCTTTCATGGCAGCATCTAAATTAACCTCTTACGTGGTTGATGATGCGCTTGAGAAGACATTCGTTAATGTGGAAACATTGATAGGGCCTTTAATTGTGACAGCAACTATAGTAAAAGTACCTGAGCAGTTTCTTCAGTAATAGGCATTTAGCATATCTCCTTGTATTATTAGTAAAGAGACAGAGAGAGGTTAGGCATTGAGTTGAGGATCACTTTGTGTTTGCTTTGAATAGGTACACGGAGGAGGAGGAATAAAAATAAGTACAAAGACCCATTTTACGTTTTTTAGTAGAGTGAATTGAAAGACTTCTCCGAGTATAGTGAACTGTTGAACTTGCAACGGATAAAATAAAAAAATATAAAAAAAAATAAAGTATAAAATGTATCTCACCGAGAGACAGGGTTTCGGCATTGAGTTGAGAGGTCCTGTCATTGGTGAGGTACAAAAAAAAAAAATATGTTGGGAGGTAGCAGATTTGTCATGGAATGGCTACCACCGTAAAGAGCGATGGTTGGGGCTCTTTACACACGTGGATAGGCCTACTGGGGAAGGAGCCACGTAAAAAATCTCCTAACGCGCCATGGTCCTACGCCCTGGTCACGCGGCAAGCACGTGTGTACCTAGCGTGGTGGGGAAATGTGACCACTCGCCATAACACGGCTGTTAAAACATATAGACCTCACCGAAACATACGAGTATTTCTAGGACGTCAGATGAACATATATAACGACACCATTTAATCTACATACCAACAGCATGTCTTGACTGGTTCATCAGAACCCTCATCTACACCCTGTGCCTAACACTGTTGCCAGTTTTACTTGTAGTGAAAATTATTGGTCTCTCTCAAAATATGTTGCAATAAACAACCATTATCAGCTGTTACCGTAAACAAATAAATGTACATTTGATTTCACTCATCTAGTTTACATTCATATACATCAAGCAGAGCCAGTATGTGACCATATCCAGGCCATAACGGGATCAGCTGGTGATCAGCATCGATATTTCAACACAGCCTCAAATGTCATTGGATTAGTATCCTGATAGCCCTAACATTCCTACTCCCTTCTATCCTAGGTATTCCTTAATCCACCTTATGCCCTATGCTCCAACTTAACCTAAACCAATCGGAGTAAAATTTCCTTTTTATAAAGTTTTTTTCATTGATTTTAAGTTAAAAATTACACATTTAACATTACAGCAAATCCGATTGTCTATGAACACGTTCAAGTCTGTGGAGAGTACACTCCAGGAACTGCACATGAACAACTGCACCGTCTCGCTGGATCCCTTCTACCGCCTCACTAACCTGCGGGTAAAGGACCTCTTACTGACAAAAATTTCTGAAATTTTTTGGACATTCTCGTTAAATTGCTTCAATTCACTAAAAGGCCGTCAGGTTACAGCGCTATATCGCTTTTAGGACTGTTGCTATTAATTACGTAAATGAACTAAAATACTCTGAACTATAAACTCATTTACCTCATTATAATGCTGTTTATTTTCTAAAGACTATAGTTTTATTTGTACTTAAACTAACTCACTTGTTATTATATTAATTAAATCTATCTGTTAAACTTATTATATGACAAAATATGTCATAAATTCAAAAACTATAGTTACATTTACGTTTATCTCGTGTGTTTAAAAGAGAGAATTATAACATAGAATAATAAATAAATATTAATTTAATATGAAGTGCGTGTTCCATTGGTCTGAATTAACAAATTTACTACGATTTATTTGATCATGTTAAATTAGCTCTACAGTTTTTCCTTTGTCACAAAAGGAGTGAGATTAAAAGTTATTTTTAATTGTAATTAATAAAGATGCAGGATTTCAAATACATATAACTAAGTTTTCGATTTTATAATATATGACTGTAAAACTTTGTAAAAATAGAAAAATAAAACTACTTACTATTAAGTCTTTTCATTTTGTTGTACAATAGCTTATCACTTTATATAGATATCGGTAAAAGGAAAATCACGTTCTAAGCTTATAACTTAGCTATTTGAGAAGTTCCCACTAGGCAAGCTCAACTTTAAAATTAAGATCATTTCAAGTAAGCCCAAGGTAGTGATGGATCTATCAATAAACTTGTAATACCTCTTCCACTTTCGCATAGCTCTAGTCTGGGAGCTTGTAGTCGATCAAGGGGCTCATCAGAAGCCATTACTTTAAACTGAGAATTAACTACAAACATCTCTGCAGTCAGGCAGAGATGGTAATCTAGAGAGTACTTAGACAATCTTCATTGCAAATTCATCAAGAATATTTGTCACATTAGATAAATTCCAAACATCCAGGACGTTATTAAAGATCATTTCCAAATTTGCTCACCACTGTTTTTGGTTGTTTACTGTTCATTGATACAGATTTGCTAAATGAGCTTTAATTTTCTACTCGTTCAGTACAACCAAATTGTGTTAGATTGGTCGTTTGATGCGAACACATAACTTTACAACTATAGGCCTTTCTGTTTTTCTCTATTTTGAATTAGTGTTCCGGAAAACAAGATAATTAAAATAAAAAAATTGTTTCAATCATGTAAATTGTTATGTAACGATTTTATTGATTTTGAAAGTGATGTAGAAGAGCTGTAACTTTATGACTAATGTCTTACTCATCTTGTAAACCTTTCCTTTATCAAGGTAGGTGTACGCCATATCACGTGTCGCGTAACAGAATTTGTTGAGGTTTAAAAAATTGTCAAGTATATCCCAATTCATTATGTCAGATGACAAATTTTTATATAATTGTACAAAATCTGTTTAACAAATTTATGTATTTTGCAATTTTTTCTTGCCGTTATGATAACTGTTAATCAGCCAAATTCAAGGGCGTGACATGCACTGCTATCAAAATTGATGTCGCTTCTATAAAAATTTACTCCAAAAAGCTTCATGTAAAATTTTTAAGTCTATAGGTTCATTCCTTCTTGAGATATCTTTAACACAGACTGACTGACTGGCAAAAATGAAATTTTTTCCAAGCACTTAAGATATAAGTTTGCTAATGTTCTGCCAATAAGTAAAGGATGGTATAGCATCATTCCTTGTATGGACACTTCATTTTTCAAAAATAATTTTGACTGGGTGAAAATTGTAAATGGGAAAGACTGCCAATCCTTCCAATCATTCCGGGTAATAATGTGTGGAGGACTTATTCTAAAATATCTTTCTAAAAATGTATTATTGATTTGATACTAAGTTTAACGGTTTTGTAGTTTTACATTTTTAAATTAAAGATTAAATACACGCCAGTACTTTTAAAATTACGTTATATACATCCTCCATTGTAATGTATTAGTATAAACAGGACGCTAGAGATGTATTGTGAAGCTGTAGCTGGAGTTAACTACCGCTATAAAGTCTTATAGCTCGGCCACTCATTGTCTCGCTGGTACTTGCTTCTTTTTTATGCTTTACAGCTTCAGTAAAACTGGAGTTATACAATTTTAAACTCCAGCATGCTGGCTAAAGTTGTTAAAGGCATCATTTTCTCTTTATACTCAGTGAAATTGTATTCTTCCTTTTACGTACATTTTCAAATATGTTTGCCGTAAATGGAAAATGTTTTCATTTTTCATAAATTCGTTTGACTTAAACACATTCATTAATTTATTTTCAATGTAATTTTTGTTTATAAATAGGTTTATAAATCTGAGTTTGATAATTAATATTTGTTAAGGACCTACCATGGCATTCTTAACATCGTGTTATTCGGCTGACAGTGAATTTGAGGTTTAATAATGAAAGAGAAATCCGGCCATCTGTCTGTCCACCAGTTGATAACTCACGATGTAATAGTCCTATAGACTTTTAAATTGTGTTTTAGGTACCTCTTTGGGAAAACTATATAATTTTGGGTAAACTGATTAAATAGAAGGCCAAAAAATTTTCTGTAAGCATGTTCGATAGCTCTTTCCTTAAATTACATCAGGTCCTTCGTTAACCAGATTCATTGATTCATGAAAAACGTAGTTTTATGTTTGGCATCCTGGGATTACGGGAAAAGACATCTGAGATATCTGGTAATATTATAACAGGCCCAGGTTTTAAGCGTAACCAACCAAACCATCCGAAAGTAGCCTTCTATTCTGTCGAAAAAATATAAATACACCCTAAATTAGATTTCTTAAAATTATTTTCGATTAGTCAAATTAGTAATTTTTAGTAAAACTTAGTAAAAGTTTTTTTTAGTAAAACAGAAAGATCACAATTGATTTGGTACTCGTCAAGATAGTACTTTTTTAAATGGTTTAATATATTTCTTTTATACTGTGGAGCCCAGATTTTAAAATGTAACACATATGCAGGGTGACTTTCAAATGCCGTCCCCCTGTTTTTCCACATTTATCTAGATATCAAACCCAGTCTGCCACTGATCATTGTTAAGTAACAAATACTTCATTTTGATTAAGTTGATATTTTCAATATTATTGCTATTTTGGTGTCCATATTAAAATAAGATAAAGTTGGTGAAATTTAAGTAAATTTAAAAATAAAAATTGCATCCACTCCACTATTACGTGCAAAATTAAATACGAGATGAATCCTTAAGGTGTCAAAATTACGAATTCTAATTCGTAACACGTATACTTTAATTCGCTGATATTTAATAATTTGGATTTAAAATAATCCAGAAATATTAAAAAAAGCTGAGAGAGCATCTCGGTTTTATGCAACTATCTAATATGATATGTGCAAAAGAGTTAGTGAATGAATAATTCTTATAAAATTGTTATACTTTTTATAACCTAAAACGATGGCAAAACGTCCGAAATCCTGTAATCCTTTCAAACCTGCCATCGTCAATAACAAACTTCAAACAAAGAATAATAGTTTCGTTTCCATACCTATAGTCGTGCAGCTTTACTTATTTTATAACGTAATAATTACGAGTAAAAATAATAATCGTCGTTTAAACCTATTGCTTTTTTAAGAAATATAAAATCTTTAAAACGGATGATAAGATGGATCCGTTCTTATTTTTGCTCTTGTAAGAACTTACACGTAATCTCTTCACCATGGCAAACAAATCACTATAGTCCCTCAAGACAGAGTGGACCTTCGCTTGTTTTCTATTCAGGAAATTCATTGTCACTAGCCGAATTGTTATTCCTTTGTTCTAGTATGTATATGGTTATTACAAAATATGCAATGTGGTAGGTTGTGAATACAATTCTTAGCATAATTATTCTTAGGTTTTATATAAAATGAGTAATTGAAGAGTACTAATCATTTGATTCCCAAATGGCAATATATATAACACACACACACACACACACATATGTGGGTGTGTGTGTATATATATATATATATAATTATTCTATAAACATTGAATCACAAAATGTTCTTGCTCCGCCGGGACTCGAACCCGGATCTCTCACTTGCCGGGTGACATTTTTTTTATAGTGACCTAAACATACTTTAAACATAAAGTAAAGCCTATTTAATAAATATGGATGTCATAATAAGCGAGTACGAAGGTTTCTACAATTTTATACAAGAAAATAGATAAAGCCAAATAATTTAATGCTAGGGTAAAGTAACATTCAGAATGCCAGATATCCTTTACATTTTTCTGTATGGCTGTAATGGCTGTATATCTATATTAAAAGTTAGTAATTTTATATTAAATAACTTAAATAAATATAATTAAATCAAGATTATATATTTGTATATATTGCTGAAGAATTGAACATCAGTTAGAGATCACGTAAAAATGAAATTTGCCTGAAAATCAAGGCAAGTAAAGCGTGTATTACCATTTTGCCAAATAGATTCCAATAATTTTATTCAATGCTCATAAACAGTGGATAAATAAATTATTTTCAAGATTTCCTCGGAATGGCCAATGAAGATCTAACCTGCACTTTTAAGGTTACAAAAGATTGTGTATTGAGAATAAGAAAATCCAAGCGTAATTAAAGACGCAGCAGACATGCAAAGTTATCAATGCTTATGGTTTTCTTCGACTAGAGGATTAGTTCATAAAGAGTTTTACCTCCTAAACTAAGCTTACCTCCTATCAATGCTAAGCTCTTCTGAGATGTTTCAGTAATAAAAAAAGCGTGACCTAAATAACCCGATCTTTGGAGGAATCAAAATTGATTGTGCACCACAAGAACGTTCCAGTCCATATTCTTGCCAAGGTTCTTGAGTTTCTGGCATAAAATCACATTACTCAAAGAAGTTGATACTCGTCTCTTATTTACTGATCTTGCAAACGCGTGACTACTATATTTCTATAACCCAAGCACCAGTTAATGGGAACAAGATTTATCTTTATCCTGGACATTTTCAAAAATCTAAATATGTCCTGAGTAGTCCAGCAAAAACTAAATTACGTAAGCCAAATTCAGGATACAAGCTCAAATCCGAGAACATTAGGGCCTAGAATAGGAACTCGTATATTGGTAAACGAAAGCTACGAGTAACTTGGGTCCTGGGATTTCAATATCCCAATTTTTAGTAACAAATCAATCTTTTGTAATAGTTACAGTCCGAGGTTATCTAGGTTGAAAATAAATTGTTTCATAGTGCAGTTTGAAAGGTTCCTAAATTGGACGCATTAGAGGTACAGCGAAGATACGTCTTTCTTCTGCTTCAGCTTTTCGTACTATGGAAATTAGTTGAACAGTTCTAGTTGATCACGATCCATTAGGAAAAAATATAAGAATAAGATTGATGGAGTATAAAATACATGTTTCATATAAGAGAGTTATTCTTGCACTGATCTGATTGTGAAGTGTTCTAGCATTTCAAAATCCTTAAACATTTCCCTTTTTTCAAAAATACCTTTTTGTCGTAAAATTTCAAAATTATTTATGGTCTGCATGATTTATTGTAGCACTCAGCCTATTTTTAAAACCCTTACTCGATTGTAATAAATATAGGAAGGAGGATTACCACTATTTTGGTGATCTTCCTTGGCAACTAAGTGGTTAGCTCCAGAACGAGAATCTATTATTAATCTAACTATGGGTAATAGTATATAACTAGCATAATATAAACATTCGAGATATAAAATAATGAACAAACCGCATTAATAGGTTCAGTATATTGACAACAAAATATTAGTACGTATGATGGATTTTATGTGCAGATAACATATAGAGCTATATAAATCACATACAAGCTTGTTTTTTTACTGTCAGAGAAGTACTGTTAGTTTGATATATCATTAAAATAAGATCTAATTTTTAAACAATATTCGTATTATTCGCGACATGGACAGTTTTCATAAGTAATGCATTTAATAATTTAGTCCTTATGTTTTACAATATAATTTGCTGAGCGTTATCGATGGAAAACCTTTCATTTCTGTCTGGCTATCTACTTACCTTTGCATCTGTCCACACGATATATCGAAAATGAACTGACCCATAGACTTGAAAATTTTAATGATGATTTGTTTCCCATAGAGTAAAGCGAACACTGAGTTTGATGTTGGAGCATGGTACTCCGTGATATTTGGCTGAGCGTTAGCGAATATTTTTAGACTGGCCTTATGGGTATCATGGTTACCCAAAAAGAAACTGATAACAATCATATGGGATTGTATGGATTATAATAATGACAAGTAATATATGCAGTTTAGTTTACCCCAGCCATAAAAATAATTGAATGAAAAGTCAATGTTAAAAGGCGGTGACAAGATTTGATCTCAACACGCATTTGCGTTATAGTACCCTCTCGCTCATCTGAAAAATAGTTTTTTAAATTTACGACGTTAGTATATAATTTATTATTTATTTGCTCTGTTTATCTTTCTTTAATGCTTTACTGTGCTTTAATGCTTTTTGCATTTTAACATCATAAACATCTCACGGCTAACCTCACGGGAACTGCCATTAAAAATATCATACATTTATATGAAGAA
This sequence comes from Homalodisca vitripennis, assembly GCF_021130785.1. Classification (NCBI taxonomy): domain Eukaryota; kingdom Metazoa; phylum Arthropoda; class Insecta; order Hemiptera; family Cicadellidae; genus Homalodisca; species Homalodisca vitripennis. The sequence goes on from NC_060207.1 coordinate 223,659,488, forward strand.
GGCAAATATGAAACAAAATAAAATGAGGTATCTCTCTAGAGAGACAATGTTAATGATATCAAAATTATATTCATTATTCTCCTGAACAATACAATATATATTTGACATCAATATTACTGATGCATTGAAATAAACAAAGCAAATGAACATTTCGCAGAACGGCTGAGAGAATAAATTACACACACAGGAGAATATTATAGACATTTCACATTTATGCGTACCAATATAGCGCATTGGGTTACATAATGTAATATTAAACTGAATTTATGTTACAAAATAAATACTGAACGAACATCTATGGAAAAATGTTAAAATAGTTTGACCTTATATTACTTATAAACTTTGACCGATTATTGCTTGAAATACTTAATAATTTATTAAAATGTTTACCACTAAAATTGCTGTATTATTACTAGCTGTAACCGTGGATTCCCACAAAGCTTTCAAAATTGAATTCCTTATACTATTATTTAGTAAATGCACTCAATATAGAGTCATATGAAATTATTTACAAGCAGGTAGGCATAGAACATGTACATTTTAGTGTATATCTCCATTTTTAAGATGGTCCGAGTTCAACCTGATACTTATATAATGTTTTGGGTGCGTAGGAGCATTTCTGGTTCGAATTAATTAATTTAATATAAAATCTGGTTCAGATTTATTTTAATCGCAACTGAACCGATAAAAAAATATATAGGTCTCGGATGTCTATTACGAAATGATATTTCAAAGAGCTCTTGGCAAATACAGACGGTTTAAGATGTTTCCGGTGCCCTTGTTGAGTTTTTATTTCAGTTTCAGATGTAGAAAGTGTATATACATAGTGCCCAGTGTCGGAATGACTGAGAACTCCACTTCGATCAAATGTGTCAATTTCCGGTTGTTACAATTCACTTAAAGTCTCACAGTTGAGTTTGCTTTATTACTCCTATGCAGAAAAATATAAATAGATATGGAGGAATTAGAAGTTGATTAAAGTCTAGGGGAACATTCAATCATTTCCGGTATAACGGGGAAATCTTTATTAAGTTCATGTAACATCTAAAATAATCCTTTATGGGGTTTTGCGTTATAGAAGTCTTGTTTTTCTTACTGTAGTTGGGTAAAGAATACATCTTTGAGTTATGTTAGTGTTTATCTTTCCTTAAGCCACTTTAAATGCTGTGTGCCAATTTCAAAGACAGTCCATCAGCTACGAGTACATTATGTGTAAACATTCACACCTTTGTTCATTAAGGTTGGTTTTATAACGGCATTTATACATATAAAAACGATTTTAAACTGTTTGAATTCGTCTCGGGCACAATATGGAGTATAACTTAGTTATTAACTTTGTTTTCAATATCCGCATGATCAATAACAGTTTTAAATTTGAACTTTAAACAGATTTTCCTGCCTCTTGAAAGTTTCATCAGCTGTTTAGAGTCAATTAAATATGGATTATAAAATACAAATACTAAAATTTTTTACAATACTTACCTAAATTGGTAAAGCCGTTCTTGAGATTGCTCATTACAACATATTTAGGGGTTAGTTTTTTAATAGATTTTAAAAGGATAAAAACAAAATTATAAGTTAATATTTTAAAAAATATTTCAAATAATACCTTGCTGCTATGTTTCAGAATATCCCTTAAATTTGAAAGTCTTTATCAATAAGTGAGATTTTTTTTCTCATTAAATACTGTATTTTTCCTTTCTATCTACTACTATAACGATAGAAACAAATATTGAGAGTTATTAATTAATATCAATTACAAAATACTCTCTTTGAATTAAAACAAGTTCACTGCGACAGGCGCATTAAGTCTCAACTGTATCGTGTTACTAGTCAATTTCACTCAGTATAGAGCCACGCTAGCATTTTCGTAATTTAGATATTACATTATCAAGATAAAGAAAATTTACAATGGGTCTCCAAGTATCCAATGAAATGTTTTTTAATGAAGGAAATTGTAATATTTATCGATCTGTGTTGATAATTATTTTTCAAGGACTGTTATGTTAGTGGAACCTATAATGAGGTTCAATTATTAATAATTTTTATTTTCTCAGTAAAACAGTGCGTTCGTCGAACTGCTTGATTTAAAAACAATTAAGTATTGGTTTTAAATAAACTAAAATGTAATTTGTATTAAATTTACTGACCCAAGTAATTTGGTCCGTATTGGTTTCACAATAACTAGGTTGGTCCCCATCGAAATGTACTAAGAGCTTTATTTTATTCGTTACTGAGACCAAGGAGTAGTAAACTGCATAAGTTGTTGCGGGTAGAGTTGAAATTCCACAGCAATCTGGCAACTCCCACACAAAACACCTTATACCTAGTAACAACACTGCGGCAACGGGAGCAAGTACTTACCTCAATTACTTTAGCTTTACGTGGAACCAGGTCTATTTAAAAATATAAATAATTTACATTAACAATTAAGCTACTTATATAGCCGTTAATTTTGCTGCGCTTAGTTTCGTAAACTACTCCCTTAGACATTAATACAACTTGTAATAGTTTAGTAATTATCATGGAACATTCCCAACTTTAGGTGAGACGAATTATACATTTTTGTACCTAATAATTGTACATTTAATACTTCACCAAAGTATAAGAGGGTCAGGAAATAAAACTATTGTCCTAGACCAAGTTATGTTTGGATCGCCAACGCTACAATTCTTTTAAAAAATCAGATTAGTTTAGTACCACAATAGATTAATCTAAATATAAGCCTTAGATTTATGCAAAACTCATTAAATGAAAGCAAGGTTAGTTTTAAAACAAAGGGCCAGCAGGAATAATATCCTAAAATTAAGATGTGTTCGTTTCTTTATTCTTAGAAAATCACAGAAACCTCATATGCTAATAGTTTTTCAACGTGCAGAATAATTAAAGGGCCAATTTAGGCACGGATGAAAAGTGAAACAATCCAACTGCTCTCTATGGAGTGAAAGACTCAAGCAGCTCAGATAGTAAATATTTGAACGGTAACAATGTTACGCAGCGCTGCCCTGGTGTTGGACCTCTGAACTAATCCTCCGGGCCTCACCACAACCTTGTCCATATGAAGGTATCGTACCTATGTAATTAATGCAATCGAAGCGAATGATTCTGAAAAGGCAATTTATTTACTAACCTGGTGATCAAAAGTTAATAGACCTAAATTAGCCGCGGCATAGAACTGCTTGTATTAGTCTGACTGTATTCTCTGGCTGACTGACACTGCTCTTATCATCGTTAGATGTCCAGAGAAACAGCTGCGGGAATATCCCATAGCATAAACACACATAAAAAACGAGTCTCCTCATTATAAATCTCACTAATAGCTGGTTCTTCATCAGTTCGACCGCAGCACTGAGCCACGTGTAATAGTCAGATCACTAGCAACCAGTCAGATAAATATGATATAGCTACTTGTACACTACTAAACATTTATACATAAAGGAAAACGTAGGAATACGCCACACAACGTAGCAGGCTTCGGTAAAGTTGCATGAAAATTTCAAGCGGAAAATTTCAATATAGTTAATTTTATTCCTGGATATAGACAGATAGGCAAACAATCATACAGAAAAGAAAAACTGTACATCCCCCAGTCTACTGAAATCATGTCAGAGTACCGAGTTGTTACTCTGCTTACATGACCCTAAGTTAAATCCCATGGATAGTCATGCAACACAATGAAACTCATTCTTTTCTATGTAGCATTCATAGAGTAAAATCTACAGATAAAAATCTTTTTAAGATTATCTTCCTACATAATATGTTCACACATTTTTTTTATTAAAGTGAATTTCGTGTAATATTGAATGATATAGTAAACTATATAGTACATGTTATAGCACATGTCTGTGTGTGTGTGTGTTGTGTAGTGTATGTAATATTTAAGTACTATATCGTAACATATAGTAATTAAATATACGTAATGAAACCAAACGATGGTGTGTGGATTGACATACAATCCCATGGCCATGGCGTGACTTGAACTATCATCTAACTCTAGATAAGTTATTGATTCACTATATACCAATGAATCTTCATTCGAATTTTCAAGACTATAGGACTATAGGTCAGTTCGTCGTTGACATATGTTGACAGACAGACATACAGATATAAAATATATAAAATTTCACAATTTTATATATTTGTTTATACAAAGAAGTATATACAAATATAAATTAAAAATACGAGGATCGGAAGTACTTTTATTTTATTCTTGATTGTTACGTGAATACGTAACTTGCAGTATAAGAATATTCTTATTTAGATGTTTTATATATTTAGGCGTAATTGTTACGTTAGTGATTTAATGGAACTGCTTACTCAATGAATTCTATGTATTAGCCTGCGTACATACTAGTAGGTAAAACATGTACTTCATAGGCTTATAATACCAATAATTATATTACTGATCAATTAGCAATTCAGGCTTGAGAAGAGATTAATACTCTTAAAATGTAAGATACATTTCGCGCTTATTATCAAACAGGGTTTTAGTACACTATACCACGTGTCGCGTACCTGGCTGATGTGGCAAGCAAAACTTCAAGTTTGTAGCTCATTTAATTCTGATAGTTAGACCTTACGTGTTACTAAGTCACAAGTTAACTATGTCATTTAATTGTAATCAATGTGCTTAAAATATATTTATCCTACAATTTTTATGGTTTTTTCTTTACGGTTACCCACAATGTAAAATTTTCGCTAACGCTCAGGCGAAATTCCGTGTATTAATATAAACGACCACCAAACACGATCTTGCTTGTAGAAAATGGCTACATGGAAAATTTAAGTCCTATACTTGTAGTCGAGAATGTGTGGACAGACAGACGGATAGACATCTATACAGAAAGACATGAAATTGTTTCTAGCCAACGATTATTAGGCTTCACTAGTTTTCATCCAAACACATTTTATTTCAATTAAGTTATTAAAATAACCCTGTTCCTAATATTTAACCGTTAATGTTAAGTAATTTAGTAGAAATACGTTTATTTGTGTCTAGCGCATTTTACATACTGAGATAGCATTCGCCTACATTGCCCTTCATTAAAAATTTGGTTACATAAATTTTGAGTTTTAAAATATTTTTTTTGTAAATTGTACCTTGGTCAATACAGCAAAGCTTTTATTATAATGTATTTATCAGTTTTAGTCAGACATCACTAGAACTTGTAGGGTGGCATTTTTCTGGCCCAGCGCCTGTAATCAGCTGATGACCTTTATGTCAGTATTGTGTGTTGGTCAGTAGTCAAGTTTGTTTTGTTACAATAAGATTATTTTTCTCCATCTCTAGCATAAATAGTATTGTTGGTGAACACACATTGTTAGCATACAGAAAGCTCAAGGGATCGTCCAATTATCTCCCCCCTCTGTGTTCACTCCCCAAATGTTACGTTTAATATGATGAAACAACAGCCGGTAATTTTAAAACTGGAATGTTTCCTGATCGTCGTTGTGTTTCCAGGATTAAAGGGAAGGACTGATGGGTTTGAAAACACATGGAACAATGTAACATTAATTCACGCATTGTTAATCATGACCACTTCACACCTCCCCTCGGTTGAAGGGACGGTTGAGGGAGATTTACAACTACACGGACATGTTAGACGAGGACAATATTGTTGTTATCAAAACCTATTTACAAATATTGTTTTCATAACAAAGAAGTTTTTGAATGTTTTCAAATGTATTAATTTACATTTTCATTGATTAAATATTAAATTAAATTATAATTAAATGCAGCGCTAAAATGTGGGTCCAAACGGTTTACGTAGCAAACATGAAATAAAATCGTTGCTTTTAAAACTGTTCGATTCATGGCACATATTGGTCATGCAGATAAGAGATTATTTTTTCAGTTGGAAATTGGTCCCTTAATATTAACCAGACAAAACCGGTTTAAAGATTACGAGCCCCTGTCCTGATTTCCAGTTGAAAACCGGAAATTGATTACACAGTGTTAAGCTTCAGATAACAAATGTCAAAACAAATCTGATGAGTCGGGTTAATTTGTTTTGAAGCAAAGTATTATATTAAACAAATTAAATTAAATTCGTATGAGATAGAACCGAAATACTAAATTAATAATCTTGCTTTCTTTTCTCAAATCTTTCCAAAATATAAATAAATGTGTTAAATACATTTTAATTAACACTTTTTTATAAATATTATATTAGATTTAAAATACTGTAAGCACATTATCTTTCTTGTCTTAATTTTCAGTTGTCAACATGCTCCATTTTATAGAATTATTAATTACTATGACATTTCCGAACATTGGTATGGATGAATACCCCAGAAGATTTTATGATTCATGTAATATAAATTTAATTATAGCAAATTAAATTTCATATCTTGTGACTATGGTTTTTTAAAAATTTTTCTCTTTCAGAAAATGCATACAACATTACGAAAATACTTTTTCTTTCAGCATTCAAATTTATACGAAAATATTAGTATTTTTAAAAACTCGCCATACTTTTCAAATATTACAAATTTTTCGTGCACCAACAGATTAAAACGCTTCACATTGTATTGTAACATCTACTATATATATTGCAACGTTTAAAAATGTTGAGGTTAGTATGCATATAGTCCAAAGTGCCACAAGCAACCAATTATCATCCAACTCCCTCGGTGCTATAATATTCTGTACGTCCATGTATTGTACCCGTAACGCACAAAGTTAAAGTGAGTTACGACATGACCCTGAACAAGTTAAACTAACAGCGGGCCGCGCTATTGTGTACCGTGATCGCTGTGTACATTACTTTCCTCTACTACGGTATTTATATAGTACCAACCAATAATATCCAGCACGTCCATGTATTTGTACCCGTAACGCACAAAGTTGAAGTGAGTTACGACATGACCCTTAACAAGTAAACTACAGCGGGCCGCGCTATTGTTTTACCGTGATCGCTGTGTACATTACTTTCTCTACTACGGTATTATATAGTACACAATAATATCCAGCACGTCCATGTATTGTACCAGTAACGCACAAAGTTGAAGTGAGTTTACGCATTGAGACCCTGAACAAGTAAACTACAGCGGGCCGCGCTATTGTGTACCGTGATCGCTGTGTACATTAATGTCTCTACTACGGTATTATATAGTACACAATAATATCCAGCACGTCCATGTATTGTACCAGTAACGCACAAAGTTGAAGTGAGTTACGACATGACCCTGAACAAGTAAACTACAGCGGGCCCGCGCTATTGTGTCCCGTGATCGCTGTGTACATTACTTTCTCTACTACGGTATTATATAGTACACAATAATATCCAGCACGTCCATGTATTGTACCAGTAACGCACAAAGTTGAAAGTGAGTTACGACATGACCCTGAACAAGTAACCTACAGCGTGCCGCGCTATTGTGTACTGTGATTGCTGTGTACATTACTTTCTTTACTACGGTATTATATAGTACACAATAATATCCAGCACGTCCATGTATTGTACCCGTAACGCACAAAGTTGAAGTGAGTTATGACATGACCCTGAACAAGTAAACTACAGCGGGCCGCGCTATTGTGTCCCGTGATCGCTGTGTACATTACTTTCTCTACTACGGTATTATATAGTACACAATAATATCCAGCACGTCCATGTATTGTACCCGTAACGCACAAAGTTGAAGTGAGTTATGACATGACCCTGAACAAGTAAACTACAGCGGGCCGCGCTATTGTGTCCCGTGATCGCTGTGTACATTACTTTCTCTACTACGGTATTATATAGTACACAATAATATCCAGCACGTCCATGTATTGTACCAGTAACGCACAAAGTTGAAGTGAGTTACGACATGACCCTGAACAAGTAACCTACAGCGTGCCGCGCTATTGTGTACTGTGATTGCTGTTGTACATTACTTTCTTTACTACGGTATTATATAGTACACAATAATATCCAGCACGTCCATGTATTGTACCCGTAACGCACAAAGTTGAAGTGAGTTATGACATGACCCTGAACAAGTAAACTACAGCGGGCCGCGCTATTGTGTCCCGTGATCGCTGTGTACATTACTTTTCTCTACTACGGTATTATATAGTACACAATAATATCCTGCACGTCCATGTATTGTACCCGTAACGCACAAACTTGGAGTGCGTTACGACATGACCCTGAACAAGTAAACTACAGCGGGCCGCGCTATTGTGTCCCGTGATCGCTGTGTACATTACTTTCTCTACTACGGTATTATATAGTACACAATAATATCCTGCACGTCCATGTATTGTACCCGTAACGCACAAACTTGGAGTGCGTTACGACATGACCCTGAACAAGTAAACTACAGCGGGCCGCGCTAATTGTGTCCCTTGATCGCTGTGTACATTACTATCTCAACTACGGTATTATATAGTACACAATAATATCCTGCACGTCCATGTATTGTACCCGTAACGCACAAAGTTGGAGTGAGTTACGACATGACCCTGAACAAGTAAACTATAGCGGGCCGCGCTATTGTGTCCCGTGATCGCTGTGTACATTACTTTCTCAACTACGGTATTATATAGTACACAATAATATCCTGCACGTCCATGTATTGTACCCGTAACGCACAAAGTTGAAGTGAGTTACGACATGACCCTGAACAAGTAAACTACAGCGGGCCGCGCTATTGTGTCCCGTGATCGCTGTGTACATTATTTTCTCAACTACGGTATTATAAAGTTCATTACAAAATACCTAACTAATAAATCTATGTTAAAAATTAAAAGACTTCAATTTTATTTGTAAAATTTAATTACAATTAAAAAATAATAGGTACGCCTATTTAAAGGTTTATCGTGATATTATTTTATAGCGTATGTTTTCAAACTTACCCCCCTTTCAAATAATGAACAAACGTCAATAGAAACTAATAATAAAAATACATATCTATATGTAAGTATTTATATTCGAGTGTATGTTTTTCTATATTTTTTTAATACTTATAAAAGCTAGTAAGGTAATATCATAAATACAGAGTGAGTTGTACTGTACTCCCCTTTATTATATTCCATAATTTTTCAGCTATAAACTCACTACTATGGCTAAATATTTTTATGCAGCTAGTATTTATTTTCATGACGATTAAGTTCATATTTCTGGCTACAATTTTGATCCTCCATATTGCAAATTGAATAGACTTAAATAAATATACGCGCGCGCGCGCGCGCGTGTGTGTGTGTGTGTGTGTGTGTGTGTGTGTGTGTGGTTTTATGATGCATAATTTCAAATCTATTTTTAAACTGAAAACGATGACACAATCCGTTTTTTATCTTGATTCATTCTTGCAATATTAGGAAGTTGGTTATTTTAGATATGATACATACGTTTAAGCCATCGCATTTATGCTAAATAACTAAACATAAAAGATATTTAACTAATTAACCTGCATTTGAAGTTACAAAATAGAAGTGTATCCCGTAAAATAAATAATTTTAATAACTCTTCTTTCAATGCTTTAAGCAATTTTCGTGCAACCTTCTTTCCCTCGTATATATCTGTTAAAAACAGAGTTTTTACAAATCTCAATATAAGCTAATGCAATGATAAAATCATTTATTGTAAAATTACCAATATTTCAAAAACTAATACGAAAACAACGAAGACAACGTTTTTTTCAATATTAATATTGAAAAAAACGGAATGATCCATTAAAGTACTTGGTATTCAGAAATGATTAACCGTTGTCCTTAGTTGATATCCGAAGTACATTTAAAAAATCAACCTGAATGTATGTAACCCCCACCCCCCCCCCCCCCCACCCCCCCCCCCCCCCACCCCCCCCCCCCCCCACCCCCCCCCCCCCCCACCCCCCCCCCCCCCCACCCCCCCCCCCCCCATTAAAAAATTTAAATGTTTCGCCTTCAGAGGTGAACTAACCTTCAGTCAACAATATGAAAGCAAAAGAGATTTGTTTAATGGTTCCAAATGGACTGATAGTTTTTAAGCCATAAAGACATTTCTTAAATACTAAATTTAATAAAGGTAATAAGGAATTACAAAATATAGTGTCATATCATACTGTAAAATACTTTCATTATTGATTTATAAAATCATTTTCAATTTTGCTTTAAAATTTGTTCAAAGTAAGATATGAATTTTATATTAGAAATTTGTTCAGCGGCTGCCAACTGAATAGCCTTGTAAATTTAAGGGACAAATAAGTTTAGAAGTATGTTGTTTTTGTATGTTGTTTGGATAGCTGACAAAAAATCATACGAAAACACGATCATCTTACTATTTTCATAAACTTTCGATAGCACAGGGAATATGCAAAACATTATAAAATATTTTGATTTGAGCAATAAGCACGTCTTAAAACTTATATTAAAGTAGTAAACAGCAAAGAAAATAAATAGAGCTTATCAGTGTTTAGAAGAAGTAGGTAAATTGATGTATTCAATAAACGCCAATGTTTGCATGCATGCAATACGAAACTATTTCGTGTTTCAAATTATGTACGAAGTTGCGTTACAACTACTTTACTACAGGGTAAATAAAGCCTGAAGTGCCTGCTGGCTTGTTAACATGGGAAGTGTACTCAATGACAAAGGTGGTCTGTACCCGCACCTGTCGCACTGCAGCCACGCTGTACCACATTGTCTGTGCTGTATTGTACCACACTTTACTGCTGACATGGGGGAGCACAATTTTGCTTGTATTCTGTGGGGGCAACCCACATAAAACAGGCATTGTATTGCTTACCTGCTTGTTGTATACGTAATAGTTTTGATAGGCGGATCATTGAGTACAATGCAGTATTCCTGCTTCGTTCCTCAACTACAAAAAGAATAGAGTAAAATATCAAATTGTACCTTATTTCCAACTAAAATAATTCCAAAAAATACATTAAAAGTCCAATAATATAAGCTTTAGCTTCCGAACACGTGTATGTTTCAGTTTATATTTATAAGCTTAATATGATTAACTTAAACATGATAAAAATAGTGTAATTCCAAATTTAACTATTTCTTTAATTCTTACATTAACTAAAACTGAAAATAAAATACTAGAGTTATAACTGTCAATATGAGAGAACGCCTTAATATTAAAATTTATCCTGCTACAAACAATACGTCTTATAATAGAGTAGGTAAACAATAGGATTTTTGTTTCACCGATTCCTTAACTTGAAGTATTACTCGGCAGGTTATCATATTTCTAATTTACTGGATGGCCCTAGCCATCTTGATTGAGAGCGGCATATACGCATTTAAACCCTCCAAGAACGTCAATATTGATGTTTGAAAGGATATTTGTTTCAAAACGTTTTAGAAATTATGACTGGGGTCCTTTAGTGAGGATTTTAAAGTTCTGCAATGTACATATTTATCAAAATGCTAGGCAACTCTGTTTTTTTTATGTTACATTCTGTATTTGATAGTTTATTCTGTATACATATGGTTTTAGGACTGTTATATTCTTTGTAGTTTTATTATACCTTTGTTAATGGAGATATAAAAGCTCAAAATGTTTCAAATTTCTTAAAATTAACTTTCCTATTGGAAAAAATAATAAAGTACAGTGTATTTTATTAATTAATCAGAGATGATCGTCATGTTGGACTATTTAAAAAAATACTAAACATCAACCCTACTATATTTACGACTTCCTTTAGATGCAAATCGTTTCAAAATGGTTAGTGACCGGCACGTGACCAAAACCCGCAATAGCCCACAGTTTAAAGTATAGAGTACTTGGTACGCACCAGGTTGGCATTTTGTGTACAATTTAAACAGAAAATTCCTAGTTAAAATTTGCCTTCACTAAATTAATCGTACACTAAAATTAATTGTTAAGGTATTAAATACATTATATAAAAAATACACAACGTGTTCAAAATTAAATATTGGAAAGTAATGAATATATTTAAATTGCAATTAATCCATTAGGAGTCAAAATTATTTAAAACATATCACAACATTCACAATAATTCAATACAATAATTAACCATCGCTGAATACCTAAGTTCGTTCTAGTTTACTTCAGAGGATGTAGAATTAGGAATAGTTACCATCTACGCATTATTATTATCTATAAAAAAAGGTTTTAAGTAATCGGGTGCAAACATTTTATAGACATTTTAATTTTAAATACAAGACGACATCCTTACGATGGTTTATACTTGCTCGTACAGAATTATAAATGCTTATACTAAATTTTCAATTTTTTTTTTAATTGATAATTCAGTGAAGCCGATTTTTTTTTTCATTTCAAAACTGCTTAAAAAATCGAAAGTTAGCATGTAAGATACAAATAAGAGATTAATTCTGAGTCAAGAATCATTTTTAACACAATTTTTTCTTAACCGTTTACTTGATTTATCTGTCTAATTATTTTCTGTCTCTCTATCTGTATACCACCCTACCTAGAAAACAGACTTACCTAGATAGTCGTAGATTTGACTGACCTAGATAAATGAAGTTTTTGAAGAAGAATCTATAGACAAAATCGAATTCGATGATGGGTGAAGTCTATTGGATTTAGGAGGGTGTTAGTGAAAATTATTACATTAGTCTTTTAAGCAATTGTGGACGAAACATATGAGAAACGAGAAATATAAGTAAACTAGTATTGTACATTTACTGATAACACGTAATGTAGCAATGATGGGAAATGTTGATGTAGTGTAACTCTATTTCACTTAGTCCTAAAATATTTTGGGTCTCTTCAGGTGGATGTTGACTCCAGATGCCAGGGGTCAAGTCTGTTACAGCATCAGATTTTAAACGCAGCACTAAACGAAGATAAAACGGTGTGCTAAACTCAACATTCAAAATGGGTATAATAATCATTTCATATAAAGTATGCATAGTAACCTCAGTAAAGGCTGTTACTAGGCTTGATATTATGCATGCAACCTCATTGAAGGCTGTTACTGGGCTTGAAATTGTGCTTGCAGCTTCAGTGAAGGCTCTTGCTGTGCTTGAAACTTTGCATGTAATGTCAGTGAAGAATGTTACTTTGCGCGTAGTGTGAAGTCTTCCTATTTTATATTAGGCAAATAGTCTTGGGCAAAATCACCTGAACCTATGTACATGTTTCCTTTGTTTTAAATTTACATAGACAGCTTTGCAGATTTGAATGTCTGAGCTTTTATATAAAGAGATACTATTGACACTGTGAATTAATCAAAATCTCTGTCCTACGAAAAATTAAATAAAATATTCTTATCACAAAGGGATAAACAGTGTCCTTTTTATGAATATAAATGACAAAAATGGTCTTTTTCACTTTTACTATGTGATTACTAATCAATAAAATAATATGGTATTATAATGCTCTTAACTAATTAAAGAAAGAATTAAAAATTCACTACATTAAATAAATATTTATGATATAAAACCAATGGCCAATGGGTTTTAAAGTACATTAATGTATTTAATCCTGTAGTGCAATGTGAAATGAATATAGTTTGTTTAACTCAACACGATCAACAAACCAGAGGGGATTAAATGTTGGTTGGGATTTAGTAATTTTGCGTTTTAACTCACACCACACGTTTTAAACACTTTTATTACGTTATACGACCTGATTCTGCACAGTTTTTGTCACGTCGACACAGTTTATTTGTGCCGGCTCAAGCCCCGTATTTGTTTAGTACAGATTGTCTCTTTCCACATTTTTACACTCAAATGTCTGCTATTTGTTATAATACTTGATTGACTTTGTATAAAAAAAATGTTAAAAAACGAGTTTTACTTACTCTGACGTTCTACAGCTATTAGAGAGCATTACATTATCTGCCAATTTAACATTACAGCATGGTTTTACGAATTTAATGGATATTTTGTTTTCCCTAGTAGAAACACAACACAGACAGGTTATTGCATATTACAAATAGATACCTTTTGTATATGATTGTTCGAAACTATATGTAGTGATTAAAGGATTCGCAATAAATGGACCGCCATTGTGATCTTGAATTATACAAAATTATAAATGAAAATTTTAAATGGAAAATAGTTTTTTGTGTTAGGAAAAACAAAAAATTATCTACTTAAAAACTATTAAAACTGCAAACAGTATTTTTTGTATATAATGCTCAAGTTTCGATTCTTCAATGAAACTATATGTATTTTATTTCAAAAATTTGTTTAATTATGGACATTTTAACAAATATAACTGTATAGTTGCTATATAGGTTAAAAATCCCGAAAAGCTTTAATAAACCAAATCATTTCTCGAAATAAAACGCGAGTGAATTTCCTGTGCAGTTTAACGATTGAAAAATATCTACAAAAACAAATTAAAATTTCCAAATTTAAGATCGTAGATTTTCCGTTTTGAATTTTCTAATACTTTTTAAAATAGGTGTTCATTAACATGGAAATGAGACTTCTTCATTTAAAATTACACTTCATCAAGTAGATGTCCTCTAGACGTTTTAATACACGTCGATGGTGGAATTTTGTTGTTCCTGAAATTTAGCTTATGTTACTAGCTTATTATTAAGTTCGGAAATTGGCCAGGTTTATATTTGGAAGTAATATCCTTAAACACTTTCGCATGTATAATATTATTAGGATATATGGCTTGTTTACGACTACTGCTACGTAACCTTACATTTTATATTGGATATCCCTTTTAGAAGCTTAACTATAATAATTGTGTACGTAATCATCTGAATCGTATTAAATGCTTCCTTAATACATTTATTCACGTTCATCATTAGTTACATAGCATTTTAGTTTTAAATACGACATATCTCACTGTAATACTAGTACCTCTACAGTACAGTATTTTCTAACGGAATACTTGGAGGGATCTTGTCCTTGCAAGCAGCCCACCTGCCCACTCATTGGTGGTGGTTCGGAAGCGACCCTTTAAGCCGTTGGTCCCCAGTTTAAGTGTCAGAGAGGGCTTCTTAGCCCTAATTCGCCTGGTTAAATGAGACAACTCTTACTTTACTTTACCTCTTATAAATATTTTAATAATTTTTCTAACATGTATATATCAGTTATAAGGTTTCATTATTCATCATTATAACGTGTCTTTGAGAACAATAATTATATCTGATATTAATTAAGAAGTATTCTCTAAATATCTCTTAAGTGGTGAATGCGGGTGGTTTTTAGGGAAATTTGGGAATTTTTGTAATCCTATGAATGTTTGCTACTAACACGACATGTAAATTTAGGTCATAAAATCCTGGCCGGGACTATATGTTGTTTGAGATAACTGGGGCTTATATTTAAATAGTGGCAAACTTTGAATTTGCTTCGGGGTTAAGAGACAGTACCTTCACTGTATGTATTATGTTTTAGTATTTTTTTATTTGATTTAAAATTAGCATGTTTTACCATTAAAACGGCACTGAACTTTCAGGTAATGTGTGTGACATGTTTAGGACTCTGAGGTACATCATTCTAAAGCTGACTTGTACTATCAGATCAAAAAAGTTAAACTGATAATTGAAAGTAAGAATTCTACATTAAAACTTGCAGAAGATGGGTATTATATATATATATATATATATATATATATGCGTGAGTGGGTGTGTGTATTTCTGTCATATAATTTAATATAAAATTTCGTTTCGTTAAATGTGTCAATCCAAAAAACTTTAGTTAAAAGAGGTTTATGAAGAAAACATTTCAATGTTTAAAAATATTTTAATTTTAGGTAGTAATGACAAATTGCTATAATTATTTATTTTATAGTTATTATAACTATATGTTTAATAACGTTACACTGAAGAAAGACCGAAACTCTTTCATTTATACATTATGAAGGAAAAAATAGTTAATTATAGTAACCTCATCAACTATTATTGAGCAATGTTAGTTTAGAGATATAAAATGCAGACGTCAATACAGTAACATACCATGTGACACGCAGTACCGACCCAATCATGTCAATTAGTGATCGCGACTGTTCTACCTATAATTAATCACCCCCTCCCCCCACTTCGTGCTCTAACTTTGAGGTCTTTAGTGTCGTGCGCGACGTGATCAAACATTGGTTTACAGTAAAGAAATCTTACTAATCAATAATTAATATGTTTATGCTTAAATAGGTAATATTTATTCAAATACCGTTTTTTAGTTAAACCACATGATTGAATTTTATTTTTATTCATGTATTGGATGTAGTCAAATACTTTTTCGTTATACTTAATGATAAAAGTCTTTTTTATTTTATAAATTTTAAAATTATCTTTATTTAAATGTTTTTACTATAATAGTTTCAAGAAACATAAATTTTATTACAACTTACAGTACAGTGAGCACTTTGGACAGAGAAGGGTTTCTACGTGTAAAAGATATAATCCATATATTTCGATAAATATCCAACTAATAATAAATAATACTATTCACAACTAAAACAGGTGTTATTAGTTTCAAAATCTTGTCTAATGACATCAATATCAATTTAACGTTAATTACCTACTTGAATGTATTGTATCACAGAGCATTATGGATATGCGCGAGAGAACAACGATGACAAACTATAGTCTCAGGGGTGTGTTTATATTCCTGCTATAAACGAAACGTGTTACATGCCTTTTGTGTATCCGGGAATCATTAAAAAGACTAGGTAATATAGTCCATGTTATATGTGTCTTATTAATTTCATCCTTTAGAGGAACATAGTTTTTTTAAGGTTTACCAACATTACAAATAAAACAATATTACATTAAGAAGTTGTACATATAAGAAAATTGTTTAGGGCACAGTAGTCCTTAACATAAAGTTAACACTAAAAAAAATTCAAACCTCACTGACGACCTAATAATTGAGCTAATTTTTCAAATAACTGTTCATTATTGAGAGCATATTAGTTACACAGTCTTTTTAATAACGCCATTAAAATATAAATATCATGTGTCTTTGAAATTATAAATAATTTACACATAAACCTGTCCAACATAACCTAACTTGTAAGTAACATCCTGATTTTGATAGTCATAATTTATAGATAGACTATGTGTTTTTGTCAGTAATGCAAAACAGTTTATAACCACTTGACAAAACTATTAGAAGTTGATACATAGTTTAAATTGAATAAAAATTCTTTCACCAATTTTATTTTATATGTTTATTATATAATATACCGTGTGTTTTAAAAAATGTTATGTACAGTAAAAAGGATACTAAAAATACGTACAGCAAAGAGGAAATTCAACAATCCATTTTTTCGTAAAGAAAAGCAATAAAATTTAATATTATTTAAAAAATACTATATACGTCATACTTTTGCCTTTGCTTGTGCAAAATAAATCGTAAAACTCCGATTTGTTCTTTCATTTTAAGAAGCTTTCTTATCCTACTAGTCTGATGGTTGGCAAATCTGAGTGATCATCTGATATTGCAATGTAATGATCGATGTTCAGTGTGTTTCAGACCTCCCAACCGCGATCTTCTGTGGTTAAAACCGTTTGACGTAGAGCGATGTAATAAACCGTAACTCTAATCAATATTATACGGCGAAGTTTGTTAAGTTATTTTGTTAAATTTAAAATTATAGACTTGCTCATATAAAAAATACTAGTTCAATGTCCAATTGATTAGTACACTGAATTTTTTAAAAGAAAAAATTAAGACTATTTAAGCCCTAGATTTTCCATGCGTTACATGAGGATGACAATTATAGAAAGATGGATATCTACAGGCCCATTTATAAAGTTTATTCGACTAGAAAGGATAAGATAACCACAGCATATCTTTAGTAATTGATTGATTTTTTATTCCAACATAATCATCAAAATTATTGCGTTAGAAGGTTCTAGTTACGGTAAATATGGGTATGTCGTTACCAATTTTCCGAAATATTTTGCTTAGATTAATACATTTCTGAAAACTCCAACTGTATATCATTGCAATAATACTAATAATAACTTTTGGTTTTTTATTTATTTTTGATATTTTATTGAGCTTATCATTCTGCTATATGGTTTAAAGCTGTTGTGTGAAGTTCTCGCAGATTTTTTTAGCGAGATTTCTAAAAGAACTAGATTCTCGTATTGAGATGCAATTATGTCAATTTAGTAATAGTTAAAATGAGAAAACTTTGCGACCACCAATTTTATCCTCTAAGACATCGCAGTGCACTCGATGAGACAATGTCATTACCTCTTCACCTATATTGTACTATCCTTTGTATTCTACGTGTCTCTGATGTCAAAACGATGTAGAGTGTTCATGTTTTAAACGAAATGGCTCCACATTCCAGAAGTTTAATCTGTGACATTGTCTGATAAGAGACCGTCACTAAGAGGAAGGTTAACTTAAACTAAACCTCACTATAGCTACATTATGCTTAGAAAACTATTTCTGCTGGGTTAAAATGTAAAACGAGAAAAACATCAATATAATTTATACATTGCATGTCTGTGTTATATCACTATTTAATTAATTAGTGTGGATTATTCTGATTCAATAATAAAAAATTGAATACATGGAAACCAATTTAAATAACAATGATTCAAATTTTTAAAAAATGTGCTGTTGACTCGCGTACAAGCTGTGGGGTTCCCCTAATATTAATTTCTTATTTGTGACTACGTTAGTTCAGTAATTCAGCAATTGGTTACTAAGAACAAGTGAAAGTAACTGTAATATTTCAAAACAGACATTTAACTTTGTTGAGAAAATAGTAAGAGCTTGATAATTGAGTTGGCTATTGAGGAGTCTCCCTTTTGTACTAAAGTAATAGATGGCTCATACCAATTGTGTGTCTCGATTGAAGCAATTCCAATACTTGTTGATGTACAGGCTGACCTATGTTTCAGAGAGTGGACTTCCTTCTTTTACACTATTTCTGTATTGTCTAAATCGCCATCTACTTTTTTTTATAATTTTGGCTTTTTGTACTGTTTCTGTAAACCTATTGTAAGCTATTATGATGATATCATTACATTTATATATTAAAGTAACATTATATTACACTTTCGAATTGAGTTATCAAAGATAAGATGTCTCGCTATAGCTATGATGGCTGTACTGTGTAATTTAGTATAACTTTAAAACACCCCAATTTAAAGCTAATGTGAAGTTAATATACGTACGTGTTCAACATCGATTGGATATATTTACGTGGTCTAAAAAGTAAAAAACTATGATAGAGTATATACGTAGTCAATTGGTGAAAGAATTTGATTTCATACCACTTTTCCTGGTATCAGTACTTTCTGGTTAACCGAAACATTTTGAAATTATTTATACGCTGCTTTAAGACCTAACTTAATAAATAAACATCTTTGTACACCATGTGGCAAATTATCTAGCAAAATAACTGAGGCAAATATTTTGGATGAAAATGATCATTTATTTCAAACCTCGAATAAAATGTGTTCTATATTAGTATATTTCCAACTAAGGAGTTTGGCTAAGTTTAATTGATACTATCACTCAGTAAGCCTGTATTTTTTCTGTTCTGGCTGCCCAGAAACTGTTCACGGTACACCTCGATAATGAAATGACCTAATCATTTAAAATTATTGCATGACATTTCAGCAAGACCTGTCACGCGACATGAGGTGTGGCGTAATCCTACCTTGTATTACTATGAGTATAGTGCGGTTCGTAGGAGTTATTTTTAGATAAAAAGGCGATCTACTTAAAAATACCAAACAATGCAGTACTAATCCTTGGTTATTCTTCTTCAATAATTATAAATAGGATAATCCATTTTTTAAGACATTTTACCTAACTCATATAGAACAGAATGATGGATAAATGAGCGTTTTGTTTCTAACAATACACTTTATCGTGATTAACTCAATTGGAGTATCTATAAATTGGTTAGATAACCTTGGTTAGATAACCTTGGTTAGATCATATTTTACAAAGGTTACAGAATCATTGTGTATATTTGGTTTTGAATATCACAGAGGCCTTGGTATCCTAAGATTTGTCACATTGTGGGGCTAAAAACTTCACATGATGTTCAATTATTTATCGAGTTAATTCTTTATTACAATGAATATCTAAGGTTACAATTTCAAAATATAATTTTCTAGGAATATCTATGCCATACAAATACCCAAAGCTAAACTAAACCAATTGAAAATTTCATGTAACTTTTGATTATTTATTTATACCGATGTACAATTTATTATGTATTTAACTAACAATAGCAAACATTTTGTTTTCATATTAACAGTAAACACATTTTTACGGTAGTTAAAATCAAATGTGGTAAATAACTAAAACGACTAAAATAGAGTTCAGAAATACAAAAGTGACAGGGATGGCAAACAAGAATAAAATTATAAACGAAAAATAATATATACTATGAGATCGAGCGATTACTAAGTTCATGTATGTGCAAGTGTGGTGGTCAACTGTGGGTGAATCAAATGCCCAATTCAATCAATAGGCTCACCAGAGTGATCGAGTCAATGACCTGTAAAAGTTTAGTCTCGGTTAAAACATTTCCTGGAATTACGAATACAGTATTTTACCCTGCTGTCGTATGTGGGATGGAACTTAGGCATAACTTCCAGTAGCAAT
This sequence comes from Homalodisca vitripennis, assembly GCF_021130785.1. NCBI lineage: Eukaryota > Metazoa > Arthropoda > Insecta > Hemiptera > Cicadellidae > Homalodisca > Homalodisca vitripennis. The sequence continues at coordinate 223,679,952 of NC_060207.1, forward strand.
TTAAATACTTCTATTACTCATTCTTTTTCATACATAAATAAAGTCCTCAACAATGGTGTGTTGTAAGTTCAGAGTATATATTATTTTACCTCATTACCTTACTTATTTATTTTTAGATTATACATTTTTACATGTTAAATTTAAAACTTACCTTTCAATACATTATTGTAAACATTTCCTTCAATAAATAGTAGTGACCAGGCAGGAGAAAGTCTCACTTCGTGTCGTATAACAGACCTTACTTAAGTTGAATTCTAAATTTCAAGCTTATAGCTAAAAGTGTAGTATGATATATGATAAAAGGTCTCAAGATTGTAAGAATTTGATTAAAGAAATTTGTGTGTTTTTAGTTTTTCTTAATAGTACCCATGAGACCGATATAATAATTTCACTAACTGTAATATTTGTAAAGAGAGAAATTAATTGTTTTTGTGATATTCTAGTTCCCTATAAAAACAAAACATCACGAAAAATGTTAAATGTATAAATCAATTTCATTTGGAAATATTGTGCTGACAGATAGAAAGAAATTAAATTATTTCAGCTTCTTAAGTGATATATTCCGCTAACGCTCAGCCAATTATTATAATGCGCTCATAATTTCAAGTTTTACACTGTTACTCAGAATATAATAATTATTTAAATAATATTAGGTGGTTACGAGTAGGTTTTATCTTCATACACTTACATGACTTGTATATTGCTTATAACACTTTGAGTAATGATAATGTAAATTATTTATTATAACTAAAAACCCAATTAGAAACAAATATACTACGTATATAAGTAAAATGTTTAAAATTAAAAATAAATTGCAAATTAGTTTATCAGATGCATTGCCTGATTTCAGAAATTAAATAGTTATAAAATATTTCAACTAACACATTGAATAATAGGTTCATCATAGAATTCCGAAAGGCTAGAGTGTGTCAGGAAGAGAACACAAAAGTAACTGACGTGGTAAGTAAAGCAATCAAACACTTTCTGTTCACAATGCACTTTAATGATGCTATTTCTACTTTCCTGTTGTAGGAACTCTAACAAGAAAGAGTATTCAGTGAGAACTACAAGAGCAGACAATGGGAGAAATAAAATTGGTGAATTTGTAGTGACATGCAATGAGCCAGTCTTATTTATATCAGGGAACAGTACTAGTCTTTAACTAAATGGCTATCAATTTATATTTGAAATGTATCCATTCCTTTACAGAAACTTATGTGCACGTGAGCTATCTGAACGCTGAAAGATGTAATGTATTTGTTAGTATGTTAGACGTTTATTATTTAGGCTTACACTGTTACACAAAAGCAAATTTATTTGTTAGTAAATAACAGTGTTTCGTATACTATAACACTTTCTAACTACTTCGGATGTTTACAAACTCTCTGGAGATTTTTATAAATATATTCTTTGGGTCAAGACGAAAATATATTTGTACGAGACATAATTAATCATAGGTCACAAATGTTTAGCTAACAATTTTGTATTAATTTATAAAAGAGAACTCACAATTCTACAATATTTTTTTTATTTTGACTCAAATCCTTTCAACATTAAAGATGCCATCATCTGGCGTGGCACCTGATATCAATACCAAGTATTATGGAAACATAAAATAAATTGTTCTTGAAACATTAATATATCTGAGATTTTTTAAATCCTAATACTTAATATACTTTATTCATATCATAATTATGAAATCTCTCTATCAAAACGTTAGGCGTTGATATTGTTTAGCGTGATTCACTAAAAAAGTTAAAAATGTTTTTTTAATCTCATTGCATATGAATCTTATTTATTCAACATTAACATTTATGGATGTAACATTTGTATTTAAATATCCAAGTGTATTATGTGTTTACTGACTGACTTGCATTTAATTCTTTTACAAATTAATGAGTTAATTAACTATTTATCTACTACAAATTGTACTGTTCTCTTTATATTGCTGCCATAATACTTGGAGAGGGTACGGATGGCCGGGTGACAATTCTAAGGATTTTTCAGTACAATTACCACAACAATTGGAAATTAAAAAACTGTCTATAAAAAATACGTCATTCTCTCCAATTATCTTGTAAAAAAAATGTTGCAAAACTTGTATCCCAATCCTCAGCCAGTTTATCACTGCACGGATTTTAAGAAAACATTATAAAGTATTTGTGAACGTCTGTAAATTCTCATGAAATTATTATATTATTTGATAGTTTTCCAAAATTAAGAATTTATCAAATATTAAGTAACTAATAATGCTTTTTTCAAAATTAACCAAACTAATCATCGAAAGCGCCACCTAAATCGTATATGTATGTTATGTCCAATAAACGTTTATTCATATTAGTGCACATTCAAACTGCTATAAATATTTAAGGTAATAAAGTTTATATTGTATAGCTATAAAATTGTTATTTTAAATAGGTAGAGTCTACTTATACAGATCGCCCGATTTAGGCTGTACGTTTTCCCGGAGTTATGATTTAGTCACAGCCCATGGACTTGGACTTCAACAACTTTCCATCAAGTTTGAAAGGTGGGTTAAATAACTTAAAAGATCAGGTGAGAGTGGTCCATACAATATTTACGTCCATTCAACTCTCCGTCAACATCTCAACGGAAGTAAAGTAAGAATGAGGGGAGTTCTACTAGAATATTAACAACAATGATGATGGCGGGGGTGTTAAATTACCATTGCTATATTTCTATAAACCTTGTTTGCAGGAAAAAATGTCTTTTTACGCAGTTGAAGTTTTTTTGGGCAATAAGGAACGAAAAAAGCAATCAGATGAAAATTAAAGCTATTGAACTCTAATAAATTAAAGAAATAATATTAATATATGTTACTAGCTTGAGAAAACTAGTAGTATGGAATGATTGCATTTCTGTCTATCAATCTATCTGTCGAGTAAGAACAGACCTATAGTCTTGAAACTTTGCACATTTATACAGGAAACATACAGGTTTTGTATGCTAAGTTAGAAATATTTTTTATTTAGTGGAAGTGATTATTTACTGTGGATTTATTTTGTGGTATATAATTTGTATTACGACTAATTTACGAATCCATGATTCTATTTTATTATAGTTGCAAAACGAATCTCAGAACATTTATTATCCGTTCCTCTTTGCTGATGCCTAATATATAATAATAATAAATGAGAAAGACTGGTAGAGTATATTACTGCTGAATGGATATGGAAGCAAAGTTCACACCATTCTAGAATAAAGGAAGCGCAAAGTTGAACAAACAGACATTTACATGCGTGACGAGTCGGGCAGTACGTGAGGATCGTGGCAAATACGATGGAACTTCGGTGTCTCTGAGTTTGGTAGTGTGATTACGTGTTATCTTATACGGTAATGTGCTACCATAGTACTATACACTATAACTAGGAGATACCCCTGCTCACTTCGCATGCTAGCTCTGACATATCGTGAACTTTTCTCTATTATACGAATCCTTTCGAGCCTTTGAAGAAACACCGTTAGCTAAGAGTTTTGAAGCCTGATTTACTGCTGGATTCTGAGGTCGTGTTTATCTTCAAGAGTTCTAAAACAAGCCGTTGACAAATCAACAAGTTCAAAATAAACTCCATGCATAGTAGTAACATTAGAAACGCCGAAACTAAAAATATTTAAATACTTTTTAATCAAGGTGAAGATTTATTCTCATATCTTATAGTGATGTTTTATATAGATTAAACTATATTATTTGGTCTAGGGATCTCTGACATTGAAAATTATACAAAGAGTTAGTTTTTATCATATTCGTCGCCCGCTTCTTTTTTATCTCTTCAGACGAACATGACTCCAGAATCTAGGAGTCAACATTGCGATAGCATCAGGCTACAGACGCTTCACTGAGAGGAAAGAGAGATATACTAAATACACATTGAATGTACCATTCCCACCATGGTAAATCTGGTATTATTATTATTTATTGTATTATAATTAAAAGAATATTTGTAAAATATAGAGAAATCTCGTTTTCACACAACCTGTCACTAAGGTACCTCATAGCATTTCCAGATTTTATTTGGAATGGTATATTTGTATTGAACCATAAGTAGATGTGTTACTTGGATTTGTAAGTAAAACAATTTCTCAGCGAATAAGGTGTCAATTTATCAAATATTGAGTTTTCAAATGTACCTCGTTAACTTCATATTACAGAAATAAATAAGACCTAAAAAGCGCTTTCCTATGTAAGATTTTATCAGTTAATTGGACCAATCCGACTTTTAAAACTTTACTGAATTAATAATTCCTTGCAAGATGTCAATTAAAAGTATTTAATTTAGTATTTAAATTTAAACGTTTAAACTGTTATAGCAATGTTTTATTTTTTGAAAAGGCGGTACTGATTTTTGTAAATGTTGACGAATATCATTAACATTTGATATACTTTATAAATTACATCAGAATTTAAATAGCCTTACTCTTTTTATGATAACAACTGTGAAAATTCTCGAGTTTAAAACTTTGAATATTTTATATTCAGTTATGCATTACTTTAATGTTTTAGTGCAATATTTGATACATATTAACTTTTAATTAATAGTAAACGAAGATATATGCACTGCGAAAGATTTTATTGAAAACTGAAGGTATTCCATCTGTACTGTAATTCATTATAGCATTCCCTCTTTATTAACAAGTTTTGTAGTACGATAAAGTACGAATTTGAGACACAATCTTGACACAAGATTCTCGCTCATTGTTTCAAAGTGTATAAGATGCAGGTGGATGAATACACAAGTGAGAGCAGGAGTTAGTTTAGCACGTTTGTTTAATATTAGTATATATATATATATATATATATATATATATATATATATAAACATACTTGATTAAGTTTTACAATGTAAGGGGAATTTGAACACATTTCAAATCGAATACATTATGAATTACATAATTACATGTGTACATTATTGTGCACTACTTCAAAATTCATCCATTGTTAACAACCATAGCTACAAAATCTAAGGTTCCACGCTTTATTACTTCTATTTGAGTTCAAGTTTTCATCTCATTTTCCCTACCCAGCCACGGTTAAATGATGAAGGCCAGACTGTCGAGATAGGCGGCCTGGGAGCTCGTGATGATTTGTAACCTCTGATAATGTCCCATGAGAAGAAATTATCACAGCCATGAGAATCCTCTCAACATGAATCTCATTGCCCTCTCGAGTACAATTGGTCAAGTTAATAATTTTTATAGGACCCTATGTGTTTTTTCTTTTTTGTTCTAATAAGTCATTGAATTGCATTTATTTTGAATTTTCTGACATCGAGTAACAACTATATATTTTATAGATAAAAGAATACTACATATTTAACTTTTATGCATATAATTTTCTATTTTCATAGTAAATAGCCTTTTAGTAAATTTTAAAAGTTTCATAGCGTTTTTTTATTTAGAAACTTGACTATATTTTTTCCATGACAAACTTATTCCCTATGTTACACAGAAATAAATAGGCTACATAGAGGCGCTTTAACATTTTTCATGGAATTTAAAATATTTTTAAATTATCTGTGTCATGGAAATTTTCTCATAACTTCAAGCCAGTTTCAGCTAAAATTTAAAAAAATATTAATCGACCTTTGTTTTTAGGGGACGTCCGACACCGGGGGTTAGTCGAAATCTTATAATATAAGTAAATTCAGAATTTGTTATCAAATGACAAACTTGATTTCAGTTTCCATTTATCAGACATCTTTCCTAAAAGTGAAAATGAAAAGATTAACCTGTCTTATAATTATATGCCTAATTTATTATACCGTATCGGAACAATGAGTTCACAATTTCTAATGTTTGGACTCATCATAGTTCCGGTTAAGAATCTGTTGACTTAAAATCTCCAGCCCGAGGCCGGAATAATAAATATAGAATGTAAAAGGATCTCTTCATACCTTTGCAATTGTATGAAGAATAATTCAAAACCGGAAAATTTTCGATTTTAATTATGTTAATAATATATCATTGCGGTGTAAAGCAAAACATAGATGATCGCCTAAGCCCAGTGTTTCGTCATAACCACGAGGAAATTAAAAAAAAAACCTGGTATAAATAATTAACCTTTAATGTGCTCTATTGTCTTTGCAAATTAATAATTTTTTATTTTACGATAAAAACCTGAATAAATAAACAAGGTTCCTTCCATACGATATGTATGGATGTTTATCTGTAAATTATTTTTGAAGTGAAACTATTCACAACGGTAAACTGGGGTTTGTTACAGCGATTGTTGAACAAAACAGCGTTAAGCGTCTATGTTGACTACAGGAGCTGTCACACGTAACACAAAAATACAAACGTCACTTTTGTTTCCATTCGTTTGTTAAAGGTTTTTGTAAACAGCAATGTTTTGACAACCTGATATCTTTGTCCGTTCAACAATAATTGGTAATCCTGTTATGGGTAAAGACAACGAATATGTCCCATTTCATGTTTTTGTTCCAATGTAGCGAATTGGAAACAGTGAGATACCTGCGCTAGATTGAGTTGCTGTTTAGAGTGAAAATATTGGCATTGGACACAGGATAGATATGCGAAATGTATTTTTATCATTTAAGATGTAAAGTAAACGCACATCTTATCATCAGTGTGTAGTGTTATGTCTTTACGAATCTTATGTAGCTTGTCCATTATTATAAAACCACTAGTTAGGATTACGCCATATCACGTGTCACGTTAATGGAATTTCTAAAGTCTAAAGCTCTTTGTATTGTACTGCGGATAAATCAAAAGAAACATCCCACCCCCTCCAGACAAAAAATAAATTATATAACCATATTAAATGATACGCTTCTATTACAATAAGCCAAATTGCTTGGGGTGCACTCTTATAGAACGTATTATTGTCTATGTAAGAATGATATTTCTTGCAAAACATTAATTCAACAGATGAAATCGTTTTGGAGCGCTTACTTAAGCTACTAACATACTTGAGATGGCACTAATAGTTTGCCTGTACAAATATAACGAGAGCCTTTATTCTAGTCGAGCAGCAGTAACAGAAGACAGAAATGTAAGTGATGTATAAAATTCCAACCGAGATCCAGCAAATTCTCATAATCTTAAAAGACTTTTCCTATACATAAATGTCGTTACTTACATCATTTTAAGCCCATGGCTTAGTTTCTATTGACTTATCCAGCGTAAAATAAACAAAATTATATGATAGACAGACGAATTTTTCTAGACTCCTGCACTAGCTAGGCAAAATTGTTAAAAATTTCGATTTTAAACAAACGCGTGTTAGCGCACCAGTGCTCTATCCAAGCCCAGGAACAATGGTAACGCATTCAAATAGAGGGATCGAGGTGTTTACCTATAATTTTAGTTCTTGAATACTGGATACTAACTATCAATACTGTTCAGTCCATTTATGTGCCTAAACACCCTGCAGGGGCTTTCTAGACGCTTATTAAGAAAATAACTTGTCAGAACCACGAAAATTTAACTAAAGATAGAATACTTAGTCTTCGTAAACAACAAAAAAATCTTGATAAACTGGTGAGGTAACTGATTTTTTTTTCGATTTCCATTGATTTAATTACAGAATTGATGGCGTTACTGAACAGCCGTTATGCATCCATCATAGCTAACTGTTTTTAGAAAAAGCTGGCAGTAATAAAAAAAGGGTATTTGATTGAGAATAAATCTATTGGACCAGACAAATTATAAATGAGCGGATTAAAAAACAATTCAATTAATTGTATAAATAAATCTAAAAAAAACCATTCACGTAGTAAAATTGTGACAAACTGGGTTGCTGCCATTGAAAATAAACTAAAAGAGACTCAATTAACAATACGTTACAAATGGATTACGTATAGTGTGTTTCACGAAGAGGTATACACGTTTAAGATTCAATAATATACCCATCTGCTGTTCGATCATTTAAAAAATGTACTCAACTTATAAATTAGAATATAAAGAGAATGTCTAAAATTTACAACTCTCTCGTGTTTACAAAAATGCTTCATTGTACTATTCCTTTAGAGCGTTATTAATAACGTACAATAAATTACCTATTTGACCAAAACAATAAAACAAGAATGGGAAGTATAAATAATGACAAAAATTGAATTTAATTTTGTGTAAAACAAACCAATGTCTGTTTGATATGGATTTATGGGTAGCTAAATATAAAACAGATAATAAGAATAAAATTATGAATTTAATAGAATATAAAGGTTTTTCTCGAGATTGTACTTTGTTATTCTACTTTATATTATTATATATTGTTATATATAAAATAAAGAATGTCCATCGTACTCAATTGACGGAAGGAAACATTATACAGAACTCGCTCATTATAAAACTAAATGATCTAATTACTGTAAATTGATCCAACCATTTTGTAAACAATAGTCAATCACACTAAAAGCGCACATAGACATATAGGGCGGATATGAGAACCTAAAACAGAAATAAAGTGATAAAGAACTGACAAGTGGCGCAATCAGTGTTCTGTTAGGAGCCAAAACTTTTGTTTCTTTTGTGTGGAGAATTTCCATATTGAATTTTCTTTACAACTTGTTTTATTTTTACTTCACAATGTGCTTGTAAAAATTAAAACTTTCGTTCATGGTGACAATATTTGTGAACTGCCAAACGATGATGATAACACGTTATTTGTTGGCTTAACAAGATAGAAATATATGTATCATGTAGTGAAATAAGAAAACTTACCATATCAACTGAACTGAATTCTATTATTTGTAAAACTAGTAGGAAATAATACTACATAAACTTACTGAAAGGCCTATATTTTTATTGAATTCTATTATTTAAGTTCCTAGTATGACATGGTACGATTAAATTATTATACGTAGGTTATTTTGGAACGTTTCCTGGTGACAAAAGTGTATTATAACGCTTAATTTCCACCTTAGATTAGCATGGACACATATTAAATTTTAATATTACCTTGCTAATTTTCAATGGTGTAACTAATGTTTAATATACTATATTTGGATAAAACTGCTAATTGTCGTAGGAATGTTTGAGATATTTAGTATTTCATTAGTACTTTTAAATATTACTGTTGCAATTACACACATAAAAAATATGCAGATTATAAAGAAGCAAGCGCATAACCAAATATATATATAATGTATATGCTACTTCGTTTATTTAATTTCAGAGATCTTTTTTACTTTAAACTATACACATAATGTCATATGTAAGCATTAATATTTCATCTGATATGGCCAATTTTTGGAACAGTAATCTTCCATTGACTTAATGAAGTTTAATATTATGATTTTCAATATCAGAGTGGTATTCATTAGAAATAAACTCTACAGACATAATAAAAATCCATGGCAATTTATAAAAACGTCAAAATATATGAATTTTTACACTTTTTGGTAACAATTGGTTTTCAGCTAATGAACAACCTCAGGGAGAGATCGGATTACACATATTTAAACGTATTTTTACTGATTGAATTTATCAGTGAATGATTGTAGATTATTAAAACATCCAATTAAGTTTAGAAAACAAAAACAAATTATTCAACATTTGCTTTTCTAAATTATTATTTTAACCGTCGTCCTAATTTACCCTTATTTTTAGAAAATATATATCATTTAGTGATCGTTATATAAATATAATTTTATGCTTTAATGGACCAAACGATTACTAAATGTAGTTGGTAAGAGAAAACCTAATGGAGACTTTGTAAAGTGGAGGTATAACAACGTGGCGTTACTTGGGTTAATTACTGCAGTAGTTGCCACAGGTAATTTAGCCTAGATTTGGTTTTACATGGATACATTGTGCCAAGAACCTTACCTTATTATAAGTTTAGACAACTGTTAGATGGATTATGTCCTTCAAATTTTAACTAGTTTATTAGTTTATTTCATTTTTAATCTTTCGTCATACAGCTTGAGGTAAGGTTCCTCTCAATTCTGTCTAGATGAAAAATATTAACAAATTGTTATTCTTTTTACAAATAATTAAATTCTTCGTTGTCCAATATACTTATAGCATAATAATTTTAAGTACGACTATACCATTATTGCATTTTTTGTTACTCAATGAATCAATTTAGTAAATACTGAAGACTTTACTGATAAATTGTTTTAATTATAAAAAAATTACACCTTATTGTGTTTTGTGTAGCAAAGGTAGTTTTTCTTACTGTTAAGAATAGCCGTTTAAATAGGTGTATGTATACCTATTTGGATTGCTTAAATTGTTGAACAAAGTTTCACTTAATTACAGTTTTTTTTTAAATACATTGGAAACAATACTAATCATGGGTAACCAAGAAATTTATTTTTTCCCTGATAATGAAATATTAAAATTAAGACTTTTCAGAAATATTAAAATTAATAAAGGTAATAATATATAACAAACTATAGTGTTATATTATACTGTAAAACACCTTTGTGATTGATTTATAAAATCATTTTCAATTTTGTTTTAACATTATAGTAAGTAAGATATGATTTTTCCATTAGACAGTTGTTCAACGGCTGCCAACTGAATAGCCTTGGAAATGTATTTGACAAAATAGTTTTAAAGTTTGTTGTTCTTATATAGGTGAAAAACACATAGGAACACATGATCATCTATTATTAAAAATATTTTACTACTAAAAAGATGTATTTAAAAATGAGTTACTATTTTCATATTAAAAATTTTCATAACACAGGGAATATGCAAAACATTATGGAAAATTTTGATTTGAGGATTAAGCACGTAATCAATTGCCTATGGGATGTCCTAAAATTGACATTAAATTATTAAACAGCAAGAAATAAATACACCTTAACATTGTTCAGAAGGAGTTATGTAATTGATATATCGAAACTACGTAGATGTTTGTATGGATGACATACGAGAATATTTCATATTTCAGATCTTGTCAGGAGTTGCGTCATAACTACTTACTGCATGTGAAATAAAGCCTGAAGTGCATGTGGCTTGTTGGAACCCATTTCGAGACAGTTTCAGAGGATTTACTCCTAGATATACCACAGAATGGTTGAGGTCCCATCATATATGAAAGTGAGCCCAGGTTGGCCATGATATCAAAGTTTTAGTTCCCAGATATTCCCTCATGACCAGGAACCCTATAAACAGTCACATTCTTGATTATTGCAAGGGAATAAACGACTTGAGAGCAATCCCAGACAAATTTGGAATTGAACACTTGAGAGTCCAGCTGTTTGACTATCCGTGATAATGCTGATCGACTCACTCCTATACCGCAGATGAAGGGGACTTCGTGAACTTCTAACTTTAATGGAATAAATAAAAAAATGTAAATGTTTCGCCTTCAGAAGTGAACTACCTTAAGTCACCAACAAAGTCAAAGCAAAAGAGATTTTTTTAATGGTTCCAAATGGACTGATAGTTTTTAAGCCATAAAGACATTTCTTAAATACTAAATTTAATAAAGGTAATAAGGAATTACAACCTATAGTGTTATATTATACTGTAAAATACTTTCATGATCGATTTATAAAATCATTTTAAATTTTGCATTAAAATTTGTTCTAAGTCAGATATGATTTTTATATTATAAATTTATTCAACGGCTGCCAACTGAATAGCCTTGGAATGTACGGAAAAAATAAGTTTAGAAGTATGTTTTTTTGTATGTTGCTTGTATAGCTGACAAAAACTCATACGAAAACACGATCATCTATGTTTTTAAAATTAGTTACTATTTTCATAAACTTTCGATAGCACAGGGAATATGAAAAACGTTATAAAAAATTTTGATTTGAGCAATAAGCACGTAGTCAATTGCATATGTCTTAAAACTTATATTAAAGTAGTAAACAGCAAGAAAATAAATACACCGTATCAGTGATTAGAAGAAGTAGGTGAATTGATGTATGCAATATCCGCCAATGTTTGCATGCATGCAATACGAAACTATTTCGTGTTTCTAATTATGCACGAAGTTGCGTTACAACTACGTACCACAGGCGAAATAAAGCCTGAAGTGTCTGCTGGCTTGTTAACATGGGAAGCGTACTCAATGACAAAGTTGGTCTGTACCCGCACCTGTCGCACTGCAGCCACGCTGTACAACTTTGTCTGTACCGTATTGTACCACACTTTACTGCTGACACGGTGGAGCACATAAAACAGGTATTGTATTGCTTACCTGCCTATTGTATACGTAATAGTTTTGAGAGGCGGGTTATTCGAGTACAATGCAGTATTTGCTTCGTTCCTCAATTACAAAAAGAATAGAGTAAAATAGTCAAATTGCACCTTACTTCCAACTAAAATAATGCAACAAATACATAAAAGTCCAATGATATAAGCTTTAGCTTCTGAACACGTGTATTTTTATTTATATTTATAAGTTCAATATGATTCATAAACATGATAAAAATATTGTAATTCCAAATTTAATTATTTCTTTGATTCTTACTTTAACTAAAACTGAAAAGAATATACAAGAACTATAAGTGTCAATATGAGAACACACCTTAATATTAAAACTTATCCTGATACAAACAATACGTCTTATAATAGAGTAGTAAACTATATGATTTTTATTTCACCGAGTCTTTAACTTCAGTTATTACTCGACAGGTTATCGTATTCTATTTTCCGGATGGCTCTAGCCATCTTGATTAACAGCGGCAAATACGTATTTAAACTCTCCAAGAACGTCAATAAGTGGTGTTTGAAAGGATATTTGTTTAAAAAGGTTTTAGAAGTTATGACTGGGGGTCAGTGTGGATTTTAAAGTTTTGCATTGTATATATTTACCAAAATGGTATTGAACTTTGTTTTTTTAAGTTACATTCTTTATTTGATCGTTATTCTGTATTAAAAATGATTTTAGGACTGTTATATTCTTTGCAGTGTTATTATCCCTTTGTTAATGGAGATATAAAAGCTCAAAATGTTTAAAATTTATGAAAATTTATTTTCTATTGGAAAACAATACTATGTACTGTGTTTTTTTTTTTAAATCAAGAGTTGATCGTCATTTTGGACTATTTAAAAAAATACTAAAAATCAAACCTACCATATTTACGATTTGCTTTAGATGCAAATCGTTTCAAAATGGTTAGTTACCGGCACGTGACCAAAACCCGCAATAGCCCACAGTTTAAAGTAGAGAGTACTTGGTACGTACATGGTGGCATTTTCTGTACAAATTAAACAGATAATTCCTAGTTAAAATTTGCATTTACTACAATAATTTGGGATACACTAATAAGTAAGGTATAAAATATATTATAAAGACATTATAAAAAGTACACAACATGTGTTGGAAAATAAAATAATGGAAAGTAATGAATATATTCAAATTGTAAATAATCCCTTAGAAGTCAAAATTATTTAAAAATATACAAAAATTCACAATAATTAAAAAAAATAACTAATCATCGTTGAATACCTAAGTTCCTTCTAGTTACTTCACGGGATGTAGCCTTAGGAATAGTTGCCATGTTATTATTTATTATAGAAAGATTTTAAGTAATAGGGATTAATCGTATTATAGACGATTTCAATGTTAAATATAAAACGACGCCTTTACGATGGCTTATCCTTTTTCATACGGAATTATAAATGCTTCTACTAAATTTCAATTTTTGACCATTCAGAGAAGCGGAATAATTTTCTTTTTCATTTCAGAATTGCTTACAAAACCGAAATTTAGCTTACAATATAAAAATAAAGATTAATATTGAGTCAAGAATAATTTTTATACAAATTTGCAAAACATTATTTCTTATCCGTTTTGATTCATCTGTCTCATTATTTTCTGTCTCTCTATATGTATACCTTCCTACCTACAATACGGACTTACCTAGATATTCGTAGATTTGACTGACTTAGATAAATGAATTCGAATTCGATGATGGTGAAGTCTATGGGATTTAGGAGGGTGTTAGTGAACATTATTACAAGTCTTTTAAGCAATTGTGACGAAAAAATGTGAGAAACTAGAAATATAAGAAATATAGTATTGTACATTTAGTGAGAACATGTAACGTACCAATGATGGGAAATGTTGATGTAGTGTGAATGCTCTATTTCACTTGTCCTAAAACATTTTGCGTCTCTTTAGGTGGATGTCGACTCTATATTCAGGAGTCAAGTCTGTGACAGCGTCAGAATTCAAATGCAGCACTAAACGAAGGTAAAAAGGTGTGCTAAATTCAACATTCAAAATGGGTATAATAATGATATGATAATAAAATATTTTACATAGTAACTATTTGAGGTATGGCTGATATGTAAGCTTTAAAGTGTGCATGAAACCTCAGTAAAGGCTGTTAATAGGCTTGATATTATGCATACAACCTCATTGAAGGCTGTTACTGGGCTTGAAATTGTGTTGGCAGCTTCAGTGAAGGCTCTTGCTGTGCTTGAAACTTTGCATGTAATCTCAGTGAAGAATGTTACTTTGCGCGTAGTGTGAAGTCTTCCTATGTTATATTAGCCAAGTAGGATTAGGCAAAATCACCTGAACCAATGTACATTTATCCTTTGTTCTAAATTTACATAGAGAGCTTTGCAGATTTGAATGTCTGAGCTTCTATATAAAGAGATGTTATTTAACTATGAATTTATAAAATCTCTGTCTTAAGAGAAATTTAAAGAAATTATTCCTATTAAAAAGGGATAAACAATGACCTTTTATGAATATCAATGACAAAAAAGATCTTTTTCACTTATATTATGGGATTCCTTATCAATAAATAATATGGTATTATAATGCTCTTAACTAATTATAGAAAGAATTAAAAATCCACTACATTAAATAAATATTTATGATATAAAACCAATGGCCAATGGGTTTTAAAGTACATTAATGTATTTCATCCTGTAGTGCAATGTGAAATGAATATAGTTTGTTTAACTCAACACGATCAACAAACCAGAGGGGATTAACTGTTGGTTGGGATTTAGTATTTTGCGTTTTAACTCACACCACATGTTTTAAACACTTTTATTACGTTATACGACCTGATTCTGCACAGTTTTTGTCACGTCGACACAGTTTATTTGTGCCGGCTCAAGCGTTATATTTGTTTAGTACAGATTGTCTCTTTCACATTTTTACACTCAACTGTCTGCTATTTGTTATAATACTTGATTGACTTTGTATGAAAAAAATGTTAAAAACGACCTTTACTTACTCTGACGTTCTACAGCTATTAGAGAGCATTACATATCTGCCAATTTAACATTACAGCATGGTTTTATGAATATAATGGATATTTTCCTACATGAAAACATGGTATTTTGTTTTTCCCCAGTAGAAACACAACACAGACAGGTTATTGCATATTACAAATAGAGACAGTTTATATATGATTGTTCGAAACTATATGTAGTGATTAAAGGTTTCTCAATAAATAGGCCGCCATTGTGATCTTGAATTATACAAAATTATAAAAGCAAATTTTAAATGGAAAATCGTTTTTTTGTGTTAGGAAAAACAAAAATTTTCTATTTAAAAACTATTCAAAACTGCAAACTGTTTTTATTTTAATATAATGGTCAAGTTAGATTCTTCTATGAAACTATATGTATTTTATTTTAAAAAAATTTGTTTAATTATGGACATTTTAACAAATATAACTGTATAGTTGCTATATAGGTTAAAAATCCCGAAAAGCTTTAATAAACAAATCATTTCTCGAAATAAAACGCGAGTGAATTTCCTGTGCAGTTTAACGATTGAAAAATATCTACAAAAACAAATTAAAATTTCCAAAATTTAAGATCGTAGATTTGCCGTTTTGAATTTTCTAATACTTTTAAAATAGGTGTTCTTAACATGGAAATGAGACTTCTTCATTTAAAATTACACTTCATCAAGTAGATGTCTCTAGACGTTTTAATACACGTCGATGGTGGAATTTGTTGTCCTGAATTTAGATTATTTTACTAGCTTATTATTAAGTTCGGAAATTGGCCAGGTTTATATTTGGAAGTAATATCCTTAAACACTTTCGCATGTATAATATTATTAGGATATATGGCTTGTTTACGACTACTGCTACGTAACCTTAAATTTTATATTGGATATCCCTTTTAGAAGCTTAACTATAATAATTGTGTACGTAATCATCTGAATCGTATTAAATGTTTCCTTAATACATTTATTTACGTAAATGATTAGTTACATAGCATTTTAGTTTTAAATACGACCTATCTCACTGTAATACTAGTACCTCTACAGTACAGTATTTCTAACGGAGTACTTGAAGGGATCCTGTCCTTGCAAGCAGCCCGCCTGCCCAGCCATTGGTGGTGGTTCGGAAGCCACCTTTAAGCCGTTGCGTTGGTCCCCAGTTTAAGTGTCAGAGAGGGCTTCTTAGCCCTAAATTCGCCTGGTTAAATGAGACACTCTTACTTTACTTTACCTCTTATGAATATTTTAGTAATTTTTCAAACAGGTATATCAGTTATAAGTTTCATTATTCATCATTGTAACGTGTCTTTGAGAACAATAATTATATCTGATATTAATTAAGAAGTATTCTCTAAATATCTCTTAACTGGTGAATGCGGGTGGTTTTTAGGGAAATTTGGGAATTTTTGTAATCCTATGAATGTTTGCTACTAACACGACATGTAAATTTAGGTTATAAAATACTGGCCGGGACTATATGTTGTTTGAGATCACTGGGGCTTATATTTAAATAGTGGCAAACTTTGAATTTGCTTCGGGGTTAAGGGACAGTACCTTCACTATATGTGTTATGTTTAGTATTTTTTTATTTGATTTAAAATTGGCATGTTTTACCATTAAAACGGCACTGAACTTTCAGGTAATGTATGTGACATGTTTAGGACTCTGAGGTACATCATTCTAAAGCTGACTTGTACTATCAGAAAAGTTAAACTGATAATTGAAAGTAAGAATTCTAGATTAAAACTTGCAGAAGATGGGTGTATTATATATATATATATATATATATATATATATATATATATATATATATATATATATATATATATATATGCGTGAGTGGGTGTGTGCATTTCTGTCATATAATTTAATATAAAATTTCGTTTCGTTAAATGTGTCAATTCAAAAAACATTAGTTGAAAGAAGTGTATGAAGAGAACATTTCAGTGTTTTAAAATATTTCAATTTTAGGTAGTAATGAAAAATTGCCATAATTGTTTATTTTATAATTATTAGAAACATATTTTTAATAACGTTACAATGAAGAAAGACCGACACTTTTTCATTTATACATTATGAAGGACAAAATAGTTAACTATTATAGTAACCTCATCAACTGTTATTAGGCAGTGTTAGTTGAGAGATCTAAAATGCAAACGTCAATACATTAACATACCACGTGACACGCAGTACCGACCCAATCATGTCAATTAGTGATCGCGACTGTTCTACCTATAATTAATCACCCCCTCCCCTACACTTCGTGCTCTAACTTTGAGGTCTTTAGTGTCGTGCGCGACGTGATCAAACATTGGTTTACAGCAAAGAAATCTTACTAATCAATAATTAATATGTTTATTCTTAAATAGGTAATATTTATTCAAATACCGTTTTTTAGTTAAACCACATGATTGAATTTTATTTTTATTCATATATTGGATGTAGTCAAATACTTTTTTCGTTATACTTAATGATAAAAGTCTTTTTTTATTTATAAATTTTAAAATTATCTTTATTTAAATGTTTTTACTATAATAGTTTCAAGAAACATAAATTTTATTACAACTTACAGTACAGTGAGCACTTTGGACAGAGAAGGGTTTCTACGTGTAAAAGATATAATCCATATATTTCGATAAATATCCAACTAATAATAATAATACTATTCACAACTAAAACGGGTGTTGTTAGTTTCAAAATCTTGTCTAATAACAACAATATCAATTTAACGTTAATTACCTATTTGAATGTATTGTATCACAGAGCATTATGGATATGCGCGAGAGAACAACGATGACAAACTATAGTCTCAGGGGTGCGTTTATATTCCTGCAATAAACGATACGTGGTACATGCCTTTTGTACGTTCGGGAATCATTAAAAAGACTAGGTAATATAGTCCATGCTATATTTATCTTATTACTTTCACCCTTTAGAGGAACATAGTTTTTAAAGGTTTACCAACATTTCAAATAAAACAATATTACATAAAGAAGTTGTACATATAACAAAATTGTTTAGGGCACAGTAGTCCTTAACATAAAGTTAACACTAAAAAAAATTCAAACCTTACTGACGACCTAATAATTGAGCTAATTTTCAAATAACTGTTCATTATTGAGAGCATATTAGTTACACAGTCTTTTTAATAACGCCATTAAAATATAAATATCATGTGTCTTTGAAATTATAAATAATGTACATATAAACCTGTCCAACATAACCTAACTTGTAAGTAACATCCTGATTTTGATAGTCATAATTTATAGATAGACTATGTGTTTTTTGTCAGTAATGCAAAACAGTTTGTAACCACTTAAAAAAACTTTTAGAAGTAGATAAATAGTTTAGATTTAATAAAAATTCTTTCACCAATTTTATTTTATATGTTTATTATATAATATACCGTGTGTTCCAAATGTTATGTAAAGTAAAAAGGATACCACAAATACGTACAGCAAAGATTAAATTCAACAATCCATTTTTTCGTAAAGAAAAGCAATAAAATGTAATATTATTTAAAAAATACTATATATGTCATACTTTTGCCTTTGTTTGTGCAAAATTAATCTTAAAACTCCGATTTGTTTTTTCATTTTTAAGAAGCTTTCTTATCCTACTAGTCTGATGGTTGGTAAACCTGAGTGATCATCTGATATTGCAATGTAATGATCAGATGTTCAGGGTGTTTCAGACCTCCCAACCGCGATCTTCTGTGGTTGAACCGTTTGACGTAGAGCGATGCAATAAACCGTAACTCTAATCAATGTTATACGGCGAAGTTTGTTAAGTTATTTTGTTAAATTTAAAATAATAGACTTGCTCATATAAAAAATACTAGTTCAATGTCCAATTGATTAGTACACTGAATTTTGAAAAAGAAAAATTAAAACCATTAAAACCCTACATTGTCCAGGCGTTACATGAGGATGACAGTTCTAGAAAGATGGATGTCTACCACATTCTCGTGTTTATAAAGTGTCTCGTGTCTTCGCCCATTTATAAAGTTTATTCAACTAGACGATAAGATAACCACAAACATATCTTTAGTAATCGATTAAATTTTTATTCCAACATAATAATTAAAATTATTTCGTTAGAAGGTTCTAGTTACGGTAAATATGGGTATGTCGTTACCAATTTTCCGAAATATTTTGCTTAGATTAATACATTTCTGAAAACTCCAACTGTATATCATTGCAATAATAAACTTTTGGTTTTTTATTTATTTTTGATATTTTATCGAGCTTATTTAATCATTCTGCTATATGGGTTAAAGCTGTTGTTTCAAGTTCTCACAGATTTTTGAGCGAGTTTTCTAAAAGAACTAGATTCTCGTATTGAGATGCAATTATGTCAATTTAGTAATAGTTAAAATGAGAAAACTTTACGACCACCAATTCTATCCTCTAAGACATCGCGGTGCACTCGATGAGACAATGTCATTACCTCTTCACCTATATTGTACTATACTTTGTATTCTACGTGTCTCTGATGTCGAAACGATGTAGAGTGTTCATCTTTTAAACGAAATGGCTCCACATTCCAGGAGTCTAATCTGTGACACCGTCTGATAAGAGACCGTCACTAAGAGGAAGGTTAACTTAAACTAAACCTCACTATAGCTACGTTATGCTTAGGAAACTATTTCTGTTGGTTTCAAATGAAAAACGAGGAAAACGTCAATATAATTGATAAATTGCATGTCTTATATCACTATTTTATTAGTGTCAATTATTCTGATTCAATAATTAAAAATTGAATACATGGAAACCAATTTAAATAACAATGATTCAAATTCGAAAAAAAATGTGCTGTTGACTCGCGTACAAGCTGTGGGGTTCCCCTAATATTAATTTCTTATTTGTGACTATGTTAGTTTCAGTAATTCAGCAATTGGTTACCAAGAACAAATGAAAGTAACTGTAATATTTCAAAACAGACATTTACCTTTGTTGAGAAAATAGTAAGAGCTTGATAATTGAGTTGGCTATTGAGGAGTCTCCCCTTTGTACTAAAGTAATAGATGGCTCATACCAATTGTGTGTCTCGATTGAAGCAATTCCAATACCTGTTGGTGTACAGGCTGGCCTATGTTTCACTGAATGGACTTCCTTATTTTACACTATTTCTGTATTGTCTGAATCGCCATCTACTTCTTAATACTTTTGGCTGTTTGCACTGTTTCTGTTAACCATTGAGAATTTGTATGATGAAATCATTATATTTATATATTACAGTAACGCTATATCACGCTTTCGAATTGAGTTATCAAAGATAAGATGTCTCGCTATAGCTATGATGGCTGTACTGTGTAATTTAGTATAACTTTAAAACACCCCAATTTAAAGCCAATGTGAAGTTAATATACGTACGTGTTCAACATCGATTGGATATATTTACGTGGTCTAAAAAGTAAAAAACTATGATAGAGTATATACGTAGTCAATTGGTGAAAGAATTTGATTTCATACCACTTTTCCTGGTATCAGTACTTTCTGGTTAACCGAAACATTTTGAAATTATTTATACGCTGCTTTAAGACCTAACTTAATAAATAAACATCTTTGTATATCATGTGGCAAATTATCTAGGGAAATAACTGAGGCAAATATTTTGGATGAAAATGATCATTTATTTCAAACCTCGAATAAAATGTGTTCTATAATAGTATATTTCCAACCAAGGAGTTTGGCTAAGTTTAATTGATTCTATCACTCAGTAAGCCTGTATTTTGTTCTGTTCTGGCTGCCCAGAAGCTGTTAACGGTACACCTCGATAATGAAATGACCTAATCATTTAAAATTATTGCATGACATTTCAGCAAGGCCTGTCACGCGACACGAGGTGTGGCGTAATCCTACCTTGTATTGCGATGAGTATAGTGCGGTTCGTAGGAGTTATTTTTAGATAAAAAGGCGATCTACTTAAAAATACCAAACAACTCAGTACTAATCGCTGGTTATTCTTCTGCAGTAATTATAAATAGGATAATCCATGTTTTAAGACATTTTTTACCTAACTCATATAGAACAGAATGATGGATAAATGAGCGTTTTGTTTCTAACAATACACTTTATGGTGATTAACTCAATTGGAGTATCTATAAATTGGTTAGATAACCTTGGTTAGATCATCTTTTACAAAGGTTACAGAATCATTGTGTATATTTGGTTTTGAATATAACAGAGGCCTTGGTATCATAAGATTTGTCACATTGTGGGACTAAAAACTTCACATGATGTTCAACTATTTATCGAGTTAATTCTTTATTACAATGAATATTTAAGGTTACAATTTCAAAATATAAATTTTATAAGAACATCTATGCCATCCAAATACTCAAATCTTAATAAACCAATGGACAATTTTATGTAACTTTTGATTATTTATTTATACCAATGTGCAAAGTATTATTTATGTATGCTTTGCACAGTATAGTACTATCAATAGCAAACATTTTGTTTTCATATTAACAGTAAACACATTTTTACGGTAGTTAAAATCAAATGTGCTCCAGTATAAGACTAAAATAGAGTTTAGAAATACAAAAGTGACAGGGATGGCAAAGAAGAATAAAACTATAAACGAAAAATAATATATACTATGAGATCGAGCGATTACTAAGTTCATGTATGTGCAAGTGTGGTGGTCAACTGTGGGTGAATCAAATGCCCAATTCAATCAATAGGCTCACCAGAGTGATCGAGTCAATGACCTGTAAAAGTTTAGTCTCGGTTAAAACATTTCCTGGAATCACGAATATTTTACCCTGCTGTCGTATGTGGGATGGAACTTAGGCATAACTTCCAGTAGCAATTTAAATACTTCTCTTACTCATTCTTTTTCATACATAAATAAAGTCCTCAACAATGGTGTTTTGTAAGTTCAGAGTATATATTATTTTACTTCATTACCTTATTTATTTATTTTTAGATTATACATTTTTACATATTTAATTTAAAACTTACCTTTCAATACATTATTGTAAACATTTCCTGCAATAAATAGTAGTGACCAGGTAGGAGAAAGTCTCACTTCGTGTCGTATAACAGACCTTACTTACGTTGAATTCTAAATTTCAAGCTTATAGCTAAAAGTGTAGTATGATATATGTTAAAAGATCACACGATTGTAAGAATTTGATTAAAACATTTTGCGTGTTTTTAGTTTTTCTTAATAGTACCCATGAGACCGATTTAATAATTTCACTAACTGTAATATTTATTCCTTAGAGAGACATAAATTTTTTTTGTGATATTCTAGTTCCCTATAAAAACAAAACATCACGAAAAATGTTAAATGTATAAATCAATTTCATTTGGAAATATTGTGCTGACAGATAGAAAGAAATTAAATTATTTCAGCTTCTTAAGTGATATATTCCGCTAACGCTCAGCCAATTATTATAATGCGCTCATAATTTCAAGTTTTACACTGTTACTCAGAATATAATAATTAGTTAAATAATAGTAGGTGGTTACGAGTAGGTTTTATCTTCATACACTTACATGACTTGTATATTGCTTATAGCACTTTGAGTAATGATAATGTAAATTATTTATTATAACTAAAACCCAATTAGAAACAAATATACTACGTATATAAGTAAAATGTTTAAAATTAAAAATAAATTGCAAATTAGTTTATCAGATGCATTGCCTGATTTCAGAAATTAAATAGTTATAAAATATTTCAACTAACACATTGAATAATAGGTTCATCATAGAATTCTGAAAGGCCAGAGTGTGTCTGTCAGGAAGAGAACACAAAAGTAACTGACGTGGTAAGTAAAGCAATCAAACACTTTCTGTTCACAATGCACTTTAATGATGCTATTTCTACTTCCTGATGTAGGAACTCTAACAAGAAAGAGTATTCAGTGAGAACTACAAGAGCAGACAATGGGAGAAATACAATTGGTGAATTTGTAGTGACATGCAATGAGACAGTCTTATTTATATCTAGAAACAGTACTAGTCTTTAACTAAATGGCTATCAATTTATATTTGAAATGTATCCATTCCTTTACAGAAACTTATGTGCACGTGAACTATCTGAACACTGAAAGATGTAATGTATTTGTTAGTTATTTTAGACGTTTATTATTTAGGCTTACACTGTTACACAAAAGCAAATTTATTTGTTAGTAAATAACAGTGTTTCGTATACTATAACACTTTCTAACTACTTCGGATGTTTACAAACTCTCTGGAGATTTTTATAAATATATTCTTTGGGTCAAGACGAAAATATATTGTACGAGACATAATTAATCATAGGTCACAAATGTTTAGCTAACAATTTTGTATTACTTTATAAAAGAGAACTCACAACTCTACAATAATTTTTTTCATTTTAACTCAAATCCTTTCAACATCAAAGATGCCATCATCAGGCGTGGCACCTGATATCAATACCAAGTATTATGGAAAAATAAAATACATTGTTCTTGAAACATTACAATATCTGAGATTTTTTAAATCCTAATACTTAATATATTTTATTCATATCATAATTAATAAATCTCTCTATCAAAACGTTGGGCGTTGTTATTGTAAACGTTGATATTGTTTAGCGTGAATTCACTCAAAAAATGTAAATATTTAAAATTGTAGTTTGGTTTGAAAATATTTTTTTCATCTCATTGCATATGAATCTTATTTATTCTAAATTAACATTTATGGATGTAAAATGTGTATTCAAATATCCAAGTGTATTTTATGTTTACTGACTGACTTGCATTAAATTCTTTTATAAATTAATCAGTTAATTGACTATTTATCTACTACAACTTGTACTGTTCTCTTTATATTGCTGCCATAATACTTGGAGAGGGTACGGATGGCCGGGTGAAAGTTTTAAGGATTTTTCAGTACAATTACCACAAGTATTGGAAATTAAAAAACTTTCTATAAAAAATACGTCATTCTCTCCAGTTACATTGTAAAACAATGATGCAAAATCTTGTATCCCAATCCTCAGCCAGTTTATCATTGCACGGATTTTAAGAAAACTTTATAAAGTATTTGTGAATGTCTGTAAATTCTCATGAAATTATCATATTATTTGACTGTTTTCCTAAATTAAGAATTTATCAAATATTATGTAACTAATGATGTTTCTTAAAATTAACCAAACTAATCATCGAAAGCAATACCTAAATCGTATATGTATGTTATGTCTAATAAACGTTTATTCATATTTATAATAGTGCACATTCAAACTGCTATAAATATTTAAGGTAATAAAGTTTATATTGTATAGCTATTAAAAATTGTTATTTTAAATAGGTAGAGTCTACTAATACAGATCGCCCGATTTAGGCTGTACGTTTTCCCGGAGTTATGATTTAGTCACAGCCCACGGACTTGGTAAAAGTATTAACATTTCTCAACGACTTTCCATCAAGTTTCAAAGGCAGGTTTAAATAACTTACCGGTCGCCTCGGGATCAGGTGAGAGTGGTCCATACAATATTTACATCCATTCAACTCTCCGTCAACATCTCAACGGAAGTAAAGTAAGAATGAGGGAGGTCTACTAGAATGTTAACAACAATGATGATGGCGGGGCTGTTAAATTACCATTGCTATATTTCTATAAAACCTTGTTTGCCAGAAAAAAATGCCTTTTTACGCAGTTGAAGTTTTTTTGGGCAATGTGGAAAGAAAAAAGCAATAAGATGAAAATTAAAGCTATTGAACTCTTATAAATTAAAGAAATAATATTAATATATGTTACTAGCATGGGAAAACTAGTAGTATGGAATAATTGCATTTCTGTCTATCAATCTATCTGTCTAGCCACACGATATGTCGAGTAAGAACAGACCTATAGTCTTGAAACTATGTACATTTATACAGGAAACATACAGGTTTTGTATGCTAAGTTAGAAATAATTTTTATTCAGTGGAAGTAATTATTCACTGTGTATTTGGTGGTATATAATTTGTATTACTACTAATTTACAAATCCATGATTTTATTTTATTATAGTTGCAAAACGAATCTCAGAACATTTATTATCCGTTCCTCTTTGCTGACGCCTAAATATATATTATAATAATAAATGAGAAAGACTGGTAGAGTATATTACTGCCGAATGGATATATGGAAGCAAAGTTCACACCATTCTAGAATAAAGGAAGCGCAAAGTTGAACAAACAGACATTTACATGCGTGACGAGTCGGGCAGTACGTGAGGATCGTGGCAAATACGAGATGGAACTCCGGAGTCTCTGAGTTTGGTAGTGTGAGTCCGTGTTATCTTATACGGTAGAGTGCTACCATCGTACTATACACTATAACTAGGAGATACCCTTGCTCACTTCGCATGCCAGCTCTGACATATTGTGAACTTTTCTCTATTATACGAATCCTTTCGAGCCTTTTAAGTAACACAGTTCACTAAGAGTTTTGAAAACAGATTTACTGCTGGATTCTGGAGTCGTGTTTATCTTTAAGAGTTTATAAAACAAGCCGGTGACAAAGAAGTTCAAAATCAACTCCATGCATATTATTAACATTAGAAACACCGAAACTAAAAATATTTAAATACTTTTTAATCAAGGTGAAGATTTATTCTCATATCTTATAGTGATGTTTTATATAGATTAAACTATATTATTTGCCTAGGGATCTCTGAAATTGAAAATTATGCAAAGAGTTACTTTTTATCATATTCGTCGCCCGCTTCTTTTTTGATCTCTTCAGACGAATATGACTCCAGAATCTAGGAGTCAAGATTGTAATAGCGTCAGACTATAGACGCTTCACTGAGAGGAAGGAGAGATATACTAAATACACATTTAATGTACCATTCCCACTATGGTAAAATCTGGTATTATTATTATTTATTGTATTATAATTAAAAGAGTATTTGTAAAATATAGAGAAATCTCGTTTTCACACAACCTTTCCTCTAATGTACCTTATAGTAGCATTTCTAGATTTTATTTGGAATGGTATATTTGTATTGAACCATAAGTAGATGTGTTACTTGGATTTGTAAGTAAAACAATTTCTCAGCGAATAAGGTGTCAATTTATTAAATATTGAGTTTTCAAATGTACCTCGTTAACTTCATAATACAGAAATAAATAAGACCTAAAAAGCGCTTTCCTATGTAAGATTTCATCAGTTAATTGGACCAATCCGACTTTTAAAACTTTACTGAATTAATAATTCCGTGCAAGAAGTCAATTAAAAGTATTTAATTTAGTATTTAAATTCAAACGTTTAAACTGTTATAAGTTTGTTATTACAGCAATGTATTATTTTTGTAAAGGCGGTACTGATTTTTGTAAATGTTGACGAATATCATTAACATTTGATATACTTTATAAATTACATCAGAATTTAAATAGCCTTACTCTTTTTATGGTAACAATTGTGAAAATTCTCGAGTTTAAACCTTGAATATTTTATATTCAGTTATGCATTACTTTAATGTTTTAGTGCAATCTTTGATACATATTAACTTTTAATTAATAGTAAACGAAGATATATGCACTGCGAAAGATTTTATTGATAACTGAAGGTATTCCATCTGTACTGTAATTCATTATAGCATTCCCTCTTTATTAACAAGTTTTTGTAGTACGATAAAGTACGAATTTGAGACACAATCTTGACACAAGATTCTCGCTCATTGTTTCAAGGTGTATAAGATGCAGGTGGATGAATACACAAGTGAGAGCAGGAGTTAGTTTAGCACGTTTGTTTAATATTATTATTATATATATATATATATATATATATATATATATATATATATATATAAACATACTCGATTAAGTTTTCACAATGTAAGGGGAATTTGAATACATTTCAAATCGAATACATGATGAATTACATAATTACATGTGTACATAATTGTGCACTACTTCAAAATTCATCCATTGTTTACAACCATAGCTACAAAATCTAAGGTTCCACGCTTTATTACTTCTATTTGAGTTCAAGTTTTCATCTCATTTTCCCTACCCAGCCACGGTTAAATGATGAAGGTCAGACTGTCGAGATAGGCGGCCTGGGAGCTCGTGATGATTTATAACCTCTGATAATGTCCCATGAGAAGAAATTATCACAGCCATGAGAATCCTCTCAACATGAAGCTCATTGCCCTCTCGAGTACAATTGGTCAAGTTAATAATTTTTATAGGACCCTATGTGTTTTTTTTTTTTTCTAATAAGTCATTGAATTGCATTTATTTTGAATTTTCTGACATCGAGTAACAACTATATATTTTATAGATAAAAGAATACTAAATATTTAACTTTTATGCATATAATTTTCTATTTTCGTAGTAAATAGCCTTTTTGTAAATTTTAAAAGTTTCATAGCGTTTTTTTATTCAGAAACTTGACTATATTTTTTCCATGACAAACTTATTCACTATGTTACACAGAAATAAATAGGCTACATAGAGGCGCTTTAACATTTTTCATGGAATTTAAAATATTTTTAAATTTTCTGTGTCATGGAAATTTTCTCATAACTTCAAGCCAGTTTCAGCTAAAATTTAAAAAATATTGATTGACCTTTGTTTTTAGGGGACGTCCGACACCGGGGGTTAGTCGAAATCTTATAATATAAGTAAATTCAGAATTTGTTATCAAATGACAAACTTGATTTCAGTTTCCATTTATCAGACATCTTTCCTAAAAGTGAAAATGAAAAGATTAACCTGTCTTATAATTATATGCCTAATTTATTTACCGTATCGGAACAATGAGTTCACAATTTCTAATGTTTGGACTCATCATAGTTCCGGTTAAGCATCTGTTGACTTAAAATCTCCAGCCCGAGGCCGGAATAATAAATATAGAATGTAAAAGGATCTCTTCATACCTTTGCAATTGTATGAAGAATAGTTCAAAACCGGAAAATTTTCGATGTTAATTATGTTAATAATATATCATTGCGGTGTAAATCAAAACATAGATGATCGCCTAAGCCCAGTGTTTCGTCATAACCACGAGGAAATTTAAAAAAAAACTTGGTATAAATAATTAACCTTTAATGTGCTCTATTATCTTTGCAAATTAATAATTTTTATTTTACGATAAAAACCTGAATAAATAAACAAGGTTCCTTCCACACGATATGTATGGATGTTTATCTGTAAATTATTTTTGAAGTGAAACTATTCACAACGGTACATTGGTGTTTGTTACAGCGATTGTTGAACAAAACAGCGTTAAGCGTCCTTGTTGACTACAGGAGCTGTCACACGTAACACAAAAATACAAACGTCACTTTTGTTTCCATTCGTTTGTTAAAGGTTTTTGTAAACAGCAATGTTTTGACAACCTGATATCTTTGTCCGTTCAACAATAATTGGTAATCCTGTTATGGGTAAAGACAACGAATATGTCCCATTTCATGTTTTTGTTCCAATGTAGCGAATTGGAAACAGTGAGATACGTGCGCTAGATTGAGTTGCTGTTTAGAGTGAAAATATTGGCATTGGACACAGGATAGATATACGAAATGTATTTTTATCATTTAAGATATAAAATAAACGCACATCTTATCATCAATGTGTAGTGTTATGTCTTTATGAATCTTATGTACCTTGTCCATTATTATAAAACCACTAGTTAGGAAATACGCCACATCACGTGTCACGTTAATGGCATCTCTAAAGTCTAAAGCTCTTTGTATTGTACTGCGGACAAATCATAAACAAAAGAAACATCCCACCCCCTCCACACAAAAAATAAATTATATAACCATATTGAATCACAGGCTTCTATTACAATAAGCCAAATGGCTTGGTTGGACGTGAACTCTTATAGAACGTATTCTTGTCTATGTAGGAATGATATTTCTTGCAAAACATTAATTCAACAGATGAAATCGTTTTCGAGCGCTTTCTTAAGCTACTAACATACTTGAGATGGCACTAATAGTTTGCATGTACAAATATAACGAGAGCCTTTATTCTAGTCGAGCAGCAGTAAAAGAAGACAGAAATGTAAGTGATGTATAAAATTCCAACCGAGATCCAGCAAATTCTCATAATCTTAAAAGACTTTTCCTATACATAAATGTCGTTACTTACATCATTTCAAGCCCATGGCTTAGTTTTTCATTGACTTATCCAGCGTAAAATAAACACACAGTATATGAGAGACAGACAGATGAATTTTGCCAGACTCCTGTACTAGCTAAGCAAAATTGTTAAAAATTTCGATTTTAAACAAACGCGTGTTGGCGCACCAGTGCTCTATCCAAGCCCAGGAACAATGGTAACGCATTCAAATAGAGGGATCGAGGTGTTTACCTATAATTTTAGTTCTTGAATACTGGATACTAACTAGCAATACTGTTCAGTCCATTTATGTGCCTAAACACCCTGCAGGGGCTTTCTAGACGCTTATTAAGAAAATAACTTGTCAGAACCACGAAAAGTTAACTAAAGATAGAATACTTAGGCTTCGTAAACAACAAAAAGATCTTGATAAACTGGTGAGGTAACTGATTTTTTTGTCGATTTCCATTGATTTAATTACAGAATTGATGGCGTTACTGAACAGCCGTTATGCATCCATCATAGCTAACTGTTTTTAGAAAAAGCTGGCAGTAATCAAAAAAGGGTATTTGATTGAGAATAAATCTATTGGGACCAGACAAATTATAAATGAGCGGATTAAAAAACAATACAATTAATTGTATAAATAAATCTAAAAAAAACCATTCACGTAGTAAAATTGTGACAAACTGGGTAGCTGCCATTGAAAATAAACTAAAAGAGACTCAATTAACAATACGTTACAAATGGATTACGTATAGTGTGTTTCACGAAGAGGTATACACGTTTAAGATTCAATAATATACCCATCTGCTGTTCGATCATTTAAAAAATGTACTCAACTTATAAATTAGAATATAAAGAGAATGTCTAAAATTTACAACTCTCTCGTGTTTACAAAAATGCTTCATTGTACTATTCCTTTACAGCGTTATTAATAACGTACAATAAATTACCTATTTGACCAAAACAATAAAACACGAATGGGAAGTATAAATAATGACAAAAATTGCATTTAATTTTGTGTAAAACAAACCAATGTCTGTTTGATATGGGTTTATGGGTAGCTAAATATAAAACAGATAATAAGAATAAAATTATGAATTTAATAGAATATAAAGGTTTTTCTCGAGATTGTACTTTGTTATTCTCAAAGTAATTGCAGCTTAGTTGTTATATTTGCAAATGCTAAAATATAAAGAATTAAGTCTTATAACGACATGTTTTTCCAGTTTTCTATTAAACACTTGACTGCGGCAGACGCAAATTACTACTATTCTGCAGGCTCTAGAGTCGATACACTTGTCGTGTCACAGTGATGTAACTAACCAAAACACTTACAACTGTACATTCACCTTTTAAAGTATATGATTGAAATAAAATATTGCTTAAAACGGGAAGAATGAAAATAAAATATTAAAGAACATGGCAATCTTAAACTTTTTACAGTTATTGTTTGTACATATGTAAAGGCAGATTCACGTTTTAGAACAAACATTGATGACATTGAATTTCAGTAATTAATTATCACTTAATTATTGATTCAACTGTTTACTTCTTGGTAACAATGTAAACTCAAAATTAATAAGGAAATTATAACTTTCAACTCATAAAAGGTTTTTTGGCTTTAATTAGTTATGATCATTTCATTACTGATCCTAGTTACTAATTAGCTGTAGGACAAAAACATTACTAACATAGATAACATAGATTCTGGCACTTAATTACAAAATAATTACTATAGCACCCTAAGCAGATAAGCATCTTCGTCGTTTTGTATTTTGTTCCAGTACGGTTGTGTTCAAATAGGTTCTTGTTGTTTGATATACATACGTACATAAGTTGTGGCACTTAACTTACATCGTAGCATTTGTGTTTACTTAAAAAAAGACCTAACTTAAAGTTTTATACCTGACGTAAGCGTTAAATCCTAAGTTCTGAACTGTTGTTCATAATTTGTTTTTGCCCATTTGCATATTTATTTTTATTTTTCTTAACATACATTTTTTTATTAATTTCGATTCATATTAATTTAAGAAGGTCTACAGTTTGATGTATTACAACTATGAAAATTGTATTACTATTCAGTGTAATACAAGATATAACATTATATAAATTACATTAAATCGAAACACTAACCAGTTTATTTGCCTTTATTTGAATGATTTATTTATGAAATAGGTCAACAGTTGTAAAGAAATTTCTGTAACAGGAGAGATTTATAATGTTTTAAATAGATCTATGTTCAGTTCGGTTTACACGAAGTTTGTTCTCCCAAGTCCCATGTTTACGGTCTAGTTTACAATGTCCACTTAAACGACCAAGTTCTGTGTTTGTGCCAGTGGTGAATTACAGCACAGATAATTGAATTCTAACAATGCTTATTCCTTTAGTTTTATTTTGAAATCAGAGCCAGTTCTATTCTAATAAGGTACATTTTATTTAGAGATTCTGAAGGATATTAAATAATACGATCAGTAGCTTACATCAGCTAATTGATCCACGTTTTACCCTTGTAACAAAGGTTTCAACTCTAATCCTAAAGCATTTTTACACACCAAATTTAAGTTGTACATGAAAAAACACTGTATCTTATTCTTTTTTTAGACGTCATAAGCTGATAGATTATTTTTTATTAATACCTCACTGAATCCTTACTATTAAATCCTTATGTCCTCACGTATAAAGTCCAGAAATTCTATCTTTCTGACAAACGTTTCCATTTATATTAAGTTACTACGATTAAAACATAATGGTTTGTTACAAAGAGATTATTTTTACGCAATAATTATAAAACCCAAACATCACTAAAAATATTTATTCTTATTAACTTTTAAAGTAGCTATATTTTGATTAGAATTTACGTATGCTCTTTGTAAAATCTGTAAAATTAACTTTGGTTTTTCTTTATTTACCTGTATAGTAAGTAATTCATTGATTATGTGGACTATAATACAGGCTTAATGAAGAATGACAATCCCAACCACTACCAACTAATCGGAAAGTTTTACTATACTACCATTGTTTGGTAGTAAATAGCTGATATTAATAATGACTATTTATCACATTACCTTGTATTACCTATGATTTTTTTGATCAGTAAGGTTCCACTGTTGTTTCTAAATGTTTAGTAACCATACAAGATATATGTGACTAAATTAAATATCATAGGATCAGCGTAATTTCGGCTAATATTCTTTATTGTCCGTGGCATTTAATTAACAGTATATATTCTCCATATAATATAATGAATAATATATTTTTTGACAAAATTGCACAGAAGTACTTAGAAAAATAGCAGAATCCAATCCAAGAACAGTATTAGGAATCATAGAAATAATTAAGAGAGAAAATATGTTCAACAAAGAAGGAAGCACGGTATTATCAAAAAGCGGGCAGCCCATAACAAGACATACTGATCACATGTTCGTCTTATTAGTCGATAATTAGTTATAAGCAGACATGTTTCAATGGCAGTTTCAATTTCAGATTAGTTAATAGAAAATTGCACTTGACATAGAGGCCAAAATAATTAATTGTTTTTACTTATTAAACACTTAACTTACTATAAACAGTAAAATCTTGACTAAAGTCTTATTCAATCAAGTTAGTTGTTTACAGTTCAAAAACATATCTTAAAATATACATAAATGATTCGTTTTTACTCCAGTATCCCAATAATTTTATTGAATCATTATTTATAAATACCTTGATTTATTTTCGTATTAACAAATAATTCAATAGATGAAATAGTATTTCCAGCACACTACAAATTCTCCATGATTTGTCCGCTAACCCACTGAGTCTAGGAGAACGAATTACATATTATTATTTAATTTTCAACTTTATACTAAAAATTACGATTCCACAGCAAAAACCTAAAAATAAAAAAGATTGATAATGTTTCCTTCTTAAGTGTATAAGCACACTAATAGTTTTCTGCTTTATTGAAACAAATAAGTTTTACTGTAATATCCAGGTCAAGAAGTGGATATAGTAATATTTTCTGGTATGGAAATATTAGCTCATCTAAATCAGTATTATGTAGATTTTACTTACCCAAATTTACTCCAATATTGGAAAAATATACCCTTTTATGCATTATATCCAGCTCACGGTATTATATGACTACAAGACCTGAACGTGGACGTTTTCTGTAACCGTTAATCTATTTACCCTGATAAGTGCTCGCTCATTCCGCTGCTCACATATTCCGGACACGTACCTCCTGTCTGGCGCAGCAAATCACCGCGCTGCGCTAATGTGACCCAGTCCACTGATTTCTTTAGTCAACTTCCACCAACAGGGTCGACTACTAACGAACTAGGAATAAATGAATTAAACCTATCTGAAAGTAAATTAGAATAAATATACTGTAGTTGTAAAGAATGATTATGATAAGGAAAGGGGTTACGATAACTTTTAAATAGTTATGGTCCCTAAAAGACTATAAGATATTACGAAGAAAAATCCCTCCTCACGCGCTATATCATTTTGCTTCTATAACATACCATTTTATACCACATTTATACATAGTTTTTATTTATTCTGTTTTAAAAAGTTGTTGTTCTTTCTAACTTGAGGTTATTCCTCTCGCCCCGTTAAAATGAAATTTTTCAAGACTATTATATCAGTCAAAATGGAAACTTGCTCTCTTTCGTAGCAGTTCAAGGGTGAGCAGGGCAACATTGGAGCAAATTCCTGAAGTTTTTGTACCCAGCGACAGTACCTTTTGTTCCAACTCCCCTTTTGTCCACTATACTTAACTTTTTCGGAGACTTTTGCTTTTCCTTCCTGAGGGACAGCGGAGGATATGGTATCTGCCACTTTTAGTATGTACCCAATATCAGTTCAAAGCCTTCTTCCAGGCCCCTGGCGTGGCTTATACATTTTCATTTCAGTAAATTCATGAGCATATTTTAAAGTCAAGAGTGAAAACGTGCTCGAGACATACCCCGTATGTTTTATTAACTGTGTGCAGAACTTAGCTGTTATACCACTGAATTTTTTAACTTAACTGTGCATTTATAAAAAACCCAGAGGCAGGAAGATCTTTGAGGAATTAAGGAGGTACTTACAGCTTCATTATGGAAGAAAGTAGGACTGGTTGGTTTTTCTGAATCTGTCGAATCCTATATTACATCTTTTACTAATAAACAATCTATCTTCACGAGCCTCAGAAGACAATAAAGCTTTGTAAAAAACAATCACCAGATGCCACAAATGCGATGTACTTACAAAATGATAACAATGATAATAGTCACTGTCTTAAGGTCCTTACCCCGAAACAATTGCTATTACATATATATTCCCAAGCCCAGTAGGCTTATCGACAAATCTGGCAAAAAATGAAAAATGTCCATCGTACTCAATTTGACGGAGGAAACATTACAGAACTCGTTCCTTATATAACTAAATTATCTAATTACTCTAAAACTGACCCTACCATTTTGTAAACAAAAGTCAATTACACTAAAAGCGCACATAGACATATAGGGTCGGGTATAAGAACCTACAACAGAATTAAAGTGATAAAGAACTGACAAGTGGCGCAATCAGTGTTCTGTTAGGAGCCAAAACTTTTGTTTCTTTTGTGTGGAGAATTTCCATATTAAATTTTGATTACGACTTTTTTATTTTTACTTCATCATGTACTTGTTAAAATTTAAACTTCTATTCATGGAGACAATATTTGTGAACTGCCAAACAATGATAATAACACATTATTTGTTGGCGTAACAAGATAGAAACATAGGTATCATGTAGTGAAATAAGAAAACTTACCATATCAACTGAACTGAATTCTATTATTTGTACAACTAGTAGGAAATAATACTATATAAACTTAATGAAAGGCCTATATTTTTATTCAATTCTATTCTTTAAGTGCCTAATAATTATGACATGGTACGATTAAATTATTATACATAGCTTATTTTGGAACGTTTCATAGTGACAAAAGTGTATTATAACGCATAAATACCATCTTAGATTAGCATGGACACATATTAAATTTTAATATTACCTTGCTAATTTTCGATGGCGTCACTAATGTTTAAAAAATTATATTTGGATAAAACTGCTAATTGACGAGGGAATGTTTGAGATATTGAGTATTTCTTTGGTGCTTTTAAATATTACTGTTGAAGTTACACACAGAAAAAATATGCAGATTATAAAGAAGCAAGCACATAACCAAATATATGTATATATATATATATATATATATATATATATATATATATATATATATATATATGTATATATATATAATGTATATGCTAATTCGTTTATTTAATTTCAGAGATCTTTTTTACTTTAAATTAAACATATAATGTAATATGTAAGCATTATTATTTCATCTGATATGGCCAATTTTGGGAACAGTAATCTTTCATTAACTTAAAAACTTTAATATTTTGATTTTCAATATCAGAGTGGTAGTCATTAGAAATAAACTCTAGCCCTCCAACTGGCAGTCATATTTTCCTGTAGTGGCAGCATGTTTTTCGAGCCTCGTGCAAGGGTTTTTTTAAAAATTTATTAAAAATATAAATTAAAAGTAATATATATAGAAGTATATATTTTTGTGTTCAGAATTAAACATATAATAATATTAGTATTTAAATTTGGCCTTAAAAAAATGTTGACTAACAATTTTTTTCCATGAAATTCAAAATTTAAATTTTTTTGTTTTTTAATTTGGGGGGGACCATACCTAGCAAACCAAGTTATAGTAAGAAATCTATAAAAGTGAGATATCCATTTTATGTCAAATTTATTCTAGTTTTCAGAAACACAAGCATTTTACAAATTTATGAAACTATAATAACATTATATAACAAAAAGCAGCGATGCGCGTAAATTGTGAAAATAGGGTGTATAAGTAAGAGTTTGCTAATAAAAGTTTTACTAATACAGTTTTACTTCAATACATGTTATATTGCATATTTTATTACTTAGAATGAAGTAAACTATACACCAGTAGTTAAATAAATTCCATAACTTTTTTTTTGAAGAGTCGAAAAAAGTTTCATTTTGTCATTACTCAAAACTTTTGCAAAAAATTTTCGAAAAATGTATTTATTCTAAAATATATTTATTTGCACTACTGCAATATTTAACAATTCACCACACACTAAACACAACACTAAAACACAAATAAACCTACTAAAACTTACTAATAAACACGACTCGTCACATCAACAACTCAGACGGCATCGACAACATGGCGGTCACATCTTTTACGTTCCAAACTACGAACTTGGTACATTGCAACTACAATACAAAGAGGAATAAAACTATAGTATTCCTTAGGCTTTTTTTTTCCCGAATCCAATGGTGCATGAATCGAATCGATACGTTGCCGGAATATACTGTAATGAGTGATTATGCAAGGGAATGTTTGTTCATCAAAACTTTGATGAACAACAATCATAATTGGGTTGTGTTCATCAAAATTTTGATGAACAACAGTTGGAGGGCTAGAGACATAATAAAAATCCATGGAAATTTATAAAAACCTCAAAATATATTAATTTTTACACTTTTTTCGGTAACAATTGGTTATCAATTTATGAACCACCTCAGGAAGAGATTGGATTACACATATTTAAACGTATTTTTACTGATTTAATGTATCAGTGAATGATTATAAATTATTAAAACATCCCATTAAGTTTAGTAAAAACAAAGCATTAAAAATTTGCTTTTCTGAATGATTTTCACCGTCGTCCTAATTCACGCTTATTTTTAGAAAATATATATCATTTAGTGATCGTTATATAACTATAATTTTATACTATTAATGAACCAAACGATTACTAAATGCAGTTTGTAAGAGAAAACCTAATGGAGACTTTGTAAAGTGGAGGTATAACAACGTGGCGTTACTTGGGTTAATTACTGCAGTAGTTGCCACAGGTAATTTAGCCTAGATTTGGTTTTACATCGATACCTTGTGCCAAGAACCTTAACTTATTATAAGTTTAGACAACTGTTAGATGGATTATGTCCTTCCAATTTTAACTAGTTTATTAGTTTATTTAATTTTTAATCATTCGTCATACAGCTTGAGGTAAGGTTCCTCTCAATTCTTTCTAGATGAAAAATATTAACAAATTGTTATTCTTTATACAAATAATTAAATTCTTCGTTGTCCAATATACTTATAGCATGATAATTTTAAGTACGACTACACCATTATTGCATTGTTTTATGTTACTCAATGAATCAATTTAGTAAATAAATACTGAAGACTTTACTGATACATTGTGTTAATTATAAAAAAATTACACTTTATTGTCGATTTTGTAGCAAAGGTAGTTTTTCTTACTGTTAAAAAGAAATGCCGTTTAAATAGGTATGTGTATACCTATTTGAATTGCTTAAATTATTGTTGAACAAAGTTTCAATTAATTACAGTTGTTTTTTTAAATACATTGGAAACCATACTAATCATGGGTAACCAAGAAATTTTATTTTTTCTCCCGATAATGAAAGAGAGAATAGCTGCAATCAATTCGCTGAAGAATGCCGGAATGCGGGGTACCGATGTCGATCTCAGAAGAATGTGTCGATCGCCGCGTTACTTGTTATGCTGCCTGCTTCATCGTTGACCGCTCATCCGATTAATCGGGTAATCATATAGAAGCTGAATTATTACTGTTTTATCCATTTTTGAGTATTGCACAGTGTTATTGATTTGCCGTTTGGATCTAAAGCTGTTTCAAAGGGAGTCTTCAACAGTAACGTTATTAAAGAAGCAGTGTGCACAATGCAACAAATTAAATTTTAATGTGTGTTCAATATGTAACTAGAAAGTAAGTGTTTAATCTGGGTTTCAATAACTTTAAATTAACATATACAGATGAGGTTTTATAAAACAATTAAAACTTAATTTAGCCACGAAATTCAGTAAAACGAAGCAAACCTTAAAAGATTAAATTTTATTTATGGTCACTGATGTTTTTAAATTCTTATAAGAACTTTTTTCACGATTTACTTTCGTAATTTTTCTAAGTAACTACTGAGTCAATATTTTATCTGCCTTACAATCACTTTAAATGTAACGTAATGTGTGGGATTTTATAAAACAATAAAAATTTTATTTATCTACTGATTTCGATATAGTAACATTAAATACCTCAATGTCTCAATGTTTGTCAGTTTTCTTCTTTATGTGATACCTTTAAAATGTAGTGAAAAGGTTGGTGTTCCTTTTCAAAGATTTTGAACTACACCCTTTCTACCACATAAAGTGCTATAATATGTTTTATGCAATATCGGTTTTACCTGAAATATTATAAATTATAAAAATAACTAATGTACAGCTCTAGAGTAAATACCATAAATATATAATAAAAGGAATAAACAACAGTATATCGTGCTGTCCTTTTGGGGATGGAAAAATATATGTACCACCTTTCATTTATAACGAGAATATACATGCATTTTCAGGTTTTAGTTTGTCATCGGTATTTTGCCACGTACATTAATATTATTATAATATTATAAATTATCATTAAATTATTAAGTTGCAGAACTAATATTATCAGTATTTGGTGTAAAGTTTATTATTATTAAACTGATATTAACATTTTCCACATGTTAATCAAATTTAATCGATAAATATCATAGAAAAATAATTTTATAATAATAAGTAATTTATTTAAATATTTTAATTCTATTTTGAACATGTAAAAACATCTATGGAGTACTCATTGCATTCTCATAAAACTATTATACATCATATCTAGTTAAATTATATAAATAAATTTTAAAATGTAATTTAAACAAAAAAAGAAACATAAACACTGAATACAAATGATTTCATAATATAAAAAATCAAAACAAAACCAAAGTAATTAATTGAGATTGAAATAAATAGTAATACACAAACATGTGTTTCAACTACAAATTTTCATTTTAGTAGAAATTAAATTTCCAATTAAACATAAATACATTTATTAACTTAAAATATCTCCTTGTTATTACAAACCACTTTCACGAGCAAGAGAGGACACTAGTGACTTCATAGTTACCGTATAACCCGCATGAAAGGGGAGGGGGTTATTAATTATAGGTAGAACAGTGGTATTCACTAATTGACATGATTGTGCTGTTGCTGTGTGTCACGTGGTCTGTGACTATATTGACGGTTGTATTTTACATGTCTGTACTGACAGTGTCCAGTAACATGTTGATGAGGTTACCATAATTAACTATGTTGCCCTTAATAATGTGTCACGTTTACAAATCTACAGCAAAATGTGTTGGCAATTTCCCAATGTATCGATAATAAAGTATTCTATGAGTTGTATACTTTGTTCCCCTATTAAACTCTTTCCATTTTTTATTTAAAACCATCGATCTTTTACACATTTGTACCACTATCTATTAGAAGTCAAATCTAAGAATTCTTCAAAGACAAAATCAGATATAATTATTGTACTGTAAAACGCAATGGAAACAAAAGAATAACATTTTTACTGTTTAGTTTGAAAGTTGTAACCTAAACATGTCGAAAATCTACATCGAATATAATATTGTTAAACTGAGATGATACAATCAAACTCTATTATAACACATATCTAATGTGGGATTCCAGCTTACGTAGCAGTAGTCTAGAAAAAGCCGTGGTGTGTGTGTGTGTGTGTGTGTGTGTGTGTGTGTGTGTGTGTGTGTGTGTGTGCGCGCGCGCGCGCGCGCGCGTGTCCGTGTGTATTCATCGACCATTTTGATGAGCTGCCTGTATGTTTGCGAATTAGTGGTAAGCATAATAAATGGAAACATTGTATGTCTAAACGTAGTGTGGTTACAGAATGTAAAAATTATAGATGTATAAATTATTTGTTATATAATTTTAACATTGTCCATGGCAGTAAAAGGTTTAAGTTTGACTGTATTAACATGAATAAATACAGCTTTAAGGCACATTTACAGTGTTATTCTATTCAAATGAATGCAGTATACATTATTTATGGTTGAGCATCCAAAGGGGATATCCGATATGGGATTCAATGCTTACGTAGCAGTAGTCGTAAACAAGCCATATCTCCCATGTATATTCATCGACCATGTTGAGGAGCTCGCTGTGTAAACTGCTAATCCGCTGTGTAATGCTGACTATGAATACACAAACAATCGCTGACTATCGTACATCTGTTGTGTATTACATCAATAAAACATCGAATCTTAATCAGTGACAGTGATCCTCCCTAATATGGAAATTTAGTGCAAACGATGTTGTAAACTTGTAACTAACACAATCAAACTAAGATCGTTATTCAATTGATTTTATTTTGGAACTGTGTATTAAACCGGACACAGTTTATTGCCTATTTAATTTAGCCAAATCAAATAAGCATAACCTACACACTGTGCTGCTTGTAAACCAAAATGTTAAAAGTATTCTTGTTGTACACCTAACTTTGTGAATGCCTATCAAATCATATACGATTTAATAATGTCATGTACTTGTAGTATGCTAGAGGTTCTTATAGAGCTAGGCATTGCAAACAAATATAATCAAATTGTGACCTTTAAATGTATTCTTAGCGGTAATGGCCATACAAGTATTGTCATAAATTAATTTTTGATAACGAAAAGAAAACAATTAATTATTCTACCAAACAAATTTAGTATTTCAAAGCCTTTTCTAACACGTAACTTGGGAAACAGGTTTAAAGACAATATACAAATCAGAATCAACGGCCAGGCAGACTGAATACTTGCGAAGGAATGATCGCTCAACGGTAACCCATCCAACTAGCAACCACAATCAACGTTGCTATAACTCAGTAAACTTGTGTTTCAGCCATACCAGCGACGCTGCACCATTATCAAGATAAAATTATAGATTTACTGTATGAGTGTCTATCGTTTTCGGTCAGTCAATATTTGCAATTGTTTGTTATTTAGCTTTTGGATACCTTTACAAAGGATAGAGCAATTTTTTATCAATATTAACTAGATCGAAGAATCATTGCAAATCGCCCACTGAGGTAAAACTGCGCTGCAAATATTCCTTTAGTAAATACATTCATTCCGAATTAAAACTGTAACTCAAATGTCACGTGAACAAATATACAGACTGACAGTCCTGCAAATAGAGATAGTTGTATTGACTATGCAAACTATTATGCACAGAGTGAATGGATTTTCGTTAATAATTTGTATAAATTATTTTAATATTAGGTCAACCAAACAAGTCTCGAGTCTATGCACAGGCCATTAAGGCCCATGTAGGCTCTTTTCCCATTATTTGAGTTTATCCAGAAATTATGTAGCAAATTTAATGCTGTTTTACTAGGTATGCGTTCGTGGATGTGGATGTGTATGTGTATGTACATGTATATGTATGTATATATATATATATATATAATTTATTTCAATAAACATTGAATCACAAAAAGTACTTGCTCCGCCGGGACTCGAACCCGGATCTCTCACTTGCCGGGTGAATGTGCTACCATTACACCACAGAGCCCTCACTTTTTACGATTCAATTATTTTGTATTTATCCGTTTCTTTCACATATGTGTTTAAATAACTAAACTAACATATGATCGGAAGACCAAATACCTGTCAAATGACTTCTATTTACATTCATTAAATTTGTATAAATGGCAATAGCCGAATTTAATTTATATATATATATATATATTATATATATACATAAATTATATATATATATATATATATATATATATATGTATATTACATCTCTTGTACATTATATTAATTTATTTATGTAACATAAGTCTTTTTTATATTATTTAACGTTAATTATTTAATTTCAGTTTTTGAATTGTATTACTAGAATACTTTTGTATGTTTTATATGAATTAGATAATATACAAATGCTACATTTATTACCATTTCAATGTAAAGATTTATTTTGTATTTCATTTCTTTTTGTGTGTGGAAATAAACGTGATTTGATTTGATTTTGATTTAGTTACAATATTTGGATTTGATACTCATGAATATGTGTTTTAGTCAAATATGTAAGATAAAGGAATATAGGTGTGATTGGATTAGACGGAGACTTATCTCTAGTTAAAAAAAACTGTTCGCTATGACCGTTTTTTTTAACTGAAAACCTCACTCCAGAGACGTAACAGATAACTAATCTCTGGATTGATTTCCTCATTGCTACAAGTAGGTGCCTTTAGCCAACAGAGGGGTCCTACAGTATCAGGCCATCGGTTGAACAACACAGAGGCCGTATTATTTTTATAATAGTTTCTTGGTTTTTAGCACTTCCTCTATATACGCAGATACATTTTTCCAAACATGTCTGCTAGAGATCATTCTCCAAACAATTACCCCCCTCTTTCCTTTTCCCCACATCTGAAAAAGAGGAACGTTTCCTTGTGGATTCCCTGACTCCATCATGAACATGTGCCCTTGAAAGTTGTAATGTCTCGTAAAAGGCCGATGATCAATGACCTTAGCTCCAATTACCCAATAAA
This sequence comes from Homalodisca vitripennis, assembly GCF_021130785.1. Classification (NCBI taxonomy): domain Eukaryota; kingdom Metazoa; phylum Arthropoda; class Insecta; order Hemiptera; family Cicadellidae; genus Homalodisca; species Homalodisca vitripennis. The sequence goes on from NC_060207.1 coordinate 223,722,618, forward strand.
CTTTTTAGGCTAGAGGGCCCATGAAGATCGTAACGAATATAGTTTAAACCATTAGTGAATAGTAAACTCAATTATAATTGTAATAATCTACTAAAATAATATGAGCTCAGTAAATGTAGCACTTTATATCCCCCATACCACCGTGGAAGTTTAAATGTACAGTAATCTGGTTTATTAGTATAACCCAAAATAAAATTTCCCAAAAGATTGGATCCTTACTACTCAGAACTTATCTACCTTTTTCTTGTAAACCACTACAGGTAACTTTATAATTTTAACGGTTAGGGGATTTTAAAATGCATCCTTTAACTCGGGCTCTTTGAAAAGTGTTACCAATATTTCATATAAAAATTTATTTTACATTGGAAAAGATTAAATAAATATACTAAAAACTCGAAAGATAAACAAATAAATATTATAAAGATAACTTTTATCATTTATAATAAACCTATACACTAAATTACGAAAATTAAAATTAGTAGACTCCCCGATAAGTCTGTCATTTATTCAAAAAGATGTTTTAAGTTACTTCTTATGCTCCGTTTTATATAGCAGTATAATTTAACTTTATGACAGCTTAGTACTGTAATATAATTTAATCCCAAATATAAAACTGTTAAATTTGTAAATTTTATACCACAACTATTATATAACTATTAATATAAAACAAGTTTTGAGTTTATAATTTTATTTTTTATTATTAGATTATTTTAATTTTATTAGATTTCATTATCTAAATAGGCCTAATTTAAAAAGGTTTAGAGACATCTACTCGATGAAGTGTGAATAAAGAAGTCTCATTTGCATGTTAAGGGTAGTCTGAGGAGTAACGATGGAACACTCTGGCGTGAGTTGCAATGTAATCATTATAGCTTGCCGAATAGTTGAGCTATATACATAAGATAATATGTTACGTGCTATAATGTATTTAACCAGCCAGGACTAAATTGGCACACAGCATGGGAATTTTATGTAGGTGTATGTTAATAAGTCGAAGTATATTTCCATTAAATAATCGTAGTTAGTTAAAACAAATTATTAATTATAAGGCTTGGAAGAATAAAAATTTACATTATATTTACGGTTGTCCAGGAGGAAAGGAAAATATATTTACAGGTATATTATACCGAAAAATAAGACAAAGTGTGTATACACACATATGTCTGGAAATTCTTCGTAAGGGTAATAACCCTTGACTAATAAGTCAATCACCACATTTCCACTTCGAGGATTAAAAGATACACGACTGAAACCATTAGAACGGTATTAAGGACACAAATTTGATCGTTTTATGTGTAATTTGACCTGAAAAGTAGGTTCCAGAACTGTCTCTCTCTTAGTTCGTAAAATAAATATCTAAGAAAACAAACATTTACTGTAAAAACAGATTGAGGGGCGATATAACTTCTTTAAATAGCTAATGAATGCATAGAATACAGAAAAGAAAATTTCAGAGAATTTAATTCTGGGAATATTAAGTAAATGAAAAATTATGTGTAAATATAATTAGCAAACAAATTTCAAATGAATCAGTTCATATTTAAGTTCAAGAAAACAAACACTAAAGCCAATTACTGTTAAAATGTTTTTCATTTATCATTTACTGTGTTTATTTGTAATGTGAATTACTTCAAAATACAATTTTTATTTAGAGATTTTTTCGGTTTTTTCATATATTGTTTAATAGTACCTCACGCATTTCTCACATCGAATACGCAGGTATGGTAAATGAGTATCGCTTAGGTAATTTCAATGCTGCAGCCTAAGTTACATAATATGAATGTAGTTTTCTTCAACGAAGAGCACCATATCATAAAATCTTTAGCAGGGTTTTATATTTATCTTTGTGAGACCGGTTGCTTTCCTAGTTCAAGAATATCATCTTGCCAAGGGCTTCAACATGAAACTTATGCTGAACGTATTTTTTTAGGAGTTGAGTGTAGTCCCACCACAATTTTACAGGGAATATGCAACTATATCCCCAAATCTCGTGTTTTGTGAACTTTACACTTACACGGATTGTGTGCATTTCATATACAATAATATATTTGGAAGTGTAGGAAAATTGGTTACACAACAAAACAATAAATCTTATGAATAAATTCTTATAAAAAGGAGTTACATTTACTTTTAAAATAAATGTATCCTTATAATTGTGATACTACTAGCTCCTCGTTACATAACCATAATAAAAACCACACTCCGTTTTGAAGGTCAACATTGATAACATAACTAAGTATCAAAGGACCGTACATAACGTAACAAAAAAGAAGGACGGAGAAACAAGAGGAACCCATGTACGTAAGTGTTCAGTATTTAGTAAAAATTTTTTGAGAGTTATTATATATAGGACAGACAACGAGACGATTTCAATACAGTCCTTTTGAGTCCTTAAAATTCGAACTTTTTTACAGCGAACTAAAAAAATCTTTATATATTTCTGCCACATTGTGGTATCCCATCTTCAGTCAGCAAAATGTGTTACACTAAACTAAGTTATTTTATAAATTATATTTGAACTTTTGTTCTGACAACTCGTTTTGAAACCTCAAAATATATGAAAATACTTTTATAAAAAAAGTTTTTAAATAAATAGAAAATTTGTAGCACCAGGTCAACTTTTAATTGCGTTGCTTTAATAGTTAATATATTTATATTTCTTTTCTAACGGCTGCGAAATTATTATGTGTAGGTAGATAGTTTGTTTGACTTCATTCGCTATTACCTAAAATCGATGTATCGTTTTTATTTTTCTATACTGTATTGGACATTGTTTCCTTCAAAGGACAGTAGCTGCCATGTTGAAATTTAATTTAAAACAATAGAAAAATACGACCTGTTGTATTATCTAAAGTTTTCTGAGCTTTGTAAATGGCATAGGAATTATTAAGGCTCCAAAACTTATTCAGTGTTGTTTTACGATGCCTATTACATGGCATAGTCGATTATTCACTTAAAAACATTGATGAATGAATAGTATTTTCAAACTGTACAGAACACGTAGATTAAAAAAAATTATATTTGCTTGTTTTAAATGAAATATCCGAAAATATTTGTTACAAAATTTATAAAATTGTGTTTCTTTGGTTTTACTTTAAATGTACTGCAGGACTGTCATATTAACAGTGAGCCATCAAGTAATATTTCATTTCTAATTCTGGAAGAAGGCAAATTAAAATTAAGGAGATCTCCATTAAGTACTCCAAGATAAATAGCAATTTAATTGTATTACTGCCCATGGTCCTGGAATAAGATAGAGTCGTATGTACTTTCTTCAAATCGATCCAATGGTTTCTATTATCGAGGCCTTTAGTTAGAGGTATTACTCGATGTGACCTCATATTTAATATTTCAAGTTGGTTCTCACCATTTATTGTATAGTGTGGAACATAGTTTTGTACCATCAACACTTCAAAAACTTTAATATTTGGTGTTCTAAAGGAGATTTTATGTAGTCATAACTTTTTAAAAGGTAATGTTAGAGGAAAGTGGAGATACACGGTATTAACTACCTGCTATGGCTGCCAACTTTTTAAAACTATTTTTTAACTATTATAAGAGTATTTTATTATTATTAAATATAACAGTATTATTATTATTATTATTATTATATTTAATTCTTAATAACATTTTTATATTTCAAAATTCAGAACTTTCCGAGATATGACAGTTACAAGGAATGATATTTCTCTCAATGGAGATTACAATTTAAAAAAAAACCTTTTAAAAAGGGGTCTATTATGAAATTCTAAACTGTAAATCTAAAATCTAAATTTGGGAATTTGCTTTATTTTTAGTAGATATTGTTCACTGGTTAAACTGGATATGAAATTCGTTTGCGTTTTCGTTCGAGAAATTATCTGCTTTATTAAAGATTTTTGTTGACGTTTAACCTACATAGCAACTATAAGTTTTATTTGTAAAAATGTCCATGATTTCAAAACTTAAAAAATAAAATACAGACATTTTCATAAAAGAATCGAAGTTGACCATTATATTGAAAAAAAACAGTCACAGTTTTAAACAGATTTTATAAAGATAATTTTTGTTTTTCCTAACACAAAATAAGATTTTCCATTAAACATTTATTTTTTTAATTTTATATAACTCAAGATCACAATGGCGGCCCATCTATCACGAAACCCTAAATTGCTACAGATAGTTTCGAACAATTATTTATAAACTGTCTCTACTTTGTAATAAACATTAACATGTGTGTGTTGTGTTCCTATTGCAAAAAAAACACAATACCACCTTTTCCTGTTGGGTAATATCCAGTAAATCCTTAAAGCTGTCTCACAAAGTAAAATTAGCATATATGAAGTATTCTCTAATAACGCTCGAAAAAATTTGGTCATACAATGGCAGTTAGATAAGTAATGTAACACATAACAGACAGCTGTTTGCAAAAATGTGAAAGAGACAATCTGTTCTAAACAAATACAACGCTGGAGCCGGCACAAATAAACTGAGGCGACGTGACAAAAACGTTGCAGAATCAGCTCGTATAACGTAATAAAAGTGTTTAAAACATGTGGTGTGAGTTAAAACGCAAAACACTAAACCCCAACCAACACTTAATACCCTCTGGTTTATAGATGGTGTTGATTAAACAAACTATTTTCATTTCGCATTGCAGTGCAGAATGAAATGTATTAATGTACTTTAAATTCCATTGGTTATTCGTTTTATTTAATAAATGTATAATTAATTTAGTTGGTTTTTAATTCTTTCTATAATAAGTTAATGGGATTATAATTCCATCTCCATTAACAATGTTATAAAAAATCGAAAAGTTTAATTTTTTTTAACAATCTTAAAAGAAACTTGTAGTTTCTTTAAGGATTTGTATTTATTCTTTAAATAGAAAATGATTACTTCATAGTTTTAATAGAAGTTCTTGCTCGCACACTGAAATTAAAAAAGGTCTGTATGTAAGTTTACAACGAAGAAAAAAACTGAAATTGGTTCAAGTGATTTTAATTGCATAATTGAACTTGGAAAATATGCGATAGGAATACTTCATATCACGCGTCTACTAACAGCCATCACTGACATTGCATGCAAGAATTCAAGCCCAGCAAAATTTGAATGCTCAATTTCAGGGCCAGTAACAGCCTACACTGAGGTTTCATGCATAATTTCATGCCCAGTAACAGCCTGAATGGAACTTGTACGATTACGTTGATGTACAATTTAAACCCTAATAACAGCTATCACTAAGGTTGCATGTACAATATAAAACCGAGTAATAGACTTTACTGAAGTTGTATACACCATTTCAAGCAGTTCTAGAAAGATGGATATCTACAGTCCCATTTATAAATTTTATTCGACTAGAAAGGATAGGATAACCACAAACATATCTTTAGTAATCGATTGATTTTTTATTCCAACATAATCCTCAAAATTATTGCGTTAGAAGGTTCTAGTTACGGTGAATATGGGTATGTCATCTTCCGCAATATTTTGCTTATATTAATAAATTTCTGAAAAACTCCAACTGCATATAATTGCAATAATAAACTTTTGGTTTGTTATTTACATACGTATTTTTGATATTTTTATCGAGCTTATTTAAACTTTCTACTATATGGGTTAAAGCTGTTATGTCAAGTCCTCACAGATTTTTGAGCGAGTTTTCTAAAAGAACCAGATTCCCGTAATGAGATTCAATTATGTCAATTTAAAAATAGTTAAAATGAGAAAAGTTAGACCACCAATTTTATTCTCAATGACATCGCAGTGCACTCAATTGTGCACTCGATGAGACAATGTCATTACCTCTTCACCTAGATTATACTATACTTTGTATTCTACGTGTCTCTGATGTCGAAACGATGTAGATTGTTTCGTCTTTTTAAACGAAATGGCTCCACATTCCAGGAGTCTAATCGGTGCCACCGTCTGGTAAGAGACCGTCACTAAGAGGAAGGTTAACTTAAACTAAACCTCACCATAGCTACGTTATGCTTAGAAAAATATTTCTGCTGGTTTCAAATGTAAAACGAGAAAAAAATCATTATAATTTATACATTGCAGGTCTTATATCACTATTTAATTACTGTGGATTATTCTGATTCAATAATTAAAAATGTAATACATGGAAACCAATTTAAACAACACAAATTATAGAAATTCGAATAAAACTATGTAGTGTTGACTCGCGTACAAGCCATGGAGTTCTCCTAATATTAATTTCTAATTTGTGACTGTGTTAGTTTCAGAAATTCAGCAATTGGTTAAAAAGAATTAATAAAAGTAACTGTAATATTTCAAAACATACATTCACCTGTGTTGAGAAAATAGTAAGAGCTAGATAATTAGACAGTGTTAGAGTTTAATCGAAATGGTTAATTTTAATTATAATTGAGATATATATATATATATATATTATGTTAAATCCAATATGTTATTAATTATTAAAGTGATTTAGTTTACGTGTCAGGTACAATATTGTAATAGGTATGATTACATTTTACTTTGTTTGTTTTCTTTTGAGGTTAAGTGGTAGAGAGGACTTTTAAGTCCTAACTTCGCCTCTGTAAATAAAGATATTTTTCATTTAATTTCATAATTGAGTTGGGTATTGAGGAGTCTCCCTTTTTTACTGAAGTAATAGATGGCTCATACCAATAATTGTGTGTTTCGATTGAAGCAATTCCAATACCTGTTGATGTACAGGCTGGCCTATGTTTCAGAGAGTGGACTTCCTTATTTTACACTATTTCTGTATTGTCTGAATCGCCATCTACTTCTTAATAATTTTAGCTGTTTGCACTGTTTCTGTTAACCATTAAGCTATTGAAATTTGTATGATGAAATCATTATATTTATATGTATTACAGTAACGTTATATCACACTTTCTACTTGAGTTATCAAAGATAAGATGTCTCGCTATATCTATGGTGGCTGTACTGTGTAATTTAGTATAACTTTAAAACACCCCAATTTAAAGCCAATGTGAAGTTAATATACGTACGTGTTCAACATCGATTGTATATATTTTCGTGGGCTAAAAAGTGAAAAACCATGATAGATTATATAGTCAATTGATGAAAGAATTTGATATGCTACCACTTTTTCTGGTATCAGTACTTTCTGGTTAACCGAAAAATTTTGAAATTATTTATTCACTCCTTTAATTAAGACCTAGCTTAATAGATACGCATTTTTATACATCATGTGGAAAATTATCTAGGGAAATAACTGAGGCAAATATTTTAGATGAAAATGATCATTTATATCAAAACCTCGAATAAAATGTGTTCTATAATAGTTTGTGTCCAACTAAGGAGTTTGGCTAAGTTTAATTGATTCTATCACTCAGTAAGCCTGTATTTTGTTCTGTTCTGCCTGCCCAGAAGCTGTTAACGGTAAACCTCGAGAATGAAATATACACCTATTCATTTAAAACTATTGCATGACATTTCAGCAAGACCTGTCACGCGACATGAGGTGTGGCGTAATCCTACCTAGTATTGCTATGAGTATAGTGCGGTTCGTAGGAGTTATTTTTAGATAAAATCGCGATCTACTTATAAATACTAAATAACGCAGTACTAATCGCTGGTTATTCTTCTGCAATAATTATAAATAGGATAATTCATGTTTAAAGACGTTTTTTAACTCATATAGAACAGAATGATGGATAAATGAGCGTTTTGTTTCTAACAATACACTTTATAATGATTAACTCAATTGGAGTATCTATAATTTGGTTAGTATCATTTACAAAAATTACAGAATCAATGTGTATATTTGGCTTTGAATATCACAGAGGCCTTGGTATCATAAGATTTGTCACATTGTGGGACTAAAAACTTCACATGATGTTCAACTATTTATCGAGTTAATTCTTTATTAAAATGAATATCTAAGGTTACAATTTCAAAATCTAAATTTTCTAAGAACATGTATGCAATGCAAATACTCTAATCTTAATGATACTAATGGACAATTTTATGTAATTTATTATTTATTTATACCAATGTGCAAAGTAAAGGGTGGGGCAGAGTGGACTCCCTGATTTGATCGGTTAACTGTATAAAAACCATACAAGATTATTACAAAAGCTTCTTATTTCTGAAATCTACATACAATGCCATTTATTTTTTATTAAGTTTTTAAAAATGATATCGTCCAGGTGACGACCTTGACGAGCGATGCACATATTCAGCCGTTCAATGAAGTTTTCAAAAACTCTCCGCAGCATATCTGGCGTTATTCCAGCGATAACATCAACAATTGCTTCCTTAAGGGCTTCCAAGGTCCTTGGTCGAACTTTGTAAACCTCAGATTTGAGGTAACCCCAAAGAAAATAATCGCATGGGCTTAGATCAGGTGAGCGAGGGGGCCATGAAACATCCCCTCGTAATGAGACCAAGCGGCCGGGAAACCGTTCTTGCAGAAGATGGCGAGAGCGACGGGCAGTATGAGCCGTGACACCATCTTGTTGAAACCAAAAGGCTTCCATATTATTTTCCTCACCATACTCTTCAATTCTGGAGAAGAAAAAGTTCTCCAACGTCTCACAATAGCGTACAGCGTTCACAGTAACGGTTGCACCTTCCGATTCAAAAAAGTAGGGGCCAATTATGCCTACGGAGGACACAGCACACCACACAGTCACTTTTGGTGAATGAAGAGGTTTTTGATGAAGAGTTCGTGGGTTTTCAGCTGCCCAATAACGAAAGTTTTGCTTATTTACTGTGCCTCATCACTAGACCACAGAATAGTGCCGGGTTGTAAAAGAAGCCAGTATTGCATTGCAAGCATCTGTACGTTTAACAAAATCTGCTGGCATCAATTCTTGAACAACCATCATCTTATACGGGTGTAAATGAAGGTCTGAGTGCAAAATTCGCCTCACCGTTCTGGCCGACATTCCAAGAGCAGCAGCATGTTTCCGCGCAGAGCGCGATGGAGATTGTTCAATAGACGCTCTCACCGCCATTATGTTCTCTGGTGTCCTCACACTCTTTGGTTGTCCGACTGGTTTTCTAGGCAGTGCAGATCCTGTCGCCCGTACACTTTTAATCCATTTCCTTATGGTTTTAGCATCAGGAATACCAAACCGTCTACGAAATGCACGCTGGGTCGCCACCACACTATACTTATTTTTAAAGAACGTTTCGACTACAAAACCTTGATGCTCGCCAGTCCACGGCATGGTGACTACTAAAAATGGCGTCTTTCCCCCCACCAAATGAAACCACTCCCACTCCGCTACCTCACGCGCGCGCTCTTCGGCGACTGATTGAAACTAGGGAGTCCACTCTGCCCCACCCTTTATTATGTATGTCACTAACAATAGCAAACATTTTGATTTTATATTAACAGTAAACACATTTTTACGGTAGTTAAAATCAAATGTGCTCCAGCAAAAGACTAAAATAGAGTTCAGAAATACAAAAGTAACAGGGATGGCAAAGAAGAATGAAACTATAAACAAAAAATAATATTTACTATGAGATCAAGCGATTACTAAGTTCATGTATGTGCAAGTGTGGTGGTCAACGGTAGGTGAATCAAATGCCCAATTCAATCAATATGCTCACCAGAGAGATCGAGTCAATGACCTGAAAAAGTAGTCTCGGTTAAAACATTTCCTGGAATCACGAACATTTTACCCTGCTGTCGTATGTGGGATGAAACTTAGGTATAACTTCCAGTAGCAATTTAAATACTTGTGTTACTCACTCTTTTTCATACATAAATAAAGTCCTTAACAATAGTGTTTTGTAAGCTCATAGTATATATTATTTTACTTCATTACCTTATTTATTTATTTTTAGATTATACATTTTTACATATTTATTTTAAAACTTACCTTTTAATACATTATTGTAAACATTTCCTGCAATAAATAGTAGTGACCAGGTAGGAGAAAGTCTCACTTCGTGTCGTATAACAGACCTTACTTAGGTTTAATTCTACATTTCAAGCTTATAACTAAATGTGTAGTATTATATGTTAAAAGATCACACGATTGTAAGAATTTGATTAAAACATTTTCCCTGTGTTTAGTTTTTTTAATAGTACCCATGAGACCGATTTAATAATTTCACTAACTGTAATATTTATTCCTTAGGGAGACATAAATTCTTTTTGTGATATTCTAGTTCCCTATAAAAACAAAACATTACGAAAAATGTTTAATGTATAAATCAATTTCATTTGGAAATCTTGTGCTGAAAGATAGAAAGAAATTAAATTATTTCAGCTTCTTAAGAGATATGTTCCGCTAACGCTCAGCCAATTATTATAATGCGCTCATCATTGCAAGTTTTACACTGTTACTCAGAATATAATGTTTCATTAATTATTAGTAGGTGGTTACGAGTATCTTTTATCTTCATACACTTACATGTATATTGCTTATACAGTTTGAGTAATGATAATGTAAATTAGTTATTATAACTAAAGCACTATTAGAAACAAATATACCAAATATATTAGTAAAACGTTTAAATGGAAAATATATTTCAAATTTGTTTATCAGTTGCATTGCCTGATGTCAGGTTCACAACTATCACATTGAATAATAGGTTCATCATAGAATTCTGAAAGGCCAGAGTGTGTCTGTCAGTAAGATAACATAAAATGAACTGACGTGGTAAGTAAAGCAATCAAACGCTTTCTGTTCACAATGCACTTTAATGATGCTATTACTACTTCCTGATGTAGGAACTCTAACAAGAAAGAGTATTCAGTGAGAACGAAAAGAGCAGACAATGGGAGAAATAAAATTGGTGAATTTGTAGTGACATGCAATGAGATAGTCTTATTTAAATCTGGAAACAGTAATAGTCTTTAACTAAATGGCTATCAATTTATATTTTAAATGTATCCATTCCTTTACAGAAACTTATGTGCACGTGAACTATCTGAACGCTGAAAGATGTAATGTATTTGTTAGTATGTTAGACGTTTTATTATTTAGGCTTACACTGTTACACAAAAGCAAGTTTATTTGTTAGTAAATAATGTCTCATATACTATAAAACTTTCTAACTACTTAGAATACTTTCTGACGTTTAAAAAAAATATATTCTTCGGATCAAGACAAAAATATATTGTACAAAAATAGGCGTTGATATTGTTTAGCGTGATTCACTAAAACAAATTAAATATTTAAAATTGTAGTTTGGTTTGAAAGTGTTTTTTTTTAATCTCATTGCCTATGATTCTTACTTATTCAACATTAAAATTTACGGATGTAACATTTGTATTTAAATTTCAAAGTGTATTTTATGTTTACTGACTGACTTGCATTAAATTCTTTTATAAATTAATCAGTTAATTGCCTTATTATCTACTTCAACTTGTACTGTTCTCTTTATATTGCTGCCATAATACTTGGAGAGGGTACGGATGGCCGGGTGACAATTCTAAGGATTTTTCAGTACAATTACCACAAGTATTGGAAATTTAAAAACTTTCTATAAAAAAATACGTCATTCTCTCCAATTACCTTGTAAAACAATGTTGCAAAACTTGTATCCCAACCCTCAGCCAGTTTATCACTGCACGGATTTTAAGAAAACCTTAAAAGTATTTGTGTATGTCCTATAAATTCTCATGGAAGTAACATATTATTCGAATGCTTTCCTGAATTAAGAATTTATCAAATATTGTAACTAATAATGCTTTTTCAAATTAACCAAACTAATCATTGAAAGCAATACTTAAATCGTATATGTATGTCATGTCTAATAAACGTTTATTTATATTTATAATAGTGCACATTCAAACTGCTATAAATATTTAAGGTAATAAAGTTTATATTGTGTAGCTATAAAATTGTTATTTTAAATAGGTAGAGTGTACTTACACAGATCGCCCGATTTAGGCTGTACGTTTTCCCGGAGTTATGATTTAGTCACAGCCCACGGACTTGGTAAAAGTATTAAATTTTTAAACGACTTTCCATCAAGTTTGAAAGACGGGTTAAATAACTTACCAGATCAGGTGAGAGTGGTCCATATAATATTTAAATCCATTCAACTCTCCTTCAACGTCTCAACGGAAGTAAAGTAAGAATGAGGTAAGGTCTACTAGAATGTTAACAACAATGATGATGGCGGGACTGTTAAATTACCATTGCTATATTTCTATAAAACCTTGTTTGCTAGAAAAAATGCCTTTTTACGCAGTTAAAGATTTTTGGGCAATGTGGAAAGAGAAAAGCAATAATATGAAAATTATAGCTATTGAACTCTTATAAATTTAAGAAATAATATTAATGTATGTTACTAGCTTGAGAAAACTAGTAGTATGGAATGATTGCATTTCTGTCTATCAATCTATCTGTTCTTACACGCGATATGTCGAGTAAGAACAGACCTATAGTCTTGAAACTTTGCACATTTATACAGGAAACATACAGGTTTTGTATGCTAAGTTATAAATAATTTTTATTCAGTGGAAGTCATTATTCACTGTGGATTTTGCGGTAAATAATTTGTATTACGACTACTTTACAAATCCATGATTTTCTTTTATTACATTTGCAAAACGAATCTCCGTTCCTCTTTCCTGACGCCTAAATATATAATAATAAATGAGAAAGACTGGTAGAGTATATTACTGCCGAATGGATATGGAAGCAAAGTTTACACCATTCTAGAATAAAGGAAGCGAAAGTTGAACAAACATACATTTACATGCGTGACGAGTCGGGCAGTACGTGAGGATTGTGGCAAATACGAGATGGAACTCCGGAGTCTCTAAGTTTGGTAGTGTGAGTCCGTATTATCTTATACGGTAGTGGGCTACCATAGTACTATACACTATAACTAGGAGATACCCCTGCTCACTTCGCCTGCTACCTCTGACATATTGTGAACTTTTCTCTAGTATATGAATTCTTTCAACCTTTGAAGAAACACCGTTCACTAAGTCTTTTGAAGCCAGATTTACTGCTGGATTCTGAGGTCGTGTTTATCTTCAAGAGTTTTAAAACAAGCCGGTGACAAATCAACAAGTTCAAAATCAACTCCATGCATAGTATTGGCATTGGAAACACCGTGACTAAAAATATTTAAATAACTTTTAAATAAGGTGAAGATTTATTCTCATATTTTATAGTGAGGTTTTATATAGATTGCAGTATATTATTTGGTCTAGGGATCTCTGAAGTTAGAAATAATGCAATGAGTTAGTTCTTATCATCGTCGTCGCCCGCTTGTTTTTGATCTCTTCAGACGAACATGACTCCAGATTCTAGGAGTCAAAATTGTGATAGAGCCAGACTATAACCGCTTTACTGAGAGGAAGGAGAGATACACTTAATATACACATTGAATTTAAACATTCCCACCATGGTAAAATGTGGTAAATTATTTATTTTATTATAATTAAAAGAATATATTTTTATATATAGAGAAATCTCGTTTTCGCACAACCTTTCCTCTAATGTACCTCATAGCAGCATTTCTACGTTTTATTTAGAATGGTATATTTGTAATGAAACATAAGTAGAACTGTTACTTATATTTGCAAGTAACACAATTTCTCACCGAATAAGATGCCAATTTATTAAATATTGAGTTTTTAAATGTACCTCGTTAACTTCATAATACAGTGATATAAATAAGACCTAAAAAGCGCTTTGTTGTGTAAGATTTCATCAGTTAATTTTACCAATCCGACTTTTAAAACTTTACTGAATTAATAACTCCGTGCAAGAAGTCAATAAAAGTATTTAATTTAGTATTTAAATTTAAACGTTTAAATTGATATAAGTTTATTATTCCAGCATTGTTTTATTTCTGTAAAGGCGATTTTGATTTTTTGTAAATTTTGACGAACATCATTAACATTTGCGATACTTTATAAATTACTTTAAAATTTAAAAGGCCTTTTTTACGGTAATAGTTGTGACACACTTCTCATGTTTAACAGCTCGATTATTTTTCATATTCATTTATGCATTACTTTAATGTTTCAGTGCAATCTTTGATACATATTAACTTTTAATTAATAATAATCGAAGATATATGCACTACGAAAGATTGTATTAATAACTGAAGGTATTCCATCTTTACTGTAATTCATTATAGCATTCCCTCTTTATTAAACAGTTTTTTAGTACAATAAAGTACGAATTTGAGACACAAACTTGACACAAGATTGTCGCTCATTGTTTCAAGGTGTATCTGATGCAGGTGGATAATACACAAGTGAGAGCAGGAGTCAGTTTAGCACGTTTGTTTAATATTAGTATACTAATAAACAGAATCGATTAAGTTTCACAAAGTAAGGCGAATTTGAACGCATTTAAAATCGAATAAATGATGAATTACATAATTACATGTGTACATAATTGTGCACTACTTCAAAATTCATCCATTGTTCACAACCATAGCTACAAAATCTAAGTTCCACGCTTTATTACTTCTATTTGAGTAAAAGTTTTCATCTCATTTTCCCTACCCAGCCACGGTTAAATGATGAAGGTCAGACTGTCGAGATAGGCGGCCTGGGAGCTCGTGATGATTTATAACCACTGATAATGTCCCATGAGAAGAAATTATCACAGCCGTGAGAATCCTCTCAACATGAAGCACCATTGCCCTCTCTAGTTAAATTGATCAAGCTAATAATATTTATAGGATCCTGTCTATGATTTTGTATTCAAATAAGTCATTGAATTGCATTTATTTTGAATGTTCTACATAAAGTAACACGTTTATATTTTATGGATAAAAGAAGACTGTTATGTATATAATTTTCAATTATCTATGAAAATAGTCTTATTTGTAATTTTAAAATTTTTTAAATGGGTTTGGATTGAGAAAATTTACTATACTTTTTCCATGACGTAATGTATTCACTATGGTACACGGAAATACAAGACGCTACATTGAGGCGCTTTAACATTTATCATGGAATTTAAAATGTTTTTAAATTTTCAGTTTCATGGAAATTTGATCATAGCTTCAAGCCAGTTTCATCTAAAATTTTAAATAATATTGATTGACCATTGTTTTTAGGGGACGTCCGACACCGGGGGTTAGTCGAAATCTTTTAATATAAGCATATGCTGAATATGTTATCAAATGAAAAACTGTTTTCAGTTTCCATTTATCACACATCTTACCTCAAAGTGAACCTCAAAAGATTAACTTGACTTGTAATTATATGCCTAATGTCCCATACCGTATCAGGTCATTGACTTCACGATTTCTAATGTTTGGGCTCAACAATTCCGGTTTAGAATCTGTTGACTGAAACTCATCTAGCCGAAGACGAAAAATTAATTTAATAATATAACTGTATGAAGAATGTTTTTGAACCGGAAAATATCGATGTTAATTGTGTTAATTGTATAATTAATAATGTATCATTGCGGTGTAAAGCAAACAATATATGGTGGCCTAAGCCTAGTGTTACGTCATAACCACAAGGAAATTACAAAATGCTTTGTATAAATAGCTAACCTAATGAGCTCTCTTATCATTGCATATTTATAATTATTTTTAAAGTGAAACTATTCACAACGGTAGATTCGTTACAACGATTGTAGAACAAAACAGCATTAAGCGTCCTTGTTGACTCAGGAGCTGTCACACGTAACACACAAAACAAACGTCACTTTTGTTTCCACTCGTTTGTTAAAGGTTTTTGTAAATAGTCATGTTTTGACAACTTGATATCTTTGTCTGTCGAACAATAATTGATAATCCTGTTATATGTAAAGTCAACGAATATGTCCCATTTCATGTTGTTGTTCCAATGTAGCGTAATGGAAACAGTGAAATACGTGCGCTAGATTGTGTTGCTGTTTAAAGTGAAAATATTGGCATTGGATACAGGATTGATATACGAAACGCTAATGTATTTGCTTTCATATAAGATATAATATAAACGCACATCTTATCATCAATGTGTAGTGTTATGTCTTTATGAATCTTATGTAGCTTGTCCATTATTATAAAACCACAAGTTAGGAATACGCCACATCATGTGTCACGTTAATGGCGTCTCTAAAGTCTAAAGCTCTTTGTATTGTACTGCGGATAAATCACAATAAAAAAAACATCCCTCCACCAGAAATAAAATATATAACCATATTGAATGATAGGCTTCTATTACAATAAGCCAAAATGCTTGGTTGGACGTGAACTATTATAGAACGTATTCTTGTCTATGTAGGAATGATATTTCTTGCAAAACATTAATTCAACAGAATGATGAAATCGTTTTCGAACACTTACTTAAGCTACTAACATACTTGAGATGGAACTAATAGTTTCCCTAGTTTGCCTGTACAAATATAACGAGAGCCTTTATTCTAGTCGAGCAGCAGTAAAAGAAGACAGAAATGTAAGTGATGTATAAGATTCCAACCGAGATCCAGCAAATTCTCATAATCTTAAAAGACTTTTCCTATATATAAATATCGTTACTTACATCATTTCAAGCCCATGGCTTAGTTTATATTGACTTAGCCAGCGTAAAATAAACAAACAGTATAATAGACAGACTAATTTGGCCAGACTCCTATACTAGCTACGAAAAAATGTTAAACATTTCGATTTTAAACAAACGCGTGTTTGCGCACCAGTGCTCTATCCAAGCGCAGGAACAATGGTAACGCGTTCAATGACAGAGATCGAGGTGTTTACCTTTGGTATCAGTTCCTGAATATACTGGATACTAACGGGCAATACTGTATAATTAATTTATTTGCCTAAACACTCTGCAGGGGCTTTATAGACGCTTATTAAGAAAATAACTTGTCAGAACCACGAAAAGTTAAATAAAGATAGAATAGTTATTCTTTGTAAACATCAAAAAGATATTGATGAAATAGTGAGGTTACTGACTTGTTTGTCGATTTCCATTGATTTAATTACTGAATTGATGGCATTACTGTACAGACGTTATGCATCCATCAGAGCTAGCTAACTGTTTTTAGAAAAAGCAGGCAGTAATCAATAAAGGGTAATTGATTTAGAATAACTGTATTGGACCAGACAAACAATATAATGAGCGAGTTGAAAAACAATACAATTAATTGTCTAAATAAATATTAGAAATCCTTTCACGTACAAAAAGTGTGACAAACTGGGTAGCTGCCATTGAAAATAAAATAAAAGAGACTCAATTAACAATACGTTACAAATGGTTTACGAATAGGTAGCTGCCAATGAAAATACAAATTTATGGGTAGCTAAATATAAAACAGATAATGAGAATAAAATTATGAATAAATAGATTATAAGGTTTTTTCTCGATATTATAATTTGTTATCGTCAAATTAATTGCACCTTAGATGTTATATTTTCAACTACTAATATATATCAAGAATTAGATCTTATTACGACATGTTTTTCCAGTTTTCTATTTAACACTTGACTGCGGTAGACGCAAATTATACTATTTTACTATAATACAAATTATACTATAATACTATTCTGCAGGCTCTAGAGTCGATACACTTGTCGTGTGGCAGTGATGTAACTAACCAAAACACTTACAACTGTACATTCACCTTTTAAAGTATATAATTTAAATACAATATTACTTAAAACGGGAAGGATGAAAATAAAATAATTAACAACATGTCAATTTAGAATTTTTTACAGTTATCGTTTGTACATATGTAAAGTCAGAGTCACCTTTTAGAATAAAAACTTATGACATTGAATTTCAGTAATTACTTATCACTTAGTTATCAATTAAACCGCTTACTTTTTGGTAACAATTTAAACTCAAAATTCATAAGCTAATTCTATCTTCAAACTCATAAAATTTTTATTGGCATCTTTTAACGACGATTTCCGTTTGGCTTTAACTAGATATGATCATTCCTTTACTGATCATATCTTTGTTACTATTTAGCTATATGACTACAAAAATGACTAAGGATAACATAGATTCTTACACCAAATTACAAAGTAATTACTATAGTAATCTGAGCATATATCTGATTACCCCGTCGAATAGGGAAATTAGATACTATATTAGTTCACTTGAATTTTAGTTACTTACAAATATTTGCTAGACATATATATTTATAACCAACATTTATTTTCCCTCAGAAGGGCTAAATCAATTATTCACTGAATAATGCCGTAATGCGGAATACCGATATTAATCTAAGAAGAATCCGTCGATCTCCGCGTTGCTTGTTGTTATGTTGCCCTCTTCATTGGACACAGCTCATCCGATTAATAGGGTAATCCTTTACAAGCTGAATTATTACTGTTTTCTCAATTTTTGAGTTTTTTTTCTTTGTTATTGATAGAAGTTTGGGATCAATCAATTGCTGTTTCTAGCTTAATGTTTAAGAGTAAGTTTTAAAATAATGACAAAATACGTTAATTCAATCACTTTTTATTTATTTATGGTTTAAAGACCTTTTATTTTTATGATTATTTGTGATTAAAGATAAAGACTTGTTTATTATTATTAATCTTAAATAAATTATTTTTTATAAGTAAAAAGTTTTATAAATTACAGTATTACTGTAAATATTTAACATTATTATTTCAGGTATCGTTATTTGGTCCTAGATTTTTGAGCTTAGGTATTTCTTTCCTCTTTAGGTTGGAACAATTTTCAAAAATGATACAACAGCACTTCTGTATCTGTAATCCATTTTATCATCAAACACAATTAAAAAAAGCAAGCAAACATAAATAAACTTAGCAATCTCCTACAGCATTCAAACTGCATCGTTTGCCATGACGACGAGAGCTTCGTTGTTTTGTATTTTGTTCCAGTACGTCTGTGTTCAAATATTTTCTTGTTGTTTGATAAACATACATGCATAAGTTGTGGCACTTAACTTACATCGTATCATTTGTGTTTACTTAAAAAAAGACCTAATTTAAGGTTTTATAGCTGACGTTAGCGTTAAGTGCTAAGTTCTGAAATGTTGTTAATAATTTGATTTTGACCATTTGCATAATTTTG
Organism: Homalodisca vitripennis; assembly: GCF_021130785.1. Classification (NCBI taxonomy): domain Eukaryota; kingdom Metazoa; phylum Arthropoda; class Insecta; order Hemiptera; family Cicadellidae; genus Homalodisca; species Homalodisca vitripennis. The sequence continues at coordinate 223,741,549 of NC_060207.1, forward strand.
TTATTTTTCTTAACGTAAATTTTTTTATTAATATCGATTCATATTAATTTAAGAAGGTCTACAGTTTTATGTATTACAACTATGAAAATTGTATTACTATTCAGTGTAATACAAGATATAACGTTATATAAATTACATTAAATTGAAACACTAACCAGTTTATTTGCCTTTATTTGAATGATTTATTTATGAAATAGGTCAACAGTTGTAAAGTAATTTCTGTCACAGGAGAGATTTATAATGTTTTAAATAGATCTATGTTCAGTTCGGTTTACACGAAGTTTGTTCTCCCAAGTCCCATGTTTACAGTCTAGTTTACAATGTCCACTTAAACGACCAAGTTCTGTGTTTGTGCCAGTGGTGAATTACAGCACAGATAATTGAATTCTATCAATGCTTGTTTCTTTAGTTTTATTTTGAAAAAAAAAATTCTAGCCTGAATAATTCTAGGCCTGTATTATTCTAAAAAGTCATATTTTATTTAGAGATTCTGAAGGATATTAAATAATACTCGCAGTTGCTTACATCAGGTAATTGCTCCACGTTTTACCCTTGTAAAAAAGGTTTCATCTCTATTCCTAAAGCTTTTTACCTACCAAATTTACGTTGTACATGAAAAAACAATGTTTGTGATTCTTTTTTAGACGTCATAAGCTGATAGATTATTTTTTATTAATACCTCACTGAATCCTTACTATTAAATACTAATGTCCTCACGTATAAAGTCCAAAAACTCTATTTACTCCGACAAAAGTTTCCATTTATATAAAGTAACTGCGATAAAAGCATAATGGTTTGTTACAAGGAGATAATTTTTACGCAATAATTATAAAACCCAAACATCACTAAAAATATTTATTCTTATTAACTTTTAAAGTAGCTATATTTTGATTAGAATTTACGTATGCTCTTTGTAAAATCTGTAAAATTATATTTTTTTCTTTATTTATAGTCACAGTAATGTATTGATTATGTTGACTATAATACAGGCTTAATGAAGAATGACAATCCCAAGCACTACCAACTAATCGGAAGGTTTCACTACACTATCATTGTTTGGTAGACAATAGCTGATCTTAAATGAATATTTATTATGATAAATAATAATAATGATAATTAGATATGTATTACCTTGTATTACCTAAGATTTTTCTGTGAAAGTTATGGGTCCACTGTTGTTTCTAAATGTTTAGTAACCATACAAAATATATGTGATTAAATTAAATATTATAGTATCAGCGTAATTTCGGCTGCTGTTCTTTCTTGTCCGTGGCATTTAATTAACGGTATATATTCTCCATGTAATTTAATAAATAATATATTTTTATGACAAAATTGCACAGAAGTACTTAGAAAAATAGCAGAATCCAATCCAAGAACAGTATTAGGAATCATGGAAAGAATCAAGAGAGAAAATATGAAAACAAAGAAGGAAGCTCGGTATTATCAAAAAGCGGGCAGCCCATAACAAGACATACTCATCACATTTTCGTCTTATAAGTCGATAATTAGTTATAAGCAGACATGTTTCAATGGCAGTTTCAGTTTAACATTAGTTAATAGAAAATTGCACTTGACATAGAGGCCAAAATAATTAATTGTTTTTACTTATTAAACACTTAACTTACTATAAACAGTAAAATCTTGACTAAAGTCTTATTCAATCAAGTTAGTTGTTTACAGTTCAAAAACGTATCTTAAAATATACGAAAATGATTCGTTTTTACTCCAGTATCCCAATAATTTTATTGAATCATTATTTATAAATACCTTGATTTATTTTCGTATTAACAAATAATTCAATAGATGAAATAGTATTTCCAGCACACTACAAATTCTCCATGATTTGTCTGCTAACCCACTGAGTCTAGGAGTATGAATTGCATATTATTATTAAATTTTCAACTTTATACTAAAAATTACGATTCCACAGCAAACAACAAAAAATTAAAAAGATTGATAATGTTTCCTTCTTAAGTGTATAAGCACACTAATAGTTTTCTGCTTTATTGAAACAAATAAGTTTTACTGTAATATCCAGGTCAAGAAGTGGATATAGTAATATTTTCTGGTATGGAAATATTAGCTCATCTAAATCAGTATTATGTAGATTTTACTTACCCAAATTTACTCCAATATTGGAAAATATACCCTTTTATGCATTATATCCAGCTCACGGTATTATATGACTACAAGACCTGAACGTGGTCGTTTTCTGTAACCGTTAATCTATTTACCCTGTTAAGTGCTCGCTCATTCCGCTGCTCACATATTCCGGACACGTACCTCCTGTCTGGCGCAGCAAATCACCGCGCTGCGCTAATGTGACCCAGTCCACTGATTTTCTTCAGTCAACTTCCACCAACAGGGTCGACTACTAACGAACTAGGAATAAATGAATTAAACCTATCTGAAAGTAAATTAGAATAAATATACTGTAGTTGTAAAGAATGATTATGATAAGGAAAGGGGTTACGATAACTTTTAAATAGTTATGTTCCATAAAAGACCAAAAGATATTACGAAAAAAAATCCCTCCTCACGCGCTATATCATTTTGCTTCTATAACATACCATTTTATACCACATTTATACATAGTTTTTATTTATTCTGTTTTAAAAAGTTGTTGTTCTTTCTAACTTGAGGTTATTCCTCTCGCCCCGTTAAAATGAAATTTTTCAAGACTATTATATCAGTAAAAATGGAAACTGGCTCTCTTTCGTAGCAGTTCAAGGGTGAGCAGGGCAACATTGGAGCAAATTTCCTGAAGTTTTTGTACCCAGCGACAGTACCTTTTGTTCCAACTCCCCTGCTGTCCACTATACTTAACTTTTTCGGAGACTTTTGCTTTTCCTTCCTGAGGGACAGCGGAGGATATGGTATCTGCCACTATTAGTATGTACTCAATATTAGTTCCAAGCCTTCTTCCAGGCCCCTGGCGTGGCTTATACATTTTCATTTTAGTAAAGTCATGAGCATATTTTAAAGTCAAGTGAAAAACGTGCTCGAGACATACCCCGTATGTTTTATTAACTGTGTGCAGAACTTAGCTGTTATACCACTGCATTCTTTAACGTATTTGTGATTTATAAAAACTCAGAGGCACGAAGATCTTTGAAGAATTAAGGAGGTACGAGTCAAAACAGCTTTATTATGCAAGAAAGTAGGACTGGTTGGTTTTTCTGAATCTGTCGAATCCTATATTACATCTTTTATTAATAAACAATCTATCTTCACGAGCCTCAGAAGACAAGAAAAACTTTGTAAAAACGATCACCAGATGCCACAAATGCGATGTACTTACAAAATGATAACAATGATAACAGTCTCCTTATCAAGTTCCTTACCCCGATACAATGCTATTACATATATATTCCCAAGCCCAGTAGGCTTATCGAAAAATCTGGCAAAATATAAAGAATGTCCATCGTACTCAATTTGACGGAGGGAAACATTACAGAACTCGTTCCTTATATAACTAAATTTTCTAATTACTCTAAAACTGACCCTACCATTTTGTAAACAAAAGTCAATTACACTAAAAGCGCACATATACATATAGGTCGGGTATGAGAACCTACAACAGAATTAAAGTGATAAAGAACTGACAAGTGGCGCAATTAGTGTTCTGTTAGGAGCCAAAAATTTTGTTTCTTTTGTGTGGAGAATTTTCATATTAAATTTTGATTACGACTTTTTTATTTTTACTTCATCATGTGCTTCTAAAAATTTAAACTTTCATTCATGGAGACAGTATTTGTGAACAACCAAACGATGATAATAACACATTATTTGTTGGCTTAACAAGATAGAAACATAGGTATCATGTAGAGAAATAAGAAAACTTACCATATCAACTGAACTGAATTCTATTATTTGTACAACTAGTAGGAAATAATACTATATAAAGTTAATGAAAGGCCTATATTTTTATTCAATTCCATTCTTTAAGTGCCTAATATGACATGGTACGATAAAATTATTATACGTAGCTTATTTTGGAACGTTTCATAGTGACAAATTTGTATTATAACGCATAAATACCACTTTAGATTAGCATGGACACATATTAAATTTTAATATTACCTTGCTAATTTTCGATAACGTCACTAATGTTTAAAAAATTATATTTGGATAAAACTGCTAATTGACGAGGGATTGTTTGAGATATTGAGTATTTCTTTGGTGCTTTTAAATATTGGTGATGAAGTTACACACAGAAAAAATATGCAGATTATAAAGAAGCAAGCACATAACCAAAATATATATATATATATATATATATATATAATGTATATGCTAATTCTTTTATTTAATTTCAGAGATCTTGTTCAATTTAAATTAAACATATAATGTAATATGTAAGCATTATTATTTCATCTGAAATGGCCAATTTTGGGAACAGTATCTTTAATTAACTTAAAAACTTTAATATTTAGATTTTCAATATCAGAGTGGTAGTCATTAGAAATAAACTCTAGAGACATAATAAAAAACCATGGAAATTTAAAAAAACCTCAAAATATATATTTTTACACTTTTTTCGGTAACAATTGGTTATCAACTTATGAACCACCTCAGGAAGAGATTGGATTACACATATTTAAACGTATTTTTACTGATTTAATGTATCAGTGAATGATTATAAATTATTGAAACATCCCATTAAGTTTAGTAAAAACAAAGCATTAAAAATTTGCTTTTCTGAATGATTTTCACCGTCGTCCTAATTCACGCTTATTTTTAGAAAATATATATCATTTAGTGATCGTTATATAACTATAATTTTATACTATTAATGAACCAAACGATTACTAAATGCAGTTTGTAAGAGAAAACCTAATGGAGACTTTGTAAAGTGGAGGTATAACAACGTGGCGTTACTTGGATTAATTACTGCAGTAGTTGTCACAGGTAATTTAGCCTAGATTTGGTTTTAAATCGATACCTTGTGCCAAGATCCTTAACTTATTATAAGTTTAGACAACTGTTAGATAGATTATGTCCTTCCAATTTTACTAGTTTATTATTTTATTTAATTTTTAATCATTCGTCATACAGCTTGAGGTAAGGTTCCTCTCAATTCTTTCTAGATGAAAAATATTAACAAATTGTTATTCTTTATACAAATAATTAAATTCTTCGTTGTCCAATATACTTATAGCATGATAATTTTAAGTACGACTACAGCATTATTGCATTTTTTATGTTACTCAATGAATCAATTTAGTAAATACTGAAGACTTTACTGATACATTGTTTTAATTATAAAAAAATTACACTTTATTGTCGATTTTGTAGCAAAGGTAGTTTTTCTTACTGTTAAAAAGAAATGCCGTTTTTTAAATAGGTATATGTATACCTATTTGAATTGCTTAAATTGTTGAACAAAGTTTCAATTAATTACAGTTGTTTTTTTAAATACATTGGAAACCATACTAATCATGGGTAACCAAAAAATTTTATTTTTTCTCCCGATAATGAAAGAGAGAATAGCTGCAATCAATTCGCTGAAGAATGCCGGAATGCAGGGTACCGATATCGATCTCAGAAGAATGTGTCGATCGCAGCGTTACTTGTTATGCTGCCTGCTTCATTGTTGACCGCTCATCCGATTAATCGGGTTATCATATAGAAGCTGAATTATTACTGTTTTATCCATTTTTGAGTATTGCACAGTGTTATTGATTTGCCGTTTGGATCTAAAGCTGTTTCAAAGGGAGTCTTCAACAGTAACGTTATTAAAGAAGCAGTGTGCACAATGCAACAAATTAAATTTCAATGTGTGTTCAATATGTAACTAGAAAGTAAGTGTTTAATCTGGGTTTCAATAACTTTAAATTAACATATACAGATGAGGTTTTATAAAACAATTAAAACTTAATTTAGCCACGAAACTCAGTAAAACGAAGCAAACTTAAAAGATTAAATTTTATTTATGGTCACTGATGTTTTTAAATTCTTATAAGAAATGTTTCACGATTTAATTTCGTAATTTTTCAAAGTAACTAGTGATTCAATATTTTATCTGCCTTACAATCACTTTAAATGTAACGTAATGTGTGGGATTTTATAAAACAATACAAATTTTATTTATCTACTGATTTCGATATAGTAACATTAAATACCTCAATGTCTCAATGTTTGTCAGTTTTCTTCTTTATGTGATACCTTTAAAATGTAGTAAAAAGGTTGGTGTTCCTATTCAAAGATTTTGACCTACACCCTTTTTACCACATAAAGTGCTATAATATGTTTTATGCAATATCGGTTTTACCTGAAATATTATAAGTTATAAAAATATCTAATGTACAGCTCTGGAGTAAATACCATAAATATATAATAAAAGGAATAAACAACAGTATATCGTGCTGTCCTTTTGGGGATGGAAAAATATATGTACCACCTTTCAATTATAACTAGAATATACATGCATTTTCCGGTTTTATTTTGTCATCGGTATTTTGCCACGTACATTAATATTATTATAATATTATAAATTATAACTAAATTATTAAGTTGCAGAACTAATATTTTTAGTATTTGGTGTAAAGTTTATTACTATTAAACTGATATTAACATTTTCCACATGGTAATCAAATTTAATCGATAAATATCATAGAAAAATAATTTTATAATAATAAGTAATTTATTTAAATATTTTAAATCTATTTTGAACATGTAAAAACATCTATGGAGTACTCATTGCATTCTTATAAAACTATTATACATCATATCTAGTTAAATTATATAAATAAATTTTTAAATGTAATTTAAACAAAAAAAAGAAACATAAACACTGAATACAAATGATTTCATAATATAAAAAATCAAAACAAAACCAAAGTAATTAATTGAGATTGAAATATAGTAATACACAAACATGTGTTTCAACTAGAAATTTGCACTTTAGTAGAAATTAAATTTCCAATTAAAAATAAATACATTTATTAACTTAAAATATCTCCTTGTTATTACAAACCACTTTCACGAGCAAGAGAGGACAATAGTGATTTCATAGTTACCGTATAACCCGCATGAATGGGGAGGGGGTTATTAATTATAGGTAGAACAGTGGTATTCACTAATTGACATGATTGTACTGTTGCTGTGTGTCACGTGGTCTGTGACTATATGGACTGTTGTATTTTACATCTCTGTACTGACAATGTCCAGTAACATGTTGATGAGGTTACCATAATTAACTATGTAGCCCTTAATAATATGTCACGTATATAAATCTACAGCAAAATGTGTTGGCAATTTCCCAATGTATCGATAATAAACTACTTAATGAGTTGTATACTTTGTTCCCCTATTAAACTCCTTTCATTTTTTATTAAAAAACAAACGATCATTTGCACATTTGTACCTTTATCTATTATAAGTCAAATCTAAGAATTCTTCAAAGACAAAATCAGATATAATTGTTGTACTGTAAAACGCAATTGCAAAAAACAAATAACATTTTTACTGTCTAGTTTGAAAGTTGTAACCTAAACCTGTCGAAAATATACATTGAATATAATATTTTTAAACTGAGGTGATACAACCAAACTCTATAACACATACAAGTCACTTTAATTTAAAAAAATATGGAACAATTCTCTGTGTAATGTGATTAAAACCAATGTAGTATACATTGTTTATAGTTGAACATTAAAATAGGATATCTAATGTGGGATTCCAGCTTACGTAGCAGTAGTCGTAAACAAGCCGTATATGTGTGTGTGTGTGTGTGTGTGTGTGTGTGTGTGTGTGTGTGTGTGTGTGTGTGTGTGTGTGCGCGCGCGTGTGCGTGTGTATTCATCGACCATTTTGATGAGCTGCCTGTATGTTTGCGAATGAGTGGTAAGCATAATAAATGGAAACATTGTATGTCTAAACGTAGTGTGGTTACAGAATGTAAAAATTTTAGATGTACACATTATTTGTTAGATAATTTTAACATTGCCCATGGCAATAAAAGGTTTAAATTTGGCTGTATTAACATGAATAAATACAGCTTTAAGGCACATTTACAGTGTTATTCTATTCAAATTAATTCAGTATACATTATTTATGGTTGAGCATCCAAAGGGGATATCCGATATGGGATTCAAGCTTACGTAGCAGCAGTCGTAAACAAGCCATATATCCATGTATATTCATCGACCATGTTGAGGAGCTCGCTGTGTAAACTGCTAATTCGCTGTGTAATGCTGACTATGAATACACAAACAATCGCTGACTATCGTACATCTGTAGTGTATTACATCAATAAAAACATCGAATCTTAATCAGTGACAGTGATCCTCACAACTATGGAAATTTAGTGCAAACGATGTTGTAAAACTTGTAACTAACACAATCAAACTAAGATAGTTATTCAATTGATTTTATTTTGGAACTGTGTATTAAACCGGACACAGTTTATTGCCTATTTAATTTAGCCAAATCAAATAGGCATATCCTACACACTGTGCTGCTTGTAAACCAAAATGTCAAAAGTATTCTTGTTGTACATCTAACTTTGCCTATCAAAATCATATACAATTTAAAAATGTCATGTACTTGCATTATGCTAGAGGTTCTTTTAGAGCTAGACATTGCATACAAATATAATCAAATTGAGACCTTATATGTTTTCTTAGCGGTAATGGCCATACAAGCATTGCCATAAATTAATTTTTGATAACGAGAAGAAAATAACTAATTATTCTACCAAACGAATTTAGCATTTCAAAGCCCTTTCTAACACGTAACTTGGGAAACAGGTTTAAAGGCAATATACACACCAGCACCAACGGCCAGGCAGGCGGAATACTTGCGAAGGAATGATCGCTTAACGGTAACCCATCCAAGTAGCAGACATAATCAACATTGCTATAACTCAGTAATCTTGTGTTTCAGCCATACCAGCGACGCTGCACCATTATCAAGATAACATTATAGATTTACTGTATGAGTGTCTATCGTTTTCGGTCAGTCAATATTTGCAATTGTTTGTTATTTAGCTTTTGGATACCTTTACAAAAGATAGAGCAGTTTTTTACCAATATTAACTAGACCGAAGAATCATTGCAAATCGCCCACTGAGGTAAAACTGCGCTGCAAATATTCCTTTAGTAAATACGTTCATTCTGAAAAAAAAACTGTTACTCAAATATCACGTGAACAAATATACAGACTGACAGTCCTGCAAATAGAGATAGTTGTATTGACTATGCAAACTACAATGCACAAATTGAATGAATTTTCTTTAATACTTTGTATAAATTATTTTAATATTTGGTGAACCAAACAAGTTATAATATTTGGATTTGATATTCATGAATATGTGTTTTTAGTCAAATATGTAAGATAAAGGAATGTGGTGTGACTGGATTAGACGGAGACTTGTCTCTAGTTAAAGAAACGGTTCGCTATGACCGTTTTTTTTTACTGGAACCCCGACTCCAGAGACGTAACAGACAACTAATCTTGGGATTGATTTCCTCATTGCTACAAGAAGGTAGCCATCGGTTGGACAACACAGGTGCCGTAATATTTTTTATTATAATTTTTTGGTTTTAACACTTATCTATATGAAAATACATTTTTTCTAAACATGTCTGCTAAATATCATTTGTCTAAACAATTGCCCCCTTCTTTCCTTTACCCCACGTCTATAAAAGAAGAACGTTGCCTTATGGATTCTTCGACTCGATCTTAAACAGGTTCTCTTGAAAGTTGTAATGGCCGGTAAGAGACTGATGACTAATGATCTTAGCCCCAATTATCCAATGATCTCTTTAAACTGGAGGGCACGTGAAGATCGTAACGATTATGGTTCAAACCATTGGTGAATAGTAAACTCAATTATAATTGTAATAATCTACTTGCAACTCAGATCTTATCTAAATTTTTTTCTGAAACCACTACAGGTACCTTTATAATTTTAACGTTTAGGGGATATTAAAATGCACCCTTTAACTCGGGCTCTTTGAAAAGTGTTACCAATATTTCATATACAAATTAATTTTTCATTGGAAAAGAATAAATTAAAAACTTGAAAGAAATATAAATAAACATTATAACGATATATTTTATAAGTTATAACAAACCTATACATAAAATTACGCAAATTAAAATAGGTAGGAGTCCCCGATAAGTCTACCATTTATTCAAAAAGAGATTTTAAATTACTTCTTATGAGCGGTTTTATATAGGAGTATAATTTATCTTTATGTCAGTTTAATACTGTAATATAATTTAATCCCAAATATAAACTTGTAAAATTTGTAAATTACATACCAACTATCTATTGATAAAATCAAGTTTTGAGTTTATTATTTTATTTGTATTATTAGAGTATTTTAATTTTATTAGATATCATTATCTAAATAGGCCTAATTTAAAAAGGTTCAGAGACATCTACTTGATAAAGTGTGAACAAGGAAGTCTCATTTGCATGTTAAGTGTAGTCTGAGGAGTAAGGATGGAACAATCTGGCGTGAGTTCCAATGTAATCATTATAGCTTGCCGAATAGTTGAGCTATATACGTAAGATAATATGAAACATGCTATAATGTATTTAACCAGCCAGGACTAAATTGGAACAGAGTATGGGACTTTTATGTAGGTGTATGTTAATAAGTCCAAGTATATTTCTATAGATGTCATACTTTTGCGTTTGTGCAAAATTAATCTTAAAACTCCGATTTGTTTTTACATTTTAATAAGTTTTTTTTATCCTACTTTTCCGATGGTTGGTAAACCTGAGTGATCATCTGATATTGCAATGTAATGATCAGACGTTCAGGGTGTTTCAGACCTCCCAACCGCGATCTTCTGTGGTTGAACCGTTTGACGTAGAGCGATTCAATAAACCGTAACACTAATCAATGTTATACGGCGAAGTACGTTAAGTTATTTTATTAAATTTAAAATAATAGACTTGCTCATATAAAAAATACTAGTTCAATTTCCAATTGATTAGTACACTGAATTTTGGAAAAGAAATATTAAAACCATTAAAACCCTACATTGTTCAGGCGTTACATGAGGATGACAGTTCTAGAAAGATGGATGTCTACAGGCCCATTTATAAAGTTTATTCAACTATACGATAAGATAACCACAAACATATCTTTAGTAATCGATTAAATTTTTATTCCAACATAATAAATTAAAATTATTTCGTTAGAAGGTTCTAGTTACGGTAAATATGGGTATGTCGTTACCAGTTTTCCGAGATATTTTGCTTATATTAATAAATTTCTGAAAACTCCAACTGCATATCATTGCAATAATAAACTTTTGGTTTGTTTTATATTTTTGATATTTTTATCGAGCTTATTTAAACTTTCTGCTGTATGGGCCAAAACTGTTGTATTAAGTACTCACTGATTTTTGAGTGACCAACATATCAAAGTTTTCTAAAAGAACGAGAATCTCGCATTGAGATTCAATTACGTCAATTTATTAATAGGTAAAATGAGAAAACTTTGCGACCACCAATTTTATCCTCTAAGACATCGCGGTGCACTCGATGAGACAATGTCTTTACCTCTTCACCTATATTGTACTATACTTTGTATTCTAAGTGTCTCTGATGTCGAAACGATGTAGTGTTCATCTTTTAAACTACATGGCTCCACATTCCAGGAGTCTAATCTGTTACACCGTCTGATAAGAGACCATCACTAAGAGGAAGGTTAACTTAAACTAAATCTCACCATACCTACGTTATGCTTAGGAAACCACTTCCGTTGTTTACAAATGTAAATGAGCCAAACATCAGTATAATTGATAAATTGCATGTCGATTGCATATTACTATTTTATTAGTGTCAATTATTCTGAATCAATAATTAAAAATTGAATACATGGAAACCAATTTAAATAACAATGATTCAAATTCGAAAAAAGTATGTGCTGTTGACTCGCGTACAAGCTGTGGGGTTACCCTAATATTAATTTCTTAGTTGTGACTATGTTAGTTTCAGTAATTCAGCAATTGGTTACCAAAAACAAATGAAAGTAACTGTAATATTTCAAAACAGAAATTTACCTTTGTTGAGAAAATAGTAAGAGCTTGATAATTGAGTTGGCTATTGAGGAGTCTGCCCTTTGTACTAAAGTAATAGATGGCTCATACCAATTGTGTGTCTCGATTGAAGCAATTCCAATACTTGTTGGTGTACAGGCTGGCCTATGTTTCACTGAATGGACTTCCTTATTTTACACTATTTCTGTATTGTCTGAATCGCCATCTACTTCTTAATACTTTTAGCTGTTTGCACTGTTTCTGTTAACCATTAAGCTATTGAAATTTTTATGATGAATTCATTAAATTTATATATTACAGTAACGTTATATTACACTTTCGAGTTAAGTTATCAAAGGTAGATGTCTCGGTATAGCTATGATAGCTGTACTGTGTACTTTGTTTAAAGGTTATTTTAGTAGGTTATTTTGTACTGTGTACTGTGTAATTTAGTATAACTTTAAAACACTCCAATTTAAAGCCAATGTGAAGTTAATATACGTACGTGTTCAACATCGATTGGATATATTTACGTGGTCTAAAAATTAAAAAAAACTATGATAGAGTATATACGTAGTCAATTGGTGAAAGAATTTGATTTCATACCAATTTTCCTGGTATCAGTACTTTCTGGTTAACCGAAACATTTTGAAATTATTTATACGCTGCTTTAAGACCTAACTTAATAAATAAACATCTTTGTATATCACGTGGCATATTATCTAGGGAAATAACTGAGGCAAATATTTTGGATGAAAATGATCATTTATTTCAAAACTCGAATAACATGTGTTCTATAATAGTATATTTCCAAACAAGGAGTTTGGCTAAGTTTAATTGATTCTATCACTCAGTAAGCCTGTATTTTGTTCTGTTCTGGCTGCCCAGAAGCTGTTCACGGTACACCTCGAGAATGAAATGACCTAATTATTTAAAATTATTGCATGACATTTCATCAAGTCCTGTCACGCGACATGAGTTGTGGCGTAATCCTACCTAGTATTGCTATGAGTATAGTGCGGTTCGTAGGAGTTATTTTTAGTTAAAAAGGCGATCTACTTAAAAATACCAAACAACTCAGTACTAATCGCTGGTTATTCTTCTGCAGTAATTATAAATAGGATAATCCACGTTTTAAGAAACTTTTTACCTAATTCATATAGAACAAAATGATGGATAAATGAGCGTTTTGTTTCTAAAAATACACTTTATGGTGATTAACTCTGATTGGAGTATCTATAAATTGGTTAGATAACCTTGGTTAGATCATCTTTTACAAAGGTTACAGAATCATTGTGTATATTTGGTTTTGAATATAACAGAGGCCTTGGTATCATAAGATTTGTCACATTGTGGGACTAAAAACTTCACATGATGTTCAACTATTTATCGAGTTAATTCTTTATTACAATGAATATCTAAGGTTACAATTTCAAAATATAAATTTTATAAGAACATCTATGCTATAAAAATTCTCAAATCTTAATCAAACCAATGGAGAATTTTATGTAATTTTGATTATTTATTTATACCAATGTGCAAAGTATTGTTTATGTATGCTTTGCACAGTATAGTACTATCAATAGCAAACATTTAGTCTTCATATTAACAGTAAACACATTTTTATGGTAGTTAAAATCAAACTTGCTCCAGCGTAAGACTAAATAGAGTTTAGAAATAAAAAAGTAACAGGGATGGCAAAGAAGAATAAAACTAGAAACGAAAAATAATATGTACTATGAGATCGAGGGATTACTCAGTTCATGTATGTGCAAGTGTGGTGGTCAACTGTGGGTGAATCAAATGCCCAATTCAATCAATAGACTCACCAGAGAGATCGAGTCGATGACCTGAAAAAGTTTAGTCTCGGTTAAAACATTTTCTGGAATCACGAATATTTTACCCTGCTGTCGTATGTGGGATGGAACTTAGGCATAACTTCCAGTAGCAATTTAAATACTTCTCTTACTCATTCTTTGTCATACATAAATAAAGTCCTCAACAATGGTGTGTTGTAAGTTCAGATATATATTATTTTACTTTATTACCTTATTTATTTATTTTTAGATTATACATTTTTACATATTTAATTTAAAACTTACCATTCAATACATTATTGTAAACATTTCCTGCAATAAATAGTAGTGACCAGATAGGATAAAGTCTCACTTCGTGTCGTATAACAGACCTTACTTACGTTGAATTCTAAATTTCAAGCTTATAGCTAAAAGTGTAGTATGATATATATTAAAAGATCTCACGATTGTAAGAATTTGATTAAAGAAATTTGTGTGTTTTTATTTTTTTCTTAATAGTACCCATGAGACCGATTTAATAATTTCACTAACTGTAATATTTGTAAAGAGAGAAATTAATTGTTTTTGTGATATTATAGTTCCCTATAAAAACAAAACATCACGAAAAATGTTAAATGTATAAATCAATTTCATGTGGAAATATTGTGCTGACAGATAGAAAGAAATTAAATTATTTCAGCTTCTTAAGTGATATATTCCCCTAACACTCAGCCAATTATTATAATGCGCTCATAATTGCAAGTTCAAGTTTTACACTGTTACTCAGAAAATAATAATTATTTAAATAATAGTAGGTGGTTACGAGTAGGTTTTATCTTCATACACTTACATGTATATTGCTTATAACACTTTTGAGTAATGATAATGTAAATTAGTTATTATAAATAAAACCCAATTAGAAACAAATATACTACGTATATAAGTAAAATGTTTAAAATTAAAAATAAATTGCAAATTAGTTTATCAGATGCATTGCCTGATTTCAGAAATTAAATAGTTATAAAATATTTCACCTAACACATTGAATAATAGGTTCATCATAGAATTCTGAAAGGCCAGAGTGTGTCAGGAAGAGAACACAAAAGTAACTGACGTGGTAAGTAAAGCAATCAAACACTTTCTGTTCACAATGCACTTTAATGATGCTATTTCTACTTCCTGATGTAGGAACTCTAACAAGAAAGAGTATTCAGTGGGAACGACAAGAGCAGACAATGGGAGAAATACAATTGGTGAATTTGTAGTGACATGCAATGAGACAGTCTTATTTATATCTAGAAACAGTACTAGTCTTTAACTAAATGGCTATAAATTTATATTTGAAATGTATCCATTCCTTTACAAAAACTTATGTGCAAGTGAACTATCTGAACGCTGAAAGAAGTAATGTATTTGTTAGTTATTTTAGACGTTTATTATTTAGGCTTACACTGTTACACAAAAGCAAATTTATTTGTTAGTAAATAACAGTGTTTCGTATACTATAACACTTTCTAACTACTTCGGATGTTTACAAACTCTCTGGAGATTTTTATAAATATATTCTTTGAGTCAAGACAAAAATATGTTGTACGAAACATAATTAATTATAGGTCACAAATGTTTAGCTAACAATTTTGTATTACTTTATAAAAGAGAAATCACAACTCTACAATAATTTTTTTATTTTAACTGAAATCCTTTCAACATCAAAGATGCCATCATCAGGCGTGGCACCTGATATCGTATTGATGGAAGTATTGTGGAAAAATAAAATACATTGTTCTTGAAACATTACAATATCTGAGATTTTTTAAATCCTAATACTTAATATATTTTATTTATATCATAATTAATAAATCTCTCTATCAAAACGTTGGGCGTTGTTATTGTAAACGTTGATATTGTTTAGCGTGAATTCACTCAAAAAATGTAAATATTTAAAATTGTAGTTTGGTTTGAAAATATTTTTTTCATCTCATAGCATATGAATCTTATTTATTCTAAATTAACATTTATGGATGTAAAATGTGTATTCAAATATCCAAGTGTATTCTATGTTTACTGACTGACTTGCATTAAATTCTTTTATAAATTAATCAGTTAATTGACTATTTATCTACTACAACTTGTAATCCTCAGCCAGTTTATCATTGCACGGATTTTAAGAAAACTTTATAAAGTATTTGTGAATGTCTGTAAATTCTCATGGAATTAGCATATTATTTGACTGTTTTCCTAAATTAAGAATTTATCAAATATTAGGTAACTAATGATGTTTTTCAAATTAACCAAACTAATCATCGAAATCATTACCTAAATCATATATGTATGTCATGTCTAATAACTTTTATTCATATTTATAATAGTGCACATTCAAACTGCTATAAATATTTAAGGTAATAAAGTTTATATTGTATAGCTATAAAATTGTTATTTTAAATAGGTAGAGTCTACTTACACAGATCGCCCGATTTAGGCTGTACGTTTTCCCGGAGTTATGATTTAGTCACAGCCCACGGACTTGGTAAAAGTATAAACATTTTCAACGACTTTCCATCAAGTTTGAAAGGTGGGTTAAATAACTTAAAAGATCAGGTGAGAGTGGTCCATACAATATTTAAATCCATTCAACTCTCCTTCAACATCTCAACGGAAGTAAAGTAAGAATGAGGGGAGTTATACTAGAATGTTAACAACAATGATGATGGCGGGACTGTTAAATTACCATTGCTATATTTCTATAAAACCTTGTTTGCCAGAAAAAATGCCTTTTACGTAGGTAGTTGAAGTATTTTTGGGCAATGTGGAAAGAAAAAAGCAATAAGATGAAAATTATAGCTATTGAACTCTTATAAATTAAAGAAATAATATTAATGTATGTTACTACCATGGGACAACTGTAGTATGAAATAATTGAATGTCTGTCTATCAATCTATCTGCGTGGACACACGATATGTCGAGTAAGAACAGACCTATAGTCTTGAAACTTTGCACATTTATACAAGAAACATACAGGTTTTGTATGCTAAGTTAGAAATAATTTTTATTCAGTGCAAGTAACTATTTACTGTGGATTTTGCGGTAAATAATTTGTATTACGACTACTTTGCGAATCCATGATTTTCTTTTATTACATTTGCAAAACGAATCTCAGGGCATTAATTATCCGCTCCTCTTTGCTGATGCCTAATATATATATAATAATAAATGAGAAAGACGGTAGAGTATATTACTGCCGAATGGATATGGAAGCAAAGTTCACACCATTCTACAATAAAGGAAGCGCAAAGTTGAACAAACAGACATTTACATGCGTGACGAGTCGGGCAGTACGTGAGGATCGTGGCAAATACGAGATGGAACTCCGGTGTCTGTGAGTTTGGTAGTGTGATTCCGTGTTATCTTATACGGTAGAGTCCTACCATCGTACTATGTACTATAACTAGGAGATACCCTTGCTCACTTCGCATGCCAGCTCTGACATATTGTGAACTTTTCTCTATTATACGAATCCTTTCGAGCCTTTTAAGTAACACAGTTCACTAAGAGTTTTGAAAACAGATTTACTGCTGGATTCTGGAGTCGTGTTCATCTTTAAGAGTTTTAAAACAAGCCGGTGACAAAGAAGTTCAAAATCAATTCCATGCATTGTATTAACATTAAAAACACCGAAACTAAAAATATTTAAATACTTTTTAATCATATTATTCTCATATCTTATAGTGATGTTTTATATAGATTACACTATATTATTTGGACTAGGAATCTCTTAAGTTGAAAATTATACAAAGAGTTAGTTTTTATCATATTCGTCGCCCGCTTCTTTTTTATCTTTTCAGACGAACATGACTCCAGAATCTAATAGTCAACATTGCGATAGCATCAGACTACAGACGCTTCACTGAGAGGAAAGAGAGATATACTAAATACACATTGAATGTACCATTCCCACCATGGTAAAATCTGGTATTATTACTATTTATTGTATTATAATTAAAAGAGTATTTGTAAGATATAGAGAAATCTCGTTTTCACACAACCTGTCCTCTAAGGTACCTCATAGCATTTCTAGATTTTATTTGGAATGGTATATTTGTATTGAACCATAAGTAGATGTGTTACTTGGATTTGTAAGTAAAACAATTTCTCAGCGAATAAGGTGTCAATTTATTAAAAATTGAGCTTTCAAATGTACCTCGTTAACTTCATATTACAGAAATAAATAAGACCTAAAAAGCGCTTTCAGATTTTATCAGTTAATTGGACCAATCCGACTTTTAAAACTTTACTGAATTAATAATTCCTTGCAAGATATCAATTAATAGTATTTAATTTAGTATTTAAATTCAAACGTTTAAACTGTTATAAGGTTGTTATTACAGCAATGTATTATTTTTGAAAAGGCGGTACTGATTTTTGTAAATGTTGACGAATATCATTAACATTTGATATACTTTATAAATTACATCAGAATTTAAATAGCCTTACTCTTTTTATGGTAACAATTGTGAAAATTCTCGAGTTTAAAACCTGGAATATTTTATATTCAGTTATGCATTACTTTAATGTTTTAGTGCAATCTTTGATACATATTAACTTTTAATTAATAGTAAACGAAGATATATGCACTGCGAAAGATTTTATTGATAACTGAAGGTATTCCATCTGTACTGTAATTCATTATAGCATTCCCTCTTTATTAACAACAAGTTTTGTAGTACGATAAAGTACGAATTTGAGACACAATCTTGACACAAGATTCTCGCTCATTGTTTCAAGGTGTATAAGATGCAGGTGGATGAATACACAAGTGAGAGCAGGAGTTAGTTTATCACGTTTGTTTAATATTAGTATATATATATATATATATATATATATATATATATATATATATATATATATATATAAAATTCAATAAACACATATGTGAAAGAAACGGCCAAATACAAAATAATTGAATCGTAAAAAGTGAGGGCTCTGTGGTGTAATGGTTGCACATTCACCCGGCAAGTGAGAGATCCGGGTTCGAGTCCCGGCGGAGCAAGTACTTTTTGCGATTCAATATTTATTGAATTAAATTAGGCTATTGCCACTTATACAAATTTAATGAATGTAAACAGAAGTCATTTGACAGGTATTTGGTCATCCGATCATATGTTAGTTTGGTTATTTAAACACATATGTGAAAGAAACGGCCAAATACAAAATAATTGAATCGTAAAAAGTGAGGGCTCTGTGGTGTAATGGTAGCACATTCACTCGGCAAGTGAGAGATCCGGGTTCGAATCCCGGCGGAGCAAGTACTTTTTGCGATTCAATATTTATTGAATTAAATTAGGCTATTGCCACTTATACAAATTTAATGAATATATATATATATATATATATATATATATATATATATATATATATATATATATACATACTCGATTAAGTTTCACAATGTAAGGGATATTTGAATACATTTTAAATCGAATACATGATGAATTACATAATTACATGTGTACATAATTGTGCACTACTATAAAATTCATCCATTGTTCACAACCATAGCTACAAAATCTAAGGTTCCACGCTTTATTACTTCTATTTGAGTTGAAGTTTTCATCTCATTTTCCCTACCCAGCCACGGTTAAATGATGAAGGTCAGACTGTCGAGATAGGCGGCCTGGGAGCTTGTGATGATTTATAACCTCTGATAATGTCCCATGAGAAGAAATTATCACAGCCATGAAAATCCTCCCAAAATGAAGCTCATTGCCCTCTCGAGTACAATTGGTCAAGTTAATAATTTTTATAGGACCCTATGTGTTTTTTTTTTTGTTCTAATAAGTCATTGAATTGCATTTATTTTGAATTTTCTGACATCGAGTAACAACTATATATTTTATAGATAAAAGAATACTACATATTTAACTTTTATGCATATAATTTTCTATTTTCGTAGTAAATAGCCTTTTTGTAAATTTTTAAAAGTTTCATAGCGTTTTTTTATTCAGAATCTTGACTATATTTTTTCCATGACAAACTTATTCACTATGTTACACAGAAATAAATAGGCTACATAGAAGCGCTTTAACATTTTTCATGGAATTTAAAATATTTTTAAATTTTCTGTTTCATGGAAATTTTCTCATAACTTCAAGCCAGTTTCAGCTAAAATTTAAAAAATATTGATTGACCTTTGTTTTTAGGGGACGTCCGACACCGGGGGTTAGTCGAAATCTTATAATATAAGTAAATTCAGAATTTGTTATCAAATGGCAAACTTGATTTCAGTTTCCATTTATCAGACATCTTTCTTAAAAGTAAAAATTAAAAGATTAACCTGTCTTATAATGATATGCCTAACTTATCATACCGTATCGGAACATTGAGTTCACAATTTCTAATCTTTGGACTCATCATAGTTCCGGTTAAGCATCTGTTTACTTAAAATATCCAGCCTGAGGCCGGAATAATAAATATAGAATGTAAAAGGATCTCTTCATACCTTTGCAATTGTATGAAGAATAGTTCAAAACCGGAAAATTTTCGATGGTATTTATGTTAATAATATATCATTGCGGTGTAAATCAAAACATAGATGATCGCCTAAGCCCAGTGTTACGTCATAACCACGAGGAAATTAAAAAAAAACTTGGTATAAATAATTAACCTATAATGTGCTCTATTATCTTTGCAAATTAATAATTTTTATTTTACGATAAAAACCTGAATAAATAAACACGGTTCCTTCTACACGATATGTATGGATTTTTATCTGTAAATTATTTTTGAAGTGAAGCTATTCACAACGGTACATTGGTGTTTGTTACAGCGATTGTTGAACAAAACAGCGTTAAGCGTCTATGTTGACTACAGGAGCTGTCACACGTAACACAAAAATACAAACGTCACTTTTGTTTCCATTCGTTTGTTAAAGGTTTTTGTAAACAGCAATGTTTTGACAACCTGATATCTTTGTCCGTTCAACAATAATTGGTAATCCTGTTATGGGTAAAGACAACGAATATGTCCCATTTCATGTTTTTGTTCCAATGTAGCGAATTGGAAACAGTGAGATTACGTGCGCTAGATTGAGTTGCTGTTTAAAGTGAAAATATTGGCATTGGACACAGGATTGATATACGAAATGTATTTGTATAATTTAAGATATAATATAAACGCACATCTTATCATCAATGTGTAGTGTTATGTCTTTATGAATCTTATGTAGCTTGTCCATTATTATAAAACCACTAGTTAGGAATACGCCATATCACGTGTCACTTTAATAGCATCTATTAAGTCTAAAGCTCTTTGTATTTTAATGCGGACAAATCATAAACAAACAAAAAGAAACCCCACTTCACACAAAAAATAAATTATATTGCCATATTGAATCACAGGCTTTTATTACAATAAGCCAAGTGGCTTGGTTGGACGTGAACTCTTATAGAACGTATTCTTGTCTGTACGAATAATATTTTTTACAAAAAATTAATTCAACAGATGAAATCATTTTCGACATATACCACGCTTTCTTAAGCTACTAACATACTTGAGATGACACTTATCGTTTGCATGTACAAATATAACGAGAGCCGTTCTAGTCGGGCAGGAGTAAAGGAAAGATAGAAATGTACGTTAGGTGTAACATTCCAATCGAGATCGAGCAAATGCTCATCATCTTATAAGACTTTGCTTACATATAAATATTGTTACTTACATAATTTCAAGCCCATTGTTTAATTTTTCATCAGGTATCCAGCATAAAATAAACACAAAAGTATGATGATAGACAGACAGATGAACTTTACTAAACCCCTGTACTAAATAAGCAAAATGTAAAAAATTCCAATTTTTAAGAGAACGTGCGTTTACAAACCATTACTCTATCCAAGTTAAGGACCAATGCTAACGCATTCAAAGAGAGGGATCGAGGTGTTTACCTATAATTTTAGTTCTTGAATACTAGATGCTAACTAGCAATACTGTTCAGTCCATTTATGTGCCTAAACACCCTGCAGGGGCTTTCTAGACGCGTATTAAGAAAATAACTTGTCAGAACCACGAAAAGGTAACTAAAGATAGAATACTTAGGCTTCGTAAACAACAAAAAGATCTTGATAAACTGGTGAGGTAACTGATTTTTTTGTCGATTTACATTGATTTAATTACAGAATTGATGGCGTTACTGAACAGCCGTTATGAATCCATCAGAGCTAATTGTTCTTAGAAAAACTGGCAGTAATCAAAAAAGGGTATTTGATTGAGAATAAATCTATTGGACCAGACAAATTATATTGTTTTTTAAATGAGTGGATTAAAAAACAATACAATTAATTGTATAAATAAATCTAAAAAACCATTCACGTAGTAAAAGTTTTAGGTAGTAAAATTGTGACAAACTGGGTAGCTGCCATTGAAAATAAACTAAAAGAGACTCAATTAACAATACGTTACAAATGGATTACGTATAGTGTGTTTCACGAAGAGGTATACACGTTTAAGATTCAATAATATACCCATCTGCTGTTCGATCATTTAAAAAATGTACTCAACTTATAAATTAGAATATAAAGAGAATGTCGAAAATTGACAACTCTCTCGTGTTTACAAAAAATGCTTCATTGTACTATTCCTTTACAGCGTTATTAATAACGTAAAGTAAATTACCTATTTGACCACAACAATAAAACACGAATGGGAAGGATAAATAATGACAAAAATTGCATTTAATTTTGTGTAAAACAAACCAATGTCTGTTTGATATGGGTTTATGGGTAGCTAAATATAAAACAGATAATAAGAATAAAATTATGAATGTAATAGAATATAAAGGTTTTTCTCGAGATTGTACTTTGTTATTCTCAAAGTAATTGCAGCTTAGTTGTTATATTTGCAAATGCTAAAATATAAAGAATTAAGTCTTATAACGACATGTTTTTCCAGTTTTCTATTAAACACTTGACTGCGGCAGACGCAAATTACTACTATTCTGCAAGCTCTAGAGTCGATACAACTTGTCGTGTCACAGTGATGTAACTAACCAAAACACTTACAACTGTACATTCACCTTTTAAAGTATAGATTGAAATAAAATATTGCTTAAAACGGGAAAAATGAAAATAAAATATTAAAGAACATGGCAATCTTAAACTTTTTACAGTTATCGTTTGTACATATGTAAAGGCAGATTCACGTTTTAGAACAAACATTTATGACATTGAATTTCAGTAATCAATTATCACTTAATTATTGATTCAACTGTTTACTTCTTGGTAACAATGTAAACTCAAAATTGATAAGGAAATTCTAAATTTCAACTCATAAAAGGTTTTTTGGCTTTAATTAGTTATGATCATTTCATTACTGATCCTAGTTACTAATTAGCTGTAGGACAAAAACATTACTAACATAGATAACATAGATTCTGGCACTTAAATACAAAATAATCACTATAGCACCCTAAGCAGATAAGCATCTTCGTCGTTTTGTATTTTGTTCCAGTACGGTTGTGTTCAAATAGGTTCTTGTTGTTTGATATACATACGTACATAGGTTGTGGCACTTAACTTACATTGTAGCGTTTTTGTTTAATTTAAAAACAAGACCTAACTTAAAGTTTTATACCTGACGTAAGCGTTAAATCCTAAGTTCTGAACTGTTGTTCATAATTTGTTTTTGCCCATTTGCATATTTATTTTTATTTTTCTTAACATACATTTATTTATTAATTTCGATTCATATTAATTTAAGGAGGACTACAGTTTGATGTACTACAACTATAAAAATTTTATTGCTATTCAGTGTAATACAAGATATAACATTATATAAATTACATTAAATCGAATCACTAACCAGTTTATTTGCCTTTATTTGAATGATTTATTTATGAAATAGGTCAACAGTTGTAAATAAATTTCTGTAACAGGAGAGATTTATAATGTTTTAAATAGATCTATGTTCAGTTCGGTTTTCACGAAGTTTGTTCTCCCAAGTCCCATGTTTACGGTCTAGTTTACAATGTCCACTTAAACGACCAAGTTCTGTGTTTATGCCAGTGGTGAATTACAGCACAGATAATTGAATTCTATCAATGCTTGTTCCTTTAGTTTTATTTTGAAAAATAATACTAGCCTGAATAATTCTAAGCCTGTATTATTCTAAAAAGTCATATTTTATTTAGAGATTCTGAAGGATATTAAATAATACTCGCAGTTGCTTACATCAGGTAATTGCTCCACGTTTTACCCTTGTAAAAAAGGTTTCCTCTCTATTCCTAAAGCATTTTTACCTACCAAATTGAAGTTGTACATGAAAAAACAATGTTTGTGATTCTTTTTTTAGACGTCATAAGCTGATAGATTATTTTTGATTAATACTTCACTGAATCCTTACTATTAAATCCTTATGTCCTCACGTATAAAGTCCAGAAATTCTATTTAGTCTGAGAAAAGTTTCCATTTATATTAAGTAACTGCGATAAAAGCATAATGGTTAGTTAAAAAGACATAAATTTTACGCATTAATTATAAAACCCAAACACCATTAAAAATATTTAGTCCTATTAACTTTGAAAAGTAGCTATATTTTGATTAGAATTTAGCGTATGCTATTTGTAAAATCTGAAAAAATTATCTTCTTTTCTTTATTTATAGTCACAGTAATGCTTTGATTATGTTGACTATAATACAGGCTTAATGGAGAATGACAATTCCAACCACTACCAACTAATCGGAAGGTTTCACTACACTATCATTGTTTAGTAGACAATAGCTGAACTTAAATGAATATTTATTATGATAAATAGTAATAATGATAAATAAAAATGTTTTACCTTGTATTACCCATGATTTTTCTGTGAAAGTTAAGGGTCCACTGTTGTTTCTAAAAGCTTAGTAACCATACAAGATATATAAAACTAAATTACATATTATAGGATCAGCGTAATTTCGGCTAATGTTCTTTCTTGTCCGTGGCATTTAATTAACAGTGTATATTCTCCATGTAATATAATGAATAATATATTTTTTGACAAAATTGCACAGAAGTACTTAGAAAAATAGCATAATCCAATCCGAGAACAGTACAGAAATAATACACAATCATAGAATATCAAAAAGCGGGCAGCCCATAACAAGACATACTGATCACATTTTTGACTTATTAGTCGATAATTAGTTATAAGCAGACATGTTTCAATGGCAGTTTCAGTTTAACATTAGTTAATAGAAAATTGCACTTGACATAGAGGCCGAATTAATTAATAGTTTTTACTTATTAAACTCTTAACTTATTATAAACAGTAAAATTTTTACGTCAGTCTTATTCAAGTTACATGTTTACAGTTCAAAAACTTATATTAGAATATACTTAAATCATTTATTTCCCTAATAACAAATAATTCAATGGACGAAATAGTTTTTCCAGCACACCAGAAATTCTCCATGATTTGCCTACTAAAACACAGAGTCTAGGAGAACGACGAACATATTAGTATTTAGTTTTCAACTGTACGCCAAAAATTACGATTCTACAGTAAAAAACCTAAAAATAAGAAAAGATTGATTTTGTTTCCTTCTTAAGTGTCTAGGCACAATAATAGTTTGCTGCTTTATTCAAGCAAATAATTTTTATTGTATTATCCAGGTCAGAAAGTGGATATAGTAATATTTTCTGGTATGGAAATATTAGCTCATCTAAATCAGTATTATGTAGAATTTACTTACCCAAATGTACTCCAATATTGGAAAATATACACTTTTATGCATTATACCCAGCTCACGGTATGATATGACTACAAGACCTGAACGTGGACGTTTTCTGTAACCGTTAATCTATTTACCCTGTTAAGTGCTCGCTCATTCCGCTGCTCACATATTCCGGACACGTACCTCCTGTCTTGCGCAGCAAATCACCGCGCTGCGCTAATGTGACCCAGTCCACTGATTTCTTCAGTCAACGTCCACCAACAGGGTCGACTACTAACGAACTAGGAATAAATGAATTAAACCTATCTGAAAGTAAATTAGAATAAATATACTGTAGTTGTAAAGAATGATTATGATAAGGAAAGGGGTTACGATAAATTTTAAATAGTTATGGTCCCTAAAAGACTATACGATATTACGATGAAAAATCCTTCCTCACGCGCTATATCATTTTGCTGCTATAACATACCATTTTATACCACATTTATACATAGTTTTTTATTTATTCTGTTTTAAAAAGTTGTTGTTCTTTCTAACTTGAGGTTATTCCTCTCGCCCCGTCAAAATGAAAATTTTCAAGACTATTATATCAGTCAAAATGGAAACTGGCTCTCTTTCGTAGCAGTTCAAGTGTGAGCAGGGCAACATTGGAGCAATTTCCTGAAGTTTTTGTAGCCAGCGACAGTACCTTTTGTTCCAACTCCCCTGCTGTCCACTATACTTAACTTTTTCGGAGACTTTTGCTTTTCCTTCCTGAGGGACAGCGGAGGATATGGTATCTGCCACTTTTAGTATGTACCCAATATCAGTTCCAAGCCTTCTTCCAGGCCCCTGGCGTGGCTTATACATTTTGATTTCAGTAAATTCATGAGCATATTTTAAAGTCAAGAGTGAAAACGTGCTCGAGACATACCCCGTATGTTTTATTAACTGTGTGCAGAACTTAGCTGTTATACCACTGAATTTTTTAACTTAACTGTGCATTTATAAAAAACCCAGAGGCAGGAAGATCTTTGAGGAATTAAGGAGGTACTTACAGCTTCATTATGGAAGAAAGTAGGACTGGTTGGTTTTTCTGAATCTGTCGAATCCTATATTACATCTTTTACTAATAAACAATCTATCTTCACGAGCCTCAGAAGACAATAAATCTTTGTAAAAACAATCAATGGATGCCACAAATGCGATGTACTTACAAAATGATAACAATGATAATAGTCACTGTCTTAAGGTCCTTACCCCGAAACAATTGCTATTACATATATATTCCCAATTCCAGTAGGCTTATGGACAAATCTGGTAAAAAATGAAAAATGTCCATCGTACTCAATTTGACGGAGGGAAACATTACAGAACTCGTTCCTTATATAAATAAATTATCTAATTACTCTAAAACTGACCCTACCAATTTGTAAACAAAATTCAATTACACTAAAAGCGCACATAGACATATAGGACGGGTATAAGAACCTACAACAGAATTAAAGTCATAAAGAACTGAGAAGTGGCGCAATCAGTGTTCTGTTAGGAGCCAAAACTTTTGTTTCTTTTGTGTAGAGAATTTCCATATTAAATTTTGATTACGACTTTTTATTTTTACTTCATCATGTGCTTCTAAAAATTTAAACTTTCATTCATGGAGACAGTATTTTTGAACAACCAAACGATGATAATAACACATTATTATTGTTGGCTTAAAAAGATAGAAACATAGGTATCATGTAGTGAAATAAGAAAACTTACCATATCAACTCAACTGAATTCTATTAATTGTTAAACTAGTAGGAAATAATACTATATAAACTTAATGAAAGGCCTATATTTTTATTCAATTCTATTCTTTAAGTGCCTAATAATTATGATATGGTACGATTAAATTATTATACGTAGCTTATTTTGGAACGTTTCATAGTGACAAATTTGTATTATAACGCATAAATACCACTTTATATTAGCATGGACACATATTAAATTTTAATATTACCTTGGTAATTTTCGATAACGTCAGTAATGTTTAAAAAATTATATTTGGATAAAACTGCTAATTGACGAGGGATTGTTTGAGATATTGAGTATTTCTTTGGTGCTTTTAAATATTACTGTTGAAATTACACACAGAAAATATATGCTGATTGTAAAGAAGCAAGCGCATAACCAAATATATATAATGTATATGCTAGTTCGTTAATTTAATTTCAGGGATTTTTTTTACTTTAAACTACACACATAATGTCATATGTAAGCATTAATATTTCATCTGATATGGCCAATTTTTGGAACAGTAATCTTCCATTGACTTAATGAACTTTAATATTTTGATTTTAAATATCAGAGTGGTAGTCATTAGAAATAAATTCTAGAGACATAATAAAAATCCATGGAAATTTATAAAAACCTCAAAATATATTAATTTTTACACTTTTTCGGTAACAATTGGTTATCAACTTATGAACCACCTCAGGAAGAGATTGGATTACACATATTTAAACGTATTTTTACTGATTTAATGTATCAGTGAATGATTATAAATTATTGAAACATCCAATTAAGTTTAGTAAAAACAAAGCATTAAAAATTTGCTTTTCTGAATGATTTTCACCGTCGTCCTAATTCTCGCTTATTTTTAGAAAATATATATCATTTAGTGATCGTTATATAACTATAATTTTATACTATTAATGAACCAAACGATTACTAAATGCAGTTTGTAAGAGAAAACCTAATGGAGACTTTGTAAAGTGGAGGTATAACAACGTGGCGTTACTTGGGTTAATTACGGCAGTAGTTGCCACAGGTAATTTAGCCTAGATTTGGTTTTACATCGATACCTTGTGCCAAGAACCTTAACTTATTATAAGTTTAGACAACTGTTAGATGGATTATGGTCTTCCAATTTTAACTAGTTTATTAGTTTACTTCATTTTTAATCATTCGTCATTAAACAGCTTGAGGTAAGGTTCCTCTCAGTTCTTTCTAGATGAAAAATATTAACAAATTGTTATTCTTCTTACCAATAATTAAATTCTTCGTTGTCCAATATACTTATAGCATGATAATTTTAAGTACGACTACACAATTATTGCATTGTTTTATGTTACTCAATGAATAAATTCAGTAAATACTGAAGACTTTACTATAATAGATTGTTTTAATTTAAATAAACTACACCTTAGTGTGTATTGTGTAGCAAAGGTAGTTTTTCTTACTGTTAAAAAGAAACGCCCTTTTTAAATAGTTATATGTATACCTATTTGAATTGCTTAAATTATTGTTGAACAAATTTCAATTAATTACAGTTGTTTTTTTAATACATTAGAAACAATACTAATCATGGGTAACCAAGAAATTTGATTTTTTCCCCCGGTAATGAAATATAGAAGAGTTGCAATCAATTCGCTGAAGAATGCCGGAATGTGGGGTACCGATATCGATTTCAGAATAATCTGTCGATCGCCGCGTTACTTGTTGTTATGCTGCCTGCTTCATCGTTGACCGCTCATCCAATTAATCGGGTAATCATTTACAAGCTGAATTATTACTGTTTTATCCATTTTTGAGTATTGCACAGTGTTATTGATTTTCCGTTTGGATCTAAAGCTGTTTCAAAGGGAGTCTTCAACAGTAACGTTATTAAAGAAGCAGTGTGCACAATGCAACAAATTAAATTTCAATTTGTGTTCAATATGTAACTAGAAAGTAAGTGTTTCATCTGGGTTTCAATAACTTTTAAAGTAACATATACAGCTTAGGTTTTCTAAAAGAATTAAAACTTGAATTAGCCACGAAATTCTGTCAAACGAAGCAAACCTTAAAAAATTTAATTTAATTTATGGTAACTGATGTTTTTAAATTCTTATAAGAACTTTTTCACGATTTACTTTCGTAATTTTTCAAAGTAACTAGTGAATGAATATTTTATTTGCCTTACAATCACTTTAAATGTAACGTAATGTGTGGGGGTTTATAAAACAATTAAAATTTTATTTATCTACTGATTTCGATTTAGTAACATTAAATACCTCTGATGTTTGTCATTTTTCTTCTTTTTGTGATACCTTTAAAGTGTAGTGAAACTTGGTTGGGGTTTCTTTTTAAAGATTTTGACCTACACCCTTCCTACCACATAAAGATCTATAATATGTTTTATGCAATATTGGTTTTACCTGAAATATTATAAAATATAAAAATAACTAATGTAATGCTCTAGAGTAAATACCATAAATATATAATAAAAGGAATAAACAACAGTATATCGTGCTGTCCTTTTGGGGATGGAAAAATATATGTACCCCCTTTCATTTATAAGGAGAATATACATGCATTTTCAGGTTTTAGTTTGTCATCGTTATTTTGCTACGTACATTAATATTATTATAATATTATAAATTATCATTAAATTATTAAGTTGCAGAACTAATATTATCAGTATTTGGTGTAAAGTTTATTATTATTAAACTGATATTAACATTTTCCACATGTTAATCAAATTTAATCGATAAATATCATAGAAAAATAATTTTATAATAATAAGTAATTTATTGAAATATTTTAATTCTATTTTGAACACGTAAAAACATCTATGGAGTACTCATTGTTTTCTCACAAAAATATTATACATCATATCTAGTTGAATTATATAAATAAATTTGAAAATGTCATTTAAACAAAAAAAAGAAACATAAACACTGAATACAAATGATTTCATAATATAAAAAATCCAAACCAAACCAAAGTAATTAATTGAGATTGAAATAAATAATAATACACAAACATATATTTCAACTAGAAATTTGCACTTTAGTAGACATTCAATTTCCAATTAAAAAAAATACATTTATTGACTAAAAATATCTCCTTGTTATTACAAACCACTTTCACGAGAGAGAGAGACGACACTAGTGACTTCATAGTTACCGTATAACCCGCATGAAAGGGGAGGGGGTTATTAATTATAGGTATAACAGTGGTATTCACTAATTGACATGATTGTGCTGTTGCTGTGTGTCACGTGGTCTGTGACTATATTGACGGTTGTATTTTACATGTTTGTACTGACAATGTCCAGTAACATGTTGATGAGGTTACCATAATTAACTATGTTGCCCTTAATAATGTGTCACGTATATAAATCTACAGCAAAATGTGTTGGCAATTTCCCAATGTATCGATAATAAAGTATTCTATGAGTTGTATACTTTGTTCCCCTATTAAACTCTTTCCATTTTTTATTAAAAACCATCGATCTTTTACACATTTGTACCACTATCTATTAGAAGTCAAATCTAAGACTTCTTCAAAGACAAAATCAGGTATAATTATTGTATTGTAAAACGCAATGGAAACAAAAGAATAACATTTTTACTGTTTAGTTTGAAAGCTGTAACCTATACATGTCGAAAATCCACATCGAATATAATATTGTTAAACTGAGATGATACAATCAAACTCTATATAACTTACAAGTCATTTTAATGAAAAAATTAAACAATTATCTGTGTAATGTGATTCAAACCAATGCAGTATACATTGTTTATAGTTGAATGTTCAAATAGGATGTATGATATGGGATTCCAGCTTACGTAGCAGTAGTCGTAAACAAGCCGTATGTATGTGTGTGTGTGTGTGTGTGTGTGTGTGTGTGTGTGTGTGTGTGTGTGCGCGCGCGCGCGCGCGCGCGTGTCCGTATTCATCGACCATTTTGATGAGCTGCCTGTATGTTTGCGAATGAGTGGTAAGCATAATAAATGGAAACATTGTATGTCTAAACGTAGTGTGGTTACAGAATGTAAAAATTATAGATGTATAAATTATTTGTTATATAATTTTAACATTGTCCATGGCAGTAAAAGGTTTAAATTTGACTGTATTAACATGAATAAATACAGCTTTGAAGGCACATTTACAGTGTTATTCTATTCAAATGAATTCAGTATACATTATTTATGGTTGAGCATCCAAAGGGGATATCCGATATGGGATTCAAGCTTACGTAGCAGTAGTCGTAAACAAGCCATATACCCATGTATATTCATCGACCATGTTGAGGAGCTCGCTGTGTAAACTGCTAATCCGCTGTGTAATGCTGACTATGAATACACAAACAATCGCTGACTATCGTACATCTGTCGTGTATTACATCAATAAAACATCGAATCTTAATCAGTGACAGTGATCCTCACTACTATGGAAATTTAGTGCAAACGATGTTGTAAACTTGTAACCAACATAATCAAATTAATATCTTTATTCCATTGATTTTATCTTGGAACTGTTTATTAAACCGGACACAGTTTATTGCCTATTTAATTTAGCCAAACCAAATAGGCATATCCTACACACTGTGCTGCTTGTAAACCAAAATGTCAAAAGTATTCTTGTTGTACACCTAACTTTGTGAATGCCTATCAAATCATATACGATTTAATAATGTCATGTACTTGCAGTATGCTAGAGGTTCTTTTAGAGCTAGACATTGCATACAAATATACAAATTGAGACCTTTAAATGTATTCTTAGCGGTAATGGCCATACAAGCATTGTCATAAATTAATTTTTGATAACGAAAAGAAAATAATTAATTATTCTACCAAACGAATTTTGCATTTCAAAGCCCTTTCTAACACGTAACTTGGGAAACAGGTTTAAAGGCAATATACAAACCAGCACCAACGGCCAGGCAGGCGGAATGCTTGCGAAGGAATGATCGCTCAACGGTAAGCCATCCAAGTAGCAGACCTCAATCAACGTTGCCATAACTCGGTAATCTTGTAGTTCAGCCATACCAGCGACGCTGCACCATTATCAAGATAACATTATAGATTTACTGTATGAGTGTCTGTCGTTTTCGGTCAGTCAATATTTGCAATTGTTTGTTATTTAGCTTTTGGATACCTTTACAATGGATAGAGCAATTTTTTATCAATATTAACTTGATCGAAGAATCATTGCAAATCGCCCACTGACGTAAAAACTGCGCTGCAAATATTCCTTTAGTAAATAAATTCATTCCGAATTAAAACTGTAACTCAAATATCACGTGAACAAATAGACAGACTGACAGACCTGCAAATAAAGATAGTTCTATTGACTATGCAAACTATTATGCACAGAGTGAATGGATTTTCGTTAATAATTTGTATAAATTATTTTAATATTAGGTCAACCAAACAAGTCTCGAGTCTACGCACAGGCCATTAAGGCCCATGTAGGCTCTTTTTCCCATTATTTGAGTTTATCCAGAAATTATGTAGCAAATTTAATGCTGTTTTTTACTAGGTATGCGTGTGTGGATGTGGATGTGTATGTATGTGTATGTTTATGTACATGTATATGTATATATATATATATATATATATGTATATTTCATCTCTTGTACATTATATTAATTTATTTATGTAACATAAGTCTTTTTTATATTATTTAACGTTAATTATTTAATTTCAGTTTTTGAATTGTATTACTACAATACTTTTGTATGTTTTATATGAATTAGATAATATACAAATGCTACATTTATTACCATTTCAATGTAAAGATTTATTTTGTATTTCATTTCTTTTTGTGTGTGGAAATAAACGTGATTTGATTTGATTTTGATTTAGTTACAATATTTGGATTTGATACTCATGAATATGTGTTTTTAGTCAAATATGTAAGATAAAGGAATATAGGTGTGATTGGATTAGACGGAGACTTATCTCTAGTTAAAAAAAAACTGTTCGCTATGACCGTTTTTTTAACTGAAAACCTCACTCCAGAGACGTAACAGATAACTAATCTCTGGATTGATTTCCTCATTGCTACAAGAAGGTGCCTTTAGCCAACAGAGGGGTCCTACAGTATCAGGCCATCGGTTGAACAACACAGAGGCCGTAATATTTTTATTATAGTTTCTTGGTTGCTTAGCACTTCCTCTATATACGCAGATACATTTTTCCAAACATGTCTGCTAGAGATCATTCTCCAAACAATTACCCCCTTCTTTCCTTTTCCCCACATCTGAAAAAGAGGAACGTTTCCTTGTGGATTCCCTGACTCCATCATGAACATGTGCCCTTGAAAGTTGTAATGTCTGGTAAAAGGCCGATGATTAATGACCTTAGCCCCAATTACCCAATGACCTTTTTATATAAGAGGGCACATGAAGATCGTAACGATTATAGTTTAAACCATTAGTGAATAGTAAACTCAATTATAATTGTAATAATCTACTAAAATAATATGAGCTCAGTAAATGTAGCACTTTATATCCCCCACACCACCGTGGAAGTTTAAATGTAATCTGGTTTATTAGTATAACCCAAAATAAAATTTCCCAAAAGATTGGATCCTTACTACACAGAACTTATCTACCTTTTTTTCTAAAACCACTACAGGTACCTTTATAATAAACGGTTAGGGGATTTTAAAATGCACCCTTTAACTCGGGCTCTTTGAAAAGTGTTACCAATATTTCATATAAAAATTTATTTTACATTGGAAAAGAATAAATAAATAAACTAAAAACGCGAAAGATAAACAAATAGATATTATAAAGATATTTTTCATCATTTATAATAAACCTATACACAAAAATACGAAAATTAAAATTAGTGGGACTCCCCGATAAGTCTGTCATTTATTCAAAAAGAGGTTTTAAGTTACTTCTTATGAGCCGTTTTATATAGCAGTATAATTTAACTTTATGACAGCTTAGTACTGTAATATAATTTAATCCCAAATATAAAACTGTTAAATTTTTAAATTTCATACCAACTATCTATTGATATAATACAAGTTTTGAGTTTATAATTTTATTTTTTATCATTAGATTATTTTAATTTTATTAGATTTCATTACCTAAATACGCCTAATTTAAAAAGGTTTAGAGACATCTACTTGATGAAGTGTGAATAAAGAAGTCTCATTTGCATGTTAAGGGTAGTCTGAGGAGTGACGATGGAACACTCTGGCGTGAGTTGCAATGTAATCATTATAGCTTGCCGAATAGTTAAGCTATATACATAAGATAATATGTAACATGCTATAATGTATTTAACCAGCCAGGACTAAATTGGCACAGAGCATGGGAATTTTGTGTAGGTGTATGTTAATAAGTCCAAGTATATTTCCATTAAATAATCGTAGTTAGTTAAAACAAATTATTAATTATAAAGCTTGGAAGAATAAAAATTTACATTATATTTACGGTTGTCCAGGAGGAAAGGAAAATATATTTACAGGTGACTGTATACCGAAAAAATAAGACAAAGTGGGTATATACACATATGTCTGGAAATTCTTCGTAAGGGTAATAACCCTTGACTAATAAGTCAATCGAAATATTTCACCAAATTTCCACTTCGAGGATTAAAAGATACACGACTGAAACCATTAGAACGGTATTAAGGACACAAATTTGATCGTTTTATGTGAAATTTTGACCTGAAAAGTAGAATAAAGTAGGTTCCAGAACTGTCTGTCTCTTAGTTCGTAAAATAACTATCTAAGAAAACAAACATTTACTGTAAAAACAGATTGAGGGGCGATATAACTTCTTTAAATAGCTAATGAATGCATAGAATACAGAAAAGAAAATTTCAGAGAATTTAATTCTGAGAATATTAAGTAAATGAAAAATTATGTGTAAATAGAATTAGCAAACAAATTTCAAATGAATCAGTTCATATTTAAGTTCAAGAAAACAAACACTAAAGCCAATTACTGTTAAAATTCTTTTCATTTATCATTTACTGTGTTTATTTGTAATGTGAATTACTTCAAAATACAATTTTTATTTAGATAATTTTCGGTTTTTTCATATATTGTTTAATAGTACCTCACGCATTTTCTCACATCGAATACGCAGGTATGGTAAATGTGTATCGCTTAAGTAATTTCAATGCTGCAGCCTAAGTTACATAATATGAATGTAGTTTTCTTCAACGTAGAATGGCAATAATAATGCCATATCATAAAGTCTTTAGCAGGGTTTTATATTTATCTTTGTGAGACCGGTTGCTTTCCTAGTTCAAGAATATCATCTTACCAAGGGCTTCAACATGAAACTTATGCTGAAAGTATTTTTTTAGGAGTTGAGTGTAGTCCCACCAC
Organism: Homalodisca vitripennis; assembly: GCF_021130785.1. Lineage (NCBI taxonomy): Eukaryota > Metazoa > Arthropoda > Insecta > Hemiptera > Cicadellidae > Homalodisca > Homalodisca vitripennis. Next base: position 223,777,149 of record NC_060207.1, read on the forward strand.
AAGTTTACAGGGAATATGCAACTTATATCCCCAAAAACTCGTGTTTTGTGAACTTTACACTTACACGGATTGTGTGCATTTCATATACAATAATATATTTGGAAGTGTAGCAAAATTGGTTACATAACAAAACAATAAATCTTATGAATAAATCCTTATAAAAAGGAGTTACATTTACTTTTAAAATAAATGTATCCTTATAATTGTAATACTACTAGCTCCTCGTTACATAACCATAATAAAAACCACACTCCGTTTTGAAGGTCAACATTGATAACATAACTAAGTATCAGAGGACCGTACATAACGTAACAAAAAAGAAGGACGGAGAAACAAGAGGAACCCATGTACGTAAGTGTTCAGTATTTAGTAAAATTTTTTTGAGAGTTATTATATATAGGACAGACAACGACACGATTTCATTACAATCCTTTTGAGTCCTTAAAATTCGAACTTTTTTACAGCGAACTAAAAAAAATCTTTATATATTTCTGCCACATTGTGGTATCCCATCTCCAGTCAGCAAAATGTGTTACACTAAACTAAGTTATTTTATAAATTGTATTTGAAGTTTTGTTCTGACAACTCGTTTTTGAAACCTCAAAATATATGAAAATACTTTTATAAAAGAAAGTTTTTAAATAAATAGAAAATTTGTAGCACCAGGTAAACTTTTAATTGCGTTTTTTTAATAGTTAATATATTTATATTTCTTTTCTAACGGCTGCGAAATTATTATGTGTAGGTAGATAATTTGTTTGACTTCATTCGCTATTTCTTAAAATCGATGTATCGTTTTTATTTTTCTATACTGTATTGGACATTAAAGTTTCCTTCAAAGGACAGTAGCTGCCATGTTGAAATTTAATTTAAAACAATAGAAAAATACGAGCTGTTGTATTATCTAAAGTTTTGTGAGCTTTGTAAATGGCATAGGAATTATTAAGGCTCCAAAAGCTTTTTCAGTTTTGTTTTACGATGCCTATTACATGACATAGTCGATTATTCACTTAAAAACATTGGTGAATGAAAAAGATTTTCAAACTGTACAGAACACCTAGATTAAAAAAAAATATATATTTGCTTGTTTTAAATGAAATATCCGAAAATATTTGTTACAAAATTTATAAAATTGTGTTTGTTTGGTTTTACTTTAAATGTACTGCAGGACTGTAATTTTAACAGTGAGCCATCAAGTGATATTTCATTTCGAATTCTGGAAGAAGGAAAATTAAAATTATGGAGATCTCCATTTGTATTCCAAGATAAATAGCGATTTAATTTAATTGTATTACTGCCCATGGTACTGGAATAAGATAGAGTCATATGTACTTTCTTCAAATCGATCCAATGGTTTCCTATCATCGAGGCCTTTAGTTAGAGGTATTACTCGATGTAACCTCATATTTAATATTTCAAGTTGGTTGTCACCATTTATTGTATAGTGTGGAACATAGTTTTGTACCACCAACACTTCAAAAACTTTAATATTTGGTGTTCTAAAGGAGATTTTATGTAGTCATAACTTTTCAAAAGGTAATGTTGGAGGAAAGGGGAGATTTCTAATTACTCTGTATATACTACCAACTGTGGCTGCCAACTTAATTTTTTTAACTATTATAAGAGTATTTTATTATTATTAAATATAACAGTATTATTATTATTATTATATTTAATTCTTAGTAAGATTTTTATATTTCTCTGACTTTCCGAGATATGACAGTTACAAGTGATGATATTTCTCTCAATGGAGATTGCAATTAAAAAAAAAACCTTTTAAAAAGGGGTCTATTAGGAAATTCTTAACTGTAAATCTAAAATCTTAAATTTGGGAATTTGCTTTATTTTTTGTAGATATTGTTCAATGGTTAAACTGGACAGGAAATTCATTTGCGTTTTCGTTCGAGAAATGATCTGCTTTATTAAAGCTTTTTATTGACTTTTAACCTACATAGCAACTATACAGTTGTATTTGTAAAAATGTCCATGATTACACAACCAAAAAATAAAATACAGAAATTTTCATAAAAGAATCGAAGTTGACCATTATATATAAAAAAAAAAAAAAAACAGTGGCAGTTTTGAACAGATTTTATAAAGATAATTTTTGTTTTTCCTAACACAAAATAAGATTTTTCATTAAAAATTTATTTTTATAATTTTATATAACTCAAGATCACAATGGCGGCCCATCTATCACGAAACCCTAAATTTCTACAGATAGTTTCGAACAATTATTTATAAACTGTCTCTACTTTTTAATACACATTAACATGTCTGTGTTGTGTTCCTATTGGGAAAAAAACACAATACCACCTTTTCCTGTTGGGAAATATCCAGTAAATCCATAAAGCTGTCTCACAAAGTTAAATTAGCATATATGAAGTATTATCTTATAACGCTCGAACATTTTTTGTCATACAATGGCAGTTATATAAGTAATATACCAAATAACAGACAGCTGTTTGCAAAAATGTGAAAGAGACAATCTGTTCTAAACAAATACAACGCTGGAGCCGGCACAAATATACTGAGGCGACGTGACAAAAACGTTGCAGAATCAGCTCGTATAACGTAATAAAAGTGTTTAAAACATGTGGTGTGAGTTAAAACGCAAAACACTAAACCCCAACCAACAGTTAATCCCCTCTGGTTTATAGATGGTGTTGATTAAACAAACTATTTTCATTTCGCATTGAAGTACCGAATAAAATGTATTAATGTACTTTAAATTCCATTGGCTATTCGTTTTTATTTCATAAATACATAATTATTGAAGTTGATTTTTAAATATTTCCATAATAAGTTATTAGGATTATAATTCCATCACATTTATTCATTAGCAATCTTATTACAAAATCGAAAAATTTAATTTTTATTTTTTAACAATCTTATTTATTCTTTAAAAATCTTGTTTATTCCTTTAAATATAAATAATATTTACAATTTGTCATAAAAGACAAACGATTAATTCATAGTTGTAATAGAAGATCTTGCTCACACACTTAAATCTAAAAAGGCCTGTATGTAAATTTAGAACGAAGAAGAAAACGGAAATTGTTTCAAGTGATTTTAATTGCATAATTGCACTTGTAAAATATACGATAGGAATACTTCACATCACGCGCCTACTAACAGCCATCACTGAGATTGCATGCAAGAATTCAAGCCCAGCAACATTTGAATGCTCAATTTCAGGGCCAGTAACAGCCTACACTGAGGTTTCATGCATAATTTCATGCCCAGTAACAGCCTGCACGGAACTTGCATGTACGATTTCAACCCCAATAACAGCTATCACTGAGGTTGCATGTACAATATCAAACCGAGTAATAGACTTCACTGAAGTTGTATACCCAATTTCAAGCCCAGTAACAGCCTTCACTGAGGTTGCATGCACAATATAAAGCCCAGTAAAAGCCTTCACTGAGGTTGCATGCAAAATTTCAAGCCCAGGAAGAGCCTTCACTGAAGTTGCATACCCGATTTCAAGCCCATTAACAGCCTTAACTGAGGTTGCATGCAAAATTTCAAGCCCAGGAAGAACCTTCACTGAAGTTGCATACCCAATTTCAAGCCCATGAAGTGCCTTCACTGAAGTTGCATGCACAATTTCAAGCCCATGAACAGCCTTCACTGAAGTTGCATACCCAATTTCAAGCCCAGTAACAGCCTTCACTGAGGTTGCATGTACAATTTCAAGCCTACATAAGTTACTATGTCAAGTATTACATTATCATATGACTATATCCAGTTTGAATTTTGGGTTTAGCGCATCTTTTCATCTTTCGTTTAGTGCTGTGTTTGACATCTGACGCATTCACATACTTGAATCCTAATATAAGGATTCTGCATTCACTTAAAAAGATGCACCAAATTTTAGGGGTAAGTGAAATAGAGCTAAAGTCAGCATTCGCATTACATCAAAACTTCCCGCCATAGCTACGTCACGTAGTCTCATTATATGTACAAATGTATTCTTCTGGTGTTTCTCGTTCCTCAGTAGTTTCATCACAATTGGCAAAAAGTCAAATGTAAAAATTTTCACCAACACTCTGCTGTCCTACAGACTTCACCATCACCGAACTCTGTGTTGTCTGTATAGAAACGTAATTCAAAATTTCATTTATTTAGATTAGTTAAATTTAAAAATATTAGGGCATTTTGCTTTCTAGATAGGAAGGTGTATAAATAGACAGGCAGAAAACAATGTTCCAGTCCCTAGAATGAAACGGTCACGAAGAAATATTTTGCTAAATTTTATCAAAGTGATTCTTGACTCAAAATAATAATATTGATTTGTATGTTATAAGCTAACTTTCAAGCTAATTTTTTAAGCAAGTCTTAAATGAGAAATAAAATTATTCGGCATCTCTTAACTATAAAATTGGAAAGTTAGTACAAACATTTACAATTCTGTACAAAAAAAGGTAAACCATTATAAAGGTGTCGTATTTTATTAACTATTATAATAGTTTAATATATGCTTCAACCAAATTACTGTAAACCTTTCAATAATATTAATTAATAAGGCTTGGATGGCTGCTGTTTTTATGCTACATTCCATGAATTCACTAAAACGAACTTAGGTATTCAACGATAGCTAAATATCTTTATTGAATTAGTGAAAATGTTTTCATAAATACTTTAATAATTGTGATTTCTCGTGTATTATTAATAATTGAAAAATGATATTTTTTCTTTAGTTTTTTATACTCTATTAGGCATTTACTTCATAGTGTATTTCATATCCTAATTTTTAGTTTATTAAAAATAATTTGGTAAAAGCAAATTTGAATTAGGAATCATCTGTTTAATTTGTGGAGAAAATGCCAACCTTTTTGAGTACTAAGCGTCTTTTACTTCAATCTGTGGACTATTGCGGGTTTTGGTCAAGTGACTTATACCTAATCAGCTTAATACAATCCGTTTATACTAAATCATAAATATGGTAGGCACAAGAATTTTCTAGATAATCTCCAATATGACGATCAACTTTGGTTTTTCAGTTTACAAGTTCAAACAACTTCAGCTCTTAAATCTCCATTAACAAGGTGGTATTAACAGTGGCAAAAATAAAACAGTCCCAAAATGTTTAATAAGATGATCCATCGAGTAATTCTCTATTTAAGACTCATTGGAAAAAATTTCATCTATGTAAATAAAATCTAATTGACTACTACTCTATCCTACGTAAGTACTGTTTCATCCAAGATAAATACCAATATTAAATTTAGCTAACAGATTTACAGTTATAATTCTTGTACCTATCATATTTCTATTTCCTGTTAAAGTCTAAAATACATAAATAATAAGAGTTTTAACAATTATTTAAAGCAATCTATTAATGGAATTTGAATTTGGAATTACGTAATACACAAGTTTGAATCAAGTTTCAGTTAAGTATATTTATGTATAAACATAAACAATACTACAAGTATTCGGAAGCTAAGGCAGATATTATTGGGATTTTGTAATTATATTAGTTGGAGGTAACGTCCAATTCTTTTACCTTACTGTTTGTTGTTGAGGAATGGTGCAAATTTAATGCTGCATAGTATTCAATTGTACTGCCACTAAAAACTATTAAGTATACAACACGCAGGTAAGCAAAACAATGCCTGTTTTATGTGAGTTGTTCCACAGAATACAAGCAAAATTGTGCTCCACCATGTCAGTAGTAAAGTGTGGTACAATACAGTACAAACAATGTGGTACAGCGTGGCTGCAGTGCGACAGGTGCGAGTATAGACCACCTTTGTCATTGAGTACACTTCCCATGTTAACAAGCCAGCAGACACTTCAGGCTTTATTTCGCCTGCGGTAGGTAGTTGTAACGCAACTCCTGGCGAGATGTGGCACATGAAATATTCTACTATTGCATCCATGCAAACATTGGCGTTAATTAAATACATCAATTCACTAACTTCTTCTAAACACTGAAAAGGTTTATTTATTTTCTTGCTTTTTACTAAATTAATAAAACATTTTTTTCCCACCTTGGGGCGGCCTACCGCCATGCACTTAAGCCTCAAGGGCTTTTTGCGCACCCCAGAAACACACCATGAGGCCTACCAGTCTAAAACTTCAGCAGTTCAACAAACCGCCGAAAACAACCTATGAAGTCCTCCTGGGAAAATTCACCACCCCTGTCCAAAATACCAAAGATGGCATAACGCTCTCTTGCTATTGCAGGGCAATCAAAGAGCAGGTGCTCAGCAGTCTCCTCCTGCTCATTACACCTTCCACAGAGCGGATCCTCCTGAAGGATGCCAACTCTGTGAAGATGCTTCCTCTGGTGACAAAAAAAAACATTTAGTACATTCCATAGACATTTGATAAGTGCTCAAATCCTCGAATCAAAATATTTCAAAAGCTTTTTTACATATACTCACTGATTTAATGTATGTGTGTGCGGAAGGGATTGTGAAATACAGTAAGTTACTGCCGTAATTTATAAATTTTCAATTGAAATAAGTAACTAATTTTAAATTTTTAGATGGTCATGTATTGGTCAGCTATAGAAAAAGACATAATTTAAAACGTATTCTCTCCCACATTTCTAAGGCTATTCGGCTGGCTAACGTCTGATAGAGAGATACCAGAAACTTGAAAATTCGTACATAGGGTCTTCTTGGTCCTTTTTTCATCTGTCCTTTTTCGTTACGTTCTGTCTGGTCCTCCGATACTCTGTTGTGTTGGTTTATTCTTTGCATTAAGGCACAATAAGGCATAAAACTTCAAAATGGTATACACCTTTTTGAATATGCAACGAAAAGTACAATGCCGAATGATGAATACTGAGGGAAAGGAGGAACTGAGAGCAGCCCGTAAAATGTATAGAGCTATATAATGTGGCCCTAGTATTATCTGAAACATATACATTTTAGAAAATCATTTACATATAATATATAATTAATACAAAAGTAGTAGTTATATTTCACTTAGGTTATATTTTACATGCACTTACACATATTTGTATAATCCTGCATGAAATACATATCCAGTACATCACATAAACTTAGCTCTTTAATACATTTAAGCATCTACACACATGAAAATGTACATATATTAGTGTTAATTATTCAGTAAGCTATACATGTGAATCTTGTGAACTGTACGCACCACTGCAGTGAAGGGGTGATTACATTGCAACTCACGCCAGAGTGCTCCGTCCTCCTCACTCCTAAGGCTGTCCTTAACATGCAAATGAGACTTCTTTATTGACACTTCATCAATTCAATTTCTCTAAACGGTTTTTAATACACTGAGATGGTGGAATTTTTTCTCCTGAATTTGGTTTCTTTCAGTAGCTTATTATTAATTAAGTTCAAACATTTAAAATGTTTATATTTGGGATTAAACTTCCTAAAAGTATTTTGGTAACACAACTGTGAGGATCAACCCGTTATGACGAGACATATCTGATGGAAGAAATCATGTTTTAAATAATTGATGGCATAATAATAAGTGGATTCAAATGCATGAAAACGTATTTTTTTAGTTTAGAAACTGTTTAAAATATCAGTTTAACATTTTTTGCTCTTTTGTTGCAATCTTTCCATTTAGTCTACGGTTTTTTATTTTCATCAAATATGGTTATTCATTTTCTAAAAATGTGCAAAACATGATTTTTAACCTTCCTTGTACGTTTGAAGATATTTTTATTGCTTCTTGTGAAAAAAGTACATGATAAGTACAAACATTTTTAAGTTCATTGCATTTTAATTTAGAATCTAGACTAATACTAAATCTTCTGGAGTAGTATGAAGCAGATGGATTGTAAAATATATGTAGCTCATATTGTTAAAGTAGGTGTATGTTATTCTAAGGTGTTATTTATTCTTTATGATACCATTTGTTACCATGAAACGTTTCAAAATTCCCTATTTATAATAAGTAAATCATGGCATATCATATTATACTCTGAAAGAACAGAATTAAATAAGAATATATACCGACCAGTAAGTTTATAAAGTACTTTTTCCCACTACTTGTAAAAATAATAATGTTAAGTTCAGTTTAGTTGGTACAATTCTCTTATTTCGCTACGGGATAACTATGTTTATTCATTTGTTACGTCAACAGAGAACTTTTTACAATGATCTTTTAGTAGTTCACAAATATTGTCTCTACTAATAAAAATTGTAATTTTACAAACAGTGAAGTTACAATAAAAAAAGTTATAATAAAAATTGAATATGGAAATACTGTACACAAAAGAAACAAAAGTTTTCGCCCCAAACAGAACACTGATTGCGCCACTTGTCAGCTGTTTATCACTTTAATTCTGTTTTAGGGGCTCATACCCGCCCTCTGTGTCTATGTCCGCTTTTAGTATAATGTACATTTGTTTACGAGATGTACGGTCGATTCACCGATAGAGATAATTCGTTTATATAACTGAATAAACATGGGGAAAACGTGTATAAACGTGACACAAGTGTTATATGTTACGCAGCAAATTAATTAGGATTTTAAGCCACCTTTAATGTTAAGATTGTACGCGCGCGTTTGAGAGTGGTCGGGATCGTGATATTTTATAAATTTTTAGCGGTTTAGACTTTCCGGACACAGTGCAAATTATCACTGATATGGAAAATGTAATTATATAGTTTAAATTCCTATAAACACCTTCCTCGTCGTAATATAATTATATATTAATTTACTTTACTTACTGAGACTTTTAATTAATTTATTCGTACTTACGCAGTAGTCGACCCTGTTTGTTGAAGTTGACTAAAGAAATCAGTGGACTGGGTCACATTAGCGAACCGCGGTGATTTGCTGCGCCAGACAGGAAGTACGTGTCCGGAATATGTGACCAGCGGAATAGCGGAGCACTTAACAGGGTAAATAGATTAACAGTTTCAGAAAACATGCACGTTCAGGTCTTGTAGTCAAATATCATAACGTGACCTGGATTTACATACAGTTCGAGGACTTTAGCTGTGCGCGTGACCTGGAGTGTGTGGTGATGGGCGGGAGGGGTGGCGGGTTGGTAGCATTATGCGCTGCGTCCCGAAAACATTTCCTTTGACTCATGGGTAAAACCCTCCTTTCAGGAATCGTATTGGCCCAAATAACTCATCGCACTCGCCATAATCAGTCTGTTTTGTGACAGTGCTGAGTGTTAGCTTGTGCTTCGCTTTTACCGATAATGTCTGTTGAGTTAAAGTCAAAAGCCCATTTCATAGTCAGGGCTCGCGAAATTGTGAGTAATGTTTATACATTTATGAAGGAAGAGGCAGACCATCAAACTGTTAAAATTCCGTTGTCAAAGGCTCGCCAAAGAACTGCTGCAGCAACTGGAGTGTCAGAGCGAGTTGTGACTAAAACAGTTAACTTAACAAGTTGAAGGTTAGTAACATGTGTGAGGCAAGTTTTACTACACCAAACAAAAACTGTCAACGACGTAGAATAGTTGACAATTTCCATGTTGAAGAACATTCGAAAATACCGACTGCAAAACTTTTGAGGGAGGCGCTAAGGGACAAAATATATTTCCAGGGTTGTGAGAAACGTTTTAGGTGGGTATTAAAGGACCTGGAATTTACTTGGAGAAGGACGAAAAAAACAATAGGAAATTATTAATTGAAAAGCCAGAAATCCGAGAGAAGAGGATAACATACTTGAGAGCGTTGAAAAAATTACAGGGAGTAAAGGGTGCCCCATAATTTATTTAGACGAATCTTATATACTATCGTCTCACGTATCTAACCAAACTTGGTCAAATGGCTCAAATGAAGGGTTACACGTGCCGATTTCCAAGGGCGAGAGAGACTAATAATTATCCATGCGGATGGAGAAGAAAGGGTTTCTTGCCCAATGCTTTTACATGTTGGAAAGCAAGCAACCATAGTGGAGACTACCACGACAATGTGAATGGGGACATTTTTATGAAGTGGATAAAGGAAAAAGTGTTACCGAATTTAGAACCCAAATTCAGTACTGGTAGTCGATAACGCACCCTACCATAACATACAAATTGATTAAAGCTCCTACTTCAAAAAAGTAGGAAGCAAGATATGAAGTTGTGGCTTTCAAAAAACGGAATACCATTCTGCGACGATATCCTTTTATCCTGAACTCTACAAACTTGTGCAGCTATATAAACCAAGGCATGTCCGGTACGCCTTGGACGAAAACTGTTCAACTACAGGGTCATGACATCTTACGACTTCCAACCTACCACCCAGACCTCAATCCCATTGAGTTAATTTGGGCCGAAGTCAACATCATGTGGTTATGAGAAATACATCTTTCACTATGTATCAGCTAAAGCTCCATGCGTAGACAAGATATCAAGTATGGGCGCAGAAGAGTGGTCAGTAAAGTGCAAGCACGTAGAGAAAATCGAAAGGGACTATGCAGCCGCAGAACCCCAGATTAACAATATTATAGAATCCTTATTATATCAGTTGGTTCGGATACAGACAGCAGTGACAGTGGCCCAGAAGAGGAGGGCAACTTGAGTGGAATTGAAGAACTCCAATGAAAAAACAATCATTGTAAGTAACATTTGTTATTAGAAAAATTATATTCTAGCATTTTAAACTAATTAAAATATTATTAAAGTGATTGTAAATTAAATAATAAGAGAATACCAAATAATAACAATAATAGGACTTATCCTTGTTTTTCAGTTGTTGTATTGTTGTTTGACGTGTTTTTGAAAATAACGTATGTGTGAATAATAATCGGCAAATCGAAATCGTGAGTTTAAAGTCGTTAAGAGATTCTTGCGCCTTCATCTCAGCGGCTTGCACGTAAACGCAACCCGCCACACAGGTAGAGTTCGTTTTTTGAAAGGGTAGTATTAGGGACTGCACGAGCACAGCTAAATTCCTCCAACTGTACCAGTATATATTTTTCCAAATGCAGCAATTGTGGGTAGTTAAAATGTACATAATACTGCTTTAGATTAGCTAAAATTTTCATTTCGGTAAATACTACTATACACATCTAATGACCCTCATATTACTCATTAAAGTATATTTTCTGTTCCTATTAGAATGTAAACGCTTCGTGTGGTTAGTTAGCAACCTAACTATAAACTATGCGTTTTATATTTTATTATCATTAGGTCTTTTATGCATTGGAATCACCACATTTTATAATACAGTTTGGAATAAAAAAAAATAATAATAAGTTCTGGACATTACTGATGCTACGTTGTTTAATAGGTAACTCATGGATATTCTAATGTACTGGGAAAAACGTTTTCGGCCAGATAGTTTCATCTAAATTTTAGCACGATATACAATTATTAGAAGTTAAAACTCATGAAATTATGTGATTGATGTGGAGTGCAATTCAACTGATATACATTGAAACTGTCATTAAAACATTTCTTCTTATAACTAATTATTAACTAATGATACAAAAAATTTAACAGTTGTTTATTATGGGCTACCAGCTTTTTGATAATTTCATACCTCTACTGCGTTCTAGTTATTTTATTTATTTTTATTTAATATATATATATATATATATTTATATATGGTTTATATTATTATTGTTGGATAGCATTATGCTTTTTTTGGAGAAAACTTTTCAAACAATGTATACTATTCAATATAAACTTTAAATTGAATGTCACAGAAACGAAAGGATATTAGTAAAAATTATGCAGATGCTGTTAGAAAATTTAAATAAGTAATATATATTTACAGTATATGGAACCTCAGGTTGTTTAACTGTAGATGATAACATCAGAAACTTAACTTTTAATCACGTAATATGAGTGAAAGTAAAAGGTGCCGATAACCAATAGGCATTTAAAGATCATTTTATAATTACCCAAGAATAATTAAAACTTCAGATTAGTTGGTAGTTCTTTGAATTGTCATTCTTCCTTAAGTCTGTATTATCGTCCAAATATTCAATGCATTACTGTGACTAGAAAGAGAGAGCCAAAGATTATTTTATAGAATTTCCAAATGGTCCACTCTCAAATCTAATAAGTTAAATTGACTTAAATGTTTGTAGTGATTTTGCGTTGTATGAATATTCCATAAAAATAATATTATTTTTAATATACAGTTTATGCATTTTGTGTAGTTATTTTAATCTTTAAGCTGAAAAATATTATTTTAGGAACTTTAGATAAAATGTGACTGTACCCGTAAATATAACCGAATCTTTTTTCCAATTAAAAATAAGGGTACGACCGTTGTTAGAATTCAATTATCTGTGTTGTATTTCACCGCTGGAACAATCACAGAACTTGGTCGTTTTAAGTGGACATGGTAAACTAGACCGTACACATGGAACTTGGTAGAACAAACTTCGAGGAAACTGAATTTAACATTGAACAATTTAAAGCATTATAAATCTCTCCTTTTACAGAAATTGCTTTACTTCAAGTTTTTTTTTATAAAATTGTTCAAAGAAAGACAAACAAATTGGCCAGAGATTAATTTCTATTTTAACTTATATTAACTCAGTATTGAGTAAAATGGAAATAATTGTACTTGTAATAAGATAATTTGTATAAAAACAATACTCTTGATGTATAAAGTTGGTTCTCGTTGTACGCTACGTAATATCCTGAATGCAAAAACAGTAACACATTTTAATATTTCATAAATTAACTTTGAATCATATTTTTTATCAATTTATATAACTGTATGTTATGAAAAATAATAAAAATATTACTGCCCCTAGCAAGAATAAATTACAAACACTTTTTAGAAATTGGTTAAATTCCTGCTGTTAAATTTAAAACCATTAAAGTAGACCTTGCATGTAAAGCAAAGAAAAACACTTTGATATAATTAAGAGAGATACATCTTACAAGAGAACATTCTCTGGACACAGTTGTACTATAAAAAATACATAAAAACAAAACTCTCTTCGATAACAAACTGAGTGCCGAGCAGAGTCTATCTGTAGAAGGTTCACGTTGTCTCTCTATATGGTGTTTAATTGATATAATGTATTGGACAGACAAGTTTTTTTTTTGCTTAGCCTTTATTTTTCTTGCACCATAATTCATTTAATTCTTTTCAGGTAAGTTAAAATTTTTGTTTTTAACTCTCAAACCAAAGAAAAGAGACATCTAAGATCGAAAAGTTTTGATTGAAGTGGTTCAATTTGACATTATTATTATGAATACGGAAAACGTGCAATAACAACTTGTAATACTCCACATCAAATTACAAGCATAAAATGTGAAATCTGGGGGATTTGTAATCATATCCAAATAAGCCACTGTAGATAAATATATTAAACATTTACAGTTTGATTATAAGTTATTACATGTTTTTTATGTAGAACACTTTTAATGTAGATAAAAAATCATAATTGAAAAAAATGTAATAAGTTTTCATTCTTCATTTTAATTTACTCTGAGAGATCAAGAAGTAAACAGCTAGTAATTGATCCCACGATTCCATCAATAAAACAGTACAAAACTCGACAGTGGAGGAGGCATTAATATTTTAGCCTGTAAAGGATTACCCTATTATTCGGATGAGCGGTCTGCAATGAAGCGGGCAGCATAACAACAAGTAACGCGGCGATCGACACATTCTTCTGAGATCGATATCGGTACCCCGCATTCCGGCATTCTTCAGTGAATTGATTGCAGCCCTCCGGAGAAAACCAACCAAATGGTGTTTTTAAATACTGCATAATATATGCTAGGAAATATTTTTTTAAGCAATCCCAATTAAGTAAAATTCTAGTAACTAATTTTCCTATTTTACTAGTTTGGCATAATCAGACAATTATATGCTCAGGGTACTACAAAGACAATATTTTGTAACTTTGCGTCAAAATCGGTAGTGTTCTTATTCATCCTTGTATTCATTAGGAATTAAGATTACTAAAGTCATGATCATATCAAGTTCAGATATAAAAGATACATATTAAAACTTTCTTTTCTATAGTAAAACCAAGAAGTAAAAGGTTACTCTTTCTCAGGGTATTTAAGTGGCAAGTTTTGACACTTTATACATTATCAATGCTCATTATGGTGAATCTGCCTTTAAATGAGTTTACACAATATCAGTGGAAAAGACAAAAATTGGCTTGTCATGTTCCCATTTTAAACAGTATTTCTGTAAGCAAAATGCGTTTAAACCGTATACGTTAAAAGAAAAATGTACAAGTATAAGTGTTTAGATTAACACCTTTAATGCCAGACAGGAAGCGTATTGACTTTAAAACAAGTAGTAATATGGGTCCACCGTACTTAATTCCTTTAATAAAACACTAGCAGAACATATAATCATAAGATCTAAAGATCTATATATTAGTAGGGATAAAATAATAAAAATCTAAGTTGTAATTTTTCTGAACCCAATAAAGAATAAGATCGAGAAAACTTGTATATTCAGTGTACTTTAGGATTTCCTATATTACAATTAATCTAAATATCTGATTTAGACCTATCTAACAATAAACTAAGATCTGTTACATTGGTTTGTTTTAAACAAGATTAAATACACATTTTGTTATTCTTTCTATTTTAATTACCCAGAATTTAAATATATTTTTGGTTTTTATTTATTTAGACAATCAACAATATAAATATATTTAACCCCCTTATGTCTTATATTTTTCATTTGCAATACATTTCCTTTAAATGAAATACTTTTTCTTCATGGCTGCCTGCTTTTACTGACCACGTTTAACTTTTAAGGATGAATAAAGTATGTTCATTAATTGTATAATAAAACAATTTTTTTCAATTTTATGGAAGTCTAATGCTCAAGTTAATAACCTCAAGATTACATCAAGCTCTTGCGTGGATCAGACGAGATGTTGTCAGAATATGCGTCTAGAACGCCCCTGCAACGTTTTATGCAAATAAATGGACTTGCAGGTACTGCTATTTAGTACCCTATGTTTGCAGGAACTGATAGCGTGGGTAGAAACCTTGCACCCCCTTTTATAGAACGCGTTAGCATTGCTTCTTAGCTTAAATAACGCACACGCATTCTCGATACTTAATGACGTTTGCCAGAGATTGTATTACAATGCTAGTTTAATTTCCTCGGAGCCCAGTCATGGGGACTACTGCCTCCTCCCCCCTCCCACCACATAACAAATCATATGGTCCAAAATATTATATTGGAATATTAATATTTACTTACTTACTTACTCCCAGGGCCATTTATATCGGAGGTGATATTTAGCCGCACCAACAAAGCTCCTCCATCTTGAACGGTCCTCTGCATCTTCCTCTGAAGCGCCCACCTTCTCCATATCAGCCTTCACCTGGTTCCACCATCTCACTTTCGGTCTCCCACGGGGTCGTCTTGCTTCTGGGTTACCGTACATTACCCTCCTCAGTTTGCATTCCTCTTCTCTTCTCAAAACATGGCCTGCCCAACGGGCACTTTATTTCTTCTATTAGATCCGTACTATCGTAGAGCTCCCTGATTTCTCTATTATGTTTTCTTCTCCATACCCCTTGTTCATATGATGGCCCATAAATTTTACGTAAAATTCTATTCTCGAAAACTAGAAGCTTTTTCTCATCCTTCTTATTTAGCTTCCACGTTTCGGATCCATACAAAAGCACTGGACATATAATTGTTTTGTATGTTCTAGTTTTAGTTTTGTGAGAAAGAGATTTGGTTGAAAGTATCCTATTGCATGCATATGCACATCTATTTGCTGAGTTGATCCTATTTTGTATCTCTGGTTCATATGTGTTTTTATTTGATATTGATATTTGAGAACTTTAATTACCTTGGGGTCACAATATCAATATCAAATATCAAATATTAATATTTGAAACAAATTATTTTGTCCCTTGGAAATCAGACATTCAACAACTACCTTAAATATTTACATTTAAAAATCTAGATTTTTTTCTGGGAATTATCTAATGTTAATTCTCATTGTTTGCCTTTCAACAAAATGTATTGGAAACGAACTGACATAATGACTTTTACATTTTATAAAAATGTAACTAAGAAATTTTAAACGAAGCTTTATTTCTACATAACGAGCATTGAATTTTGTTTTTAGCGTTTCTCTCAGTGGGATTTAAAACCTCCATGTGATATCTTGAGCATGAATTGAGCTATAGACAATTGCTCTTCTGTATTTAACAATATTTATACATTGGTAACGACTTTTTTGTAAGCATGTGGCTGAGCCTTTTAGTAGCTCAACTACTAGCAGCATATCTCCATAACGATTTCATCTGTTGACTTAATATTTTAAATGGTAATTCATTTTTAGATAGGCAAGAATAAGTTTTATAACAGTGCATATCCGTCCATGGAATTTAGCTTACAGTATTTGAAGCCATTCTCTTAATAGGTTGACACAATTCTCTTTTGTCCGAAGGGAGATGTAGAAAATTATTTTTTTGTGATTATTTTGTAGAACAACTCGCGAATGAACTTCATTGATGCCAGTAATGTTATACGTAATGTGGCGTATTCCTTTAACGATATTTCATAACACTGGACAAGTTACGTAAGATTTATGAAAATTTATCACTGGACATTGATGACAGATGTGATTATATATATCTTAATTATCACAAATACGTTAGCGTTTCACTTATCAATCGTTTAACCCACTACCAATGCTTTTAGTCTAAACAGCAACTCAATCTAGCGAACACATTTCACGGTTTCCAATTCGCTATATTGGAACAACAATATGAAATGGAACATATTCGTTGTCTTTCCACATAAAGAGGTTAGCAATTTGTGTTGGACGGACAAAGATATCAGGTTGTCAAAACATGACGGTTTACAAAACCCTTAAACAAACGAATGGAAACAAAAGTGACGTTTGTTTTATGTGTTACGTGTGACAGTTCTTTTAGTCAACAAGGACGCTTAACGCTGTTTTGTGCAACAATCGCTGTAACAAACCCCAGTTTACCGTTGCGAATAGTTTCACTTCAAAAATATTTTACTGCTAAACATTTTATACATGTCGTGTGGTAAGAATCTTGTACATTCAGATTCAGATTAAAATTAATATATTACGATTCAAGGCTATCTAATATTATCGTACAATAGAAATTATTGTAAAGGAAAAAACCCATTTTAGTTTTTTTGTTTTTTTTGCGTGTGTATATTTTAGGTAACAAATCATGTAACAATAAATCTAAGTGTCCTAATAGTTCTAACATAACACTAGGTCTATGCCACCGTCTATATTGTGGCTCATATCATGTTGGTACCTTAATAATACAACTAACATTGAAGTTTCCTGGCTCCGGAATATCCCTTATACAATTATATTCTTAATGAAATATGCTGACCTCGGGCTGAAGAACTTCAGTCAACAGATGTTAAACCGGCAGTGTTCCGACACGGTGTCGAACATTGTGCTTATAGCTACAAGAGAGGTTACTCTTTGGAGGTCAAGATTTTTCATAAATGGAATCTACAAAGAAGTTAGTCATTTTATAACAAATTGAACCTTTACTTCAACCAGAGGATGTCGACTAATCCTCGGGTTTGGCGTTCCCTAACAAGCAAAAATCAATCAATAGTATGTAAAACTTTAACTAAAACTAGATTGAAAGTATAATTAAAATTCCATGAACTTCTTAAACTTTATGAAATATATTAAAGCTTCTCAGTGTAGCCTGTTTTTGTTCTGTATAACATCATCAATAATTAACGATAAAAATTGCAAAATTAACAAATAACGCTGTATTTAAGAAAAATAAGTAATAACAAATTGGAATTTATTTAAATTAAATTAAAAAATGCCTTTATTAAAAAGGCGTATTTAGGGCTATTAAGACCTTTCTAACACTTAACCTCATATCGTTACAGTAAATTTACAATAGTATGAAAAAATTGCTGTTAATTATTAACTTATCCTTTAAATATAAAATAACAAAATTGCTTTTAACCTTTACAAAACTAAGCAAATTTTCTAACTTCATAGAATTCACAGTAAAGCACATATGGTCCTATAAACACTATAACTTGATCAATAGAAAACGAGTAGGTAGTGGAGCTTTATGTTCGGAGGATTCTCATGGCTGTGATAATTTCTTCTCATGGGACATTATCAGAGGTTATAAATCATCACGAGCTCCCAGGCCGCCTATCTCGACAGTCTGACCATCATTTTTCCAGGACTGGAAAGGGAAAATGGGTTAAAAGCTTTCAACTTATAAAGCAGTAATAAAGTATGAAAACTGAGATTTTGTGGCTATAGTTGTGAATAATGAAATTACTTTGAAGTAGTACACAAAGTGTACTATAATTTATGACAGATTGTATTCTGTGTAAAATGTGCCTAAATTCACTTTAGTTCGTGAAGCTTAACTAGTTCAGTTTATAGCTATACATACTAATAATTAGAAAATGTGCTAAACTGACTCCTAAACCTGCTTGAATATTCACACACAAGCAGCCGATACACATGAATTAACTAACGAAACTCTTTATCATGATGTGTTTCAATCAATTCGTACTTTTTTAAACCACAAAAAATTTTCAGTCAATCAAGAGAGAATGCGGTACAGTATTAAAATAAAGCTGGAATACCGTTGGTTATTAATACAATCTATTGCAGTGCATATCTTCGATTATTGCTAATTCAAAATTAATAAGTATTAAAAATTATACTGAAATATTAAAGTTATTGCATAACTGACAGTAACATATTCCAGGTGTTATTGTAGGAGAGAAGTGTCACTTTTATTACCATCGAAAGAGGAATGCAATATAAAATTTTATATAATTTATAAAAGGATCCAAAATATGAACATTTACAAAAGTCAGTATCGCTATTACAAAAATAAAACATTGCTAGAATTACTAATTTAACACTGTTTAAATGTTTGAACTTTTATACAGAATTAAATACTTTTAATTGGCTTCTTTGCTACCTTCGAATTAAAAAATGAGAAAAGCTGCTAAAGTCGTATTGGTCCAATTAAGCAATGGAATGCTGCACAAAAACGCGCTTTTTAGGTCTTAAATGTAACTTTATTATAAACTTAATAAGTTATATTAAAAAAATAAATATTTAAAAAATTGACAAATTATTATCTGAACATTTGTTGTGTTATTTACGATTCAATTCTACTTATTATATTTGATTTAAATATTTCATTCCAACTAAACATTGTTTCAACAAAGAAATCTTGCAGTAAGGTATACTGAAGGTAAAGATACTTGATTATGAGATTTCTGTATGTATTAAAATTGAAGATTTATTTTAATATAAATTCATAAAAATTTTAATAGGCTTTGCAATAATATAAATCTAAGATTGTTCTAATAAAAATGCATAGCTTTGAGTAAATAAACCTAATAGATTACGTTTGCAACACATAAGGCACTTATGGTGGGAAGTGTAAATTTCAGTGTTATCTTAATCTTATCTTTGAATTTGTGAGTTTTGAGGACTGAAATATATCCTGTTCGTTAGGTGAGAAAACAATTAGTACATATAAAAGTACTTTGAAGTTACAACGTGCAGCAATAATCTTCTAATAAAAAAGGGAAAACAATTAAATTACCCAACAACTGCTTGAAGCCCAGACAAGAAAAAAATGACCTGACACCAAGCGTTGTCACTGGACAAAATGCAAGTGACGAGCACAAATCACGAGAGTGAAAAGTCAAAAGCACAAACAAATGCCTCACCAGCACAGGCGAATGTGTGGCACTAACAAAAACATCGATATCGGCATTTCCTGTAGTATCGGTATCATCCGAAACAATGAGACAGTTGAACAACTTAGGGAATACTAAAGACAGATTAAAATTACGTGTTTTGACAATGGTTGAAAAAAGAAAAGCAGTGCTTGTTCTCCTCATTGTATGGTTATAACTGTGTTTGGTTTCCTGAACGCACTGTATTCAATAACAAAAAGACAATGTCTCTATGTGTAGATAAAAACCACAAACTGCTAAACAAAAAGTGAAAAAACCAAATTCCAAAGCAAAAATTTTAACAAACCGCAATATTCTATTCATACTCTCAGTAGTATTAAAAAAGTAGTTTTACTTATTTTCGTATCGGATATATGGTTTCTGCCCCTATAAACGGTATAGAAAATGCACAGAATTATATTATTGTAGGAAACTTCTTTACAACTCACTCGTTCATAATGTGAATAAACTGTACAGAAAATTTACATAATTATATTATTGTAAAAAATTCCTTTACATATAATTCATTATTAGTGTGATAATATTCTGTTGCTGCTTCATACACACACGCGTACATGTTTGACAAATAAAAGTAACAGTTATTTTATACTAAATAAAACAGTAAGGTAAATGAAACACAACAAAGACATAAGTACATACTACTGTTTTATGGCACCAAGGTTCTCGAGAGAGAACTGCTATGATGAATATTGTACTCGTCAAAAGGGTGTTTCCTACTTCATTAGTCATAATTGTGTTTCGTAGTTGAAATACTTATCTCCTAGTAACACGCTCATACTTCTCCAAAGCCATTACTTTAATAGCCTATATTGAATTAGTTTACAAAAACATTTTGGTATTTCTGATGTAATATTATTTTGTCTGAAGCATTTTGATAAATATTAAATTTATAATCCCACGAAGTTAATAAGTAATTTTCAAAACAAATATAGATTACTTTAACATGTTTTTATCTAAGAAACTGAAAGAAATTAACCAAAATATTTGGATTATTTATGACGTCCACATAGAATGTAAAACGACTGTTATATGTTTGTATTAAAAAGCTGTTATTTATTCATTTAAATATTTTTGTACAAAATAATATAAACCTCAAGTTACACCTTTACCCTAGCATAGTCTTGTAATTAAGATTTTCTTCATTATTTATCTGTTTTAAAACCCTGTTAACTGAATATAAACATTTTATTTATACAGTATATACTTATCACTATCAGTAATGAAGTTTAATTCTAATCCGCCTCAATTATGAACGCCTCAACATCAATAGATTAACATTAATAGATCAAACACATCGCACCACGAGTACATAAATTATAGGAATGTTATTAATTTTTTGTTCGTTCATGTTATAAATTAAATGTTTGGAATGTTATTTTATGTATCGTACAGATATTCACTAAAAGAAAATAAACATACGTACTTATATTACTCATATATACAGGTTCAGAAACTAATAATGGTTATGTTATAATAGTTATAATGTTATATCTAATGTTCGTTAATTTATGTTAGTTAATATACACATTTAGCTAGTCACAGTAGTTTGTCAGCGTAGTATATGACAAATTATAATAGGTGTTTATAATTTTCACGTTGTAATAACCTGCGACTAAAAAATCACTCGTAAATATATATTTTCACTGCCGCTGTATTTTTGAGAATACAAAGTCATATATCATTTCAGCGTAGTACACATACTTAAGGTCAACAGCATCAAAACACATTTTAAATATAGTTAATTTACCTTATTAACTTGCTTGTGCCACACAACACACAATATCACACTCTCAGACTACATCACACCAAGTGTCAGTGTTCACTGAGGTTGTATCTAAAATTTCAAGCCTACAGCTATATATGTTATTCTGCAACATGTTAAAATTTCATATGATTGTACTCAATTTGTTTAAATATTTAATTACCCTACAATTTTCTCCGTGACAGCGTGGTTAATATGAAGACTAATGTAAAAATATTCGCTAACGCTCAGAAAAAAACCATAGGATTTGACGTACAACACAAAAACCTCGATAATAATTAATACAAATGAAGCATAACGCAAAATTTCCAATCCTATAAGCTATAAATCTAGATATCGTGTGGACAGAAAGGTATATAGACAAACATTGAAGAAATTTTCCCATACCCTGAAGTTATAAGCTTCGCTAACGCTCAGCCAAACGAGGTAGAACGCACTTTAATATACTTCTTTTTGTCTCACAGTAGTAATTTAAATGTATATTATTTGCTTACTTATAGAGTTAAGTAGTTGTACACTTCTTTTGGTAATTTTTTTGATTTTATATAGGCCAACAAAAAATACTTCAACAGCGCAAGAACAATTTTCCTTGCGAACACGGTATGATAGAAAACACAACGATAATAATGTAACGATCCCTCCATACACACTGCTGTTAAAATACGTCTAAACTTCCACCTCATTCTTCCTAACTTCCGTTGAGATGTTGACGGAGTGTTGAATGGATGTAAATATTGTATGGACCACTCTCACCTGATCCCGAGGCGACCGGTAAGTTATTTAATCCGCCTTTCAAACTTGATGGAAAGTCGTTGAGAAATTTAATACTTTTCCCAAGTCTGTGGGCTATGACTAAATCATCACTTCGGGAAAAAGTAAAGCCTGAATAGGGCAGTCTGTAAAAATATTGGTAGACTCTGCCTATTTATAGATTATCGTTAAAAGCTAAACGTAAAAAATATATTAAAATAAAAATATTGCATCTACGCTAGATAAAAATATCATACTTTTGACTCAAAGGTATAGTTTGTAAAGGAGTATATTTCTTTTCTTTTACACATATATTTCCTTTATTCTTTACATGTATACTCTTTATGCAGAGTTATTTAGAGAATTTAAATTTGTTGGTGATTATTACTAGTACATTAATCATAAAAAAAACACTATTAATAATTTTTGTGGTCTGAGCGTAAGCGAACTCTATCACTGAAGGCTGGAAAATTGTAATTATGTCTATCTGTCTATGCGAAATATAGACTCAGCTTAGTTATATAATTATTGTTAAAAACTAAACATTAAAAAATTATATTAAAACATAAATCGTGCAGTAACGTTCATTAAAATATATTACTTCTACCAAAAGGTATAAGATGTCAGGTTGTAGCTATGGCGGTTGTTAAGCGTAGTTGAGTATAACTTTAACAATATGAAGCCAATGTAATGTTAACTTGGGCAAAAAAGAGGTCAAAGGTATTAGTTATAAATATAAATATATTTCCTTTACTTTTCATATACAAGTATATTTTTTAGTTTATACATGTATTTCCGCTATGTTTTACATTCATATTCGTTATACTGAGGTATTTCGTGAATTTACATTAGTTGGTAATAATTACTAGTACATTAACAATTAAAAAACATTAGTAATAATATTTTTAGTCTGAGCCTAAGCGAAGCCTATCACTCGACGGCTGAAAAATTGTAATTCTGTCTGTCTGTGTGTCCACGCGATATCTCGAAAACGAACTGATCTGTGGATTTGTAAGTTTTTGCATGAGGATATATTTTTAAACTAGCTATACTGAGTTCCATAACGGTGAATTAACTCTGCGAGATTTCTCTAAGCCTTAACAAATACTTTTACATTGTTCCTATTGCTAAGTATGAGGAAAATAATAAATAGCAGAATAAATACGGATAGCTATAGGCTTGAAATGTTGCATGAACCTCGGCGAAGTCTGTTACACGACGTGATATGTCGGTTTTTCTTACCTGGTTACTACTGTTTATCGCAAGAAAAGTTTAAAATAATTGTACTCTAGTCTCCTTTGAATTTAATATATATATATAAATATATATATATATATATATATATATATATTATATGATATATAAAATATATATATAATACAATATATATATATATATATATATATATTTATTTATATATATATATATATATAATTTCAATAAACATTGAATCACAAAAAGAACTTGCTCCGACGGGAGTCGAATAATAAATAAATAAAATTAAGCCATTTATACAATTTAATGTGTATATATATGTGTGTGTGTGTGTGTGTGTGTTTGTGTGTGTGTGCATGTATACAGTGAAAAATTTATATAAGGTCGTCGATTTTTATATATATATATATATATATATATATATATATATATTCAACTGATAATGAAGGTCTTGCTTACGTCCCATCCCACACTCGACAACAAGGCAAAATGGTCGTAATTCCAGGAAATGTTTCAATCGAGATTAAAACTGTTTGGGGCATTGACTCGGCCGAACTCTGTAGTGAGCCTATTGATTGCATTGGGCATTTTAAACACTCACGGCGAACCGCCACACTTGCAAATACATGAGCTTAGTAATCGCACGATCCCTTATTATTGTTCTCGTATACTTTTATTCTTTATTAAGTAACAGACACATACTGTTACTTTTTTAATCCTGAACTCTATTTTAGCCCTACTTTTGATTACATTTGATTAAACCTACTGTACAATTGTGTTTGCTGTTGATATAACAGCAAATATGATATTAAGCTTTTAGACATAAATAAATAATCATAATGTACATGAAAAGACCATTTTACTACTGTTATGGCATTGATGCACCTAGTTAATTAAAAAAAAATAACTATGTTCATTTTATTTAATAACTAACTCGATAAATAGCTGAACAATATGCAAAACTTTCAGTTCACAAATGTGATAAATGTAAAGCTACCAAGACCTCTGATACCCACAAAGCACAAATACAAATTAATTCAGCAAATTTTTTTAAAGGCTACTAACTAATACGAGATACCCTCTTATTAAGTTCATCACAATAATAATTAATATTTATACAATTAATACGTCCATTTATCCGCCGTTTTGTTTTTTATTAATAAAGTACAAATTGCCGTTGCAAAAACTTTTCAAGTTATAATAATTGATTAGATGTGACCTGTGATTAATACTGCATCATTCAGTATTTGTAAGGTAATCTTTTTGTCTGAAAATAAATTTTACATACCGCGCTATATTCGTAGTAGTAGTACAAAGTAGGAGTACGTTACCGACCTTGCTTAAGTGGCATGCAAAAGTTTTAGGAAACTAGACTATTTTATTCTTTAGATTTCCAGTGGACAGCCTCCTGGAAGACAGGAGAGACTAACTTCAAGCCTACTGAGTGATAAAATCAATGATGCTCTGGCTAATTCCTTGGTTGGACATGCTCCATCATATAACTCATTGTAGTGTAAGTAGAAATTATCATCTTCATGCAAAGTTTTCATTCCGGAGATAAAATCCTTTTCGTGATAATTTGTCACAAGGTGCAAGAGAATTTGTAATCAATAAGGTAGAGTTCAAATCATTTGTCAATAATTTCAAACCGTTTCGGTTAGTCAGCGAATTCACTTCAACAGACGAAGTCTGAAATCAATCTGTCTCCAATTGACTATATTCTATTGTGTTCTATTTTACTTTTTATATACAAATTATTAAAATATCATATTATGGTGGTCATTTTGATTACAAATGTATTTATCCTGTTATTTTTTCATTTCTGTCATTGTTACCCATTAGACCAATATAAAAGTATTTGCTAACGCTTAGCCAAATCCCGTAGTGGTAATGCACATTCGTCGTAATCAGTATAGCCAGTTAAAAAATATATCTTTGTAAAAAAAAACTTTTAAATCTATAGATCAGTTCGTTTTTAAGATATCGTACAGACAGATAGACAAACAGAACTACAATTTTCCAGCCCGTCCAGTGATAGGATTCGTTCATGATCAGACGATAAAAATTATACGAAGCGTTTTTTGTTGTTCATGTACTAGTAATGATTAAAAAACAAATATAAATTCTTGAAATACCTTTGTGTAAAGAATATAAATGTAATAAATTAAGGAAATAAATGTACAAACGAAAGAAATATACTCGTACGTGTGAAGTAAAGGAAAGATATTTATATGTATAATAAGGTCCTTTGACTTTTTTGCCCAAGTTAACATTAAATTGCGGTCTTTCAAAGTTATACTCACTTACACATTACAGCCGGCATAGCTATAACCATACATCTTATCCCTTTTATAACTCGAGCAAAAGCGTATTTTTAATTAACGTCCCTGTAAGATATAAATATAACGATTCGATTATCACAGTTTCAATTGGTGAATGGTTAACACAAAAAATACAAAAAGCCAAAAGTATTGACAAGTAGTTGAGGACTCATAATACAGTAGTTGTGAGCAGTAAGGTACCCCAATCTCTGAAACATAGCCCAGCCTGTACAACAACAGGTATTGCAATTGCTTCAATCGTGGTACACAATTGGTATAAACAATCTATTACTTCAGTACAAAGGGGAAACTCCTCAATAGCCAACTCAATTATCAAGTCCTGACTATTGTCTCAACAAAGCTAAATAATTTGAAATATTTCAGTTACTTCACTTTGTTCTTGTAAACCAATTACTAAATTGCTGAAACTTAATTGGTCATAGATAAGAAATTAATACTACGAGAAGCCAATGGCAAATGCTCGAGTCAATATTCAGTTCGTTGTAGCCGATTATTTTTATGTAGGATTTTCCAAATTAAATTTCCAAGTACTTATCTTTTAATTAATTTGATAAAAATGCATTTATAAAATGTGTATCATAGATATGCAACGTATAAATCGTATTGACCTTTTGCTATATTTACATTCTAAATAATTATAAATAGTTTATTATGCATAATGTAGCTTTTTCTGGAAGGGTTGGTTCTATGTGAAATTTGAGTTTAGCTTAAGTTTACCTTAGTCTTAGTGCATCTTATGGTTTCTGTCACAGACATGACTCCTGAAATCTGGATCAAAAAAGGTATAAATAGATCCAAAAAAGGCGGTAACGAAGTAGCTCTAAATTAAACCTTTACATCGTTTCTACATCAGAGACATATAGACTACAAAATATCTTGTAGTGCAGGTGGAGAGATATACTCCTTGTGTCATCTGTATAAAATTGAGTGTACTACGATGTTTTAGACAAAATGAGCAACTTATTCTTTAACACATTAGGTAAATACGATGGGAAGGATTGATTACAAGTCAGGTTACGTGCATATTATTTACTAATTTCAACAACAGAAAATGGAATTTTTATTTAAATGAAGGTATTAAAATTACACTGTGAATAGAATGACCTTTTAAAAAAAACATAATAGAAAATTAGTTCATTTAGTAGGTCTTCAATCAAGTTTGATCGTATTTTATTAGCGTAAAAACCACTGCAGTGACATTTAATTTTAAGGATTAATGTGTCCTAAACAAATTATAAGGATCTATAATTTCCTTATTTAATACAGTTATATTTCAAATTTTACTATATGAATATTATTCCATGTATCTCTAAAGCGTAAAAGTGATGTATTACATAGAAATAGAATACATATCAACCATTATTTATATTCATCACTCAATTTAACTATATGTAACTCGTATCGTTTATGCATCCCTGAAACTATTATTTGTCAACGTTCTTCTCCCACGCATATTTATATTAGTTTGTCACACAATATATTGTAGTAGCTGAACTAAATTAAATTTGTATAGTTATTAGAAACAATTGTTAACTATTAAGTAGTTGCACTACTGATATAAGTCAGGATTCCAAATATTACGATCATTAATTATATATTTATTGAAATATATGGATTTTATTTTTACATCTAGACGCGTTTCTCCGTTTGACGTGGCCATTATATGTCATGGTAACAATAACAAGTAGGTTTGATGAAACTGCATGAATAAAATAAAAAAATTGAAATTAATTGAATTAATAAAAAATATTAAATATAATTTTTAAACAATTAGAATAAAACTTACTGATACAACTGTATTAATTAAGTATTGTTAACAATTGATTGAGTGTATTGGATATATTACTAAAGGTAATTTAAAAAATATGGTTTAGTTAAACAAATTAACTTTAATAATAATTACGCATGTAAGATTTATTTGTTGTTAAACAATGGTTAGTCACGTCTCACACGTCATTAGAGACCTCAAAGTTAGATCACGAATTGGGGGGATGGGGTGATTAATTATAGGTAGAACAGTCGCGATCACTAATTGACATGATTGGGTCTGTGCTATGTGTTACGTGGTATGTTAATATATTGAAGTTTGTATTTTAGATCTCTCTGCTGACAGTGCCCAATAACATTTGACAAGATTGTTTTAATTGTTCTTAATAATGTGTCACGTATTTAATAAAAAATGTTCGGATTTCTCCTACGAGTGTTAATTAATATGTGAATGTAATAGTTATTTTTGCTAACTAAAATGTTAGCATTTAATGGTAAATATTACCAAAGGTAAATCCTTTATACTTTATATGAAACAGGAATATGTATATATTCCTCTTGAAAAACAGTTCAATTTCTTTACCTTCATTTAAATCACTGTCTTTCCATTTTTATTAAGTTGTATAATCGGGGCTAGGGATAGTTTATAATACTATATCGCCCTAAGACATCGGATAGAACAGCGGGGAGGGGTAGAATCCAAGGTTCGAAAGGGAGAGGTAGTTTCCAAGTTCAGCTCAGACCCGAATTAATGTAAAACCAAAAGCCGAAGCAAATACAGCACCGGTGATCTACGGATCAACAGGCTTTCATCATCGCCAACTCGGAAACGAAAGGACATAAAGGGAAGGCGGCAGCATTTGTTCTCGTTTAGGCGTTTAGGATGAATGTTCTCCTACCTGAACGTTTCCTAACACTGCAGTTGCTAGTTCAACTCAAGCTCGAAAATTAGGAACGCTGGTGCCAACGTACTTCAAGCGACCCAGCGGCCTCGAAAAGAAACTATAAGCTAAATAAAAACTAAATGCGAACACTAGTTCGCTTGAAATCGCGCCTAGCTCGACTCGAGCTCGAAACTAAGGAACGCTGGTGTCAACGTACGTCAAGCGACCCTGCGGCCTCGAAAAGAAACGATAAACTAAATAAAAGCTAAACTAGATTACATCCAGCCCAAAGCTAAGGAACGCTGGTGCCAACGTACGTCAAGCGACCCAGCGGCATTGAAAAGAAATGATAAACTAAATAAAAACTAAAATAAATTCACGTCCAGCCCGAAACTAAGGAACGCTGGTGCCAACATACGTCAAGCGACGCAGCGGCATCGAAAAGAAACGATAAACTAAATAAAACTAAATTCAAACTCCTCCTTACTAGTAATAACATTTAATCCTATTCGTACTGATCTAATTTCTTGCTACATTTTATATCTAAAAAGTACGTAATCTCATGTACTGATCGCATCGTTAGTGACTAGGCAAGTGCAGGCAAAGTGTTCTGGCAGGCAAAATGAGTACCTACTACGGCTAGGACTAGCTTGCACCTTATCGCGTCGTATCGTGGGGCGGTGACTCCGACTCGACGACTCCAACCGAGAGAGCGAGTCAGCTAAGCACAGCGTACTTACATACTGTAGTACATAAGTTGTCCGCTGTAAGGGGCTTCAGCCCTTGACGTCATCTCCAGCGGACTCATTCTGAAAATCATCTCTATTATGCACGTCATACTCACTTTATATGTGCCTTTAGGTGTTCCGCATATTGTCTTAAAGATTAGAGATGTTTGAATGTAACATATACCGTTTATAATCAAATTATACAATGCAGATGATAAGTAAAGTAAAGTTGGCGTCAGTTAGAATAAAGAAAAAATTCTAAGTCTGCCAATAAATATATATATGACTTTGCGATCTCAATGAACAAGTATAGCAATAAAAAAAAACGCATAGGGTTCAAAAATCCCAAGTTTAAGTTTTCCTAAGATCCACGGGATATAAATTCACCAGGTATGGGTTATAATTAAAGAATGCTTCATAACTAAGATCAGATCTAATTATTGTTGTAAAAAAAACGTTATAATGATAAATAAGAAACGGATATACCTAAAAAACTTTCATTATAAGTACACACTAATCACAAAAAAAAATATAGTACACAAATATTTTATAAGTACACTTGCACTCAAATTTTTAGATTTAAAAACTTCACAAGAAATGATCGTAATACATTGCTTGACAAAGTAGAATCCCATGGCATTCAAGGTGTGCTCTTGTTATGTATTATGGATTATATCCTTTACAAGCCACAGAACGCTCGATTGTCCAATTTGCAAATCACTTTTCAAGTCCAATAGATTTGAGCTATAGAGTCCCCCAAGTCTCCATCCTCAGACCATTTCTTTTTCTGGTCCAATTCAATGACAATTTTTTACGGGAATCTCGTACAGTATGCCGATGACACTACTCTTTTTCAAGGAAAAACCACAGGAAGTTTTAGATCAGCAAGCTTTTATTGATCTCAACAACCACGTCTAACACCTCCACCTTACAGCAAATTCCGCAAACTACAATTTTAAGAATTTTTGGCTTTCACCAATGGACTTTGAGTGTGACCCTGACATCAAGCTGGGGGTACTCTACACTACAATACCTTTACTCGTTAAAACCTTTTGGTATATACCTTGATGGAGGTTTCAATTGGAATGTTAACATTGAATCAAATTGTTCAAAATTAACATCTGGCGTATATGTTTTAAAGTCCTTAGCTAAATAATGCCCAAAGAAGGTAATGATGGTGCCTAAATATTTACTATGCAATGGTTTAGTGGGAACTTATTTAAATAAATAAACTTTGAGACTTTTCCATCTTGAAAAGAAAGAAATCAGAGCAATTGCCAGGATGAATATCAGAAAGTCGTGCCGACCACCACCTTTCAAAATAATTGCAGATTTTAGCTCTGCCATGCCTCTCAATCCTGCAAGCAGTTTTATTCTGTATATCAAAATGTATCCTGACTATTTGCCGTGACGTTCATGGATATACAACGAGAGTTAGAGACAAGTACAGAAGTGGGTTGCACATGGCAGTCGTTTACGAACACATGTCCTCGCAGAAAGGTGCTATTCCATCAACAGATTGCCCGATTCCATGAAAACCTAACCAACGCCCAACGAGTTAACACATCAATGCTAAAACGCTTTTAAGCGTCGAAGGAATTTTATAGTGTTAACGATTTTTTTGTTATATTAAGGAGACCTGCAATGTAGAAGACTGACACTTGCGTTGGGGTGGAGAGAATTGGCGAATGAGTGGTATGCTTAAATGGAAAGATTATATGTCTAAATATAGTGTTGGTAATGAATGCAAAAACTTGTAGATTTATAACATCTTTGTTATATAATTGTTACATCGTCCTTGGCAATGAAAAGTCTGAACTTGACAATTAACGTGAATCAATATTTTAAGGACACATTTCGTATGTAATGCGATTCAAATGAATACAG
Organism: Homalodisca vitripennis; assembly: GCF_021130785.1. NCBI lineage: Eukaryota > Metazoa > Arthropoda > Insecta > Hemiptera > Cicadellidae > Homalodisca > Homalodisca vitripennis. The sequence goes on from NC_060207.1 coordinate 223,808,112, forward strand.
TATACATTATTTATAGTTAGGCATTCAAAAGGGATATCGGAATCAAGCTTACGTAGCAGTAGTCGTAAACAAGCCATATCTCCCATGTATATTCAACGACCATGTTGAGGAGCTCGCTGTGTAAACTGCTAATCCGCTGTGTAATGCTGACTATGAATACACAAACAATCGCTGACAATCGTACATCTGTAGTGTATTACATCAATAAAACATCGAATCTTAATCAGTGACAGTGATCATCACTACGCTATTCACTATTGATTGATTTGGAAATCTAGTGCCGGCGATTTTGTAAACATGTTAGAACTAACATTATCAAGCTAGTATCTTACAGTTAATTCTATTCATGAATTGTGTATTATGTTGTATACTGTTTACTGCCTATTTAATTTAGCTACATTTTAGTTTTAACACTATATTTCCCAGTGAATACACTAACTAACTCTATTGTACATCCTAGACACTGGATGGTATTATTTATTTGTTATATTTTATACAGTTTATATAACTATTAACGTGCTCAAAGTTTTAAAAGTGTTTGTAGAATTCATGACAACTGTCAGAACTGTCAACGAGTTTTTGGGCTTATTTCTTTATTAAAAACGGTGGCCTATTCTATCAGATTAAGGTAGTGTTAGGAAACCTTTTCTAATATTTAACTTAGGGACCTACACCATAAAGGCGACATCGGAACCATCACGAATGGCCGAACAGGGAGGTTGCTTGCAAGGACAGGATCGCTCAGCAGCCACTCTAGTCGTTGCTTGTCTCAGTTCTCTGTCAATCACCGCAGTACCAGCCATACTGCGCTACTGAGAGAAAACATAATTATAGGTAAGTGATTTTCTTTGATGTTGTTTTTAAAGGATTATATAATATTGTTTTGTTCTCGTTTTATATATATATATATATATATATATATATATATATATATATATATATAAATATATATATATATATATATATATATATAGCCAATAGCTGGTAAAATTGACTGTACCTCCAACAATTAAATTTACCAAGTAACCTGTAGGTTTTGTACCAAGGACTACATTGGGCAAACCTCTAATTATCTGCGCGTAAAAATTACCGGTCACTGTTTTTCTATTAATCGCAAAGACGAAAAAACCAGTAGCCTTACACGCAATTCATTATAATAAAAGCTTTGAGGATTATTATAAACTCAAAGCTATAAGCAAAATTACACCTTGTGAAAATAGTTTTCGAAATAATTTAAATTTCAGAAATAATAACTTGGCATACCAACTTATATTAAAATCGAAGGAACCATATTGTCTTAAAATTCGCTAAATTATTGTTTTCCACTTGAATCCTTAGATTCTGATCTGCAAATTGACCTAAATTTAAAATTACATTATGTTATATTATGCTATTGTTTTTAAATTTACAACTAATCGAAACTTGTTTACATGTTAAAATTGTATTTACATTTAGAAAGTTTATTATCAGGTGTTACTTCTTTTGTTTGTTTATTTTATTATGTGTATGTTTTACAAGGTTACTTGATAAAGTTGAAATTACAACGAAATATTGTACAGTAAACAATTCAATTTTCAAACCTCTCTAAGAGATTTTATATATATATATATATATATATATATATATATATATATATATATATATATATATATATATATATTTGGGACACCTTTACAACGAGAGAAAGTTGTGTTTATTATGCAAAATATAAACCGCAGTGTATTGAATTGTTATTTATAAATTTTATGTTATTGTAATATTAGTTTAACTAATTAAATTGCAATATTTGGATTTGTTACACATACATATAACTCCATCTCGAGACTGCATTCCTCATTTTCTTCAAGAAGGTGCCTATAATATAAGCCAACAGAGATGTCCTACAATACTAGGCTATAGAGTGGGCAACATCGGGGCTGTATTACTTTACTTCTAATTTCTCGATTTTCAAATTTTAAATAATCTACGTGAAATTAATAAATTTAGAAAATCATATAACATTTTTAAGCTATTAAATAATAATGATGATCAGGTATTTTTAATACATAAAGGAGTTTCGTTCTAAGGAGTTAAGGAACGTGTCATAAGTAACATCGACCATCTAGGCAGCATTAAAAAATATTATTATAACTTTGTCAGAAATCATTGATATAATTATATCTTAGACGGGTTTACTGTTAAATATAACATGACATATTGGTAGATCAAGGGATTTTTGAAAGATAAATAAATGTGTCTACTGGTAATATTTTTGATAATCCAGAAAGCAGAATAATTTTCTGCGCATTACAGTGTACCCAGATATGAATTTCTAATAAAAAAGCGATATTACTTTAGAATATTCAATTGCAGGCTTATTCAGAGTCAAGAATAATTTTTTATTCTTGTAAGATTAGGAGAAAAAAAATTGTTATTGTCCCTTTTTTTAGCTAAATTATAGGATGCTTCCTATATTATTTAATCATTTATAGGAATCTTTATATTTTTATTAAGAGAATTGTGAATTAATATAGTAATTGAATTGTAAGATTGTGAGCCTTCCAGCAGTGCTGAATTTCTTGTCAATTCGGGTTCGAGGAATGCTAGAAGCTTCCTTTTGTATGTTGGTATTGAGCATAGCTTACAGGTCTGAGTTGGATAGGTACCATTCAACTCAGACATTGTGTTGCTAAATTTTGATTTTCCAATGTTAGCTTGATTAGATGGTGGGAGGGACTTCTAGATCCTTCCCGGTGGCTTCAACCACGTTTTTCAGGAGATTCTTTGCTGTGTGCTGCTCAGAGAGTGTAGTCGTGTTAAGTGATAGCCTACTCTTGCCGTATTGATTTTTCGGCAAGAAGGTTGAGTTGTAAGATTAAAATTTCTTTTCAAAATTTAAAATCTCAAGTTTGAATTAATTAATCTATAATAGTCATTTTGGTTACTTGGTGAAGTCTTCAGGAGAAGTGCGAGGTACTGTGAAAGTTAGAATTTAATATTGAAAATAGAAAATTACTTGATGATATTTTCCTGTTCAATTTAGTTTAATCAGGAATAGCCTACTGAAAAAGAAAATTTATTTAATCTTCTGAGATTCTATATATATTTTTAACAAGTTCCTAAATTTAACATTCAAAGCCAAGTGGATTAATTCTAGATAATTCAATAATTTGCAAATTGGAAATTTACAGAAATAAGTAGTTTGAAATTGATACAATTTTGAGTTTAACTGGTTGGACATTGTGTTTGTTCATAAATTAAATATTAATATTACCTTAATTTGTTTGATTTTTATTTTGAGAAGAAGTCTTATTTTATTGTTTTTTTTTATTTTATATTAGAAGATTATTTTATTTTGAAGTTTAATGGAAGATTTTTATTTTGAGTTTGAGTTGAAACATTAGCACTGAGAAACTTGAAGGACACAATTATTGAATGATTGATTGATTGTTAGTTTTAAGACTGGACTTGTGTAGTTTTGATGGGTTAAAAAAATGAAATAATTGAGAATAAATTCTAAGTAAAAAAGATAGCTTGGCGTTGCTGTATTATTGATTTTTAAAATTTCATTAAAATTAATATTATTTTTATACTGAGTTTAATTAATTGAATTCCATTGGAACTTGTGCATTCTTAAGATAAAGGTTTATTAGTTCAGAACACAATTGATCGCTCTTATACTAAAACAAAAATAGTTGTGATTTGTTTATAGAAGATACCCTTACTATAGACACGTTACATAATTGCGCCACTCTGCTTGGTTAACTGAGCGGTTGATGTGAAGCAGCCTTGAACAGTGATTGGTATTTGTGTGAACTTTTAAGTAAGATTAAATTAATTGATAAAATTATTTTTGATAAAAAATAATTCTGTTATGAATAAACTGTGATATAAAGTGACTTTTGTGAACAGTAACTGAACTTTAATTAGTGAACGATGTCGCTGAAGGTGGACCTACTTAGTAATGACGAACTGTTGTTTTGAATTTAAATTTAGGGGTGTTTATCCTAAACCGGTCTGTGGCAGTAGAGTCAAGAAAAAGATTATGACAACTTATTAATTAGAGCTAGTAGTCAATGTGGAACATCTTAGATGGATATCAGTATATAATTATTGTTGTAGAAGATGTGAAATAAATTCGCTTGGTTCCTTCCACTGCGGGAAATGACATCAGGTAATGTTTTAAGATCCTTAGAAATAGTATTACTTAATAATTACTCATTACCTGAATGTATAGTGGATGACAATGCAACTTGTTTAACTACTGAAGAATACAATTTTTTTTAATTAAAAGGGGAGTGTCTATCTACGAAGTTTAAATCAAGTTTTTAATTGTTTATTATTCTGAAAATAAAAGAGGATGGGCTAAAGATTTGGGAAAAATTCAGTTATCACTAAATTGCACATTCAATGAAAGTGTGAAATCAACCCGTTTGAACTGTTGTTTAATTGTAAACCTAATAATAGCTTAAGTTTTGAGGTGGAATCTGAAGGACTTAATAGATAATGAATAAGGGGAAAGAATAAAAATAAATTAATCAGTGCAGTCAAAAATTTGAAGCAACAATGTTTGAAAAATCAGAAACTAAGTAAATATGGTAACAATGTTAGATTTAAGAAGGGTGATATTGTGTATTGTAAAGTTAATTTTCAGAGAAAGAAGTTGGATGCCATTTACGAAGGACCCTACAAAATTATTGCAGTAATTTCAGATGTCAAGTTTTGTGGTGCAAGTTCTGAGAGATGCAAACATATATAAGCGAATTCACAGCTGAACATGAAGCTGGTAAAACAATGAGGGTAAAATGAATATAGATGTAGAAAGTGTATGGTGTGTAAATTTCAGGGTAGGAGATGGACTGTGAGTCTTTAATACATGAAACTTGTACTATTAATGAATATGTGATAATGTGAGATTTGATAAACAAACCAATTAGTTATAGATATTACTAATGTTTTATTAAATCTACGTACATGTTACCATATGAGTGAAAGTACAATGAGACATGTGTGCGATTGGGTTGGACATGGAACTGTGAGTGTTTAATACATGAGACTTGTACGATTAATGAGTATGTAATATTGTGGGATTTTATAAACAAACCAATTAGTTATAGATATTACTAAATGTTTATGAAATCTATATACATGTTACCATATGAGTGAAAGTACAATGAGACATGTGTTTAGTTCACGCATATAGACACACTATATATATTTGGTAAATGTGAATCCTACCCTACCTATTGTAATAACAAATTTGGATGGAAAAAATAATCTGTATTTGTCGTGGAAATCCCAGGTTGTGGTCTATAACATGAAATGTTCCAACAACCCTGAGTAAAATGTTTTACACAGTGAGAGTGAGAAAGAACAACATGATATTACCTCATTATAAGCACTATAAACTAAGATTAAAATAATTAGTGAAAAAGGATACAGCTTATATATAATTTTTACCTGGATTGGTTATCCATAATAACTTAACAAGTAACTAGCACTGAATAAAATTAAAATAAAAAGAATTTAACTTGTATTAATTTGCAACCACAATGATTACCAAAAATTTTAAAGAAAGAACATTATTTAAAACAGCACTGCACTGCACAGTTAAAGATGAGAAGAGATGATCTTGTAGAAAGCTCCTTATGGTAAAGATTTGTGCTGTGGATTGATGAAGTTGTTGACTGACGAAATAAATGTATTTTATGAAATAACTTAAACGTTTTGGGGGTATACAAAGAATTGTACTGAGTGAATAAAAAGGGACGTTTGATAATTTAAACCTTTACAGATATACTTTTAAAGGGTTCTAAATAAATGTTTCATATGGAACGATTGCTGAGAAACGAGACAAATGGCAACATCAGGGAAACGAAGTCATTGGTTATGTACGAGGTGCAGGAGATGAGAGACCTGGCCAGGAGCTGTATACCGTCGCTACCGTCCAAGCTGTCTCGGAAGCGACTGTCGATTATCAGTGGGCATCACAAACAAAGGACCGAGATAAGATTGTTAACTGCTCTCGATCAATAACCAGGACCGTTATCTACGAAACTTTCCACATCTGGATTCTTCGAAATAGTTAGTTTTAGATTAATTACTAAACATTTAAATAAATGAATTATGTAAAAATAGGGATCTTTGTATTTACAAAAATTTATTTCAAAATTAATCAATTGTTTGTGTACTGACAAATATTTTTATTGATTGTTGAACTAAAGTTGTAATAATTAAATAATTACTTCTAAAGATCTTTTAAAATTTTAATTTAATGATAATAAATACAAAACATCATTGTATTTGCATCATTTATATATTGTATCATTGTATTTTGCTTAAATTCATTTAAAAATTAATCAATTGTTTATGTACTGAGTAATGTTTATTGATTGTTAAAGTAAACTTGTAAGTATTAATTAATTAGTTATAAGGATCTTTTAAAGTTTTGAAACTTAATGATAATAAATTTAAAATGGGTTATTATACTTTATGTACTTTTAAATGTAAAAAAACAAACTTGGAGAATTAAAGGTTTTAGAATTCAAAGATTTGTAACAGTAAATAATATTTTAATACTCTAATTGATGTTAAGAAAAATAGTATAGATATTTAACATTCATTAATAATTCTTGTTTGTTTATATTTTAAACTTTGTTTGTAAACATATGTTATATCAGTTTTGGACTTAACCAAATATTAAATGTAAATATTTGATTTATATATAGCTGAATCTGTTAGGTATCAAGATTATAGTGATTCTAAAATATTGATTATTTTGATGTAGTGTAATTAAATTAACAGAATAACTTATGGTTTTCAATTGAATAATGTTTAGAGAAGTAACTTAGTGTTTTTAAATTGTAAACTTAATTCATGATGTACTAATTTAAATATTCTGAACTTAAATTGAATTTAACTTGTTTTGATTGTAGGTAATTAGGTAAACATATTGTAAGTAATTGTAAGTAAACATATTGTAGGAAGAAATTATTCTTTGATCTGCATTGTTTAAGGGATATTCAAGGTTGAACATTGTAAGGTGAATGTTGTATATAAAAAAAAAAAAATTTTTATTTCTGGTAAAAGGTAGGTGAGGTCTAAAGCCTCTTGCTAATTGATGTTAGTAGTTTGTCCTCATTATTACTAAAGCCTCTTGCTAATTGATGTTAGTAGTTTGTCCTTATTATTACTAGAAGCCTTGCTTCTGGCATTGAAGGTAGGGAGGATATAGGATGCTTCCTATATTATTTAATCATTTATAGGAATCTTTATATTTTTTATTAAGAGAATTGTGAATTAATATAGTAATTGAATTGTAAGATTGTGAGCCTTCCAGCAGTGCTGAATTTCTTGTCAATTCGGGTTCGAGGAATGCTAGAAGCTTCCTTTTGTATGTTGGTATTGAGCATAGGTTACAGGTCTGAGTTGGATAGGTACCCATTCAACTCAGACATTGTGTTGCTCAATTTTGATTGGCCAATGTTAGCTTGATTAGATGGTGGGAGGGACTTCTAGATCCTTCCGGTGGCTTCAACCACGTTTTTCAGGAGATTCTTTGCTGTGTGCTCAGAGAGTGTAGTCGTGTTAAAGTGATAGCTACTCTTGCCGTATTGATTTTCGGCAAGAAGGTTGAGTTGTAAGATTAAAATTTCTTTTCAAAATTTAAAATCTCAAGTTTGAATTAATTAATCTATAATAGTCATTTTGGTTACTTGGTTGAAGTCTTCAGGAGAAGTGCGAGGTACTGTGAAAGTTAGAATTTAATATTGAAATAGAAAATTACTTGATGATATTTTCCTGTTCAATTTGGTTCAATCAGGAATAGCCTACTGAAAAAGAAAATTTATTTAATCTTCTGAGATTCTATATATATTTTAACAAGTTCCTAAATTTAACATTCAAAGCCAAGCGGATAATTCTAGATAATTCAATAATTTGCAAATTGGAAATTTACAGAAATAAGTAGTTTGAAATTGATACAATTTTTGAGTTTAAACTGGTTTGGACATTGTGTTTGTTCATAAATTAAATATTAATATTACCTTAATTTGTTTGATTTTTATTTTGAGAAGAAGTCTTATTTTTATTGTTTTTTTTTTATTTTATATTAGAAGATTATTTTATATTTGAAGTTTAATGAAGATTTTTATTTGAGTTTGTGTTGAAACATTAGCACTGAGAACTTGAAGGACACAATTATTGAATGATTGATTGATTGTTAGTTTTATAGACTGGACTTGTGTAGTTTTGATGGGTTAAAAAAATGAAATAATTGAGAATAAATTCTAAGTAAAAAAGATAGCTTGGCGTTGCTGTATTATTGATTTTAAAATTTCATTAAAATTAATATTATTTTATACTGAGTTTAATTATTGAATTCCAGTGGAACTTGTGCATTCTTAAGATAAAGGGTTATTAGTTCAGAAACACAATTGATCGCTCTTATACTAAAACAAAAATAATTTGTGATTTGTTTATAGATTAAGTAAGATTGAGATTAACTATTAAGATAACCTTACTATAGACACGTTTACATAAATGTTAACAAAACGGTTTATCCAGGGGGATGGTACATTTTTCTGTCAGTCTGCCTACTGCTTGCCTGTATATCTAGAAAACGAATCTACTAGATATATCATATTTTGGATAAAGCCTCTATAAAAGCAACATTGAGTTCGACGATGGTGCAATTTTATAGAATTTAGCCTAGTGGGTTTTTACATTGGTTTTATAGGTAACTGTGACGAAAACGATTGTAAAATGACAGAATAATATATTTGTAAATTAACTGAGTAAACGTAACGTAGATATGGCAAGATATGTTGAATTTAATTTGGTAGCTGATTATAGCGTTTTTCACATAGTCATCAACGTTTTGGAGATATATTTACACGGACATCAATTACACGGAAAGTCAAATCTGTGACAGTGTCAGATTTAAGACGCTGCAGCAATCGGAAGGAATAACGGAGCTAAACTCAATATTACAACCTGATATAATCAAATGACATTTAACATTTGATATATGTGGACTTGAAATTATGCATGCAGCCTCACTGAAGGCTGTTACATGGTGGGGAGTCTTCCTATCTTATATTAGTCATCAAGTAAGATTAGACAATAAAACTCACCTGACCCAATTAAAATATTTTTCTTTGTTTTAAATTACAAAGAGACATTTTTCGACTTAATTTAATGAGCTAGTCATGCCAAGATGTCCTATTATCACTATGAATAGATAAAATCTGTGTTTGATGAGTTCACTTGAAAAATTCTTGCATTTAAAGAAATAAGAAATATCCCTTAATGAAAATGAAATTCTTCTTTTTTATGACGGAATTGCTAATTAACAAATAAATTTACATTAAAATCCTCTTAACTCATTATAGAAAAAATACAAAATATTAATCAAATATTTATGAAATAAAAACGAATGACCAGTGGGGTTTTAAAGTACATAACTGTAATTGATTCTGTACTTCAATACCAAATGAATATAGTTTGTTTACTCAACGCGATCTATAAACCAGAGGGGATTAAATGTTGGTTGGGATTTAGTATGTTGCGTTTTAACTCACACCACATGTTTTTAAACACTTTTTATTACGTTATACGAGCTGATTCTGCACAGTTTTTTGTCACGTCACTACAGTTTATTTGTGCCGGTTGAAGCGTTGTATTTGTTTAGAACAGATTGTCTCTTTTACATTTTTGCACCAAACTGCGTGCTATTTTATTATATAACTGAACTCCCTTTGTGTGAACACAAAATGTTGTTATAGGTTTTAATTTCAACTCTACTGACGTTCTAGCATTATTCGAGAATATACCAGATACGTTAATTGAACATTCCGATGTAACTTTATGATGTAATGATAGTTTTATAAATTTAAGTATCTAATTCCTAAAGGATTTTGTACAAAATAAATATAAAATTCAAATATTGTAATTTATTTTACTTAAACTAATACTAAAATAACATCAGAATTATTAACAAAAAATTCATTCACACTGCGCACATTAGGTCTCCCATTTATAAATATATAAGCAGGGAAAATGTCGATATCTGCAGTGCAGTATTTTTCAATTGACGATTTACAATGTTTCTAAGAACAAATCTCTTCAGCTTGATTAATTTAAGTCACTCAAAAATGTAAATACTGAATGAGAACAAAATAATACAAAGTGATCTTTCACAAACGATTAAAACGTACATGACTAACCTATAATTTTGTATTGGCACCAGTGCAGTATAGCTGGTTCGGCGGTGATTGTAAGGTAATTGAGTCAAGCAATAATAAGGATGTCTGCTGCTTGGATAGATGACCGAGCGATCCTGTACTTGCAAGCAGCCTTCTGCACGACATTGGGGACGGTTTCAGATATCACCTTTGGTCCACAAGTTAAGAATTATAAAGGGTTTCTTAGCCCTAAATTTTCCTGGTAAAATAAACCATCCTTTTTTAATATAGAAATGAGCCCTAAATGTCCTACCTGTAGTCATTACTGCTAAAAACACGTTTACAGCTATCAGATCGATAATAGTTATATAGCATACTAAAGTAAGATATTATATAATGTTAAAATTACTTGAAATTTTCAAATATTACGTGGTTCATAAAATGTTTTAGGCGAACCGAAAAAAGCCTTGATTTTGATATCACAAGCACCACAGTGTATAGGATGTGCAGTACAGTTAGCTAGTGTATTGACTGGAAGGTAAAGCGTTAGAATTCAGATTTAGCTCAATGAAATAGGGGTTAAGCAGTGTTCAACATAATACAAAATTGCAAAACATAATCAATTGTAATATATTTGGTTGAAACTGTCAGATACAATAAGTTTACAACGTTTGCCTTGCTAAAAATTTCAAAATCAATAACCGATGTTTTATTAATGTCGATTCACAAACATGTGTGTTAGTCAGCGATTGCTTGTGTATTTGTACTAAGCATTCCATAGCGGATCTCATTTCATTACAGCGTGCTTGTTAATAATACACGACACATGTGTGTTATTCAGCGATTGTTTGTATATTTATACTAAGGATTCCATAGCGGGATCTCATTTCATATAGCGTGCTTGTTAATGTAATACAAAAGTAAAATAGGGTTAATTGTAAAAGTAATTTTTGGAAATTTTTCGAGCTTATTTAAGGCACTATTAACCTACCTACATATTATGTCAATATACTATTGTAGTAGTGTACCGTTTTACTGGCACATGAGGAGTTTAGCTTTGAAATTTAAAACTTTTGTGAAGGTTTAAAAATAAAATAAAATCTTCTGAAATAAATAAAGTTTAAACTAAAATAAAACGTCTTCTTGAAAATAATTACTGGAATTAAAATTAAAATAAAAACTTCTTGATTACTTTTTAAATTCAAACTTTTAATGTATTTCGTCACTGCAAAAATGTACAAAGTTCTTACTACAGCTTGTTTTTATTAATTTTTCAAAATTCTAAACTTTTCACACTCTAATCTGATCTTGGCAATTCTTTACTTTAATTTATCTTCAAAATACAATTCTATTTTGTTACTAGTTTGTTTTACTTTACTTTAAATATTACTTATTTTCAGTGTTAGAAAATTATGAATTCTTCAGTGTTAGGAGATTTAAAAAAATATTGCCTGAAGCATCTGTAAAAACCACAAAACTCTTTTAGTATTTTTTACTTAAATTTTATATACATTGTGCTCACTGCAACAACAAGTTTTATATTGCACAGATCCAAAGGACAAGTTCATAAATTCCCATTAAATTTAATTTTTACAATATTTCTTTCCCCAAAATTATTCCAAAATAAACTAAGAATTTATATTGAATGGACTCCTGTTAAAAAGTTAACTTACCCCCAGGTTCGATGACGATTAGCAAAAAGATTTACTCTAAGCACTTTCAAACTCTACTCGTTACAATCACTTTCCGATTGACTGAGACGGGACGTACGTCTTACCTCACCCCACCTCTCAATTTCGTTATCAAACAGTGCCATCTGCGATGCGCGCCTCGCTGATAGCAGCCTCTTTTGTACAGTCCAGTCCTTATCATTCTTCTGGGCCCTACTCCTTCCACCGGTAATCCAGTTACCCCGGAATTATTATTTAATACAATCAGTAGAGTAGTATAATTCAAATTATAATTTATAAAAAATGCATGAATCTTTCAAGATTGATTTGTACAGAATTTCTCCGAGCGCTAAAAACACATATATGTGAATTTGTTTTCTAATTATTATTGCCATCTATTTATTTATTGATAGTTAGGTAAAATATAAATATTTCGCTGTTTGTTGATAAAGACCGCCAATGCTACATAGTACTCGAATGACCGGCCTTACCTTACTATTACGCATTACAACAAGCAGGTAAACATATACAATGCATGTTTGATGTGAGTTGCTCCACAGAATGGAAGCAGAATTTTGCTCCACAATGTCAGCAGTAAAATGTGGTACAATACTGGTACAGTACAGCACAGACAATGTGGTACAGTGTTCGCTGCAGTGCGACACGTGCGGGTACAGACCACCTTTGTCAATGAGTACACTTCCCATGTTAACAAGCCAGCAGTCCCCCCCCACCCCCCCCCCCCCATTTTGTGAACCAACGTTTTCTTATTTAGCTTTTACAATTCAAACTGCAGAATTATTGCTGTTGACGTTATGGATCGAGCAGACGCTATCCGATATTTAACAGCCACCGTAAATTTTTGTGAACCAACGTTTTTCTTATTTAGCTTTTACAATTCAACTGCAGAATTATTGCTATTGACGTTGAGATCGAGCAGACGCTATCCGATATTTAACAGCCACCGTAAATTTTTGTGAACCAACGTTTTCTTATTTAGCTTTTACAATTCAACTGCAGAATTATTGCTGTTGACGTTATGGATTCGAGCAGACGCTATCCGATATTTAACAGCCACCGTAAATTTTTGTGAACCAACGTTTTCTTATTTAGCTTTTACAATTCAAACTGCAGAATTATTGCTATTGACGTTGAGATCGAGGCAGACGCTATCCGATATTTAACAGCCACCGTAAATTTTTGTGAACCAACGTTTTCTTATTTAGCTTTTACAATTCAACTGCAGAATTATTGCTATTGACGTTGAGATCGAGCAGACGCTATCCGATATTTAACAAGCCACCGTAAATTTTTTGTGAACCAACGTTTTCTTATTTAGCTTTTACAATTCAACTGCAGAATTATTGCTGTTGACGTTATGGATCGAGCAGACGCTATCCGATATTTAACAGCCACCGTAAATTTTTGTGAACCAACGTTTTCTTATTTAGCTTTTACAATTCAACTGCAGAATTATTGCTATTGACGTTGAGATCGAGCAGACGCTATCCGATATTTAACCAGCCACCGTAAATTTTTGTGAACCAACGTTTTCTTATTTAGCTTTTACAATTCAAACTGCAGAATTATTGCTGTTGACGTTATGGATCGAGCAGACGCTATCCGATATTTAACAGCCACCGTAAATTTTTGTGAACCAACGTTTTCTTATTTAGCTTTTACAATTCAACTGCAGAATTATTGCTATTGACGTTGAGATCGAGCAGACGCTATCCGATATTTAACAGCCACCGTAAATTTTTGTGAACCGCAACGTTTTCTTATTTAGCTTTTACAATTCAACTGCAGAATTATTGCTGTTGACGTTATGGATCGAGCAGGACGCTATCCGATGTTTAAAAGCCACCCTAAATTTTTGTGAACCAACGTTTTCTTATTTAGCTTCAACTCCTCAACTGCAGAATTTGCTGTTGACGTTGAGATCGAGGAGACGCTATCCGATATTTAACAGCCACCGTAAATTTTCGTAAACCAACGTTTTCTTATTTAGCTTTTACAATTCAACTGCAGAAATTATTGCTGTTGACGTTGAGATCGAGCAGAAGCTATCCGATATTTAACAGCCACCCGTAACTTTTTGTGAACCAACGTTTTTCTTATTTAGCTTCAACACCTCAACTGCAGAATTGCTGTTGACGTTGAGATCGAGCAGACCGCTATCCGATATTTAACAGCCACCGTAAATTTTTGTGAACCAACGTTTTCTTATTTAGCTTTTACAATTCAACTGCAGAATTATTGCTGTTGACATTGAGATCGAGCAGACGCTATCCGATATTTAACAGCCACCGTAAATTTTTGTGAACCAACGTTTTCTTATTTAGCTTTTGCAAATCAACTGCAGAATTATTGCTGTTGACGTTATGGATTGAGCAAGACGCTATCCGATATTTAACAGCCACCGTAAATTTTTGTGAACCAACGTTTTCTTATTTAGCTTTTGTAAATCAACTGCAGAATTATTGCTGTTGACGTTATGGATCGAGCAGACGCTATCCGATATTTAACAGCCACCGTAAATTTTTGTGAACCAACGTTTTCTTATTTAGCTTTTACAATTCAACTGCAGAATTATTGCTGTTGACGTTGAGATCGAGCAGACGCTTTCCGATATTTAACAGCCACCGTAAATTTTTGTGAACCAACGTTTTCTTATGTAGCTTTTACAATTCAACTGCAGAATTATTGCTGTTGACGTTATGGATCGAGCAGACGCTAACCGATATTTAACAGCCCACCGTAAATTTTTGTGAACCAACGTTTTCTTATTTAGCTTTTACAATTCAACTGCAGAATTATTGCTGTTGACGTTGAGATCGAGCAGGCGCTATCCGATATTTAACAGCAGCCCACCGTAAATTTTTGTTGAACCAACGTTTTCTTATTTTGCTTTTACAATTCAACTGCAGAATTATTGCTGTTGATGTTATGGATCCGAGCAGACGCTATCTGGTATTTAACAGCCGCCCTCAATTTTTGTAAACCATCGGTTTCTGATTTCGCTTTACCATTTTATTTGCAGCATCATCGACATTACGAATTTGTAAAACTTGGAAACTCTATTTTAAAAATCTAGGCAATGTTATCCACATGAACTGAGAAATTACTCGGTAACGAGTTAACTAGTGTAGTCCAAGTAACGCATTAGTTTAAGATATTACAAATCTACAGAAAGTAGGAATTTAACTCTAGAAATGCGGACTTAATATTATGAGATTTATGCCTTTCGAATCCAACTGTAATAAATAAAAACAGTGCATACAACTTTTAAACATCACAATCTAAATATTTCTGTCCCTTTGTGGTCTTAGTAGCCATACATTTTGCCTAAAAATACCGCAAAGAACTGAGAACTTATTCAAATTAAGAAATAAAAATTTAATTGAAAACTAAGTATTTTTAAACGAAAATTATTGACGGAGTGTAGAGGGGAAAGGATGTCATTCTGGGTTAGTTATAGGTAATTATTTAGTACTAACATTGTTAGTCAAACAGAATAAATAATAACGTTTCGCAACAATAGTTGGAAAGGATTTATTAAAAAAAATTGACGCGGAAGATGAATCGGTGTCCGTGCATAATAATCTTTGGTTACTGAATGGTATGCGATCCTGAGAATGTTGAGAGATACCTGTAACAAAACTAAAACCACCGAATTAAAAATTCTTTAATTATTTTGAAATACTCTTTTACTTTGATATTTTTAACTATATAATGAAGCATTTATTAAATAATCCTGTTTAAGGATATAAGAATACAGCAACGCCACTATTTGACGTAATTTAACCGGAGATCTAAAGGGTAATATCTCCTTGCGGTGTGCATATAGTTGCTATCTCTTTTATGCTGGGAATAATAATTAACAGCCGACGAGCAAGACCCTTTAAAATTGCTATTGCTGAATACGTTCGGTTAACTCTTCATTTCCAAGTAACTAAAAAGTGCCAGAAGAAGACAGTTTCTTATTTGCTTAGTTCACAGTATTACCCGAGCAAAGACTATTTGAAGGGAATTTACTTGTTGTTTAAATCATGACTGACCTGGTGATTTAAAAACTTAATAAGGACACGCTCGTGACGAAAACCTGTTTCCATTATTATAGGTCACAAAATCCCTTAGGACACACTTGAATAGTTAGTTAGGATTTTGCTACAGAAGGGATATCAGACACGTGTTCTTGAAACTTTGAATTATGTTTCAGAATTTTCCAGATTTTTTAATTATACATAGTGGCGATTTAATCAATATCATCCAGTCCTGTTTTGAGTGACCGACGTATGGATTTATAGGCTCTGCTGATTTACAGTTACTGTTTTTGTGATTGTTTATGTTTATATTCTTATTTTAAATGAATTTTATTATTTATTTGCAATAGAAATATTCTTTGTGTACTACCCCTTACTACTCCAAAGGGTATGAAATAATTCGCTTTTAAATTTTAACATCAACCCATAATCCCCTGTGCCACAAAACACTAGACCCGATTACGTTTGGAAGGTCGCTCCAATCACGTGAGGACTTTATTGTGTGACCTGAATATTAAAAAGGTAGCGGGAAAGGTGGAGGCGCTGGAGTTACCGATCGTATTTATCAGGAACAATGTGTCCTTATGTTTACATTGTACTTTAAACTACAGGATAGGCATAAATATCAAATTTCACTATATGAACTTTCAGGTAAAAAAAAGGAAGAGATCTTGAAGTATAGACAGTATGTAGTATAGTCCTATCTTGTTTCACTTCAGTGCATGCTTGTCTGATTTTTTTAAAGGAAAACGTATATTTAATGTCAATAAATAAATGTAAATAAATGGAGTTCAAATTTTTCAAAATTGTGTCTACTCTTTACAAAAATTAGATACTTACCATATCAGGTTTCAAATGGCTTACATGCAAGTTTTCAAACCGCAATAAGTAAAAAACCAAGAGATTACGAAAATTCTGTAATAATAATTAAATACAGGTTACTTATAAGTGAAAGTTTCACTAGAAAGTTTATTTCGCAGCGAAAACAAGTACCCAAGGAGTAAAGGTTTTACTAAACACCATCCTTAACTTAATTAAAAACCGCTATTAAAAAAAATTTGAAAAGTTTTAATAATTTAAATTAATTCAATTCATAGCTTTTAATTGAAAAATGAAACAGGACTGCACTTTATACAATATTCTTTACTTATTTTGATCTGACACATCAAATGATAAGTTTAATTGAGTAATTTATGGTCATACTGCATATTCTATAATGCACATTACACAGTCAGTCAGTATTATACTCTTTTGCAAGATTTCCTCTATGATTGTCTGCTACTTAATTGTGAAATGGTTCTCATCTTTCGAAAACAATTAGACTAACATTAATTGTTGTGCAAATTTCTCAAAATCTATAACACCCATGTTGGATACACACCGTCTAGTTTAAGCTTATCATGAATTTGTATCTCTGAGTTAGGTTATAAATATAATATATTTTGCCTAAAAATTACACTTGGTAATGATCAAATAAATAATATAGGTTTATTCAAAATTAAGCGTGGAGAATATTTTTGTTATAATTCCGCAAGGTTTACGTAATCCAGAGGGGAGCATGTGTGTGCGATAAATAAGAGAATCCATTATCAGACATTTCATGCAATATTCATGTATTGAAAATAGTACTTCATCGGGCTTTGGAGAGCCATTCCTCATGATAAGGTTTGCTCATGTAAGACTATATGTATGAGGGTATGTTTGGAAGGGAGTAAACTCTGTTCCTGACGTGTGTTTGAATTAAAATTTAAACACATACAGGTATTTACAACACTAGTTATCGGTTATGTTTATCATACAAAATAATAAATATATTTATATTACACTAGCTAACTATATTAATTACTTACGAACTCTATTTATTATAAATAAATGGTGTTTTTCAATAAATACCACACTCTTCGGGGTAAAAAGAGAATCTTTAATCCTGTGACATGGATCGACGCTTCAGGACTAGAAACGGCTAAAGTATGCCTTTACTGATTATTTTACCTTTAAGTTTCATCATGAGGAGGTTTCTGATTTGAGCTGAATTTCCAAATATTTTCTAAAGACTTCTTTGAGTGTACGAATTTCAAATCAACATAATAGTTGGACGTAGTGTTTTTTTGTGTGTAGTTGCCCTAGGAAATAGGCTCTCAAGGGGCAATATGCAAATTAAATAATTATTAGGTATCTTGGCCGTATCGCAACTGCAGCGCGGATCGGGGACAAATTAGGAAGCGATCAGCTATTTATTGGTTTGGTCGAAATTGTTTTTACATGTTGACATTTGTTCGGTGTGTAAGGAGCGTCGGGACCATTCTAAGTTTGGAGTTTGTGTGAATCGGAGCCTGCGCCTTTTACAGTTTGAGGACTCACTATCTTGACCATACTAAATTTAACCGAGTAAATAACTTCTGAATATTATTATTGGATTTGTGTATTGCGTCTCAATTTTGAATATTTCTACGCCCCTCATATTTGATGATATTATTAAAAAAATGTTGTAGTTTGTCCTTTTATAAAATCTGCTCAATTCGCATAAGATTGTCGTAAGCTTTGTGCCAATTTGTTGTTTTGTTCATGGGCACTTTCAAGAAAATTTTAATTCAATTCAAGAACCTTACCTTATAAATTATTCAAAATTTAGACTAAAACCTGAAAAATAATAATCAATATACGCTAAAGCCAAAACGTATATTTTAGCACAGCTCTATTACGTCAAAGGGAGAAAAAACGTATTAGAAACAATACGAATTGAGTGATGGATATTTTTTTAATGATTTTTATTATTTTCATTACTAATACATATATATATATATATATATATATATATATATATATATATATATATATATATATATATAAGTAGATATGAATATGGGGTTTCTAGACCACTTTTGGGACAGTCAGAAAATCAACATAAAATACTGTTTAAAGGACAATAAACGAATCTGTAACTCACGAATGAAAAATTACCGAATCTATAGCTGTTTGCTTCTACTTTCTTGAGCTGTCAAATCAATCTATTTGAAATGTCTCGAATAAACGAAAAATCTTCTACTCTACAAAATTGACGGTAACACAGTCTTTATCTTTAATAGTCTTCTTTCCAGTAACAACCAAGTGTAATTTATCATGTTTATTCAATTCTTTAATCTTTTTTTTCATCCAAAACATTCAAAAGTCTGTTCGGTAAGTGTACTTTATAATCTTCCAACTCGGCAATTATTGTAAACCCGAATTTATCTTTCATTTTCTCCAAATTCAAAATTTTGTATTTCTTATTTTCTTCCAATTCATTTAACTTCTTATACTCTCTGAACTTACATTCTCCAATATCATTTAACTCCTTCAAGAACTCCATTTAAATAGAAAAAATTTAAAGACGGAAAAAAGGAAATGTTGCTAACAATCACTCGAGAAGTCGAGGGAATTGCCAACATCTTCATTGTTTGACGAGGTTCTTCATTTAATTTCTCCAAATGTACTATAAAATCATCGAGGATTTCTAGCTTAAAATCGTAGACAAATTCAACATCCAGATAATGAAAAAATACAGGTAATATCTTTTCATAATAAACGTGTGTATTTAAACCAACAAACCTAATGTATTCTTTGAAAAGGAAAAAAGTTTTTCAATGGTTCTAAGAAGATAAGTAAAAATTTTTATTCTGTTTTCTAAATTCTGTAACAAATTTTGTTTGTTTCTCACCTCCATATTGCAAATTTTGTAAGCAGGTTATTCAAATGTGTTAGTTTATTTCGAAAATTTCTTAGGTTTATAGGTCTTTCGTACAAAATTAAATTACAATTCTCTACAAACTAAATATCATTTTATCAATAATTTCTCCTCTATTACAACACTTGTAACAGTTGGCATTATACTCTTCCATTTAAACAAAAAGATTTTTTTGTTATAAAATGGAGATTATGGAACTAACTCTGCCGAGATATAAATTTTTTAGCACAAATGTTTATGTTTATATTTCAAACTACCGAGATAATAAGAAATGATTTTATTTTATTATTCAACTATTTAGGATATTTTTGTCTATGATTTACAAAGATTATTCCGGAAGAAATCGAGATTTTTCATCAGCGAAAGAGTATATTTTTGAAGTTTTTAGAAAGAATGAAAGAGAATAATATGAATTTAGCAAATTATTTTTCTTAAAATAAAAAATCTATTCTACTAAATAGTCATCAAACAACATGAACTCTCCAAAATCACTTCAGTTTCTAGCATTTAAAGAAACTTACCACTGGAAATAGTTATAAAGACTTCTTTGAATTACCTAAATATGTTAAACAAATGTTTGATATTTTCCTTAAGTGAAAACGAATCCTTAAATGAAAAACGAATTCAGAGAACTTTTAAGTACTAAAAGGTGTTCAATGCAATTTATTACAGACAACTTAGATAGTATAAAATATTTTTAAATGTAATAGGAGATTTTAAAATTAAATAATAGAAAAATAAGAAAAATATTCCGATTTTTACAAAATAAACAAAAACAACACCAACAATCTGACATTTTTCATCGCTTTTATGCTAAAATTTCATTGTTTATTTGTTGAAATGTTGAGAAGACAATATCCATACTGGCCAAGGAAAATGCATACAGCTAGTTTTTTAACAAGTCTTTGTAAACAACAAGATTTATCAAAGGAATTTTATAAGAGATCACGCTTTTTTGTTGTAGATTGGGATAAATTATATGGAAAAAAACATTTACGAAACAGATATATATTGTGGGGTGTGTGTGTGTGATTCTGATGAAGAAAAAAAGAAACGTTTGTCATTCAGCAATTCATTACGATTATAATGAAAGACATACAAGATGAATGATTTGTTATAGTAATGTTTCCTTGTACAGCTCAACGATGAGTTTTTTTCCTCTATGCGTCAAAGTGCAACCGCAACAAGCGCACGCTGCACATCACTCACGCTGGGCGTGGTCACTCTTTGTTATCAACAGTGCATCCGTAATCAAGTAACTATTTTCATACTGTATATTGTAGTGATGGAAGAGGTTAATGTAATTGAACAAGTGAATACTTTGAAACGGTACCATAGGGAGTGTGTTAAGGTTTTGTTTACAAATTGAAACAAAGTGGAATTGATAATATTAAGCAGAAGTATGATAGTGGTAATTTAGTGCTTTCAAAACGTCCAAAATATAGCGTTTGAATCGCTGCTGAAAGAAAAAAACGTCCTAAAGCCAAGGATCCATTCAAAGTTACATAGCTACCTTGTAAGTCTTTTAGTTAAACTCATTAACAGTAAATGAAGAGCCACTTCCACTACAATCAGATCAGACTGCTGTTTATAACTTCCTCACTAAATGTAGTGATAAGCTTAAAATAAGCAACGCAAAAACATTTTAACATGTATGCTGTTTATGGCCATTATCTCTGCATTTACAAAAGTTTTTTTGAAGCTGAATACAGGGATGAGGACATGGAAAAGGCATTTGAAAATTAATTTTAATATAAGTGATGGTTATGCAAGCAATCTTATAAGTGTTGGAAAACTTATAAACAAATACCCAAAACTTCAAAACTTATCAATATCAGTACACAAATTTCTACAGATCAAGAAAGAAATAAACACTATGTTGGGAAGGAATGAAGAATACAGATTGTTTTGGAAAGATCAACAGTCCACAGTGGTGTCACCGGATGTCGTCAGAACAAAGAGAAGAAATGAATATGTATTAATCACTACGCCTGCATCATATCTGTAACACTTCCGCCAGTGATACCAAACAATGACCTTGCTTTGCGCACGCCGTGTGTGGTACAAGGACAGTAGTGACACCAAACAATGACCTTGCTTTGCACACGCCGTGTGTGGTACAAATACGATGTGAATACGTCTTTAAAACGATACTTAGGTTTCATCTTTAATTAATAAAAAACAACTTCTTGAAATATCTTCAATGTATTTTATTTATTCAATCCTTGTAATAACTTTTTAAGTTAACGGTTTTAAAAATTATTTGTTAATAGAAAAACAAGAACATATTAAAAGTCTTTTGTTTATTGAATTTTCTCTAATATCGTTCTTAATCACATCATAGGCTAAAGATTCCTCAGAAACCACAACCACATAACAAATCGCGTTTGTAACAGCTTTTTGAAAAATCCATATTGATAATTATATCGTTCTTTGAACCAGAAATATTTGTCAAACTCTTTGTTGTATCAATGACATAAATAGGTCTATTCGCTAAAAATTCTTTAGGATTGTAATACATTTCCTTATTATTACAGTAAACTTTCTTAAAATCTTGATACATCTGATACATGATTCTGAAAAGACCTCCTGAAATGAGTAAATTTTGTAATTCATCTGGATAATAAGAACCGTTCAATTTTACTCTGATATTTTTTACATTCAAACTATCGAACTTTGAAGGATTTTTTTCTTGATTATTCTGTCTATCTGTTTGAAAAACCTATAATAACGAACTTGGGATTGAAGATATTTCTATAAATGTTTGTAATATCGAACGAATAAGTTGTTCCGAAAATACCTTTTTGTTCAATACATTGCCAATCTAGAAAATTAAACATAATGTTTTGACTTTTTTGTAATTTCATCAATCAATCTAATTTTACTCGTGGTTTTATAATCAATCATTGGAACTCTAATAAAAAAATCTGTAATTGTTATTTTTCCATCAACAGGCATAACATTTCCAGTTGCAGTCTTCAGAATCACATCATCGTCTTCTGCTCTTATAAAACTTAGATAAAATCCTCCTTTATAGATCGGAATAGTAACATTTTCAAAAAATCCTAATCCAAAATGAGATAAATTTCCAGCTGCTTCAAAAAACACACCAAATTTAAAATCTGATTCAAAGCCATTAGAAGTTTGAGAAATAACATCACTTTTTGAAAACGAAATAGTTCCTTTAATTGTGCTTAATTGGCCACAGTTTTCGACTTCTTCTATTAATTTATTGTGTTTTCTTACTTCAATCTTAGAAAATAAAAACGGTATAAAATTATCGATTAATCTATCATTATCAGTTCCAAGATATGCTTGACCATCTTGTTTTGTTAAAGTTCCAGAAATATAAAACTGGAAGTTAGACGAGCAAAAGTTATCTCCAAAATCAATATTAAATTTAGTTCTTTTATTCGGTTCATTCAAATGTTGTTTACTAATTGGATAGAAAATTTTTAAACTCCGCCCTTTCAATATCACTAGCATATTTTCTGTAGTCCGCCATTTAATAAGACAAATTTTAAACATCATGTATAAGAAAGATATCATTTTTTCATCGATCTAATGTACGTTTTTATAAGAAAAGATATAAATTTTAGTAAAATAATTAAAAAGATTAGAGTCATTTTTAATGATCTACTTCGTCATATTCAGGATTCTCTTCCTTAAATTTTGCGATCTCGGTCACATATTTCAATAAAATTTGCACAGGATAGTAACCGCTATCTATAATATTGTTCCAATCAACTGTATCTTTATTTTCATCCAAAAACTTTATACTCAAGTGTTGATAGAGACAAAGAACAGACATATGAATCTTTTAATTGATAATGTATATTTTCTTGAATGAACTCTGGGGACAGAGTTTGATATTTTGCAATGTTATACCAATTCAATTTGTTTACGTATAATCTCATCATATCTTCGGATAATTCATATTTTTGAGAAATATCATCCCAATGTTCTTTTTTCTAAATCTCTTTCGTGTTGCATGATAAAAAGATCGAAAGCACTGTAATGTCCCGCCATCTCTATTTATTAAGAAAAAATTTCAAAATCAAGTTTTTATAAATTGGCTCTTTCTTGAGTTACATTCAGCACATTTTCCAGAAATTCTCTTAACTCCATTGATGTTTGCATAGTATTTTATATCATTTGTTGCAGTTTTTTCTTTACATCTCACACAATATATGAGCGCCATTTATTTAGGGAAAATTTAAAATGAATCATCATAACCGCCTAATCTATTAAATCTGTTATCAATGTTTTCAAAAGATTTATTAACATCTTCTTTAAATTTATTAAAGTTTTCTTCTAGTTTATTTACTTTATCGAGATATAAAGAGTATTGATCATCTATTCTTTTTAAGTAATTCATTATTATGTGTTACTTTCTCATTGAAACGTGTACCAAAATTTTCAAAAAAGTTTACTTTCTCATTGAAATGTGTATCAAAATTTTCCAGAATTTTTGTAACTACTTCACTAACTAATTCATTAACATTATTTTTATATGTATTAAAGTTTTCTTCTAGTTTATTTACTTTATCAAGTAATTCACCAACATCGTCTACTGATCTTTTACTTCTTTCATCAAGTTTTTCATAGACTTCTGTTGTAAAATCTTTAACATGCTGTTTATGATTCTCATAATTTTTGTTTTAGTTCATTAAACATTTTAATAGGATCTTCTAATTGAATCATTACAACAACATCAAATGGGTTAATTCCTTTACTAACACTGCTAATTCTTTTTCCTTTAAAATCTAAGGCATTTTTAACATTCGGATCATGTAAATCAACAATATCGATGTTTTCTGATAATTTTAGAGGTTTTAAAATTTGTTCTTTAACAACAACATCATGTTTGTCAATACCAGGTCGAACACCGACAATTCTTTTTTTATTAGCCAAACTAACATAATTCTTTTCAACTTTAAATCGCTTCAGTAATTTTATCAGCTTTTTCGATATGAGACATTAAATTGGTAAATAATTTTTTTACACCATCATCGACTTCTTTTTCCAATGTTTTTATTTTATCAGCAACTTCATTTGAACTCATGAAATTTGCAAGTTTGTTATCATATTCTGCTTTAAAATCTTCAATCTCGATAGCAAACATATCTGAATCTGGAAGGTTTTGTAATAAATTTTCTAACTTGTTATCAAACTCATTTCTCAAACTATCAAAATTCAAACTATTATCTACATTTTGAATAATTTGTGTTCCAAATACGTCAAAAATATTTTGTGAATCCATATTTATTAAGTAATAATTTGTTAACAACTTCTTTAAAATCTTTACCAGTACTCAGTTCATTCAAAACAAAAACACATAAATGACCACAAATTGGGGGATCTTTATAGTCTTGAATCTGAGAATCATTGTAGTAGACGCTTGATTTTTTCAAATATTTAATCAATTCTATAGGTGGTTTGTCCTCAATTCTTCCATACGAATCAAAATAACATGCATTCTTATCATTTTTATAATAACAAATCCAATGCGTTCCACTTCCCATAATCGAGTCTAAATTCACAATTCCACATTCAAATTTCTTAACTTTTTCAGGTAATGTATCTCTCATGAAGATTCCTCTAAAATGTTTAATATTTTTGCAGATTTCTTCCAATTCCCCGAATGTTAAAGGTTTAAATTTTTTTTCAATGTTTGATTTCACGTAATTCAAAGTTTTTTCATCTAATCCAGATCCTGTAACATCTTCCAACTCTTTATCTAACCAATTTAAAATGTTTCGAACAATAGGAATCACATCCTTTTTAACGATTGGAGCAGCTTTAACGAACATAAGGAACAACATTTTTAACAACTGGAATATTTTCTCCAAAATCTAATAAATCTTTCAAAAGTCCACCATTTTTAAGTTCTTTCAACTGATTATAAGAAAATTCTATTCTGGTTCCTTTATTGTTTTTCTTATGTTTTTCGAGTTTATTGTATTGTCTATTTGTTAAAAATATCTTATCTTCGCCATTTTTTAGTTGATCTATTTTAAATTGAATACTAACGGGTATTTTCTTCTTAAAAGCGGATTTTATTTTTTCTTTCTGATTTTTGCTGAAGTTTACGTTCACCTCCATTTATATAGTTAAAATTTCAAGTTCTCTTCGATTCCCATTCCTAGTTTTCTCTTCAAAAACATTGCTCCAGCTGTTGGAAGCGCAACAAATCTTTCACCTAAACTAGCATCTTTTGATAAAAATCTATCAATTGCCTTATCTTGCAAAACTTTATCTGCTATAATGTCTGGAATTTGTGTCTCTATGTTTTGCATAAAAAAATATCGTGTTCCATAGCAGCTTGATCTAATTTATTTATACCAGGATCTCCTCTTTTTAGTCTTTTTTCGAGTTTTGTGCCAGGCCCCAGATACTGATAAGTTGGTACGTGTAATTCAAAAGGTAAAATTGTTGATAAAATCATTCAAAAGTCCACTACCCTCAATCATGAGATGAACTTATTGTCGGCAAAATTCGTTTTAAATATTTAATTCCATCAGGTTTTTCAATCATTTCGTCAAGTTTGTTCGAAATAAAATCTTTAATTGCTTTCTTTCCGTTCAAAAAATTGTTGTTTCCAGCCTTCTCTTGAGCATAAATATAATTAATAATTCCATCGAGTTTTGTCAAATCGTTGATATATCTGTACTCAATCTTATTATCACTGTATTTTCTTACACCTGATCCTTCGATTCGTTTTTCCCAAATTGGTTTAATCAAATTGAGATATTTTTTTACCTTTACTTGACTTTGGTTTCTTAGTTGATGGATCATTATTTTTGTAAATTGAATCAGATTTCCATAAAATTTCTGTATACTTTTTCAAGTCTTCTTCAGAATATAAACCGTCTTTTGGAACATCAGTGCCTGTTAATAATCTCCATAAACCTTGAGTTCCTTTATATGTTTTTTTCATTAATAATGATATCATTATGCTCAAAATTCACGGGCAAATTTCCAATCATAAAACTTTTCTTTTTTCTGTCCCAATACAAACCAAATTTATCATCCTTTGCTCTAGGAAGAAATTTTTACCAATTTCACCAATTATTATATCCGTTGTTCCAGGACTTATTGGTTCAACTATGGTAGAGTCTTCAATGATTCGAGGTCTAAATGGTGTTGAAGATGGTAATTTTGGCAATTCAAACTCAGATTCTGGAATCGAAATATCAGCAAATTGTCGTACAACTGGAACCAAATTCATTAAATTTTGATTATCGCTTAAAACATTTTCAATTTTGCCCTCAACATTTTTTATTGCAGAAGTTACAGGTTGATTAATTTTTTGAATAAGTTCTTGTTCTTCTTCATCCATTCGAATCTGTTCTTTAAATTCTTTTGATTAATTTCTTTTCGATTTGATCAAGTTTTTTCGCTTCTTCAGAAGTTACGTTCGCCATTTATTTAGGAAAATTTTGAAACGTGGAACGTAAAAACGTGAACGTGGAACGTAAAAACGTGAACGTGGAACGTTAAAACGTGAACGTGGAACGTAAAAACGTGAACGTGGAACGTAAAACGTGAACGTGGAACGTGAAACACGAACGTGAAACACGAACGTAAAAACGTGAACGTGGAACGTAAAAACGTGAACGTGGAACGTAAAAACGTGAACGTGGAACGTAAAAACGTGAACGTGGAACGTAAAAACGTGAACGTGGAACGTAAAACGTGAACGAGAACGTGAACACGAAACGTGGAACGTGAACACGAAACGTGAAAACGTGAACACGAAACGTGAAACGTGAACACGAAACGTGAAAACGTGGAACGTGAACAGATTTACCGTTTTTCTGTTATATTCATAATGTAAATAAAAAGTAAAGATAATGTAAAAATAATTGTAACAAATATTTTATCAAGTAGATTTGTCAGACCACTGAGCAGCATTTATATTAGAAAACTTATTCAAATATTTACCATTTTTAGGCTTCAAAGTTAGATTAATAGTTAAAAATCCATAGTCTTCTTTCCAAATTTTTATCACATAATTCATTAAAGTGGTTAAAACTCATATCAGATCCCACATAATTGTTGTAAATCTTTCTCGAATAGTGATCGTCTTGCTTAAAAACACACAACATATTCAAATTATTTCTAATAACTTGTTTATCAACCTTTGAAAAGCATTGGGAAAGATAGATACAAGATATGTTTTTGTGACGAGACATTACGAAATATTCCTTAATAACGTCCTGATTTTCCAAAAATACAATCATCAAAAACGATTAACGAATTGGGGTTTACATTCGCTTAACGGAACTATGTCCTCAGAAGCATTATAAAAATGTGATATTTCTTTACTTAAGTTCTTCTCAATATTTTTGAATCTTTGTTGTAATTTTTTGTATGCGTCTTGTTCTAAAGATTTACTAAAAACATACAAATTGGAATAAGGAATCAACCTATTGTAGATAAAATTCAATAATAAAGTTGTTTTTCCACATCCACTTGAACCAAAAATTAACAATCTGATTGGTTGATCTTTCTTATTTTCTTCAAACGTTTGAAGTTTTATCTGATCTTTTTGCTTTAAAAATTTCTCCATTTAAATAGAAGATTTTCATCTTGAAGCAACGCTTGCGAAAATGAAGCTGTTCAAGTTGACTTCAGAAAGCTCTCAATTATTTTTAAACTTGGAACATCCTATACACTTAGAGGAAGAATCAAATTATTTTATCGGTTTAAGCGGTTTTTTATTCTGACAATTTTGTAATAAATATTAGTGAAAGTTCTCCTTATTGTATAGGATTTAGTGAGAAGAACATAACAAAATATTATGGTTTAAACAAACAAAATTATTTTATCGGTTTAAGCGGTTTTTATTCTGACAATTTTGTAATAAATATTAGTGAAAGTTCTCCTTATTGTATAGGATTTAGTGAGAAGAACATAACAAAATATTATGGTTTAAGGAAAGGCTATTATACTTTCGATCAAATTAAAATTCCCTTAAAAATTATCTGAAAACATTCAAACAATCAGAAAAATCTTTAAACTTTGACGAAAACAAGTTTGAAATGCAAAAAAATTATCTCTCTAATAAAATTCAAATAAAATCACCAGTAAGAATAATGTTTTCAGCAATTATTGTAGATTTGTTAGGGTTTGTTCAAGAAACTATTGAGCCAAATCAGGTATATTTAGGAAATAAAAACGCCAAAATTTTAGACCGTTCGATGTAATTGAAGTGCACTGCAATCTCGTTGAACCTAGTTTTTGAAAATCATACCAAACATTTACACAAAGAATCTGAAATTTTGTACACTTTTTTCCCAAATGTTGCTTAATGGATCAAAAATCAGTGAAAAACCAAATGAAATCGATTATATTCCTATTAGAAAAAATATTACAAGAATTCAAAAAATCGTTCTGACTATACAAGACTCTGAGGGAAATTTATTAAATAATGAGAGTAAAACAACAATATATTTAAGATTGTCGAAAGAATGATGAATCAAGGGGAGCTATTGAATAGCTTACCTTCAAACTTTCAAAAAAACACCGTTTTTATCAATGAATCTGGACTTTACACTCAAAATAAAAATTACTAGTTAAATGGAGTCAGTTGTAGACCTACATTCAATAAACAAAGACATTGTAACGATTGTAGACGAAAACAATGTAATCTGGTTTAAAGCTAAATATGTTGCAGAAATTTTTAGAATATGAAAACACGAGGCAAGCTATCATAAAATAATGTCGATAATGATGATTAAAACAACTTTTGAATGTATAAATTACAGGAGTCTATCCCATAGACCCCGAGAAAATATTCAAAAACATACTATTTTCGTTAATGAATCTGGTTTATATTCTTTAATTTTGAGATCTAATAAGCCAGAATCGAAATTGTTTAAAAAGTGGGTTACAAAAGAAGTTTTGCCAAGTATTAAATTACACGATGAAAATGTTAAACTCTCGATTTATTATATTTTGTTTGTAAATGTTTAGCATAACTAGGTAACCATCGTAGAATTTTTTTTCATATACACAAGGCATTTCGTTTTTTATAACTTTCGCTGAAAATTTTTTTAGCACAATCTTTGCAAAAAGCATCTTTTCTATCTTTTACTATACTGCCAGTTATTAAATTCAGAAATATTTTTTAATTTCTTTACAAAAAGTAACACTTTTTCTCTTCTAAAGTTAATTTG
Organism: Homalodisca vitripennis; assembly: GCF_021130785.1. NCBI lineage: Eukaryota > Metazoa > Arthropoda > Insecta > Hemiptera > Cicadellidae > Homalodisca > Homalodisca vitripennis. The sequence goes on from NC_060207.1 coordinate 223,837,899, forward strand.
TTCATTTTATCATATAATTCCTTACAATAACAGTCTTTTCTATTCTCTTCTTGACACTTTGTACATTTCTTTTGAGACTCCATTTATATAGAAAAAATTATTACACGATGAAAATGTTTAAACTCTCGAATTATGATATTTGGTTTGTAAATGTTTTTGATAATTATTTAACCATTTTATAGTTCTTCCACATTCACATTGAGTATCTTCATAATATAATCTATGGTGATTCTTCTTTAACACAATCTTTACAATATGAGTCTTTCTTATCTCTACTATAGTGATGACTATTAAACTCTGAAATTTTTTTAGTTTCTTTACATTTAAGACATTCTTTCTCTTCCAAAGTTAATTTTTCTATTTTATCATACAGCTCTTTATGATACTTCCTATAACAATCTTTACAATTATAATTAATTCCATCTTTTCTATTCTTATCTTTATAAAATTCTTCAAAACCTTTTATTTCCTTGCACATTGAACATTTCTTTTGGGCCTCCATTTATATAGAAAAAATCTTTGACTTTCTCAATTCATATTCATAAAACTTTCCGGTTATTTCTTCATTATTTAAATCTTTTATACTATAAGTTACAGGATCTGTGTTATTAATTTGATAAATCACAAAGATTTCTCTTGACCAGTTGTTCTTATATTTGTTCGAAAATGTTTGTTTTTTTTACTAACAATTCTTACATGATCATCGACTTTAAATTTAGTTTTCGTGTGAATTTCAGGTGGAACATACTTGAAAACGGTCTCTAAAAACTCCTTTTCTGCATCCTTATCTACGTCTTTGGGCTTCATTTTGATTGTGCTGTGAACCGTATCATTGTAATTTGTGACTATTTTTTGAAGAATATCGATCCATTTAAAGTTTTTTATTAATCTCAAAAAGAACCTTCATTCTCTCATTTTGAGTTCTGTTATATCTCTCTACGATACTTGATTTCTCTTCGTTTTCAGTATGATAAATCTTAATGTTGTATTTCCTCAAAACTTCGTTAAATTCTTTATTTTTGAACTCTAAACCCTTATCTGTATGAAGTAGGTTTGGAGGTTTGTGATTGATCCTTATGGCATCTTTTACTATATCTTCGAAGGCTTTGGAAACATCTTTACCGTTTTTTCTTTTGATAGCTCTTGACCAAGCATATTTTGAGAAAGTATCAATAACATTTAACATATACTTGAATCCATCATTTTGATCCGAATAGTTAGACATTATTACTAAATCTGCTGCCCATAAATCGTCAATTCCTAAAGTTTATAATTTTTTCTCTTTTTAAACTTTTTTCGTACTGGTGCATGAATTTCTCTAGCTTCAATCTCTATTTTCTTCTTTATTCTTCAATTCTTTTCTTTACTTGTTTTTCATAAGGATTCTTTATAAATTTACTCTTATTTGTCTTACATTTTTGAACATTTTGCTGCAAATTCTATACAATCCGTTTTGAGTTTGAACAATCTTAGAATCTATATTTTTCGTTTTCTTTTTACACTTGTGTCAGTGAATTAAATCATCTTCCATTTACATATCAAAGTTTCCAAGTTTGTTTAACTCTTCTAAAATGTCTGTTTTATATCCATACGGTACTGTATCGATCTTATTTTCTAGGACAATTCTCTTATCATCTTTAGCGTTCAGTGCTAACTTGTTTATAGTGACGGTGTACAACTCATGTTTGTAGCTTTTGATTACTGTCATCTCCCTAAATTCTTCTTTATCTTCGAACAAAAATTTCTTCAAGTTTTCGATATTTATTGTTTTATTTACAACGCTTCTCTTAATCCCTTTACACCTAACTGGGTTTTTATCTAGATATTTGTACGAGTACATCTTAGACCTTAAACCACAAAATTCTTCTAAAACTTCGCTATTTAACTCATCTTTGAATTTCCCTATTACCTTCTTATTTTTAGTAGTGAAACATTCGTGATCTTTTGGATAATCACTTGTATCAAAGTCATCTATATTTTCTTTAATAATTTTAAAAGGATCTTGTTTCAATTCTAGAAAATAACTGTCTGTATCCATGTAACACAGATTCAAATCTGGATCAAACTTCTTTAATTTGTTGTAATAAAACTCGTACATTAGCAATTTTTGAGAGGTCGAGAACTGAAAATCCTATGTAAATCGGTTTTGTTAAATTTTAACCTTTTGTTTGTACATGTGACTCGCTATACAGTTGTCGTCAAAGATGTTAAAGCATTTGAAATTTGTTTTCTTAGCTTGTTTCATTGAAAATTCTTCATTTCCAAGCATAATATCACATCTGTTTCTCACATTTTCCATAGATTTTCCAAAAACTGAGTTGTTCATCAGCTTATAAAAGTCCTTTTCAAAGTCGCTTGTAGCTTTGGTTCTCATGTTTGTGTTAAAATCAATGTATTCTTTCATAAAAGGCTTCTGATCGAATGCGATAACTCTATTCACATGTTTTAACACCATTCCTTGTTCCAGATAGAATTTCAAATTTCTCGAATGAACAACGTATTCAGTTTTATCCAGTAGAGTTGTGCACAAAGTTTGTTTTTAAAATGTTCTGGAGCAAGAGGTAAATCCTTGTGATGTTCGTGTAAATTCGTTGGATATCCAAGATCGACTTCGAGAATATAGCCATAATCTTCGTCGCCAGTGAGTTCCAAAATTGTTTCTTTCCATTCTGCAGTTGTGTAAGTTTTTGGATCCATCCACTTGATATCACTAAACGGCAGTTTTTGCATTAGGCCATACCCATAAAGGTTATTAGCATCGAGATAGAGTAAATAGTTTTCGGGCTTTGTCTTATCAAAATCTTTTAAATATTTGTTATTTGCTTTCACATATCGTTTAATACATTGAGAAATGCCTCCGCGAATACCTTTTTCGATCATTAAATACATATCGTAATCGTGTATCAGTTGAAGCTCGATTTTAAGTTTAATTTTTAACATAGCATCCCATGCGAGACTGGGAGCTGTTAGATAGTGTGCTGGATCAAGCTTATAGCAATTCAAACAAATATTCCTAAAAATTTCAAAGATATCAGCGAGCAATAGAAACATGTTGAATGTTATAGAGATCAGAGTAATTTCCTAGATTTTTCTCTTTTAATTTGTTCCAAACATTTAAGTAGTGTTGAAAATCTTTCTCAGATATGCTCCTCGTCTGTCAAAAGTGAATAGAAATCTTGAATTCTCAATTCTTCTGTGTAATCAAGTTTTTCAATACTGTCGATAAATTCAAAGGGAAATATGCCTTTTCCAGATAGAATTTTAAAGATTTCTTCTTCGTCATTTGGCTGTCTTTTTAGAATTTCATTCAATATTCTTCCATCCTGTATAAAATGATTTGTATGTTTGAAGTCTTCTTTCTTTAGATTTTTCGCTAATTTTTCAATAGACGAGGCCATGAATCTAAATGTGTCCACGAAAGAGAATTTTATGAACTTTCTAGGTTTGTCACCATCAAACTCATACCCGTATCCAGAATTTACAGAATAATTTATATATCGTTCATCGGTGTTTGCAATCAAATCAACATTACCGTACTGTTTTGCCAATTCTTTTATGTACAAATGAGTATCGTAATTTGACATATTATGACAGAAAACTGGAATATTTTGTGGAAATTTCAAATTCAGATTACAACATGAATGAGCTGCGCCTCGAAACTTTCCAGTCAAATGACAATGATCTCTTACTTTATTATAACTCTTATCTTTCCAACTATCAGGAGTAAAACCATACTGAATTGACTCAACATCATAAGCAGACCATTCGCAAATATGACAAACGTTTGCATTTTGGTATGAAATTTCTTCTTCTTCAGTCAATTTCATAGGTTTTTGGTTCTTAGAATTATATTTTGTAGCTATGTATTTCGATAATTTATTGAGTTCTTCAAACAATTTTGCAGGAACATTTGGCAAATCTTCTTCATTTTTTGCTCGATAACATATCGGCTTGTACATACGATTGGTCACATTCGACACTAAATATAGAGTAAAACCATAAGGAATGTGCTTCTGAATCTTGGTTGTAGTCGATCTTTGTGGATTGTTCTTGCATGTCGGAATTTTTTCTAATATGCTCTCAAAATCCATATAAATAACGTAAGGATGGCTAAACTTCTTTTGATAATTAGTAAATGATGTTGTTTGACCTGGAAATGGCATAATTGGTTTACAAACTTCATGTTGCTTGCAAATTTCTAAATGGTCTGCTAAATCTCCAGATTTGTAGAAATAGCTTAAACATCTTCTACAAAGAAATTTTCTTTCCTTATGCTTGGATAACTGAGAACTCACGAGTTTATTTATATCGGTTATCAAAACATAATGAGATTTGTCTTCTTGTTTAACATACAATAAATCAACTTCTAACTCGGCGTCATATTTTTCAGAAATTTGTAACGGAACAATGTTGAGTTTTTCGTCATAAGTATAGACATTGATAGACATTTTAGGATACTTATACTTGGAATTGTAACTTCGTTTTTTCAAATGATTGTATATCCTTTAAAGACATTGGATACTCAAATTCCGAAAATATTTCGTCATTTACAAATTTTTCATATTGTTTTGCTCTGTCTACATGAGAGTTTCTGGTTTTTCAATAGCACATCGGATAGAATAAATAAAACAGAAATCATCTTTATTTTTGATATTCACACAAGCCTTCCTATCTTTGATTATCTTTGGTAAATCGATATATGATCCTGCGTTCATCATTTCGTGTTTATTAATGCTCAAAACTAGTTGTTTGCAGCTTTTAAATGTCCATCCAGAACCCTTATTTGGATGATTTGTTTGTTCACGATGTGTTAATTTATTAAATTGTTTGGTGATAAAATCGTTTACATCGAAGATTTCGTCTGCTTTTATAGTAAAGTACATTGGGCAAGTTTGTCGTTCACCGTTTACTAAAGTTCGTTCGTATTCGCATTCCAAAGAGAGATAACCCTTCATATTTTTAACATTTTCTTGAAATTTCTCGATTAAACTTTTAATTTCTGACCGCATAATTGAAAGATATTTGTAAATTGACATGGAATTGTCGTTCAAGTTTGTTAAAATGTATTGCTTGAAAAGACCGTGTATTGAGGATAAAACTTCTACATCAATGATATTTTCGGATTTTACTTTAAGAGTTTTATCAATTTCTTCGATCATTTCAGACTTAGTTTTAATCGTTTTTTTCTATGGACAATTTTTCAGCGATTGATTGAATTTTTTCATCTTTAAATAGATTGAGATCTTTTTTTATCTTCCTTAAAGTTTTTCTTTAATTCTCGTAATTTTTTCTATATTGTACATCTTTTCATGATCGACAATTTGATTTTCTTTAGCCCAAGTCCTCAAATAATTCAATTTTTTCTCATAAATGCCTTTGTTTTTTAGATGAATTTTAGAATTATAATGTCTATCATAATGGTGTTCAAAAATGTCTTTTTTGCAGTATGGACATGACACCTTTTTCCTCTCCATTTAAATAGGGAAAATTTGAGTGAGTCAAGTTTCAATATTTAGTAAAATATTCTTTTTATTAAGGAAAAGTTATAAACTTTTAAGCTTAAAGTTGGCAATAATTTTAGATAATTCAGTAGATAATCAAGGTTTTTTAAGGTCCCTACACACTAGTATTAGAGTTTTTTTTGAAAAATCCTGAAAATCTACTGAATTATCTCAAATTATTGCCAACTTTAAGCTTAAAAGTTGATAAATTTTCCTTAATAAAAAGATATTTTACTAAATAGTGAAACTTGACACACTCAAATTTTTTCCTATGTAAATGGAGCTACTAAAGGAATTAAATGAAGTTGGTGAGCTAAGATTTAAAGAATATAAGAAGTTGAATGAATTAGAAGAAAATAAGAAATACACAATTTTGAATTTGGAGAAAATAAAAGATAAATTTGGGTTTACAATAATTGCCGAGTTGGACGATTATAAAGTACACTTACCGAACAGACTTTTGAATGTTTTGGATGAAAAAAAGATTAAAGAATTGAATAAACATGATAAATTACACTTGGTTTGTTACTGGAAAGAAGACTATTAAAGATAAAGACTGTGTTACCGTCAATTTTGTAGAGTAGAAGATTTTTCGTTTATTCGAGACATTTCAAATAGATTGATTTGACAGCTCAAGAAAGTAGAAGCAAACAGCTATAGATTCGGTAATTTTTCATTCGTGAGTTACAGATTCGTTTATTGTCCTTTAAACAGTATTTTATGTTGATTTTCTGACTGTCCCAAAAGTGGTCTAGAAAACCCCATATTCATATCTACTTATATATATATATATATATATATATATATATATATATATATATATATATATATTATATTAGAAGTGTTAGGTAAAGTTTGGTTGATAAACTCCTTTATTTTCAATAGGTTTTTATATAGCGATATTTACACGTAATAAAATCCACGAATGCTTAAATATAACTTTATATCAGAGGTTTTATTATAAAAATTTGTCACTGAGGATACTTGCTTGAAGAAACTTCCTGCAAAGTAGTGTAAATTAGTTTTTTTGCATATTCCTGGATAAACATTGATGGGTGTAATTGTAAAAGCATGTAGTGACACATATAAATTACTTGTATAAATAACTTTTTGGAGGATTTTTTAAAAATATTTTGTTTTAAATTTATATATTTAAAATGGATCCAGCAGGAATGGAATTAATAACTAAAAACAAATTATTTTATGAATTGAAATGTCATGGCTCAGATGGATGTGACACAGTCTCAGAAATTAGTAAAAATATAAGAAATTTGTTGAAATTAAAGGGAAACTTTTAAATCTAAAGAATATTTTATATAAATGTAATGGTTTAAGAAATAAATTTACCTCTTTGTTAGAGAAATAAGTTACTACTATGAAACACAACTTAATAACATTGTGAATTTCTCATGTAGCAGGATTTTTCTAAAAAATGTCTTCTTTTAATTTTGCATGTTACAAAGAAAAGTGCAAACTATGGTGTTTAAAACATTTTTATAAGTATTTATAATAACCTAACACTAATAAGGTTAACATTAAAATAAAATATCACAATAACAAGGGCTTTGTTTTATGTACACTTTAATTAATAAACCTTCTAATTATTATCTATCTCATTAAAATTGAACGTGGATGTTTTGAAGATATTAATTAGCTTATCTCCTGTTGACAGTGTTGACAGTTGTACAGGTCTATTTTAAAGTTTGCTTCATGTAAAAGTGGTAATTCTTATTTGTGTTTTCCTTATTAACGTAAGAGATTTGACTATGATTGTGGAATTAAAAATAACAGTTGTATTGGAAAAGTACTACAGGAAATATACAGGTCGTATACTGTGATATGATTTTTGCTAGCCACCTTATGGAAAGTTATCTGGTATTTATTAAAATATTTTAACGCACTTGGATCTTTAAGGGTACCTTAAAAACTAATGTTTTATATATAAATAATTTCCCTTACATTATTAATTTAGTTAAATTAACATTAACCAAATCATATGTCGACATTGAGATTAAACTTAGATTACATTAAACAATATGTACCATACTGTCACAGCCAGCCTTATAAATATACTCGCCTTCGGCTCGCTGGGGGCTACGCCCCCAGGACCCCATGATGTACGCTTGCAAATTCGGGCGGGGATGAGCGGTTTAAATTCACGCTTGCAAATTCGGGGTTAAGAAAGATTTGGTGATTGTTAAAATTCGGACATGAGGTCATGCCAGGAAATTCCCTGGGGGGGTTTAAGACATCAGGGGGTTATCTGGTTATACCAGGAACTTCCCAAGGGGGGTTAAGAGATATGGTGATTGTTAGAATTCGGACATGAGGTCATGCCAGGAAATTCCCTAGGGGGGGGGTTAATGTTACCAGGGTGGTTAACACATCGGGGGGTTTAATTTACTCAGGAGATTATATGGTCATACAAGGAAATTCCAGGGGTGTTTAATGTAACCTTCGCTAACGCTCAGCCAATTCACGATGTGCTCCAGTAGACGTATACTAGTCAGTCGTTTTACTAATTTTAACCAAAGTTTTGATTTAAAGAGCATTTTACGGCTTAACCGTTAAGATACGACAAAAAGTGACTGGACCTTTCTTTTTGGAAATTTAATTTTATCTTTCGATTCTGGTGTCCGATTTTTAGCTACGACGTCTGGTTTAGCCAGTACGGAGCTGTGGAGAAAGGACTGCACTGGTGGGCTATTGTGAATTGTTTAGTGTAAATATAACAAAAACCCAACCCTGAGTCATTATTTTTAAGTTGTTTAGGGGGTTTAATTTGCTCAGAGGTTTATCTTGTCATGCCAGGAAATTCCCGGGGGGGGGAGATTAATGTTAAAGTGGGTTAAGACATCAGGGGGTTTAATTTAGTCAGGATATTGTCTGGTCATATGAACAAATTCCCGGGGGGGGTTAATGTTACAAGGGGTTAATGACACACGTGGGCCTATTTTAGAGGGTGTTGTGTCTGTGAACGTAATAAAACACTCTGTCCCTATCTACTATTGAAGCTTCACTAACGCTCAGCCAACTCCCGATGTGGAGGGGGGTTTTAGTCACTCGTTAACGTAGTAATACAAGGTCAATATGGAACCAGCATGAATCGCACTAATTATAGTTGCAAAATTTAAAACACCTAAAAGTGACGACAAAGAATTAGCCATTTAGAGCATTTATCAGGCTTACGGAAAGATAAACGATAGAAAGCTGCTGGGCCTTTTTTGTAGATCCTATCAATAGCTACTTACAAAAAGTTTTACATTTAAGCTAGGGCTAACGGTTTCGGTCGGCCACTATCGAGCACGAAAAATAAATTTTTAATTGAAATTTTCAATATAATCACGTTTTACGGCTAAATCATGGAAGATAGAGTAAAAGGTCACTAGACCATTTGTGTAGATCGCATTATTTTGTATTAAAATAAAATTTTTAATCTGGGCTAGAACTAAGATTTTGTCTGAAATAGAGCCCAGAAAGCAAAATCTCACGTAAAACTCAAAAAATCTAAACTTTAAAACGCGTTATGCGGCCAAACCGTTGAGGATAGGGCAAAATGTTACTGAGCTTTTTTTGTAGGTCACGTGAGTTCCTAAATCGTAGTGAAAAATGCTTTGAGCTACGACCAACTGTTTAGCCGCTATCAAGCCCGGAATGTAAATTTGTAGACGAAAATTTCCAAATATTTTCAATTAATCGCGTTTTGCGGTCAAACTAATGGAGATATGGTAAAAAGTCACTTAACCTATTTTGTAGATCTCCTTATTTCATAAATCTAACCTTTGTTTTATTTTAACCTCCGACCAATTGTTTCGCCGCTATCGACCCCCAAAAACAAAGTTTTCACGTGAAAATTACAAAAAAAAATGCACATAATCACGTTTTTCGGCCAAACCAATGGAGATAGGGCAAAAAGTCATTGAACCTTTTCTGTAGATCACAAAATTTGCTAATTTGATGGGTCAATCAGATTTGAGCTACGACCTATCGTTCGGCCGCTATCGGGCTCTAAAAATTATTTTAATCGAAAAAAATCTCTGGAATGTCAAATATTCGAGCGTTTTGCCGCATAACCATGGAAGATAGAGCAAAAAGTCACTGAACCTTTTTTGTAGATCACTTCATTCCTGACTAACGATTTTTCGTCAGATCCGAGCTAGCTCCAACGGTTTGCCCGCTATCGGGCTTACAAAAAAATGCCTGCAAGGGTAAAAAAATGCGCGTTTTTTTGCGAATTTTTTTGAGGGGTTTAAAATGAAAAATTCCCGGTTTTCAGACTTTTCCTGTTGGTTATACGGCAAAAGGTACCTGCGTGCAAAAATTTCAAGTTTTCTAGCACTTCTAGAAGTAGGTTAGAATTTGTATACATATATCAGTCAGTTTCACATGCGGCTGTATAGTATATTAGACTCGCCTTCGGCTCGCTGGGGGCTACGCCCCCAGGCCCCCATTTGGGTGTTGGCCTAAATTCGGGGATAAGCGTAGTTCGGTGATTGGTTAAATTCAGACGTGAAGTTTCCAAATTTTATGTATCCGTTCTCGAGAATCTTACGGGTCGTAACGCTTCGCTAACGCTCAGCCAAAAGATGTGTGGTGTATAATATTAATCAATTGATGTGGTAGAAGAGTTAAGTTATGTGTTCGTGAAATTTGGAGACAAGAAGAATTTGGTTTTAACCAAAGTCAGAGGACGTATGTATACCATAGTTTAATTTTCCGGATTTACCCAAACTTTTGACTTTGAGGGCGTTTTTGCGGCTTAACCGCTAGAGATACGTGAAAAAGTGACTGGACCTTTCTTGTCGGAAATTTAATTTTATCTTTCGATTCCGTCGTCAGATTTTAGCTGCGACCTTTGGTTTAGCCAGGAATGAGCTCGGAGAAAAGTCTGCACTGGTCAGCTATCGTGAATTGTTTAGTACAAACATAATAAAAACCGACCTTAAGGCAGTATTTTAAGTTGAACAGTTTGTTTAATATCATCAGGAGATTATCTAGTCAAGCCAGGAAATTCCCTGGGGGGGGTTAATGTTACCAGGGGGGGTTAACATTTCAGGAGGTTTACTTTACTCAGGAGCTTATCTGGTCATACCAGGAAATCCCGGGGGGGTAATGTTACCGGGGGGGGGGTTAACACATCAGGGGGTTTAATGTACTCAGGAGGTTATCAGGTAATACTAGGAAATCCCCGGGGGGGGTTAATGTTACAAGGGGTTAATGACTCACGTGGGCCTATTTTAGAGGGTGTTGTGTCTTTGAACATAATAAAAAACACTCTGTCCCTATCTACTATTGAAACTTCACTAATGCTCAGCTAACTCCTGACGTGGAGGGGGGTTTTAGTCACTCGTAAACGTAGTAATACAAGGTCAAGCTGGAACCAGCATGAAGCGCACTAATTATAGTTGAAAAATTTAAAACACCTAAAAGTTATGACGAAGAATTTGTCATTTAGAGCATTTATCAGGCTAACTAAAAGATAAAACGATGGAAAGCTGCTGAACCTTTTGTTTAGATCCTATGAATAGCTAGTTACAAAAAAAATTACATTTAAGCTAGGGCTAACGGTTCGGCCAATATCGAGCCCAGAAGGTAAGTTTTTACGGCTAACATAATCACGTTTTACGGCTAAACCATGGAAGATAGAGTAAAATGTTACTGGAACTTTTTTGTAGAAAATTCCTATTAAAATAATATTTTTAATTTGGCCTAAACGTACGGTTTTGTCTGCAATGGAGTCCAGAAAACAATAACTCACGTAAAATATGAAAAATCGATACTTTAAAACGCGTAATGCGGCCAAACCGTTGAGGATAGGGCAAAATGTTACTGAACCTTTTTTGTAGATCACGCAATTTACTAAATCCCATTGAAAATTTGTTTTGAGCTACGACCAACCGTTTGGCCGCTATCGAGCCCGAAAGGTAAATTTTTAGGCGAAAATTTCAAAATATTTTAATGTAATCGCGTTTTGCGGCCAAACCGATGGAGATATAGCAAAAAGTCACTGGACCTTTATTGTAGTTCACTTCATTCCTGATTATGAATTTTTCGTCAGATCGAAGCTAGCTAGCTCCAACGGTTCGCCCGCTATAGGGCTTCAAAGGAAAGCCTGAGGGGGCAAAACAGGGGTCCGTTCGGGAATTTTTTTTGAGGGGTTCAAAAGTAAAAAAATCCGGTTTTCAGACTTTTCCCGGAGGTTTGAAGATACGTGCGACGTGCGTGCAAAATTTCACGTTTCCAGCACTTCTGGAAGTATGTTAGAATTAGTATTACCTATGTGTCAGTCAGTGAGTCAGTTACACATGCGGCTGTATATATATAGGACTCGCCTTCGGCTCGCTGGGGGCTACGCCCCCAGGCCCCCAAAGTAAACGCTTGCAAATTCGGGGATAAGCGGAATTCGGTGACTGGTTAAGTCCGGACATTAAGTAAATGACAAGGGATTTAAAAATTGACCTTTTTCATAGATTTTTTTCCGGATTCGTAAAAACTTTTGACTTTGAGGGCATTTTGCGGTTAAACCGTTAGAGATACGACAAAAAGTGACTGGACCTTTCTTGTTGGAAATTTAATTTTGTCTTTCGATTGTGCCCTCAGATCTGATCTACGACCTATGGTTTAGCCAGAAATGAGCTCGGGAGAAAAGTCTGCACGGGTCAGCTATCTTGAATTGTTTTAGTATAAACATAATAAAAACCGACCTCAAGGCAGTATTTTAAGTCGAACAGGGGGTTTAATATCACCAGGAGACTATCTAGTCAAGGCGAGAAATTCCCTGGGTGGGTGATTAATGTTAAGGAGGTTAAGACAAGAGGGGGTTTAATTTCGTCAGGATATTGTCTGGTCATATGAACAAATTCCCAGGGGGGGTTAACGTTACCGGGGGATAAGTCTCCAGGGGGTTATCTGGTCATACCAGGATCTTCCCAGGGGGGGGTTAAGAGATTTGGTGACTGGTAAAATTCGGACATGAGGTCATGGCAGGAAATTCCCTGGGGGTGTTTAATGTTACCAGGGGGGTTAACACATCAGGGGGTTGAATGTACAGGAGGTTATCAGGTCATACCAGGAAATCCCCGGGGGGGGGTTAATATTACCGGGGGTTAATGACACACTTGGGCCTTTTTTAGAGGGTATTGTGTCTGTGAACATAATAAATATTCCTCTGTCCCTATCTACTATTGACGCTTAGCTAACGCTCAGCCAACTCCCGAAGTCACTGAACCTTTTCTGTAGATCACGTGATTTCCTAAATCCCGTTTAAAATTTGTTTTGAGTTACGACCAACCGTTTAGCCGCTATCAAGCCCGGAATGTAAATTTTTAGGCGAAAATGTCCAATATTTTCACTTAATCGCGTTTTGCGGTCAAACTAAGGGAAATATAGTAAAAAGTCACTGGACCTTTTTTGTAGGTCATCTTATTTCCTAAATAAAACGTTAGTCTTATTTTGACCTCCGACCAATGGTTTCGCCGCTATCGACCCCAAAACAAAAGTTTCGCGTAAAAGTTACAACAAAATTGTACATAATCACGTTTTTCGGCCAAACCAATCGAGATAGGGCAAAAGATTACTGGACCTTTTCTGTAGATCGCGCAATTTGCTAATTTGATGGGTCAATCAGATTTGAGCTACGACCAACGGTTCGGCCGCTATCGGGCTTGAAACATTATTTTTATCGAAAAAATCTCTGGAATTTCAAATGTTCGAGCGTTTTGTCGCTTAACCATGGAAGATAGAGCAAAAAGTCATTAGACCTTTTTTGTAGTTCACTTCATTCCTGACCATGAATTTTCCGTCAGATCCGAGCTAGCTCCAACGGTTCGCCCGCTATCGGGCTTACAAAAAATGCCTGCAGGGGTGAAGAATGCGCGATTTTTTGGGAATTTTTTTTGAGGGGTTGAAAATGAAAAATTCTCACTTTTCGGGATTTTCCTGGTGGTTACACGTGGAAAGCTATCTGTGTACCAAATTTCAAGTCTCTAACTCATCTGGAAGTAGGTTAGAATTAGTATACGTGAGTGAGTGAGTCAGTCAGTCAGTTACACATGCGGTTGTATATATATTAGACTCGCCTTCGGCTCGCTGGGGGCTACGCCCCCAGGCCCCCAAGGTAGATGCTTAAAATTCGGGGATAAGCGGAATTCGGTGACTGGTTAAGTCCGGACATTAGGTAAATGACAAGGGATTTAAAAATTGACCTTTTATTGATTTTTTTCCGGATTCGTCCAAACTTTTGACTTTGAGGGCATTTTGCGGCTAAACCGTTAGAGATACGACAAAAAGTGACCGGACCTTTCTTGTCGGAAATTTAATTTTGTGTTTCGATTATGCCATCAGATTTGAGCTACGAGCTCTGGTTTAGGAAGTACAGAGTGTGGTAGTAAAGTCTGCACCTGTCAACTATTGTAAATTGTTGAGTGGAAATATAGTAAAACACCTACCCTAAGTCAACATTTTTAAGTTGCTTAGGGGGTTTTATTTGCTCAGGAGTGTATATAGTCATGCCAGGAAATTCCCAGGGGGGAAGTTAATCTTACCGAGGTTAAAGCCATCAGGGGGTTTTAATTTACTCAGGAGGTTATCTAGTCATAACAGGAAATTCCCGGGGGTGGTTAAAGGATTTGGTGATTGGTAGATCTGATGTACGCTAGCAAAATCGGGGATGAGAGAGGGATTTGGTGATTGGTAAAATTCGGACATGAGGTCATGCCGAGAAAATTCCTGGGGGGGGTTTAATGTTATCGGGGTTAAGACATCAGGGGGTTTATTTTACTCAGGAGGTTATCTGGTCTTACCAGTAAATTCCCGGGGGGGGGGGTTAATGTTACCGGGGGTAAATGACACACTGGGGTCTATTTTTGAGGGTGTTGTGTCTGTGAACAAAACAAAACTTCACTCTGTCCATATCTACTACTGACGCTTAGCTAACGCTCAGCTAATTTCTAATGTGGGGTTGTATTCACTCGTTAACCTAGCAAAGCAATTGTGCAGTCTGAATCTGGAATGAATTACACAAATATTTATCGCACATAAATTTAAAACTCAAAAAATTGCCAATCCCACGACAAATATTTTACCATTTATAGAGTTTTCCAGGCTTATTAAAGGATGTAAAACTAGGGTGTTTGCCTAATTAAGGGATAAGAGTGGTTTATTGATAGGTAAAAATTCGGACATGAGGTCATACAAGGAATTCCCAGGGGGGGAGGGGTTAACGTTACCAAGGGTTAAGACATCAGGGGGTTATCTGGTCATCCTGGGAACTTCCCAAAGGGGGGGGTTAAGAGATTTGGTGATTGGTAAAATTCTGTCTAGTTATTGAACATTTAGGATTTAAGTTATGACCAATGGTTCGGCTGCTACTGCCTCCAGAAACAAAATGTTCATCTAAAAATAATAAAACATTTCCTTTTAAACAGGTTTTTAGGCCAGACCACTTAGGATAAGGCAAAAAGTTACTCGACTTTTTTTATAGAACACGTCGTTTACTAAAAGTTGTTAAATGACGTGTTTTGAGCTACGACCAACCGTTTTAGAGCCGCTATCAAGGCTGGAATGAAAATTTGTAGGCGAAAATTTCCAAATATTTTCACTTAATCGCGTTTTGCGGTCAAAATAATGGAGATATAGTAAAAAGTAACTGAACTTTTTTTGTAGATCATATTATTTACTAAATCTAACCTTTGTTTTTATTTTGACCTCCGACCAATTGTTTCGCCGCTATCGACCCCAAAAACAAAGTTTTCACGTAAAAATTACATAAATTTTGCACATAATCGCGTTTATATTGCGGTCATACCGATGGAGATAGGGCAAAAAGTCACTAGACCATTTCTGTAGATCACGTAATTTGCTAATTTTGATGGGTCAATCAGATTTGAGCTACGACCAACGGTTCGGCCGCTATCGGCCTCGAAACATTATTTTTATCAAAAAAATCTCTGGAATGTCAAATGTTCGAGCGTTTTGTCGCTTAAACCATGGAGATAGAGCAAAAAGTCACTGGACCTTTTTTGTTGTTCACTTCATTCCTGACTAACGATTTTTCGTCAGATCCGAAGCTAGCTCCAACGGTTCGCCCGCTATCGGGCTTACAAGAAAGGCTTGCAAGGGTAAAGAATGCGCGATTTTTCGGGAATTTTTTTGAGTGGGGTTTTAAAAGTAAAAATTCCCGGTTTTCAGACTTTTCCTGTTGGTTATACGGCAAAAGGTACCTTCGTGCAAAATTTCAAGTTCTCTAGCACTTCTAGAAGTAGGTTAGAATTTGTATACATATATCAGTCAGTCAGTTTCACATGCGGCTGTATATATAATAGGACTCGCCTTCGGCTCGCTGGGGGCTACGCCCCCAGGCCCCCATTTGGGTGTTAGCCAATTTCGAGGAATAAAGCGGAATTCAGTGACGGGTTAAATCAGAGAATTAATACTAGGGTCTGGGAGTTTAAATTAGGCCTACTTTATTGAAATGTTATTTATTAATCAAAGTTTTGACTTTAAGGGCATTTTGTGGCTTAACCGTTAGAGATACAAGAAAAAGTGACTGGACCTTTCTTGTCGGAAATTTAATTCTGTGTTTCGATTATGCCATCAGATTTGAGCTACGGAGCTCTGGTTTAGGAGGGTACAGAGCGTGGTAGTAAAGTCTGCACCTGTCAACTATTGTAAATTGTTGAGTGGAAATATAGTAAAAAGCATATCCTAAGTCAACATTTTTAAGCTGCTTAGGGGGTTTTATTTGCTCAGGAAGTCTATATAGTCATGCCAGGAAATCCCCAGGGGGGGGTTAATGTTACCGGCAGTTAGGACATAAGGGGGTTTAATTTACTCATGAGGTTATCTGGTCATACCAGAAAAATTTCCAGGGGGGTTTAATGTTACCTAGGGTTTAAGACATCAGGGGGGTTTACTTTACTCAGGGGGTTATCTGGTCACAGAAGAAAATTCCGTGGGGGGGTTAATGTTACCGGGGGTTAAGACATCAGGGGGTTTAATTTACTCAGGATGTTATCATATGGTCAGGCAAGAAAATTCCAGGGGGGGTTAATGTTACCGGGGGGGTTTAAGACATCAGGGGGTTTAATTTAGTCAGGATATTTTCTGGGTCATATGAATAAATTCCCGGGGGGGGGTTAATGTTACAAGGGGTTTAATGACACACGTGGGCCTATTTTAGAGGGTGTTGTGTCTTTGAACATAATAAAAAAACACTCTGTCCCTATCTACTATTGAAACTTCACTAACGCTCAGCCAAATCCCGACGTGGAGGGGGGTTTTAGTCACTCGTTAACGTAGTAATACAAGGTTAAGCTGGAACCAGCACGAAATCGCACTAATTATAGTTGCAAGATTTAAAACCCCTAAAATTTGACGACAAAGAATTTGCCTTTAGAGCATTTACCAGGCTTACGAAAAGATAAACGACAGAAAGCTACTGGACCTTTTTTTTTAGATCTTATGAATAGCTAGTTACAAAAAATTTTACATTTAAGCTAGGGCTAACGGTTCGGCCAATATAGAGCCCAGAAGTTAAGTTTTTGAGTGAAAATTTTTCAATATAATCACGTTTTACGGCTAAACCATGGAAGATAGAGTAAATGTCACTTGACCTTTTTGTAGACCACATTGTTTCGTATTAAAATGTGATTTTTATTCTACCCTAACCTCAAAGGTTCCCCTAACACAGAGCCCAGGAAAACATTATCACACGTAAAAACGTAAAAAATCTATAGACTTTAAAACGCGTTATGCGGCCAAACCGTTGATTATAGGGCAAAATGGTTACTAGACCTTTTTTGTAGATCACGCAATTTTCTAAATCCCATTGAAAATTTGTTTTGAGCTACGACCAAACCGTTTCCAGCCGCTATCGAGCCCGAAAGGTAAATTGTTAGGCGAAAATTACAAAATATTTTAATGTAATCGCGTTTTGCGGCCAAACCAATTGAGATAGAGCAAAAGATCACTGGACCTTTTTTGTAGTTCACATCATTCCTGACCATGAATTTTTCGTCAGATCGAAGCTAGCTCCCGACGGTTCGCCCGCTAATCGGGCTTCAAAGGAAAGCCTGCTAGGGCAAAAACAGGGGTCCCGTTTCGGGAATTTTTTTGAGGGGTTCAAAAAGTAAAAAAATCCGGTTTTCAGACTTTTCCCGGAAGGTTTGAAGATACGTGCGACGTGCGTGCAAAAATTTCACGTTTCCAGCACTTCTAGAAGTATGTTAGAATTAGTATTACCTATGTGTCAGTCAGTGAGTCAGTTACACATGCGGCTGTATATAATATGGGACTCGCCTTCGGCTCGCTGGGGGCTACGCCCCCAGGCCCCCTTTCGGGTATTAGCCACATTCGGGAATAAGAATGATTTGGTGATAGGTAAAATTCGGACATTATGTCATACCAGGAAATTCCCAGGGGGGAGGTTGTAACTTTACCAGGGGTTAAGACATCAGGGGGTTTATCTGGTCATATTAGGGAAACTTCCCAAGGGGGGTTAAGAGATTTGGTTATAGGTAAAATTCAGACATGAGGACATGCCAGATAATTCCCCTGGGGGGGTTGTAACGTTACCGGGGGTTAAGGCATCAGGGGGGTATCTGGTCATAACAGGAACTTCCCAAGGGGGGTGAAGAGATTTTGGTGATTGGGTAAAATTCGGACGTGAGGTCATGCCAGGGAAATTGCCTGGGGGGGTATAATGTTTACGGGGGGAGTTAACACATCAGGAGGTTTATTTTACTCAGGAGGTTGTCTGGTCATACCATGAAGTCGCCGGAGGGGGGGTTAATGACACACGTGTGCCAATTTTACAGGGTTGCTCAGGAGTTAATATAGCCATGCCAGGAAATTCCCAGAGGGTAATGTTACCGGGGAAATGTTATGTACGAGCTTTAAGATTACTGGTTTGGGAGTGAAAAATTTGACCAACTTTATCTACTTTTCCAGATTAATTCAAACTTTTGACTTCAAAGGCATTTTGTTGGCTTAACCGTTAGAGATACGACAAAAAGTGAATGGAACTTTCTTGTCGAAAATTTGATTTTTTCTTTCGATTATGCCATCAGATTTAAGCTACGACCTATAATTTAGGCAGTACAGAGCTTAGGACAAAAAGGCTGCACTGGGCAGTTTAAAAATATCACGTAAAACTTAAAAAATCAATACTTTAAAACGCGCTATGCAGCCAAACCGTTGAGGATAGGGCAAAATGTTACTGAACATTTTTTGTAGATCACGCAATTTCTTAAATCCTTGTAAAAATTTGTTTTGAGCTACGACCAACCGTTTAGCCGCTATCGAGCCCGAAAGGTAAATTTTTAGGCGAAAATTTCCAAATATTTTCACTTAATCACGTTTTGCGGCCAAACCAATGGAGATAGAGTAAAGAGTTACTGGCACATTCTTGTAGATTACCTCATTTCCTAACTCCAACGTCTGTCTTATTTCGACCTCCGTCCAATGGTTTTCGCCGCTATCGAGCCCGAAAACAAAAGTTTCCACGTAAAAATTACAAAACAATTGCACATAATCACGTTTTTTTTTTCGGCCGAACCACTGGAGATAGAGCAAAAAGTTACTGGACCTTTTCTGTAGATCGCGCAATTTGCTAACTTGATGGGTCAATCAGATTTGAGCTACGACCTACCGTTCGGCCACTATCAGGCTCGAAACTTTATTTTTAAGCAAAAAAATCTCTGGAATGTCAAACATTCCCGCGTTTTGTCGCTTAACCACACGAGATAGGACAAAAAGTCACTGGACCTTTTTTGTAGTTCACTTCATTCCTGACTAACGATTTTTCGTCAGATTGAAGCTAGCTCCAACGGTTCACCCGCTATCAGGCTTACAAGAAATGCCTGCAGGGGTAAAGAATGCGCTATTTTTGAGGAATTTTTTTGAGGGGTTTAAAAGTAAAAAAGTCCGGTTTTCAGACTTTTCCTCCGGGTCATATTGTGAAAGGTACCTGCGTGCCAAATTTCAAGTTTCCAGCACTTCTAGAACTATGTTAGAATTTGTATCTATATATCAGTGAGTGAGTCAGTCAGTCAGTTTCACATGCGGCTGTATAGTATATTAGATAACCGTTAGAGATACAAGAAAAAGTGAATGGACCTTTTCTTGTCGAAAATTTGATTTTTTTCTTTCGATTATGCCATCAGATTTAAGCTACGACCTATAATTTAGGCAGTACAGAGCTTAGGACAAAAGGCTGCACTGGGCAGTTTAAAAATATCACGTAAAACTTAAAAAATCAATACTTTAAAACGCGCTATGCAGCCAAACCGTTGAGGATAGGGCAAAATGTTACTGAACATTTTTTGTAGATCACGCAATTTCTTAAATCCTTGTAAAAATTTGTTTTGAGCTACGACCAACCGTTTAGCCGCTATCGAGCCCGAAAGGTAAATTTTTAGGCGAAAATTTCCAAATATTTTCACTTAATCACGTTTTGCGGCCAAACCAATGGAGATAGAGTAAAGAGTTACTGGCACATTCTTGTAGATTACCTCATTTCCTAACTCCAACGTCTGTCTTATTTTCGACCTCCGTCCAATGGTTTCGCCGCTATCGAGCCCGAAAACAAAAGTTTCACGTAAAAATTACAAAACAATTGCACATAATCACGTTTTTCGGCCGAACCACTGGAGATAGAGCAAAAAGTTACTGGACCTTTTCTGTAGATCGCGCAATTTGCTAACTTGATGGGTCAATCAGATTTGAGCTACGACCTACCGTTCGGCCACTATCAGGCTCGAAACTTTATTTTAAGCAAAAAAATCTCTGGAATGTCAAACATTCCCGCGTTTTGTCGCTTAACCACACGAGATAGGACAAAAAGTCACTGGACCTTTTTTGTAGTTCACTTCATTCCTGACTAACGATTTTTCGTCAGATTGAAGCTAGCTCCAACGGTTCACCCGCTATCAGGCTTACAAGAAATGCCTGCAGGGGTAAAGAATGCGCTATTTTTGAGGAATTTTTTTGAGGGGTTTTTTTTTAAAAGTAAAAAAGTCCGGTTTTCAGACTTTTCCTCCGGGTCATATTGTGAAAGGTACCTGCGTGCCAAATTTCAAGTTTCCAGCACTTCTAGAACTATGTTAGAATTTGTATCTATATATCAGTGAGTGAGTCAGTCAGTCAGTTTCACATGCGGCTGTATAGTATATTAGATAACCGTTAGAGATACAAGAAAAAGTGAATGGACCTTTCTTGTCGAAAATTTGATTTTTTCTTTCGATTATGCCATCAGATTTAAGCTACGACCTATAATTTAGGCAGTACAGAGCTTAGGACAAAAGGCTGCACTGGGCAGTTTAAAAATATCACGTAAAACTTAAAAAATCAATACTTTAAAACGCGCTATGCAGCCAAACCGTTGAGGATAGGGCAAAATGTTACTGAACATTTTTTGTAGATCACGCAATTTCTTAAATCCTTGTAAAAAATTTGTTTTGAGCTACGACCAACCGTTTAGCCGCTATCGAGCCCGAAAGGTAAAATTTTTTAGGCGAAAAATTTCCAAATATTTTCACTTAATCACGTTTTGCGGCCAAACCAATGGAGATAGAGTAAAGAGTTACTGGCACATTCTTGTAGATTACCTCATTTCCTAACTCCAACGTCTGTCTTATTTCGACCTCCGTCCAATGGTTTCGCCGCTATCGAGCCCGAAAACAAAAGTTTCACGTAAAAATTACAAAACAATTGCACATAATCACGTTTTTTTTCGGCCGAACCACTGGAGATAGAGCAAAAAGTTACTGGACCTTTTTCTGTAGATCGCGCAATTTGCTAACTTGATGGGTCAATCAGATTTGAGCTACGACCTACCGTTCGGCCACTATCAGGCTCGAAACTTTATTTTAAGCAAAAAAATCTCTGGAATGTCAAACATTCCCGCGTTTTGTCGCTTAACCACACGAGATAGGACAAAAAGTCACTGGACCTTTTTTGTAGTTCACTTCATTCCTGACTAACGATTTTTCGTCAGATTGAAGCTAGCTCCAACGGTTCACCCGCTATCAGGCTTACAAGAAATGCCTGCAGGGGTAAAGAATGCGCTATTTTTGAGGAATTTTTTTGAGGGGTTTAAAAGTAAAAAAGTCCGGTTTTCAGACTTTTCCTCCGGGTCATATTGTGAAAGGTACCTGCGTGCCAAATTTCAAGTTTCCAGCACTTCTAGAACTATGTTAGAATTTGTATCTATATATCAGTGAGTGAGTCAGTCAGTCAGTTTCACATGCGGCTGTATAGTATATTAGATAACCGTTAGAGATACAAGAAAAAGTGAATGGACCTTTCTTGTCGAAAAATTTGATTTTTTCTTTCGATTATGCCATCAGATTTAAGCTACGACCTATAATTTAGGCAGTACAGAGCTTAGGACAAAAGGCTGCACTGGGCAGTTTAAAAATATCACGTAAAACTTAAAAAATCAATACTTTAAAACGCGCTATGCAGCCAAACCGTTGAGGATAGGGCAAAATGTTACTGAACATTTTTTGTAGATCACGCAATTTCTTAAATCCTTGTAAAAATTTGTTTTGAGCTACGACCAACCGTTTAGCCGCTATCGAGCCCGAAAGGTAAATTTTTAGGCGAAAATTTCCAAATATTTTCACTTAATCACGTTTTGCGGCCAAACCAATGGAGATAGAGTAAAGAGTTACTGGCACATTCTTGTAGATTACCTCATTTCCTAACTCCAACGTCTGTCTTATTTCGACCTCCGTCCAATGGTTTCGCCGCTATCGAGCCCGAAAACAAAAGTTTCACGTAAAAATTACAAAACAATTGCACATAATCACGTTTTTCGGCCGAACCACTGGAGATAGAGCAAAAAGTTACTGGACCTTTTCTGTAGATCGCGCAATTTGCTAACTTGATGGGTCAATCAGATTTGAGCTACGACCTACCGTTCGGCCACTATCAGGCTCGAAAACTTTATTTTAAGCAAAAAAAATCTCTGGAATGTCAAACATTCCCGCGTTTTTGTCGCTTAAACCACACGAGATAGGACAAAAAGTCACTGGACCTTTTTTGTAGTTCACTTCATTCCTGACTAACGATTTTTCGTCAGATTGAAGCTAGCTCCAACGGTTCACCCGCTATCAGGCTTACAAGAAATGCCTGCAGGGGTAAAGAATGCGCTATTTTTGAGGAATTTTTTTGAGGGGTTTAAAAGTAAAAAAAGTCCGGTTTTCAGACTTTTCCTCCGGGTCATATTGTGAAAGGTACCTGCGTGCCAAATTTCAAGTTTCCAGCACTTCTAGAACTATGTTAGAATTTGTATCTATATATCAGTGAGTGAGTCAGTCAGTCAGTTTCACATGCGGCTGTATAGTATATTAGATAACCGTTAGAGATACAAGAAAAAGTGAATGGACCTTTCTTGTCGAAAATTTGATTTTTTCTTTCGATTATGCCATCAGATTTAAGCTACGACCTATAATTTAGGCAGTACAGAGCTTAGGACAAAAGGCTGCACTGGGCAGTTTAAAAAATATCACGTAAAACTTAAAAAATCAATACTTTAAAACGCGCTATGCAGCCAAACCGTTGAGGATAGGGCAAAATGTTACTGAACATTTTTTGTAGATCACGCAATTTCTTAAATCCTTGTAAAAATTTGTTTTGAGCTACGACCAACCGTTTAGCCGCTATCGAGCCCGAAAGGTAAATTTTTAGGCGAAAATTTCCAAATATTTTCACTTAATCACGTTTTGCGGCCAAACCAATGGAGATAGAGTAAAGAGTTACTGGCACATTCTTGTAGATTACCTCATTTCCTAACTCCAACGTCTGTCTTATTTCGACCTCCGTCCAATGGTTTCGCCGCTATCGAGCCCGAAAACAAAAGTTTCACGTAAAAAATTACAAAACAATTGCACATAATCACGTTTTTTCGGCCGAACCACTGGAGATAGAGCAAAAAGTTACTGGACCTTTTCTGTAGATCGCGCAATTTTGCTAACTTGATGGGTCCATCAGATTTGAGCTACGACCTACCGTTCGGCCACTATCAGGCTCGAAACTTTATTTTAAGCAAAAAAATCTCTGGAATGTCAAACATTCCCGCGTTTTGTCGCTTAACCACACGAGATAGGACAAAAAGTCACTGGACCTTTTTTGTAGTTCACTTCATTCCTGACTAACGATTTTTCGTCAGATTGAAGCTAGCTCCAACGGTTCACCCGCTATCAGGCTTACAAGAAATGCCTGCAGGGGTAAAGAATGCGCTATTTTTGAGGAATTTTTTTGAGGGGTTTAAAAGTAAAAAAGTCCGGTTTTCAGACTTTTCCTCCGGGTCATATTGTGAAAGGTACCTGCGTGCCAAATTTCAAGTTTCCAGCACTTCTAGAACTATGTTAGAATTTGTATCTATATATCAGTGAGTGAGTTAGTCAGTCAGTTTCACATGCGGCTGTATAGTATATTAGACTCGCCTTCGGCTCGCTGGGGGCTACGCCCCAGGCCCCCAAAGTAGGTGCCTTAAATTCGGGGACAAGATTGATTTGGTGAGAGGTAAAATTCGGACATGATGTCATGCCAGGAAATTCCCAGGGGGGGTTTAACGTTAACGGGGGATAAGACGTCAGGGGGTTATCTGGTCACACCAGGAACTTCCCAAGGGGGGGTTAAGAGATTTGGTTATTGGTAAAATTCGGACATGAGGTCATGTCAGGAAATTCCCAGGGAGAGGTTAATTTTACCGGGGGGTTAAAACATCAGGGGGTTTAATGTACTCAGGAGGTTATCAGGTCATACCAGGAAATCCCCGGGGGGAATGTTATGTCCGAGCTTAAGATTACTGGTTTGGGAGTGAAAAGCTGACGAATTTTATCGAATTACCAGATTTTGACTTCAAAGCCATTTTGTGGCTTAACCGTTAGAGATACGATAAAAAGTGACTAGACCTTTCTTGTCGGAAATTTAATTTTGTGTTTGATTCCGTCGTCAGATTTTAGCTGCGCGTTTTGGTTTAGCCAGGACTGAGCTCGGAAGAAAAGTCTGCACTGGTCAGCTGTTGTGTAAACAGATTTAGTGTAAATAAATTAAAAACTGTAAATGAAAAAATGTGTAAATAAATAAGTTGATCAGGGGGTTTAATTTAATCAGGAGTTCATCAACCAGGAAATTCCCGGGACAGTGGGGGTTAATGTTATCGGGGCTTATAGGAACGCGTGGTACTTTTCTGGGAAATGTGCATCTGTGCTACGAGAACATGTGTACAGTAATTCTTATCTAAATAAAACGTTGATCAGAGTTTTGACAATGAACTAACATAAAAAAAAAAAAAAAAAAAAAAAAAAAAAAAAAAAAAAAAAAAAACACTCTGTCCCTATCTACTCTTGAAACTTCACTAACGCTCAGCCAACTCCCGATGTGGAGGGGGGTTTTAGTCACTCGTTAACGTAGTAATACAAGGTGAATATGAAACCAGCATGAATCACACTAATTATAGTTGCAAAATTTAGAACACACCTAAAAGTGACGACAAAGAATTAACCATTTAGAGCATTTATCAGGCTTACGGAAAGATAAACGATAGAAAGCCGCTGGGCCTTTTTTTGTATATCCTATGAATAGCTACTTACAAAAAGTTTTACATTTAAGCTAGGGCCAACGGTTCGGCCACTATCGAGCACGAAAAGTAAGTTTGTAAGTGAAATGTTCAATATAATCACGTTTTACGGCTAAATCATGGAATATAGAGTAAAAGGTCACTTGACCTTTTGTGTAGATCGCATTATTTTGTATTAAAATGAAATTTTTAATCTGGGCTAGAACTAAGAATTTTGTTGTTGTCTGAAATAGAGCCCAGAAAACAAAATCGCACGTAAAACTTAAAAAAATATAAACTTTAAAACGCGTTATGCGGCCAAACCGTTGAGGATAGAGCAAAATGTTACTGAACATTTTTTGTAGATCACGCAATTTCATAAATACTTTTAAAAATTTATTTTGAGCTACGACCAACCGTTTAGCCGCTATCAAGCCCGGAATGTAAATTTGTAGGCGAAAATTTCCAAATATTTTCACTTAATCGCGTTTTGCGGTCAAACTAATGGAGATATAGTAAAAAGTCACAAAACCGTTTTTGTAGATCATCTTATTTCCTAAATCTGACCTTTGTTTTATTTTGACCTCCGACCAATTGTTTCGCCGCTATCGACCCCAAAAACAAAGTTTTCACGTAAAAATTACAAAAAAATTGCACATAATCACGTTTTTTCGGCCAAACCAATGGAGATAGGGCAAAAAGTCACTGGACCTTTTCTGTAGATCGCGCAATTTGCTAATTTGATGGGTCAATCAGATTTGAGCTACGACCTACCGTTCGGCCACTATCAGGCTCGAAACTTTATTTTAAGCAAAAAAATCTCTGGAATGTCAAACATTCCCGCGTTTTGTCGCTTAACCACACGAGATAGGACAAAAAGTCACTGGACCTTTTTTGTAGTTCACTTCATTTCTGACTAACGATTTTTTCGTCAGATCGAAGCTAGCTCCAACGGTTCACCCGCTATCAGGCTTACAAGAAATGCCTGCAGGGGTAAAGAATGCGCGATTTTTGAGGAATTTTTTGAGGGGTTTAAAAGTAAAAAAGTCCGGTTTTCAGAATTTTCCTGTTGGTTATACGGCAAAAGGTACCTGCGTGCCAAATTTCAAGTTTCTAGCACTTCTAGAAGTAGGTTAGAATTTGTATACATTATCAGTGAGTGAGTGGTTTCACATGCGGCTGTATAGTATATTAGACTCGCCTTCGGCTCGCTGGGGGCTACGCCCCCAGGCCCCCATTTGGGTGTTGGCTAAATTCGGGGATAAGCGTAGTTCGGTGATTGGTTAAATTCAGACGTGAAGTTTCCAAATTTTATGTATCCGTTCTCGAGAATCTTACGGGTCGTAATGCTTCGCTAACGCTCAGCCAAAAGATGTGTGGTGTATAATATTAATCAATTGATGTGGTAGAAGAGTTAAGTTATGTGTTCGTGAAATTTGGAGACAAGAAACATTTGGTTTTAACCAAAGTCAGAGGACGTATGTATACCATAGTTTAATTTTCCGGATTTACCCAAAGTTTTGACTTTGAGGGCGTTTTGCGGCTTAACCGTTAGAGATACGTGAAAAAGTGACTGGACCTTTCTTGTCGGAAATTTAATTTTATCTTTCGATTGTGCCCTCAGATTTGATCTACGACCTACCGTTCAACCGCTATCAGGCAGAATGTTAAAGGGGGTTAAGACATCAGGGGATTTAATTTAATCAGGATATTTTCTGGTCATATGAATAAATTCCCGGGGGGATTAATGTTACAAGAGGTTAATGACACACGTGGACCTTTTTTAGAGGGTGTTGTGTCTTTGAACATAATAAAAAACACTCTGTCCCTATCTACTATTGAAACTTCACTAACGCTCAGCCAACTCCCGACGTGGGGGGGGGGTTAGTCACTCGGTAACGTAGTAATACAAGGTCAATCTGTAACCAGCACGAATCGCACTAATTATAGTTGCAAGATTTAAAACCCCTAAAAAATTGACGACAAAGAATTTGCCTTTTAGAGCATTAACCAGGCTTACGGAAAGATAAACGACAAAAAGCTACTGGACCTTTTTTGTTGATTTCATAAATAGCTAGTTATGAAAAAGTTTTACATATAAGCTACGGCCAACGGTTCGGCCACTATCGAGCCCAAAATGTAAGTTTTTAAGTGAAATTTTCGACATAATCACGTTTTTACGGCTAAACCATGGAAGATAGAGTAAAAAGTCACTGGAACTTTTGTGTACATCGCATTATTTTGTATTAAAATCAAATTTTTTATCTGGCCTAGAACTAAGATTTTGTCTGAAATAGAGCCCAGAAAACAAAATCTCGCGTTAAACTTAAAAAAATCGATACTTTATAACGCGTAATGCGGCCAAACCATTGGGGATAGGGCAATAAGTTACTTGACCTTTTTTGTAGATCACGCGATTTACTAAATCCCATTGAAAATTTGTTTTGAGCTACGACCAACCGTTTAGCCGCTATCGAGCCCGAAAGGTAAATTTTTAGGCGAAAATTTCAAAATATTTTAATGTAATCGCGTTTTGCGGCCGAACCAATGGAGTTAGAGCAAAAAAGTCACTGGACCTTTTTTGTAGTTCACTTCATTCCTGACCATGAATTTTTCGTCAGATCGAAGCTAGCTCCAACGGTTCGCCCGCTATCGGGCTTCAAAGGAAGCCTGCAAGGCCAAAACAGGGGTCACTTCGCGAATTTTTTTGAGCGGTTCAAAAGTAAAAAATTCCGGTTTTCAGACTTTTCCCGGTGGTTTGAAGACTCCAGCTACGTGTATGCAAAATTTCGTGTTTCCAGCACTTCTAGAAGTGGGTTAGAATTTGTATACCCTATCAGTGAGTGAGTCAGTCAGTTACATATGCGGCTGTATATATATGGGACTCGCCTTCGGCTCGCTGGGGGCTACGCCCCCAGGCCCCCAAGGTAGATGCTTAAAATTCGGGGATAAGCGGAATTCGGTGACTGGTTAAGTCCGGACATTAGGTAAATGACAAGGGATTTAAAAATTGACCTTTTTATTGATTTTTTTCCGGATTCGTCCAAACTTTTGACTTTGAGGGCATTTTGCGGCTAAACCGTTAGAGATACGACAAAAAGTGACCGGACCTTTCTTGTCGGAAATTTAATTTTGTGTTTCGATTATGCCATCAGATTTGAGCTACGAGCTCTGGTTTAGGAAGTACAGAGTGTGGTAGTAAAGTCTGCACCTGTCAACTATTGTAAATTGTTGAGTGGAAAATATAGTAAAACACCTACCCTAAGTCAACATTTTTAAGTTGCTTAGGGGGTTTTATTTGCTCAGGAGTGTATATAGTCATGCCAGGAAATTCCCAGGGGGGAAGTTAATCTTACCGAGGTTAAGCCATCAGGGGGTTTAATTTACTCAGGAGGTTATCTAGTCATAACAGGAAATTCCCGGGGGTGGTTAAAGGATTTGGTGATTGGTAGATCTGATGTACGCTAGCAAAATCGGGGATGAGAGGGATTTGGTGATTGGTAAAATTCGGACATGAGGTCATGCCGAGAAATTCCCTGGGGGGGGGTTTAATGTTATCGGGGGTTAAGACATCAGGGGGTTTATTTTACTCAGGAGGTTATCTGGTCTTACCAGTAAATTCCCGGGGGGGGGGGGTTAATGTTACCGGGGGTAAATGACACACTGGGGTCTATTTTTGAGGGTGTTGTGTCTGTGAACAAAACAAAACTTCACTCTGTCCATATCTACTACTGACGCTTAGCTAACGCTCAGCTAATTTCTAATGTGGGGTTGTATTCACTCGTTAACCTAGCAAAGCAAGTGCAGTCTGAATCTGGAATGAATTACACAAATATTTATCGCACATAAATTTAAAACTCAAAAAATTGCCAATCCCACGACAAATATTTTACCATTTATAGAGTTTTCCAGGCTTATTAAAGGATGTAAAACTAGGGTGTTTGCCTAATTAAGGGATAAGAGTGGTTTATTGATAGGTAAAAATTCGGACATGAGGTCATACAAGGAATTCCCAGGGGGGGAGGGGTTAACGTTACCAAGGGTTAAGACATCAGGGGGTTATCTGGTCATCCTGGGAACTTCCCAAAGGGGGGTTAAGAGATTTGGTGATTGGTAAAATTCTGTCTAGTTATTGAACATTTAGGATTTAAGTTATGACCAATGGTTCGGCTGCTACTGCCTCCTCCAGAAACAAAATGTTCATCTAAAAATAATAAAACATTTCCTTTTAAACAGGTTTTTTAGGCCAGACCACTTAGGATAAGGCAAAAAGTTACTCGACTTTTTTTATAGAACACGTCGTTTACTAAAAGTTGTTAAATGACGTGTTTTGAGCTACGACCAACCGTTTTAGCCGCTATCAAGGCTGGAATGAAAATTTGTAGGCGAAAATTTCCAAATATTTTCACTTAATCGCGTTTTGCGGTCAAAATAATGGAGATATAGTAAAAAGTAACTGAACTTTTTTTGTAGATCATATTATTTACTAAATCTAACCTTTGTTTTATTTTGACCTCCGACCAATTGTTTCGCCGCTATCGACCCCAAAAAACAAAGTTTTCACGTAAAAATTACATAAATTTTGCACATAATCGCGTATTGCGGTCATACCGATGGAGATAGGGCAAAAAGTCACTAGACCATTTCTGTAGATCACGTAATTTGCTAATTTGATGGGTCAATCAGATTTGAGCTACGACCAACGGTTCGGCCGCTATCGGCCTCGAAACATTATTTTTATCAAAAAAATCTCTGGAATGTCAAATGTTCGAGCGTTTTGTCGCTTAACCATGGAAGATAGAGCAAAAAGTCACTGGACCTTTTTTGTTGTTCACTTCATTCCTGACTAACGATTTTTCGTCAGATCGAAGCTAGCTCCAACGGTTCGCCCGCTATCGGGCTTACAAGAAAGGCTTGCAAGGGTAAAGAATGCGCGATTTTTCGGGAATTTTTTTGAGGGGTTTAAAAGTAAAAATTCCCGGTTTTCAGACTTTTCCTGTTGGTTATACGGCAAAAGGTACCTGCGTGCAAAATTTCAAGTTTCTAGCACTTCTAGAAGTAGGTTAGAATTTGTATACATATATCAGTCAGTCAGTTTCACATGCGGCTGTATATATAATAGGATAACCGTTAGAGATACAAGAAAAAGTGAATGGACCTTTCTTGTCGAAAATTTGATTTTTTCTTTCGATTATGCCATCAGATTTAAGCTACGACCTATAATTTAGGCAGTACAGAGCTTAGGACAAAAGGCTGCACTGGGCAGTTTAAAAATATCACGTAAAACTTAAAAAATCAATACTTTAAAACGCGCTATGCAGCCAAACCGTTGAGGATAGGGCAAAATGTTACTGAACATTTTTTTGTAGATCACGCAATTTCTTAAATCCTTGTAAAAATTTGTTTTGAGCTACGACCAACCGTTTAGCCGCTATCGAGCCCGAAAGGTAAATTTTTAGGCGAAAATTTCCAAATATTTTCACTTAATCACGTTTTGCGGCCAAACCAATGGAGATAGAGTAAAGAGTTACTGGCACATTCTTGTAGATTACCTCATTTCCTAACTCCAACGTCTGTCTTATTTCGACCTCCGTCCAATGGTTTCGCCGCTATCGAGCCCGAAAACAAAAGTTTCACGTAAAAAATTACAAAACAATTGCACATAATCACGTTTTTCGGCCGAACCACTGGAGATAGAGCAAAAAGTTACTGGACCTTTTCTGTAGATCGCGCAATTTGCTAACTTGATGGGTCAATCAGATTTGAGCTACGACCTACCGTTCGGCCACTATCAGGCTCGAAACTTTATTTTAAGCAAAAAAATCTCTGGAATGTCAAACATTCCCGCGTTTTGTCGCTTAACCACACGAGGATAGGACAAAAAGTCACTGGACCTTTTTTGTAGTTCACTTCATTCCTGACTAACGATTTTTCGTCAGATTGAAGCTAGCTCCAACGGTTCACCCGCTATCAGGCTTACAAGAAATGCCTGCAGGGGTAAAGAATGCGCTATTTTTGAGGAATTTTTTTGAGGGGTTTAAAAGTAAAAAAAGTCCGGTTTTCAGACTTTTCCTCCGGGTCATATTGTGAAAGGTACCTGCGTGCCAAATTTCAAGTTTCCAGCACTTCTAGAACTATGTTAGAATTTGTATCTATATATCAGTGAGTGAGTCAGTCAGTCAGTTTCACATGCGGCTGTATAGTATATTAGATAACCGTTAGAGATACAAGAAAAAGTGAATGGACCTTTCTTGTCGAAAATTTGATTTTTTCTTTCGATTATGCCATCAGATTTAAGCTACGACCTATAATTTAGGCAGTACAGAGCTTAGGACAAAAGGCTGCACTGGGCAGTTTAAAAATATCACGTAAAACTTAAAAAATCAATACTTTAAAACGCGCTATGCAGCCAAACCGTTGAGGATAGGGCAAAATGTTACTGAACATTTTTTGTAGATCACGCAATTTCTTAAATCCTTGTAAAAATTTGTTTTTGAGCTACGACCAACCGTTTTAGGCCGCTATCGAGCCCGAAAGGTAAATTTTTAGGCGAAAATTTCCAAATATTTTCACTTAATCACGTTTTGCGGCCAAACCAATGGAGATAGAGTAAAGAGTTACTGGCACATTCTTGTAGATTACCTCATTTCCTAACTCCAACGTCTGTCTTATTTTCGACCTCCGTCCAATGGTTTCGCCGCTATCGAGCCCGAAAACAAAAGTTTCACGTAAAAATTACAAAACAATTGCACATAATCACGTTTTTCGGCCGAACCACTGGAGATAGAGCAAAAAGTTACTGGACCTTTTCTGTAGATCGCGCAATTTGCTAACTTGATGGGTCAATCAGATTTGAGCTACGACCTACCGTTCGGCCACTATCAGGCTCGAAACTTTATTTTAAGCAAAAAAATCTCTGGAATGTCAAACATTCCCGCGTTTTGTCGCTTAACCACACGAGATAGGACAAAAAGTCACTGGACCTTTTTTGTAGTTCACTTCATTCCTGACTAACGATTTTTCGTCAGATTGAAGCTAGCTCCAACGGTTCACCCGCTATCAGGCTTACAAGAAATGCCTGCAGGGGTAAAGAATGCGCTATTTTTGAGGAATTTTTTTGAGGGGTTTTAAAAAGTAAAAAAGTCCGGTTTTCAGACTTTTCCTCCGGGTCATATTGTGAAAGGTACCTGCGTGCCAAATTTCAAGTTTCCAGCACTTCTAGAACTATGTTAGAATTTGTATCTATATATCAGTGAGTGAGTCAGTCAGTCAGTTTCACATGCGGCTGTATAGTATATTAGATAACCGTTAGAGATACAAGAAAAAGTGAATGGACCTTTCTTGTCGAAAATTTGATTTTTTCTTTCGATTATGCCATCAGATTTAAGCTACGACCTATAATTTAGGCAGTACAGAGCTTAGGACAAAAGGCTGCACTGGGCAGTTTAAAAATATCACGTAAAACTTAAAAAATCAATACTTTAAAACGCGCTATGCAGCCAAACCGTTGAGGATAGGGCAAAATGTTACTGAACATTTTTTGTAGATCACGCAATTTCTTAAATCCTTGTAAAAATTTGTTTTGAGCTACGACCAACCGTTTAGCCGCTATCGAGCCCGAAAGGTAAATTTTTAGGCGAAAATTTCCAAATATTTTCACTTAATCACGTTTTGCGGCCAAACCAATGGAGATAGAGTAAAGAGTTACTGGCACATTCTTGTAGATTACCTCATTTCCTAACTCCAACGTCTGTCTTATTTCGACCTCCGTCCAATGGTTTCGCCGCTATCGAGCCCGAAAACAAAAGTTTTCACGTAAAAATTACAAAACAATTGCACATAATCACGTTTTTTCGGCCGAACCACTGGAGATAGAGCAAAAAGTTACTGGACCTTTTCTGTAGATCGCGCAATTTGCTAACTTGATGGGTCAATCAGATTTGAGCTACGACCTACCGTTCGGCCACTATCAGGCTCGAAACTTTATTTTAAGCAAAAAAATCTCTGGAATGTCAAACATTCCCGCGTTTTGTCGCTTAACCACACGAGATAGGACAAAAAGTCACTGGACCTTTTTTGTAGTTCACTTCATTCCTGACTAACGATTTTTCGTCAGATTGAAGCTAGCTCCAACGGTTCACCCGCTATCAGGCTTACAAGAAATGCCTGCAGGGGTAAAGAATGCGCTATTTTTGAGGAATTTTTTTTGAGGGGTTTAAAAGTAAAAAAGTCCGGTTTTCAGACTTTTCCTCCGGGTCATATTGTGAAAGGTACCTGCGTGCCAAATTTCAAGTTTCCAGCACTTCTAGAACTATGTTAGAATTTGTATCTATATATCAGTGAGTGAGTCAGTCAGTCAGTTTCACATGCGGCTGTATAGTATATTAGATAACCGTTAGAGATACAAGAAAAAGTGAATGGACCTTTCTTGTCGAAAATTTGATTTTTTCTTTCGATTATGCCATCAGATTTAAGCTACGACCTATAATTTAGGCAGTACAGAGCTTAGGACAAAAGGCTGCACTGGGCAGTTTAAAAATATCACGTAAAACTTAAAAAATCAATACTTTAAAACGCGCTATGCAGCCAAACCGTTGAGGATAGGGCAAAATGTTACTGAACATTTTTTGTAGATCACGCAATTTCTTAAATCCTTGTAAAAAATTTGTTTTGAGCTACGACCAACCGTTTTAGCCGCTATCGAGCCCGAAAGGTAAATTTTTAGGCGAAAATTTCCAAATATTTTCACTTAATCACGTTTTGCGGCCAAACCAATGGAGATAGAGTAAAGAGTTACTGGCACATTCTTGTAGATTACCTCATTTCCTAACTCCAACGTCTGTCTTATTTCGACCTCCGTCCAATGGTTTCGCCGCTATCGAGCCCGAAAACAAAAGTTTCACGTAAAAATTACAAAACAATTGCACATAATCACGTTTTTTCGGCCGAACCACTGGAGATAGAGCAAAAAGTTACTGGACCTTTTCTGTAGATCGCGCAATTTGCTAACTTGATGGGTCAATCAGATTTGAGCTACGACCTACCGTTCGGCCACTATCAGGCTCGAAACTTTATTTTAAGCAAAAAAATCTCTGGAATGTCAAACATTCCCGCGTTTTGTCGCTTAACCACACGAGATAGAACAAAAAGTCACTGGACCTTTTTTGTAGTTCACTTCATTCCTGACTAACGATTTTTCGTCAGATTGAAGCTAGCTCCAACGGTTCACCCGCTATCAGGCTTACAAGAAATGCCTGCAGGGGTAAAGAATGCGCTATTTTTGAGGAATTTTTTTGAGGGGTTTAAAAGTAAAAAAGTCCGGTTTTCAGACTTTTCCTCCGGGTCATATTGTGAAAGGTACCTGCGTGCCAAATTTCAAGTTTCCAGCACTTCTAGAACTATGTTAGAATTTGTATCTATATATCAGTGAGTGAGTCAGTCAGTCAGTTTCACATGCGGCTGTATAGTATATTAGACTCGCCTTCGGCTCGCTGGGGGCTACGCCCCCAGGCCCCCAAAGTAAACGCTTGCAAATTCGGGGATAAGCGGAATTCGGTGACTGGTTAAGTCCGGACATTAAGTAAATGACAAGGGATTTAAAAATTGACCTTTTTCATAGATTTTTTTTCCGGATTCGTAAAAACTTTTGACTTTGAGGGCATTTTGCGGTTAAACCGTTAGAGATACGACAAAAAGTGACTGGACCTTTCTTGTTGGAAATTTAATTTTGTCTTTCGATTGTGCCCTCAGATCTGATCTACGACCTATGGTTTAGCCAGAAATGAGCTCGGAGAGAAAAGGAAAAGTCCTGCACGGGTCAGCTATCTTGAATTGTTTAGTATAAACATAATAAAAACCGACCTCAAGGCAGTATTTTAAGTCGAACAGGGGGTTTAATATCACCAGGAGACTATCTAGTCAAGGCGAGAAATTCCCTGGGTGGGTGATTAATGTTAAGGAGGTTAAGACAAGAGGGGGTTTAATTTCGTCAGGATATTGTCTGGTCATATGAACAAATTCCCAGGGGGGGTTAACGTTACCGGGGGATAAGTCTCCAGGGGGTTATCTGGTCATACCAGGATCTTCCCAGGGGGGGGTTAAGAGATTTGGTGACTGGTAAAATTCGGACATGAGGTCATGGCAGGAAATTCCCTGGGGGTGTTTAATGTTACCAGGGGGGTTAACACATCAGGGGGTTGAATGTACAGGAGGTTATCAGGTCATACCAGGAAATCCCCGGGGGGGGGGGGGGGGGTTAATATTACCGGGGGTTAATGACACACTTGGGCCTTTTTTTAGAGGGTATTGTGTCTGTGAAACATAATAAATATTCCTCTGTCCCTATCTACTATTGACGCTTAGCTAACGCTCAGCCAACTCCCGAAGTCACTGAACCTTTTCTGTAGATCACGTGATTTCCTAAATCCCGTTTAAAATTTGTTTTGAGTTACGACCAACCGTTTAGCCGCTATCAAGCCCGGAATGTAAATTTTTAGGCGAAAATGTCCAATATTTTCACTTAATCGCGTTTTGCGGTCAAACTAAGGGAAATATAGTAAAAAAGTCACTGGACCTTTTTTGTAGGTCATCTTATTTCCTAAATAAAACGTTAGTCTTATTTTGACCTCCGACCAATGGTTTCGCCGCTATCGACCCCAAAAACAAAAGTTTCGCGTAAAAGTTACAACAAAATTGTACATAATCACGTTTTTTTCGGCCAAACCAATCGAGATAGGGCAAAAGATTACTGGACCTTTTCTGTAGATCGCGCAATTTGCTAATTTGATGGGTCAATCAGATTTGAGCTACGACCAACGGTTCGGCCGCTATCGGGCTTGAAACATTATTTTTATCGAAAAAATCTCTGGAATTTCAAATGTTCGAGCGTTTTGTCGCTTAACCATGGAAGATAGAGCAAAAAGTCATTAGACCTTTTTTGTAGTTCACTTCATTCCTGACCATGAATTTTCCGTCAGATCCGAGCTAGCTCCAACGGTTCGCCCGCTATCGGGCTTACAAAAAATGCCTGCAGGGGTGAAGAATGCGCGATTTTTTGGGAATTTTTTTGAGGGGTTGAAAATGAAAAATTCTCACTTTTCGGGATTTTCCTGGTGGTTACACGTGGAAAGCTATCTGTGTACCAAATTTCAAGTCTCTAACTCATCTGGAAGTAGGTTAGAATTAGTATACGTGAGTGAGTGAGTCAGTCAGTCAGTTACACATGCGGTTGTATATATATTAGACTCGCCTTCGGCTCGCTGGGGGCTACGCCCCCAGGCCCCCAAAGTAAACGCTTGCAAATTCGGGGATAAGCGGAATTCGGTGACTGGTTAATTAACCCGGACATTAAGTAAATGACAAGGGATTTAAAAATTGACCTTTTTCATAGATTTTTTTCCGGATTCGTAAAAACTTTTGACTTTGAGGGCATTTTGCGGTTAAACCGTTAGAGATACGACAAAAAGTGACTGGACCTTTCTTGTTGGAAATTTAATTTTTGTCTTTCGATTGTGCCCTCAGATCTGATCTACGACCTATGGTTTAGCCAGGAAATGAGCTCGGGAGAAAAGTCTGCACGGGTCAGCTATCTTGAATTGTTTAGTATAAACATAATAAAAACCGAGCTCAAGGCAGTATTTTAAGTCGAACAGGGGGTTTAATATCACCAGGAGACTATCTAGTCAAGGCGAGAAATTCCCTGGGTGGGTGATTAATGTTAAGGAGGTTAAGACAAGAGGGGGTTTAATTTCGTCAGGATATTGTCTGGTCATATGAACAAATTCCCAGGGGGGGTTAACGTTACCGGGGGATAAGTCTCCAGGGGGTTATCTGGTCATACCAGGATCTTCCCAGGGGGGGGGGGTTAAGAGATTTGGTGACTGGTTAAAATTCGGACATGAGGTCATGGCAGGAAATTCCCTGGGGGGGTTTAATGTTACCAGGGGGGTTAACACATCAGGGGGTTGAATGTACAAGGAGGTTATCAGGTCATACCAGGAAATCCCCGGGGGGAGGGGGTTAATATTACCGGGGGTTAATGACACACTTGGGCCTTTTTTAGAGGGTATTGTGTCTGTGAACATAATAAATATTCCTCTGTCCCTATCTACTATTGACGCTTAGCTAACGCTCAGCCAACTCCCGAAGTCACTGAACCTTTTCTGTAGATCAACGTGATTTCCTAAATCCCGTTTTAAAATTTGTTTTGAGTTACGACCAACCGTTTAGCCGCTATCAAGCCCGGAATGTAAATTTTTAGGCGAAAATGTCCAATATTTTCACTTAATCGCGTTTTGCGGTCAAACTAAGGGAAATATAGTAAAAAAAGTCACTGGACCTTTTTTGTAGGTCATCTTATTTCCTAAATAAAACGTTAGTCTTATTTTGACCTCCGACCAATGGTTTCGCCGCTATCGACCCCAAAAACAAAAGTTTCGCGTAAAAGTTACAACAAAATTGTACATAATCACGTTTTTCGGCCAAACCAATCGAGATAGGGCAAAAGATTACTGGACCTTTTCTGTAGATCGCGCAATTTGCTAATTTGATGGGTCAATCAGATTTGAGCTACGACCAACGGTTCGGCCGCTATCGGGCTTGAAACATTATTTTTATCGAAAAAATCTCTGGAATTTCAAATGTTCGAGCGTTTTGTCGCTTAACCATGGAAGATAGAGCAAAAAGTCATTAGACCTTTTTTGTAGTTCACTTCATTCCTGACCATGAATTTTCCGTCAGATCCGAGCTAGCTCCAACGGTTCGCCCGCTATCGGGCTTACAAAAAATGCCTGCAGGGGTGAAGAATGCGCGATTTTTTGGGAATTTTTTTGAGGGGTTGAAAATGAAAAAATTCTCACTTTTCGGGATTTTCCTGGTGGTTACACGTGGAAAGCTATCTGTGTACCAAATTTCAAGTCTCTAACTCATCTGGAAGTAGGTTAGAATTAGTATACGTGAGTGAGTGAGTCAGTCAGTCAGTCAGTCAGTTACACATGCGGTTGTATATATATTAGACTCGCCTTCGGCTCGCTGGGGGCTACGCCCCCAGGCCCCCAAGGTAGATGCTTAAAATTCGGGGATAAGCGGAATTCGGTGACTGGTTAAGTCCGGACATTAGGTAAATGACAAGGGATTTAAAAATTGACCTTTTTATTGATTTTTTCCGGATTCGTCCAAACTTTTGACTTTGAGGGCATTTTGCGGCTAAACCGTTAGAGATACGACAAAAAGTGACCGGACCTTTCTTGTCGGAAATTTAATTTTGTGTTTCGATTATGCCATCAGATTTGAGCTACGAGCTCTGGTTTAGGAAGTACAGAGTGTGGTAGTAAAGTCTGCACCTGTCAACTATTGTAAATTGTTGAGTGGAAATATAGTAAAACACCTACCCTAAGTCAACATTTTTAAGTTGCTTAGGGGGTTTTATTTGCTCAGGAGTGTATATAGTCATGCCAGGAAATTCCCAGGGGGAAGTTAATCTTACCGAGGTTAAGCCATCAGGGGGTTTAATTTACTCAGGAGGTTATCTAGTCATAACAGGAAATTCCCGGGGGTGGTTAAAGGATTTGGTGATTGGTAGATCTGATGTACGCTAGCAAAATCGGGGATGAGAGGGATTTGGTGATTGGTAAAATTCGGACATGAGGTCATGCCGAGAAATTCCCTGGGGGGGGTTTAATGTTATCGGGGGTTAAGACATCAGGGGGTTTATTTTACTCAGGAGGTTATCTGGTCTTACCAGTAAATTCCCGGGGGGGGGGGGTTAATGTTACCGGGGGTAAATGACACACTGGGGTCTATTTTTGAGGGTGTTGTGTCTGTGAACAAAACAAAACTTCACTCTGTCCATATCTACTACTGACGCTTAGCTAACGCTCAGCTAATTTCTAATGTGGGGTTGTATTCACTCGTTTAACCTAGCAAAGCAAGTGCAGTCTGAATCTGGAATGAATTACACAAATATTTATCGCACATAAATTTAAAAACTCAAAAAATTGCCAATCCCACGACAAATATTTTACCATTTATAGAGTTTTCCAGGCTTATTAAAGGATGTAAAACTAGGGTGTTTGCCTAATTAAGGGATAAGAGTGGTTTATTGATAGGTAAAATTCGGACATGAGGTCATACAAGGAATTCCCAGGGGGGGAGGGGTTAACGTTACCAAGGGTTAAGACATCAGGGGGTTATCTGGTCATCCTGGGAACTTCCCAAAGGGGGGTTAAGAGATTTGGTGATTGGTAAAATTCTGTCTAGTTATTGAACATTTAGGATTTAAGTTATGACCAATGGTTCGGCTGCTACTGCCTCCAGAAACAAAATGTTCATCTAAAAATAATAAAACATTTCCTTTTAAACAGGTTTTTAGGCCAGACCACTTAGGATAAGGCAAAAAGTTACTCGACTTTTTTTATAGAACACGTCGTTTACTAAAAGTTGTTAAATGACGTGTTTTGAGCTACGACCAACCGTTTAGCCGCTATCAAGGCTGGAATGAAAATTTGTAGGCGAAAAATTTCCAAATATTTTCACTTAATCGCGTTTTGCGGTCAAAATAATGGAGATATAGTAAAAAGTAACTGAACCTTTTTTGTAGATCATATTATTTACTAAATCTAACCTTTGTTTTATTTTGACCTCCGACCAATTGTTTTCGCCGCTATCGACCCCAAAAACAAAGTTTTCACGTAAAAATTACATAAATTTTGCACATAATCGCGTATTGCGGTCATACCGATGGAGATAGGGCAAAAAGTCACTAGACCATTTCTGTAGATCACGTAATTTGCTAATTTGATGGGTCAATCAGATTTGAGCTACGACCAACGGTTCGGCCGCTATCGGCCTCGAAACATTATTTTTATCAAAAAAAATCTCTGGAATGTCAAATGTTCGAGCGTTTTGTCGCTTAACCATGGAAGATAGAGCAAAAAAGTCACTGGACCTTTTTTGTTGTTCACTTCATTCCTGACTAACGATTTTTCGTCAGATCGAAGCTAGCTCCAACGGTTCGCCCGCTATCGGGCTTACAAGAAAGGCTTGCAAGGGTAAAGAATGCGCGATTTTTCGGGAATTTTTTTGAGGGGTTTAAAAGTAAAAATGTCCCGGTTTTCAGACTTTTCCTGTTGGTTATACGGCAAAAGGTACCTGCGTGCAAAATTTCAAGTTTCTAGCACTTCTAGAAGTAGGTTAGAATTTGTATACATATATCAGTCAGTCAGTTTCACATGCGGCTGTATATATAATAGGATAACCGTTAGAGATACAAGAAAAAGTGAATGGACCTTTCTTGTCGAAAATTTGATTTTTTCTTTCGATTATGCCATCAGATTTAAGCTACGACCTATAATTTAGGCAGTACAGAGCTTTAGGACAAAAGGCTGCACTGGGCAGTTTTAAAAATATCACGTAAAACTTAAAAAATCAATACTTTAAAACGCGCTATGCAGCCAAACCGTTGAGGATAGGGCAAAATGTTACTGAACATTTTTTGTAGATCACGCAATTTCTTAAATCCTTGTAAAAATTTGTTTTGAGCTACGACCAACCGTTTAGCCGCTATCGAGCCCGAAAGGTAAATTTTTAGGCGAAAAATTTCCAAATATTTTCACTTAATCACGTTTTTTGCGGCCAAACCAATGGAGATAGAGTAAAGAGTTACTGGCACATTCTTGTAGATTACCTCATTTCCTAACTCCAACGTCTGTCTTATTTCGACCTCCGTCCAATGGTTTCGCCGCTATCGAGCCCGAAAACAAAAGTTTTCACGTAAAAATTACAAAACAATTGCACATAATCACGTTTTTCGGCCCGAACCACTGGAGATAGAGCAAAAAGTTACTGGACCTTTTCTGTAGATCGCGCAATTTTGCTAACTTGATGGGTCAATCAGATTTGAGCTAAACGACCTACCGTTCGGCCACTATCAGGCTCGAAACTTTATTTTTAAGCAAAAAAATCTCTGGAATGTCAAACATTCCCGCGTTTTGTCGCTTAACCACACGAGATAGGACAAAAAGTCACTGGACCTTTTTTGTAGTTCACTTCATTCCTGACTAACGATTTTTTCGTCAGATTGAAGCTAGCTCCAACGGTTCACCCGCTATCAGGCTTACAAGAAATGCCTGCAGGGTAAAGAATGCGCTATTTTTGAGGAATTTTTTTGAGGGGTTTAAAAGTAAAAAAAGTCCGGTTTTCAGACTTTTCCTCCGGGTCATATTGTGAAAGGTACCTGCGTGCCAAATTTCAAGTTTTCCAGCACTTCTAGAACTATGTTAGAATTTGTATCTATATATCAGTGAGTGAGTCAGTCAGTCAGTTTCACATGCGGCTGTATAGTATATTAGATAACCGTTAGAGATACGACAAAAAGTGACTGGACCTTTCTTGTTGGAAATTTAATTTTGTCTTTCGATTGTGCCCTCAGATCTGATCTACGACCTATGGTTTAGCCAGGAAATGAGCTCGGGAGAAAAGTCTGTCTGCACGGGTCAGCTATCATTGAATTGTTTAGTATAAACATAATAAAAACCGACCTCAAGGCAGTATTTTAAGTCGAACAGGGGGTTTAATATCACCAGGAGACTATCTAGTCAAGGCGAGAAATTCCCTGGGTGGGTGATTAATGTTAAGGAGGTTAAGACAAGAGGGGGTTTAATTTCGTCAGGATATTGTCTGGTCATATGAACAAATTCCCAGGGGGGGTTAACGTTACCGGGGGAATAAGTCTCCAGGGGGTTATCTGGTCATACCAGGATCTTCCCAGGGGGGGGGGGGTTAAGAGATTTGGTGACTGGTAAAATTCGGACATGAGGTCATGGCAGGAAATTCCCTGGGTGGGTTTTAATGTTACCAGGGGGGTTAACACATCAGGGGGTTGAATGTACAGGAGGTAATCAGGTCATACCAGGAAATCCCCGGGGGGGGGGTTAATATTACCGGGGGTTAATGGACACACTTGGGCCTTTTTTAGAGGGTATTGTGTCTGTGAACATAATAAAATAATTCCTCTGTCCCTATCTACTATTGACGCTTAGCTAACGCTCAGCCAACTCCCGAAGTCACTGAACCTTTTCTGTAGATCACGTGATTTCCTAAATCCCGTTTAAAATTTGTTTTGAGTTACGACCAACCGTTTAGCCGCTATCAAGCCCGGAATGTAAATTTTTAGGCGAAAATGTCGAATATTTTCACTTAATCGCGTTTTGCGGTCAAACTAAGGGAAATATAGTAAAAAGGTCACTGGACCTTTTTGTAGGTCATCTTATTTCCTAAATAAAACGTTAGTCTTATTTTGACCTCCGACCAATTGGTTTTCGCCGCTATCGACCCCAAAAACAAAAGTTTCGCGTAAAAGTTACAACAAAATTGTACATAAATCACGTTTTTCGGCCAAACCAATCGAGATAGGGCAAAAGATTACCGGACCTTTTCTGTAGATCGCGCAATTTGCTAATTTGATGGGTCAATCAGATTTGAGCTACGACCAACGGTTCGGCCGCTATCGGGCTTGAAACATTATTTTTATCGAAAAAATCTCTGGAATTTCAAATGTTCGAGCGTTTTGTCGCTTAATCATGGAAGATAGAGCAAAAAAGTCATTAGACCTTTTTTGTAGTTCACTTCATTCCTGACTATGAATTTTCCGTCAGATCCGAGCTAGCTCCAACGGTTCGCCCGCTATCGGGCTTACAAAAAAATGCCTGCAGGGGTGAAGAATGCGCGATTTTTTGGGAATTTTTTTGAGGGGTTGAAAATGAAAAATTTCTCACTTTTCGGGATTTTCCTGGTGGTTACACGTGGAAAGCTATCTGTGTACCAAATTTCAAGTCTCTAACTCATCTGGAAGTAGGTTAGAATTAGTATACGTGAGTGAGTGAGTCAGTCAGTCAGTCACACATGCGGTTGTATATATATTAGATTCTAGAGCGACGTTCTAGAGAAATTTCCACTATTGTTATTGAAGTCAGCCACATGCATGTTATACATACGACAAATCGTCGTATCCCGTATTTATGTTAATGACTAAAAATGTAAATAGTTATGATAAACCAATTATTATTAAAATTTCAAATATTATTTTTTATATAACTGACCTAATCATGCCCACTCCGGGATAAAAGTTATTTTAATCTAGCGAATTTGTAAATTAGCTTTCTTATCGGCCAAATTCAAAACATTGCAAGATTTCCGTTCACACGTCACTGTGCTTTGCTGTTGCAAAAAACTTCATGTCTCAATTCATTCATGATACTTCCGGCTTACAGACAAATTGACAGAAAAATGGTACAGAATAGAATTTGTTACATCACCCCAGCAGGAAAAATAGAAAATTGTGACAGACTACTGATTAAAAATCCCATGGGTGAATAGTTTGTTTAGGACAATATTTTTGCACGGTACGGCCTTCCTTATATTAGAGATGAAAGACAGTTGCACCTCCTACTCATCTCTTTCTTCATAATACAGTGAGGACAAAATTATTACTCATCGGACTTCATCTTCGTAATTTCCCCAGTTATGGAATTCTAGGTAATTGCTTCAATTTACTTGGATGGCGACAGCCTATAGCATATCAGTACTTGCTTACCTTGAGAGCTGACTGTTGCTGATTGCTTTACAAGCAAAATGTATGTGTCACTGTAGGCCAGTTTATAAAACAGATGTTCTGTTTACTGCATCCCTTCAGGTAAATCTAACGATAACTAACTTGTCTCTAAGACTGACTGTTGCTGTTTGCTTTTACAAGCAAAATGTATATGTCACTGTAGGCCAGTTATAAAACAGCTGTTCTGTTTACTGCATCCCTTCAGGTAAATCTAACGGTAACGAACTTGTCTCTAGGACTGACTGTTGCCGTTTCCTTGACAAGCAAAATGTATATGTCACTGTAGGCCAGTTAAAAAACAGCTGTTCTGTTTATTGCATCCCTTCAGGTAAATCTAACGGTAACTAACTTGTCTATAAGATTGACTGTTGCTGTTTCATTTACAAGTGAAATGTATATGTCACTGTAGGCCAGTTATAAAACAGCTGTTCTGTTTACTGCATCCCTTCAGGTAAATCTAACGATAACTAACTTGTCTCTAAGATTGACTGTTGCTGATTGCTTTACAAGCGAAATGTATATGTCACTGTAGGCCAGTTATAAAACAGCTGTTCTGTTTACTGCATCCCTTCAGGTAAATATAACGATAAATAACTTGTCTCTAAGATTGACTGTTGCTGTTTGACATGTAAGTGAAACGATTATGCCCCCTTCAGGTAAATATAACGATAAATAACTTGCCTCTATGGTTGACTGCTGCTGTTTCAGTTACAAGTGAAATTATTGTGTCCCCTTTAGGTAAATATAACGATAGCTAACTCCCCTAGGGCTGACATAAAAGTGAGATGATTATGTTCATTGTAGGCGATTTTTGAAACAGATGTTGTGTTTTACTGCATTCTTTAATGTAAATATAACTGAAACTCGAATTTTAATTTTTATCAAGCCAAAAGAAGCATTGGTCAACTACTGATATCAAATATTTACGTTTACTCGTTAGAGTAGAATATTATTTTAAATTTACTATAAAATATAGTAACTAGACAAATCTAAGATATAATTACCATAATTACAAGGAGCAGTATTTTTTTATTTCAAATTAATATTGAAGAAGATAATTATTAAATATGAGATACAGAGTTAAAAAACGAAAACATATTTTCGAAATCCGATTAAACACTGGATTAAAGAAATTATGTATAAGGTTTCGTGTTTGTCTGGAAGAGGAGACAACTGCGATACAGTAAAAGGATAATATAAGATACGTTAAAAGGACATATTTAGGGACTATAATAATTAAAATATAATGAGCAGAGAATACAATGAGATAT
Source organism: Homalodisca vitripennis (assembly GCF_021130785.1). Classification (NCBI taxonomy): domain Eukaryota; kingdom Metazoa; phylum Arthropoda; class Insecta; order Hemiptera; family Cicadellidae; genus Homalodisca; species Homalodisca vitripennis. Next base: position 223,882,845 of record NC_060207.1, read on the forward strand.
TTTACTGTGCTTTATGTGTTATGGACTTAATTATTTCATTAATTGGAATGATAATTTATGATTATAATTCATTATAAACTTAATAATTTAGAACCATAATTAACTTGTTCATACTTAATTAGTAAATAAGTTAAATCATGAATATCTTAGAAGCAAAGTAGTGTTAATTAATACTTATTTTACTAAACTTTATTACATCTAATTAATCCTCCTTTACCAAATTTCAACATTTTCATAAAATATCATAGGGAATAATGCTCCGTGAAATTAAAATAGCTTTGTACACTAACTTACACTTACCATTGTCTTAATTATTTTAAACTATTCCAATTTGTTGTTAACTAAAAAATATAAGTATAAATATATAACTTATAAATATAAGTCTCTGCCTTCTTTAAGTCAAAAGGGAACAAATGTATACACAATTATTTAAAATTAAGAGGAAATCACCAGAGTTCTTAAAAACTGCAATAGTTCTAGAATAGATTTGGTTGTATTGACAAGGATGGAGTACGCCACACCATGTGTCACGTACCAAGCTTAGCTAAAGTGGCATGTAAAATTTTCAGTTTATAGCTTTATGTTCATAGCTATCGAAATGTTTAGATATGTGGACTATAAATCATGCAACAGATCTAGTTTTAAATGGCAAATAAGATAACTTGAGTCAGTTAATTATACTGCTTGTGGTAGTGATACACTAGCATCGAATCTATTTTTTTACGTAGAGCAGAAGTATATATAAAAGATTTTGAGACATGATATGGACAGACATACAATAATGAAATTGTTACCAACGCTCATTTGAAAAATGAAGTAGCAGCAATAAAAATGAAATGCATTTTCACAGTTGAATTTAATTATTTTCTAATGTGTGTCTGCGTAGAGGATGAAGAAATGACTGAACGTATTTTGAACAATAAAAGCCAGACCTGCTCTCATATTTGAGTCAGATTTGTTAACAAGGTGTTCATCTTGTTTAATTCGAGTATAAAGGAACTTTATAATTAGTTGCTAACAAGAGTTTGGTGTCCAGAGTTGTAGAGAAAGTTTAAATACGAAATAAAACTTTACACAGTAATTTCTTGTGATTTTTAAATCCTAAGATTTAACCAAGATATAAAATCCACACTATGTAGTAAATTAAGAATGGTTGATGGAGAATAAACAAAAAAATATGACGACTATGGCCAGCATTATTTATATAAATTTTACAAATATTTTTCTTTCACTGTTATTGTCAAGAAGGTTTTGATCAGTGTAACTTATTGGTATGATATTTTGTTTAAGTTTTAGCTATCTGTACAATGTTATTTGTACAGAGGTTTCTTCCACAAACATATATACCTTGGATTTACCATCTCAAACTTGATAAAGAAAAACTATTTATTAACATTTCTCACGTGTTAAAAATAATAAACCAGAACAAAATTAATCAAACTCAAAATTAAATTAAAAATTGTTTATGACTAATTATACTTAAAATAGAGCGTGGAGTATTGATGATAAAATGTAAATAATGAGAATTGTTAGTTAAATTCTGAAAGTAAACGGACAGTCAATAAACGACTGGGTTTAATGCACGATATCAGTTTAGCCAAACACAAGCGGGGATCGTGTCCGAATAAAGCTACTTTGTACCCAGTGAAAGGCCAAATATAGAAACAAAGCAGCGCCCAACATGACTCTGGCCATTACAGAATTCTTTACCACAATAGTGGAATTCGTTCTGAAAAAATAATATTGTTTACTGTATTACTGTAAAAATGTTAAAAACTTTACAGAATAATTACATAAAAGACATTAATAGATTTTTTATCTTACAGCAGTTGAACACAAAATATATTATTATGTATTTATTTCTAACAGTTTAAAAATTCTGAAACTGTTACTATTATTTTATCAAGTACTCAATATGTTAACTACAGCTTGAGATAGGCTGAAGAAGTATACAATAATGCCAAAGTATCAGTTAGGCCCTATTATTACAAACCTAATGGAGGAGTGTTTTTATACTTAAGTCTTGCGTCAGTAATCTTATTGCAATAAATGAAAATATTTAATGCGTTTTTTAATTCAATTAAAGGACTAATATCATTCTATATAGATTAAAGTAGTAATAACACGGTTGCCTAAATAATTTTATTTAAATACATGTATTATACTGATAATATCAAATAGACATTACAGGGTACATTTTAGAGACTCAAATACAGGGATTAAAAGTTCTTATAAATTCGCATAATATGTATAGTAAATTTCTACTGTATCCTTTCTTTTTTACTTCAAGGTTATGAAACACCAGACAAAAATGTACATGAACTATCAAAATCCAAGTATCGGATCCAAATCGGCAGCCCTACAGGCGCCAGTTATCAACCTGATTGCCCTCTTTTGTTGAGAATAATCATCTCACAAAAACACTGGTTGCCTAGCCTGAGACAAGGAAAGTAGAGACAGAGATCAAATTGAGAATAGTTTTTCCTCCAATTCCCAAATTATATTTTAATGTACCCAGTAAGCAGAGTATTAACCATTCCTGCTGGATTTTTCAGATAACTCTAAAAATTATTAATCGGTCTATAATAAAAATAATATACTATATTTCAGAAATATCATCTGTAAAAATACAACAGTAAAGGAGCAAATTCCCAACCCTAGAAGAGACGATAATATGGTTTTCCAAAACGAATTAAAGGGATGAAATTAAGCATTAAATTACAAAACATAGGGTGTAGGATATCTAAAAGAAAATTGAAAAAAATTGTAAAACCTTATTAGAAAATTCATAAAAAATACAGAACATTCTTCATATGTAAGTATTTTTTATTTTTTAATAACCAGCCTCAATAAAAGATTTAAAAGCTATATTTAGGTGATATTTATTAAGATCAGTTCAGCAAACAGCATCTTCAGGAGTCACAAACATCAAGAATAGGCAAAAAATACTATAAATAAGAAACCAAAACATTATAAAACCACTCAAGACATACACCTATAACCATTATTGGCCGATAGTTACATCTTGGTTTACCAATCTTCACAATCCAGAAATTCGTTCCTAAGTTGTTATTGTATATTTTTTTAAACTTTCAGCAAGAAAAGTTTTCACAGGTTTCTTTAGAAAATGTTATAAGCTACGATTGGGAATTACGATTGTCATGCATGAAGAACTCTGAAAAAATCTACAACTGCAGTTATCTCGGTTGGGATGGCGGATATATCCGTGCCAGACTCTTATCTATGGGTGGTTTTAAGAATGTCAAAGAAGAGCCCTAAGAATACTAAATTTATGAAGCCGATCACTCAAAATTTTAATTTTACAGCCAGCCATACACGTTATTTTATATTAATTTAAATAAAATGTTTGAATCTAAAAATAGATAGCACTACTATACAGTGTCAATTTTACAACATAATTTAGAAAATTACAATTTTCATTTAATGCTACAGGTAGTAGTAATTGGCGTTCTTATTCAATTTCAGGGATCTCAGAAGTAGGTTGTATTAGCTTTATAGTTGATTTTTCTTTGAATTTTTATGAGCGTCAGCAATTACAGCACTTTTGGTTTGATTCTAATTGTGGTTTTCCTAATATTATCTTATCTTCCATACAACAAACGAATCAAACATATGAAATTGCACAACGCTAGAAAGCATGATTGTTACATCAAACTTGTGTTTGCCAACGGGATATTAGCTGTAGCGTGTGAGAGATTAGTTAGGTACAGCGACTCTCTGGTAATGGTAGCCATTACAGTCAGAGGGACATTAATGGCAACTGTTACCATTAGTCGGCAGCTCTTTTATACAATTCCAACTACTGGCTGTAGAATATTTTGTGACTCTAACAGTGATAAGTCAGTCAATGCTTGGTACACCTGTTGCTATCCCATGTTATTAATAGTTACTAATGGGTTAGTCGATCACTGATGTTTAGTTATGTCTTGGAGCCTCTATGAAACACAAATTAATTTTAATTGTCATTTTCCCAACCATTAATACTGATAAGAGGTGTTCGAAAAAATATCGGTTTAGTTACTATGGACTATAAAAAAGTGAGGTATTTAATAGTTGTCATAGCATGCATCCATTCAAAGTTGGAAAGACCAAATATATATTTTATTAATTTTCTTCGTTTAGACGAGTTGTAAAAAGCCAAAGGGGTTAAGAGAATTTGAAAAAGAAACGCTTTTATTTATATAGCCTACTTTCTGGCCGATTATATAAATAAAAGGATTAGACACTATTTGGAAATCTAAAAAAAATAAAAGGGGTGAATTTTTCTTAAAATATTTATCATTTGTCTTGAAATATATTTTTGTTTTAATTAAGGTGTGTATTTTTTCAAATTAGGAGATACTATATTCTTTTCTGCTGGATTGTGGAATTCTACACAAAAAGGGGTAAAGTCCTGAGTCTTGTAAGGGGTATAAAACGTAATTAAAAATCAAAGAATTGAAAGTAAACTTTAAACTGTTTATGAATAATGATGAAAAAAAAAAAACATATACTTAGAAATTTAATTCTCAGGTTTTAACTTATTGTACCAGTTAGAGACAATGCGGTCTTTAAGTTGTCTTCCTTGGCCGCATTTATCCATTTAGTTCCATCATCCTGACACTCAATCGTGTGACACACTCATTAAATACAACTAATTAATGCGTAAAACTGTTAGTTTTTACCAATTTACCCCACTTTTAATAAGCCACGCAATTAAAATATGAGGTTTCATCAAGAGCGGGTTATTCTACGAACGCTTGAGATGTAGGGGTAGCCGGTTGAATATGAACACGAGGCTATGAATTAATTGTATGCCAGTTGCATGAGTATAATTAATTATTTTTATGTATTATAGTGGTATTTTGAAAAGGTTGGAACCTTCAAAGAATGTATTTCAAGATATAAATGTCTTTGATATCTGACAGTCCAGACAAATTATGTCGTAGAAATGGTTCAATTACGAATTAATTTGTGAGAAATGAATTTTTAAAAATCACCCATACCTGAAGATGCCACACAAGAGAATAATGCCACAGTGTTTAAATAATAAATCTATATACCAAACAAGTATAAAACATCGAATGTGTGTTGGGATAGTTAAGTTATATATGTTAATATATTAGATGTTTAGATATCTTATGGGTGTATTTCATTAGTTATAAAAAATTTATTTACTCTGCTATTTTACCATTTTTATTAATGTTACCCTTAAATGGAATAAAATATTCGCTAACGCTCTGCCAATTACCATGGAGTGACACGTGTTGTAATCGAGTTCGATGTTCCAAACCTTTGTTTTCCTCGCGTTAGAAATGGTGCTTCCTGCATACTTGCAAGTATATAGTTAAGTTTTTTTTTTTTCAAGATATCGTGCTGACATACAGACAGATGTACAGAAAGACAGAAATTATATTTTTGCGGCTCCTCATGTGATATGTTTCGCTAAATCACAGCCAATAAAACAACGAAATGTACAAATCCAGAGGCAGGATCAGTATTATAGAGAAACTGTATCATAATTAACTTGACACACATAATACATTTACACTACTTAAGTATTAATAATCCTATAATATAGGATTTCAGTTTGTCCCTGTTTTAAATTGTAACACTTGATTACTTTATTGTGTACCTATTAACCCTCCTTTATTAATTCGCTTCATTGGGATGTATAAGTATTTTTTAATACTTTGAAATCTCCATTACCTTGAAAAAATTATTATGGTAGTTTTATTACCTTCTGTTACTTATCTCCCTATTTTATATGTCATTATACTATATTAATGAACTTAAGATAGTTCTAGTGCCAGAAATTATTTTACTGTTGTTAATTAAATGTAGAAACATTTCTTTTATTGTAAACGCAATAGGTTGATTTATACCAATATTAATTGGTCTGATATCGTATGTGAACATATTTTCATTAATTAATAAATGTTGGTTTTTTATTATATATTAAAATTATCATATACTTATTTTTTAATCTAGCATTCAACAGGAACCTTCATAACCAATAATATTCCATTTAAATGTTACACTACTGCCATAGCCGATTACTGAAATTAAACCAGTGACTTTTAAATGCATTCTGGATGAATGTGTGTTAAGATGATTCATATTTTAAGCTTATAATATGTTTTACAATGCACTAGGCATCAGAACATTGTTGGCTCAATTAGAATGTAAAAATGTGCAAAGCGAGGGTACTTTATTTCTTTATTGACAATTCTTGAAAGTGTACGTAATATATACCTAATTTAGACAGGATTTCACTAAATAAACAAACGAATGTGTATGATCAAGAACTAAAAATTACAATTCTAGAGAAAATAAAATCTAATAACCAAACTTAGGTTTATTTATTATATATAATGTTGTGTAAACATACAAATACTTAATTGTTATTAACGGATATCAACAAATATTAACATTATCTTTAACATAGATAAATGGACCGAGTTTTTGAAACTTCCAGTAAAGTTATACTTATAGTTATATTCTTTGTTGTTAAGCAGGTAAGTACTGAATCAATATAAAACACCTATGTGTGTTTAAAACTGGAATTAGTTCCCATTTTACAAGATAGATACCAATTTAAAATAATTATAATGTTTGTTTACTCATTAAGGAGAGAAAGAGAGACCAAGGAGTGCTTACTACATAAGTTGTTGCGGGTAGAGTTGAAATCCCACAGCAATCTGGCAACTCCCCGCACAAACACCTTGTACCTAGTTACAGTATTGTGACAGTAAATATAAGCTCTAACCTTGATTATTTAACCTTCATTTAACACCTGTCCAGACATAATATAGTGATCTGACAACTTCTCACACAAACACCTTGCACCTAGTTACAGCATTTTGACAGTAAATATAAGCTCTAACCTTGATTATTTAACCTCCAGTTGACACCTGTCCAGACATAATATAGTGATCTGACAACCTCTCACACAAACACCTTGCACCTAGTTACAGCATTATTTTGACAGTAAATATAAGCTCTAACCTTGATTATTTAACCTCCAGTTGACACCTGTCCAGACATAACACAGTGATCTGTCAATTTCTCACAGAAACACCTTGCACCTAGTTACAGCATTGTGACATTAAATATAAGCTGTAACCCTGATTATTTAACCTGCATTTGACACCTGTCCTGACATATCACAGCAATCTAGCAACTCCCCACATAAACATCTTGTACCTAGTTACAGTATTGTGACAGTAAATATAAGCTCTAACCCTGATTATTAAACCTATATTTGACACCTGTCCAGACATATCACAGCGATCTGACAACTCCACACACAAAACACATTGTACCTAGTTATAGCATTGTGACATTAAATATAAGCTCTAACCCTGATTATTTAACCTGCATTTGACACCTGTCCTGATATATCACAGCAATCTGGCAACTCCCGACACAAAAATCTTGTACCTAGTTACAGTATTGTGACAGTAAATATAAGGTCTAACCCTTGATTATTTAACCTCCAGTTGACACCCTGTGCAGAAATATCACAGCGAAACAGATCACTTTCAAATTCATTCATTAGCCATGTAGTGTTTGTTAAGGTTGATAAACGATTTTTAAATTGATACAACCGAACACTTGTTTGAGATTACAGCTATTGTACTCCGATCAGCCCGTAGATTTTACTGTACATTACGATAGTTGTACTAATCTTACTACAGTATGAAAGCTCTCTATTAGATCCCTTGACGCCTGTAAACTAAATGAGTCGCCAAAAAAACCCTTTAGTAATGCGATAAAATGATAGGGAATGAAACGTTTAATGGAATGCCTCAAATGTCTACTAAAAGTACCATTGCATAATATTTTCTGATCGTAGAACATTCCACCCCAAACATAACAGTTTGAAACCGTTATTTTTTAATTCTATTGTATATTATAGAGTATTTTCTTTAGTTTGTATATCAATCCAAATCATTCGTAGTGCATAATTTTATTAATGAATAAATTTTTTAAAACATACTTTTATTTTATTCTCAACGTTTACAAAAAATACATTGAAAAAGAATGCATACATCAGTAAGTATATATAAAAATAAACCTTGTAATTATTTTTCCTTAACACTTATCTGTTTGTAAAAAATAAACGTTTATGACATTATTATTGTTTATTATCCGTATTCTTTTGCTGATTACAATTGTTTATTCTTTTGTGAACTATTTAGTTTTGCCTTACTCAAAATCACAATTAACTAATTTTTTTAATTTTAAATGCAAGCTTAGCTAATACGTAGATATTAAAAAACACAGATCCATAACTTGTTTTTAGATAAATACGTAATACGTAGATTACGTTACGTAATAATTTTATCTAGATTATGAAAAGGACACTTAAAAATATAATGTTCTTTTCGATAATCATAGACTAAAAAGTAATAATATTCTATAAGTTTTCTATTTAGGTAAAGTCGTGAATTAAGGATACCTCTAACTTTATCAAATTCTATATAATGTTATAAATATCGAAAACAATACTAATAGGTTTTTGCTTCATACGCTATGATTATAACAGAGAGGTAAGGACATGTCCAGCAATTAGCTAGACATACGATATATGCATAGTTAGAGGGGAAGGGGGTGTAGTATATAAAGAGGTGATAAAATAGGTCGGTATGTTGCAGCGTGAAATCCGTCTGTAGTTTCCATCAAAAAGTCAACAAAATATTTAAGAAACACTTAAAAATTTCCATAATAAATTTAAATTGAATTTTTTTTTAATATTCTTTTTACAATTTCACAGGATTTTTATTGAAAAATAAAATAACTTTCACACGAATGAGTTCGTATACATTTTTTGAGTTTTTGTATCCATGTAATCTTTATGATCGTTTAAACGATTTAACTCTTATTCCTTCAGTATTTATTTTGGGGAATTTTGGACTAACTAATAGGGTAAGGTTCATATAAGCTTATAAGCTTCACCCATTACAAATTAGCAGAAAGAACCTTTAATATTTTAGAACCTATTGAAGATGTTTATGAAACGTAAATCATTTAATTTGATCATTTGGATATGTTAAGCACTAATATTTCAAATGTATCTATCTCTACTGTGTTTTACCTTAAGAAACGTTATTAAACAAAAACCAAGTTTTACCTTGCCGTATGGTTAATGTAAATTTACTAAAAATTCTTGAACTATAGTATAGTATTAATGTAATGTACTAGACCGATCCTTTATAGTTTTTAATTTCTCCAGATGACAATACCGGATTTTCGATGTATTATAATATATCTTTGTATTATACACGGTAATACCCACATGTGAATAAACTATAGTTTATTGCTCTGGTACAATGTCTAATTATAGTTTGTGATTTTAGTTATTAGATTATCTTATATAACCGACCAAATGTACTCATGGGCTTTATTTTTAAAAGTATAATTTTTATAAAAAAACACAAGGAAAGGTGTACACCATAACACGTTGTGACGTAACAGACTCGACTGAGTTTGCATGCACAATTTTAACTCAATAGCTCATTTCATTAGGCTACATGTGTTACTATGAAAGTAGTTAAAATGCCATTTGATTTTTACTAAGTTTGTTTACAAACGTATTTATTTTATGATTTCGTCGTTGTCATTCAAGGTTAACAATAAAACATTCAGAACAATTTCCACTAACTCTCAGCCACTTTCAAGGATTTCATTCACTATCCGTTGTTTGTTAAATAGAAATAAATTTTCATGCAAATTAGAAATCATAGGTTAGTTTGTTCTAGAAATATAGTGTGGACAGAGAGATAAACGGAAATTACAATTTTAACCCATATAATGATAGGCTTCGCTGACGCTCAGCCATTTAAAACGTGAATGTTATTAAAATATTTTTAGCAACGAAAAGCTGCAGTTTGGTCCAGCAAAGATAAAGAAAAGAATCTGTACTTTGTACTTTGATGTCGCAAATCGTGAAGGTACCACGGAATGCAAGGAAGTTTGGGTGACTCCATTCACTAATGAACTGCTGAGAGTGTTTAGGTTAAACCAGAGCGGGTCTTTTATTTCCGCACACTCCCATTTGCTGTTTTCGATTTCGGAAGCTCTGCCTTTTATAACCCCACTTGAACTCTGTCAAGCGTAAGTTAAACTTTACGGCGGTGATTGTAATTTAACTGAGACGAGATTTCTGTTTCTATTCTGAAAGTTAAACTAATAATACGGCATATATGCTATAAGTAGTCCTTTTTCCTAATGCATATAAATTTGGGTAAGTAATATATCAATAAGCAATTGAATGTATGAATTATAAAATATTCCAACGATAATTTTGACTTTCTTTATCCTACAATCTTTCTCAAATTGATTTGTTCACTTAAAGCGAGTTTAATACTTTAAAGGTAGTTTCTATTTATATGAGTAGTATAATAATATGCTATGTCAGATTAAAAACGTTGTAAATTTAATATTTTATTTGTAAATTTCTGTAATGAAATGAGTACATAATGACAATCCGGTTGTGACATCAAAATCCACAACTAACACAATCGGCGGTGCTAATTACATCTGCTTAGTATTTACTTCACAAAAAACACACAAATCCTTACAGAGTTATACGGTCACAGCAAAACCAACAGCTAGGCATAGCCAAATCAATGACCAGGAACTATCATAGACACATGGGAGATATTTTGTAGGCTGGTCCTGGATACTAATATTATTGACGTGGCATGGCCAGGGTGATTAGATTTCCAGCAAGAACCTAGCTTACAAAGCCTTACAAATAGAGACACACTCATACTAAATAGTCATTACTAAATACTCAATTCCACTGCCTCATTTCAATAATAAGGTATCCCATAACAAATGTTACCAATCATTCAAGTTCCTCATGGTTTAATATTAATAGAAGACAAGCTCGTTCTGATTAATCTCATGAATTTTTAGTAGAGATGGATATTATTTCACGGACAAAATTCTGAGTTTGCAAGGTATAAAAAAACTAAAAGAAAACTTGTTTACTAATATCGTACATTACGAAATATTTCAACAAAACCGACGCGTCTCCTGTTAAAATATCAGAGTTGTTATCAGATTGGATTTATAAATATAAAAATATAAATAATCAAAATAATTAATAAAGTACATTACTTACTAGTTAAGATTATTTATTAGAAATGTAATATTTTATTAAATGATATATTGTAAAAGTAGAAACTCAGAGTCAAAATATTTGAATAGAAAAATCTGACTTTTACTTCTTCCGATATAATAATTGTGGGGTGGAAAAACTGGATAAATTAGAAAATAATGCCTTTATTTTTGGAAGCGAACAACATTAAATTGAAAAGTAAATAAACAGCCGGTAAGAAATGTGTTTTATAACCAACGTAAGAATAAAGTAGTGACGTGGATCACGTCCGATGTATCTTATCAGTAGTATCTACTAATCTTGTGCTCAATGGTATAGTAATCAACTGCTACAATAATTTCCGTATTGAAAAAAGTATCTTGTATCTCCTCTGATGACGGGTTGGAGTGGTGTGCGGGAACTAATCGATGAAATTAAGCCTGGCACTCTCTGCCCCTAAGTTGTTATCATCCCCAGGGAACCAAGGCCTTATCAGCTCAAGACAGTGACCACAACCCTCCTGTAATGGCTGAGGCTACTCTACACAGTTGACCCGATAATTGCATACATTAATAACTTACTATTTGAAAAACCGTTTCAAAATGGGCATTTTTCATCTTAAATTAAAATTTAAAATTTATTCCCAATATGGATTTCAATCTACATGGGCTCAATACTGATATTATATTGATAAGAGCTCTGGGAAAAATTAAATAACTTTCAGATTTAAAGCTTGCCATGTTCAGATGATAACTTCATAATAATTAATTATCTAATGGCCACACTAGTCATTTTATCGTTAACGTTTCCTAATTTTTTAAAATTCAGATTTTGTATCAAACAAAACATATTTTAAACAGGGTAATCCCCTTTCCATTGAAACAAAAATGTTTGTTTGCTCCCGGGCTTGTGCATTCATACCTTTAATTGTGATCGTGCTTCGCTGAATTATTGGACCAATTGCGTTGAAACCCCCCCCACCCCCCCCCCCCCCCACCCCCCCCCCCCCCCACCCCCCCCCCCCCCCACCCCCCCCCCCCCCCACCCCCCCCCCCCCCCACCCCCCCCCCCATTTTGAAGGTTATTTCTTTATTATAAATAAGCAATAGTAATACAATATATATATATTCAAATTTTGAACTTGAGTGTCCAAGGGATTCCATTTGCTGTGAAATATTAAATGAAAGTGAAAGTATTTAATTATAATTACTTTAAGGACGAAAAATTAAAATTAAAATTAAGAATTGCTTCTGAATTGAGGACTCGCACTTGTTACTTATATAGTGTTATGTCCTCGAATACTACAAGATTACAGTGTATACCTAATGTCTTTCAGGAGATGTCCTACTGCCAGACAGACTGACAGACAATCAGACAGAAAGGACATTTTTATAGTCTCCATATAGAGAGAAGAAAAATTTTATATGCCTACTGAGGCTTCATTGACGCTCAGCCGAATCCCAAGGATAGATCTTATTTTTGTCTATGTATAAGTGACATTTCATGCAAACTTTTTTTAATAGATGTCATCCTTAGCGATATACCTTGCATTAAGGCGATATTTTACGTCTGTTACAGTCTCACATTTTGAAATGTCATATGGTATTCAGTTTGTTTACTAACCCGTGATTTTCTCTTTGCCGTCGTGTTTACCCATAAGAACAATGTAAAGATATTTGGAAATTCCTTGGAGTGGTCGACCATTGTAAAACTCTTAGTAACTGATATAGAAATGAAGTTTCAATTAAATTCTTCAGTCTATAGTTTAGTTGGTTTTGGAGATTTCGTGCAGACAGACAGACAGACAGTCGAGAGAAAGAAAGACGGGCAGAAGGGAGATTATTTCAGCCCCTCAAGTAATAATTATAATTAGACTTGAATAGTATAATAAACCAAAGCAATGTCTACAGGTTATGGAGGGGAGCGGATTATGTTCAACAATACGACTACAGCTACGTTACATCAGTTAACACATTGTGATCATAACCGCTTTATGCTACCCTATTCACTCGAGAGGGTGAATATACGAGATTTATGCCTACACTGAAATATTGGATTCCTACATTCAAATTTTCATTAATTTATAAAATTAAGTAGTAAAAAAGTAAAAAAACTATTATTGTTGGCCTACAGCAGCTACATCTAGGAAAAAAGTCCTGATTTTAACAATTTATTCATATTTGCTCATTTTTTGTGACAGTAGAGCAGCAGGGAACTTCAGGAAATAGCCAGTAACTTGTAAACTCTCTAGGTGTTTTTTTTGCCTGGGTTTAAGAAGTTTTGTCGTATTATAAAACACGTGTAAAACATTTGTTTCGAATTATTTCTGACGCCAATAATCAGTTTGCCTTGTTGGCTCGATTAAGAAAAAACAAATAAATATCCAGGTCCGGAAACGTACTTTGATCAGAAAACGTTTACTTCCAACCCTTGTCATATGCTTCCGGTCTAGGATATTTCCAATGCCATAGTTGAGATTTTCTTGCAGACCCAACGAAGGAAAATATATTTTATTCATATACAGTACCACAGTTAAGTAGCCCCTAAAGTAATAAACAAGTTCAAAAAGTATATATGTATATAGCTCTAGGAAACCTACTTCGCTCTAGGAGTGTATAATTTAGGTTTTAATATATTTTCAGTACCAATAATAGATCGTTCTCAATGAAGAAAATGTACATATATATTTAGAATTCAGAAGCTTAATTCGGTCTAGGAGGGCAATAAGACCTACTTCCGGTATAAGGAATAAATCCATACTAAGTTGAATCATGATCTCCAAGTAATCGTTATTAAATAATAGCATCATAAAAGTCTAGCTGTTTTTTTGAGTGACATATCTATGTTGTAGTTTTAACCTAAACTGCTAATATCTGTATTAAACACTATCAACACTTGCCTGAGTCTTTCATGTAACCGATACTTGACTGTTGTGTGACTCCGTAGCGTTGGGCTTATATGGGTAACTATTGATCGAAAACCAGTTTTTTATTTTGTACCACATCAACATTATTTTTACCAGACGAATAATTTCACGATTTATCCTTAAATTGACGTGTGAAACAAAAAAGGAAATTAATGAAATTTCCCAAGAACTTATGATTAAATGTATTCTTCTTTACTTACATTTTTTAGAAAAGTAAAATAAAAGATTTAACAGAGAAAGTTGTTAATAAATGAGTTTGATGAGTTTGTGTCACAGCGCTAAAGGTTCCGCGGGTACGAGCAAGTTTGGCCGACTCAATTCACTAATGAACCGCTAAGAGTTCCCATGTTTACCGGACTGGGTCTTTGATAACGTCACAATCCCATTTTGGCTGTTTTTTTTATTTTAAGGTTATTCATTTCTCTACACTATGCGTCTTGGAAACAAGTTCAGCTGCTTGCTTGTGTCTTTCAACTCACGTACACGGCAAGTTTAGTGTAATCCACTAAAACACAATGTTTTCTTAATTTAAAGTTTGTTATTGACGATGGAAGGTTAGAAAGGATAAGAGGATTTTGGTCATTTGCCATCGTTGTATGTTACAAAAAGTGTAACACAAAGTTTCGAGGAGTTGAATCTATCCCCTTCGTCAGGTGTGATTATTAACTAATACAAAAATAAAGAACAGGAAGAAGAAAAGAAGAAAATAAAAGTGTTCAAACATACAAAAAAGGTGCTTGGAGTCTAGTCCAGGCGTTGTCACTGCACATAATGCAATTCCCCAGCATAAATCACAAATATGACTATTACATTCACACATCACACCAGCACAGGCTACAGTGCGATACTAACAAGAAATTCGATGTCAGCTCTTTCATCGGTACCGCATAGTCTCACCTGAAACAATGGGACAGGAAGGCGTTGATGAGGAGTGGGAAAGGAAAAGGCAAGTCACTTCTGGCCCTAAGTTTTTGGTGCTAGTGCCATGGTGTGTGAACGCCATGTTTCTGCAACATGAGATCTAACATGAAATACAAATTAGATAATTCTACTAGATGATAGAGATTTCCAACAAATTGTAGCAGTAAACAATACTCTCGAGCCACTAATATTAATGTCAACTGACAAACTAATAGTACCTTATAAGTTAAAACCTAAAGTTTCAAGGTTTTAAGCTAAGAAAAATGTAATCTTAGATAAATATTATACCATATATTAAACCCTTTCCAAACCATCCCATTTATACTTGTATTATATGACAATTGTTTTATGCCTTGTGGGAAATTTCTTTATTGGTTTGAAGAAAACCAGGTTTAGTACTTACACAATGCAAAATAGCTCGCTGCACATAGCATAAGAAATGGATGCATTCTTAAATTAGGGTTGTGCTCGAAAGTCTTTGCATTTCTTTATTCGTCATGAAAAAGCCTATAAAATTATGTAATATATTTTTTGACACTGCCTTAATTGGGGGGGTGGGAGTCGTTGCTTGCTCACTAGAAGCTCTGCTAGTATGCTTATTCTCTCTACAAGAGTACGGGATTATTAATAAACATCACACATACTTATTTCCTTTTTATCAGACTCTATGAATTATATTTTTACATGCATTGTTTTTGAATTGTGAGTATGTACTTTAGTACTTTATCATTAGGAAAATAACCTGGTGAAATAAGAAGCGTATTTACAGAAAATAACAATGTATTGAGTTAAACGTACCTAGGTATTTACATCAGAGTTTTTACAAAATAATTAATAAACTTTAGGTGACAATAATAATAATTAAGCAGACTTAAAAATACATTCACATGAAACATTGAAAAATGGCAGGGGAAAACAATTTTAGCAGTGTGAACATGAGAGGATGCGGCAATATAAATCATAACACATGAGAATAAAAACAATGAATTAAAATACGAGCTACAAAAACGTAGATACAAAAACAGCTGTTTTCGAAATCATTGTTTACATGACTGAGAGTTTCGACTTAAAAAGAGCAACCAGAGATAACTATAACCTGCAATTCAAAATATTTATGGATGTACTATAATCCTAAACTGTATGTTTTTATTATGGCACACAGTTGAAGTGTTATATAAAACTCTTTAGAACTTACTGAAAAAGATATTTCTTTTTTATTTGACAACGCTTACAATAAATTGTTATTGTTTTTTTCTGCTTACAATCTCTTAATACCACCTAATATTGAATGACAGACGATACATTTTAGGCAAATTTTGCAGTCTTATTGAGATTAAGTATCAAAGTATGTGGATCTGTAAAAGAAAGAAACAATGATACATTCAACTATAAGTGGTGTTGGCCATATACTTGCTCTTCTGATGCAGAATGAAGCATTCCTATTCAATAAAGTCACGCTGCTGTACAGTATATTTTTAAATTATGACTAAAGTCGGTCATACAGCAATACAGTTTTAAAATAGATTTAATGAAAAAAATCACACCTTAAACTTGACTTCAATACATCAATTTACCAACAAAATATACCAGTTAAATATTACCAAAAATATAAAACTGTGATTTCAGGTGTTAAAAATCCCTAATACACAAACAAACACAAAATTTAAAATTTAAATAAGGCACGTAATACCTGACGTATACCAACAGCATGCATGAGACAAGGCTGGAGAGAGTATACACAAGCGATGCCACACTACAGAACCCATAACTCTAAAGAACTCGTCACACGGTTTACCGAAGTATATGATAATATTATTGGTTTTTTTTTTATTGTAACACACTTTTTATTTACCTTTCTAAAATATGTAAACTTACAGTATTTTACATTCTTGAATCATGTGCAAAAGCGCGCTTCAACGTTTTTCTTTTTGTTAGTTAGAACACATTTATATTAGGATGTTGTGTATAGTAAAGATGGGAACACAACGATAAATTATCTGTAATTTGTTGGGACCCAAGATTGTAAAGGCTTATTGCAAATAAATCTCTCGATTCTTGATTCTCCATAGAAAAATATTACTTTTAATTTTTAATTTAATATCGTTTTAAAAACATGCAACTTTTTATAGAAATGTATAAAACACCTTTACGAATAACAAAATCCAAAAGATACCGTAAAAATATTGTAGTATTTCAAATTTTCAGTTCGTTAGTATTTTTCGGTCTAAGATAAAATAAAATAATTTTAAACTAGTTTATTTTATAACAAATTCCCTAAATTAACATTCTGCAACACCAAATAAATTGATAAACATTTCAGAGTAAAATATTCTAATGTATTCATCAATAACGAACTCATAGTTAGGAGATTGTAAGTGTAATGTAAGAATACTACAGCAGTGTTCACACTCACAGTTGGACTGAATATGACTAACAAGACGAGATAGCAAGTCTCTCTGCCCTAATATCCCTAGAGAGACACACATTACACATTCTCTTCACCTCCCCTTCTGTTGCAAACAAATCACTTAGCCTTGCAGGGCAGAGTGGCCTTGGTGAGCCATATTTCTACAGCAGTGTTCACACTCACAGTTGGACTGAATATGACTAACAAGACGAGATAGCAAGTCTCTCTGCCCTAATATCCCTAGAGAGACACACATTACACATTCTCTTCACCTCCCCTTCTGTTGCAAACAAATCACTTAGCCTTGCAGGGCAGAGTGGCCTTGGTGAGCCATATTTCTACAGCAGTGTTCACACTCACAGTTGGACTGAATATGACTAACAAGACGAGATAGCAAGTCTCTCTGCCCTAATATCCCTAGAGAGACACACATTACACATTCTCTTCACCTCCCCTTCTGTTGCAAACAAATCACTTAGCCTTGCAGGGCAGAGGGCCTTGGTGAGCCATATTTCTACAGCAGTGTTCACACTCACAGTTGGACTAACAAGACGAGATAGCAAGTCTCTCTGCCCTAATATCCCTAGAGAGACACACATTAAACATTCTCTTAACCTCCCCTTCTGTTTCCAAACAAATCACTTAGCCTTGCAGGGCAGAGTGCCCTTGGTGAGCCATATTTCTACACCAGTGTTCACACTCAAAATTGGACTGAATATGACTAACAAGACGAGATAGCAAGTCTCTCTGCCCTAATATCCCTAGAGAGACACACATTACACATTCTCTTCACCTCCCCTTCTGTTGTAAACAAATCACTTAGTCTTGCAGGTCAGAGTGCCCTTGGTGAGCCATATTTTTCCAGCAACATATTAATCTACTTTACATAATTCAAGGTATATAATATATGAATTATAAATAATGTTTAACTGCCAAAATTAAAATATTATAAAAAGATGTATAATATTATAGCTTAAATCAGCATCGAATACAAAAATATATAAGAGGTAAAATATTCTTTTCATCTGAAAATTTTATTTATTGCTGAACTTTTACCTTATTTTGAATAGAATACATTGTTAATCCTTTAGATATGTAAATAGTTGGTTATTGTTTATTTGAGTCTAACAAGTAAAGTGTCATTCGATTTTTTAATATATTTTATAACAAAATTTAATTTTGCTATCTTTGAAGAAACATGAATTTCTTGGAGTTTTTATTTCATTTTCCTTTAATCGCGATCCCATAATCTACAACAACCATAATCCAAAAGGGTACACGCAGGTTGTAACACAACTCTCTAAAAAACTATTGGATATTTTTCCATTGACTTAGATAAGCTAAAAATGTAATTCCACTTATATTATATCTCTTTTCGTATACCGTTTTTCTGAGTCTTTTTTGTTATATTTTTTATTCGGAAACCAGCAATTTTATATAAAACAAATTAAGGACGATTATTCTTGCAGTTTAAAAACAAGTTAAAAATGTATATTGTATTATTATATCATGTTTTAAGATTGCAGACGGTGGAAATTTTAAATCTTAACTGCGTGAAAAATTAATAATTTTATGAAACTATTTAAAGAATTAACTACTTTTAAATGTGTTTAAAACCTTCATTCTAAATATATGTCAGTAAATTATGTAGATTTAAGCTTTTAAATGTAGTATTGCTTAGCAGAATTTTCTTTGTTTACATGTTTCAGGCATTCTTAACCATGCATTACAATCAAAAGCTTAGATCTCACTTATTTACTAACGGATGTTTATTTTATATGCAACGATATTATTACTCCTTATATAGTTTCATAATAATTATTTTATAAATTGTTACGGTATTGAAATTTATAAACTTTCGCTGGTCACCATCTGATAATGATATTACATTGTGATTTGATGATAAAATGTTTTGTTTTGATTTTACACTGCAAGAAAAATAAGTTGTACTGAATTTAAGTTTTATATCTTGTCTTGTTTCTGAGATAAGAAAAAACTAAAAGACACATATACATATAGCAGGACGGTAACCAAAGAGAGATAAACCATTGGTTGCAATTAGTTTTAGCTCCTCTTGGTCCATGGAACAATATACTAAGGTTTGTGTAGAGAGTTTTGTTACACCCTGTGTTTTGTGAGGGTGTTTTATGTTTGTTTTCATAAATCATATAATATTTGTGGGTTTTTATCACCATTATTTAGTAGATTTAAAAGTGTAACTTATTTGAAAACTTAATTTTAAGCGTTAGTGTTTGGCGACACTTAATGAATAAGAAGTATATGATAATACAAGCGTAACATACAAAGCAATTGGTAAATACGTAATTTGGTTTCATAACAGATGGGTAAGTTATCGAAAGACAAATGGTGTGTTGATTTATACTCGTCAAAGTGGCATACGTACTTCATTAGTTATAACTAAGTTTCACAGTTGAAATACTTCCCTCACTAGCAAAATGCTTATATATTTCCAAAGCTATTACTTAACAATTATTTAGTTGACACAAACAAAGTTTGGATCCTGTGATTTAGATTTACTTATGTGTCCATTATAATGATCTTGTATCTCTTTGTAATGAATACTCTCAATCTATGTATCCACCCTTGTGAATACAAAAAGTTACCCTCTTTATATTATTTAATATTTTACTTTTAGTTCAAGTATTGCGTAGAGTTTTACGAAAAAAATAAAGATTATTTTAACATTATGACATCTGAGGAATTGAAAGAAACCAGCCTGCGGACAGCACCCAGCAGACAATAGACTTAAATGACGCACAGTCAAATCCCATGGGTAAACTACAGATGTAATCTTTTTCTAATGGCTTGACACAAGATATATGCTAGATGACATGCGGAAAACCCCCGAGCAGAAAAATGAAGTGATAGATTTCAGAACGCACGTTATACGTACAAGAATATTAAACACTAGCTTTCAATTTTTGTCTTTTAAGGTTATACTGGATTATACTAAAAATACCTAAAATAATCAAAACTCTAAAGCCGATTTTAATGAAAATTTCCGTAAAATATTAATGCGACTACTATAATGTCAAATTTTTACTAAGTACATATGTTCAACACGAACAATAGTACATCCATTCGCTTTTCAAAAAGTACTTACAAGTAGTTAAAGATTTAGACAATACAGTAATAGCGTAAAATAAGGAAGCCCATTCTCTGAAACATAAGCCAGCCTGTACACCAACAGGTATTGGAATTGCTCCAATCGAGAAACACAATTGGTATGAGCAATCTATTACTTCAGTACAAAGGGGAGACTCCTCAATACCCAACTCAATTATCGAGCCCTTACTATTCTCTCAACAAAGGTAAATGTCTGCGATTTGAAATGTTACAGTTACCTCACATAGTTCTTGGCAACCAATAGACAAAGTGCTAAAATAAACGTATCAAGCTACATATAACAAATAACACTTTGAGAACATCTTAGCCAGTACTAATTCAATTCAGCTCCTTAAATTAATATTTTTTCACTATGAGATTTTATAATTGGTTTGCATGCAGTCCATTTCCAATTCTGAATGTAGGTTAACATTTATAAAAACCATGCATTGTATACAATGCAAATATAATTCATTTTTCTTACAGTTTTAAATGAAGTGAAATAGCTTATTATACATTATCTTATTAAACCTACAACAGGGTTATCTTTATTTAATATAATAAATGGTACAACTGAGACCTTTTTTGAAACCTTGTATTTTCATACACGTGTTTCAGTACTCAACCATTATCAGTGTACATTAACCTTTAAAACAAAATAATAAACAACTAAATATACAAATGTAGGCCATTTTAACAAATGGTAAATTTATATGACGCAACTGTACTTTTGAATAATATTCTGTTTTTAATAGTAAATTTTTTCATTGGTTTGTATTATTTTACATAAAGTTACATTTGTAAGCATAAATAAATACATTTATTTATAACATCGCTTATGTTGTTAAAACTATCTTTCCCTGCACAGAGGTGACAATAGTAACTCCAACACACCAGTTACGAGATCTCATTGTGACTGAATAAAGCGGGGGGGGGGGGGGCATTAATTATAGGTAGAACAGTGGTATTCACTAATTGACATGATTGTACTGTTGCTGCGTGTCACGTAGGCTATGTGACTATATGGACTGTTGTCTTTTACATGACTGTACTGACAGTGGCCAGTAACATGTTGATGAGGTTACTATAATTAACTATGTTGCCTTTAATAACCTGTCACGTATATATCTCTACACCAAATCGTCGGCAATTCCCCAGTGTGTTGTTATTAAACATATGGGAAACATTTATGACTTGCCGAATTTTTTCCACTTGTAAATATTAAAAAAATTTAATATTTTTACACACCAAAATCCAATTACCATCTATTGCTCATTTATACTATTATTGACTATTAGATCAGTTAAATCTAAGAATGCATGAAAACCAAAATCGGATATAATTATTATATAGCAAAAGGCATTTCAGCATGAAAATATTTTTTGTTATTTCAGTGTGGTCGGTTTGACGATCCCCCCCCAGCATTAAATATAGATATAAAGACTTTTCTGCATATCCTAGACAGTTTGAGCGTGAGAGCTAAAATGTTAAAAGTATTCTTGATGTAAGCCTAACATTTGCTTGTAAGCCTAAAAATGTACAACATTTAACACTTGTCACGTGCTTTTAGTATGTTAGAGGTTTTTTAGAGTTAGAAATTTCATGTACATATGACTGTGTTCAGAGCTTTAAATGTATTCCTAGCAATGACATGCAACATTTGCAAAAGCTTATTTTTTAATTATCAAAAGCAAACGATGCCTTATTCTATCTGATGAAATTAGGGTTAAAAGCATTTTTTTAACACGTAACCTCGGAAATGTTAAGCCTTTATAATCTTAAGCAGGTACGATCAAAAGTTGACATGGGCTATGAATGACAAATGACTTTAGATCTTAGGCATAATTATCCAACGACCTCTGTAAATAACTGGCGGTTACGTAAAGTTCATGCAGATTATTTTTACGCCACTTGATCAATGGTAAACTCAGTTATTATTCTTAAGCTTCTACTAAAACAATATAAGATCAGTAAATGTATTACTCTACATCCACCATAATAGCTTGGAATTTCAAATTTGATATTTCTTATTAGTATAGCCTAATTTACAACAAAATGTAATGTCCTGAATGTTGAAATCTGTAATGCTAATTTACCTTTACTCAGAAAACAGAACAGGATATTTTTTTATTTCTAGGGGTGGTTGTAATGCACACCATGAAAATATTTGCTAACATTATGTATAACACTTTAGTGCACATTTAAAACAATCATAATCTTTAATAAATAAAAAAATTTTTAAGAAACTTTTCACAATCTTAAGAAAATTATAATAAAGATACAAAATTAATTTATTATAGATATCACTTTTTATGATAAGTAAAATCGTACATAAACGTACAAAATTTAAAATTAGCAGGACTCTCTAATGGTACAGGTCAATCTTATATTTAAAAACAAAATTAGGTTTACTTAAAATGTGAAGTTTTATATAGGGTTAGATTGTAACGTTTGGCAATTAAATACTTTGAGATAATTTAGTCAAAACTATAAACCTGGTAAACTTTTAAATTTTATAATTACCTCAATAGGTAATTATAAAAATTAAAAGCTTCAATAAGTAAAAATTGAGTTTATGAGATCAGATTTCACTATCTGCATATATTGAAAAACGTTTAGTGATATCGAACTAAACCACTGTTAATAACGAAGTCTCATTTGCATGTTACGGACAGCCTGAGGAGTGAGGATGGAGCACTCGGGCGTGCGTTGCAATGTAATCACCCCTTCACTGCAGCGGTGCGTACAGTTCACGAGATTTCACACGTATTCGAGCTATACCTTGTTGAATAATTGACGCTAATATGCATACATTTTACACATATGGGAAACATGCTTTTATGCATTAACCAGCCAGGAATAATTCAACGTAACACATATGAATTTTATGTATGATTACGTAAATACGTTTATTTTAATAATTCATAACGTATTATACGTTACATAAGTTTATTTCCATTAAATAATGGTTCGCTCGTTAAGTCACTTTTCATTATTCGCCATTTGAAGAGTTCGTTACGTATTCAAAAAGTTGCAAATTATTTTAAAGTGTTATAAACGCAGTAACTCAAAGAATAGTCTGACACAACGTAGTATCGAAGAACCAGAGGGAACGTAACGAAAGAGGGCATATGTAACGGATGGAGAACCAAGGGCAACTAATGTCTAAAAGTTATCCATTATCTCTCTATCAAGAGATATCAAGCAAAGCACGGGTAAAGGCACTATTTCAATACAACCCTTTTTATGTCCATAACATTTGAAAAATAAATAATATGATAAATAAACAAGATTTGTTTTGGCCTGACTGTGGAGGTACATCCTCAGTCAAAATATTATAATAGACCAAACTATATAATTGTACATATAATATAAAAAAAACGTATTAAAAACAAATTGAAAACTTTACCAACTAGTTCGATCTAAATTTTTATATAGTTTTTTTTATTTAATTAATAGTTAAAAACGGCCATCTCTTTCGAAACGGCTGTGAAACTGTTTTATGTATGTACAAAATTTATTTGACTTTGTTAGCTGCTTCTTAAAACTTTTGGATTTTTTATTTTTCTGTGCAGTGCTGGAAATTTAATTTTCCTTCAAAGAATAATAGCTACCTATATGCTTATTAAATGAAATAAGAATCAATGAAGCTTCAAAACTCTGTTAACTTTTTGTGTCTATTGAATGAAATATGATTATTCTCTTTTAAACATTTATGAATTAGAGATTTTGAAAATGTACGGGACAAATTAGTTTTGAATATATGACTGTGTTAAGTATAAAGGCTGAGAGAAATTCATGTGAGTAAAAAATGTTAAAAGTATTTTCTTGTTTTATAAATTTTTTTAACCAGTTATAAACTATGGCTACGCAGGTGTTCACAATACCTTGTAATATAGCTTTTCCCTTTCCCCAAACATGTAAGGTTTTTTTGAGAATTGTGGCTTTTGGAATTGCGTGGTAACCTAATAGTCGGGGGAAATAACCTAGCGTTTTGTAAGATTTTCTTTTTAGAAATATTTTAACATTTTTTGACTGAGAAATATTTTAGAATTGATGGTAAACAAATACAAGACAATACAATGAATAAATAATTCTAATTTCTTATGTTTAGGAGAAGTAAGTTCGTTATTGTGATGAATCGAAGTAAGCATAGATAAAATACGAGATTATGTCATGTTTAAATCTCGCCAGGGATTGCATTACAACTACGTACCACATGCGAAATAAAGCCTGAAGTGCCTGCTGGTTTTTTAACATGGTAAGTGTACTCAATGACAAAGGTGGTCTGTACCCGCACCTGTCGCACTGCAGCCACGCTGTACCACATTGTCTGTACTGTATTAAACCGTATTGTACCACACTTTACTGCTGACATTGTGGAGCACAATTTTGCTTGTATTCTGTGGATTAACTCACATCAAACATGCACTGTATTTGTTTACCTGCTTGCTGTATTCGTAATATTTAGGTAAGGCCGGTAATTCGAGTACTATGCAGCATTGGCGTTTTTTATCAATAAAGTGAAATACTTATATTTTACCTAACTAGAGTAATAGAGTAATGGCAATAATAATTGGAAACATATCATATGTATCTGTTTTAGTGCCCGGAGAAATTCTTTACAAATCAATCTTGAAGGAATGTTGCATTTTTATATTATAATTTGAATTATACTATTACAATAGTATATTACCATAATATGTAGGTTATTGTGCTTTAAATAAAATCAAAAAATTTCCAAAAAATACTTTTACAATTAAAATTATGAAACGTTATTTTACTTTTGTATTACATTAACAAGCACGCTGTATGAAATAGAGATCCGCTATTGAATGCTTATTACAATTACACGAACAATCGCTGACAAACACACATGTGTTGTGTATTACATCAATAAAACATCGATTCTTAATTATTAAAAGTGATTCTGACTACCCTACTCAATATTGATTGATTTTGAAATATTTAGCAGGCCACGTTGTAAACTTATTATCTGAAAGTTCCAAACTAATATATTACAATTCGTTATGATTTGGAATTTTGTTTTATGTTGAAAACTGCTTACTGCCTATTTCAATGAGCTAAATCTGAATTCTAACACTTTACCTCCCAGTCAATACACTAGCTAACTGTACCGCATATCTTATACACTGTGGTGCTTGTGATATAAAAATCAAGGCTTTTTTTTGTTCGCCTAAAACTTTGTATGAACCACGTAATATTTGAACATTTCAAGTAATTTTAGCATTTTATAATATCTTTCAACAGTATGTTTTATAACTATTATCGAGCTGGTAGCTGTAAACGTGTAGTTAGCAGTAATGACTACATTTAGGACATTTAGGGCTTATTTCTATTTAAAAAAGGATGGTTTATTTTACCAGGCAAATTTAGGGCTAAGAAACCCTTTATAATTCTTAACTTGTGGACCAAAGGTGATATCTGAACCGTCCCCAATGTCGAGCAGACGGCTGCTTGCAAGTACAGGATCGCTCAGCGGTCATCCATCCAAGCAGCAGACATCCTTATCATTGCATGACTCAATTAATTACCTTTCAATCACCGCCGAACCAGCTATACTTCCCTGGTGTCAATACAAAATTATAAGTTGGTCATGTACGTTACTATCGTTATTGAAATATTACGTAATATTACTAGGTTCTCATTCGGTATTTATATTTTTGAGACCCTTAAATTAAATAGCTGAAGAGATTGGTTCTTAGAATCATTGTGAATCGTCAACTGGAAAATACTGCACTGCAGATATTGACATTTTCCCTGCTTGTTTAATAATTTGTTTAAAATAGGAGACCTTGTGTGCACAGTGTGAATGAATTTTTTATTAATAATTCTGATGTTATTTTAGTATTAGTGTAACTAAATAAATTACAATATAGCAATTTTATATTTATTTCGTAAAAATACTTTAGAATTAGATAATTAAATTTATAAAAGTATCATTACATCATAAAGTCACATCATGTTCAACTGGCGTATCTGGTATATTCTACAATAATGCTAGAACGTCAGTAGATTTGAAACTGAAACCTATAAAAACATATTTGTAGTCACACAAAGGGAGTTCAGTAATATAAAAAATAGCACACAGTTTGGTGCAAAAATTTAAAAGAGACAATCTGTTCTAAACAAATACAACGCTTGAACCGGCACAAATACACTGTAGTGACGTGACAAAAACTGTGCATAAATAGCTCTTATAACGTAATAAAAATGTTTAAAACAGGTGGTATGAGTTAAAAAGCAAAATACTAGATCCCAACCAACATTTAATCCCCTCTGGTTTACTCGTATAGATCGTGTTGAGTAAAAAAACTATATTCTTTTGGTATTGCAGTACAGAATCAATTACAGTGATGTAATTTAAATCCTACTGGTCATTAGTTTTTATTTGATAAATATTTGATTAATATTTTTTATCCTTTATATGATGCGTTAAGGGGATTTTAATGCCAATTTATTTATTGATTAGCATTTCAGTCATAAAAGTGAGGAATTTAATTTTCCTTTTAAGGGACATTAATTATTTCTTTAAATGCAAGAAGTTTTCAATTGAACTCTTAAAACACAGGTTTTATCTATACATAATGATAATAGGAAATTTCTGCCTGACTAGCTCATTAAACTAAGTCTACAAAGGTCTCTTTGTAATTTAAAACAAAGAAAAATATTTAAATTGAGTCAGGTGAATTGTCTAACCTTACTTGACTAATATAAGTTAGGAAGACTCCCCACCAAGTAACAGCCTTCAGTGAGGCTGCAGGCACAATTTTAAGTTTACATATGTAAAATATTAAATACCATTTCATTATATCCGGTTGTAATATTGAGTTTAGCTCAGTTGTTCCTCCCGATTGCTGCAGCGTCTTAAATCCGACACTGTCACAGATTTGACTCCTAAAATATGGGGTCGACGTCCGAGTAAAGAGATCCCCAAAAAGTTGATGACGAAGTGAAAAAGCTAAAATCAGCTATCGCATTAAATCAACATCTCTCGCTATATCTACGTTACGTTTACTCAGTTTATTTACAAATATATTATTCTGTCATTGTACAATCGTTTCGTCACAGTTACCTATAAAACCAATATAAAGACCCTCTAAGCTAAATTCTATAAAATTGCACCATCGTCGAACTCAATGTTGTTTTTATAGAGGCTTCATCCAAAATATGATATATCTAGTAGATTCGTTTTCTAGATATACAGGCAAGCAGTAGGCAGACTGACAGAAAAATGTACCATCCCCCAAATTAGCAAATTAACATTTAGCTAAAAAAGGATAAGAAGCAATGTTTTCTCTAATATTACCAGAATATAAATTATTATTGACTCTGAATAAGCCTGCATTTGAATAATCAATAATAACTTGCTTTTTTATTGCAAATTCATATCTGGGTACATTGTAATGCGCAGAAAATTATTCTGCTTTCAAGATTATCAAAAATTGTCAGTAGAAACATTTATTTATCTGCCAAAAATCCCGTGATCTACCATAAATATGTCATCTTATATTTAAAATTAAAACCGTCCAAGATATAATTATATCTGATTTCTGAAAAAGACATAATAATATTTATTAATACTGCTTAGACATTGGCTGTTATTTATGACACGTTCCTTTATTTTTTAGCACGAAATTCCTTTATGTATTCAAAATACCTGATCATCATTTATTGACTTATTTAAAAATGTTGTATGCGTTTTTAAATTTAGCAATTTCACGTAGATTATTTAAATTTTAGGAAATCGAGAAATTAGAGGTAAAGTAATACAGCACCGGTGTTTCCCAATATATAGCCTAATACTGAAGGACATCTCTGTTGGCTTACATAGGCACCTTCTTGAAGCAATGAGGAAAGGAGTCTCGAGATGGAGTTAAATGTATCAGATCCAAATATTGTAATTTTATTAGTTAAAATAATATTGCAATATCATAAAATTAATAAAAAAAATTCAATACCCTGAGGCTTATATTTTGCATAATAAACACAACTTCCTCGATGTGGCTATACAAGCAGGTATGTCAGTTGATTTTTTCTCGTGATATTTGAGTTTCAGTTCTAAATTCAGTGTGAATGTATTTACTACAGGAAATAAATCAATAATGGCAGTTTAGTTTTACCTCAGTGTGTTATTTGTTATGATTCTTCGAACAAGTTAATGTTAATGAATAAATTGCGCTACTCGTTGTAAAGGTGCCCCAAATATATATATTAGCATACCACTCATTCGCGAATTCGCTCCACCCCAACGCAAGTGTCAGTCTTCTACATTGCAGGTCTCCCTACTTCACCAAAAACAATCGTGAACACTATAAAATTCCTTAGACGCTTAAAAATGTTTTAGGGCGCTTAAATCGTTGGGCGTTTGTTAGGTTTTCATGGAATCGGGCAATCTGTTGATGGAACGGAAACTTACTGCGAGGACATGTATTCATAAGCGACTGTCCTGTGCAACCCAGTTCTTTATTTGTCTCTAACTCTCATTGTATATCCATGAAAGTCTCGGCAACTAGTCACGATACATTTTTATATACAGAATAAAACTGCCTCCAGGATGTAGATACATGGCAGAGTTAAAAGCTGCAATTATTTTGAAAGGTATACATGCAACTGATCAGGAGGAAATTTTAAAAATAATAAATGGTTTAAAAAATAAAAAGTCTTGCGGCTTTGACAATATATCTGTCTCTTTGCTAAAACATTGTGCAAAAACCCTTTGTCCAATATTAGAACACATAATAAATACCAGTTTTGTTACTGGCTGTTTTCCAAAAGTACTGAAACAAAGTGTTGTTGTGCCATTTAAAAAAAAAAAACTAAAGAAATAAAATTTGATAATTTCAGGCCGATTAGTCTTCTATCTATTTTCTCAAAAATTATGGAAAAAAATTATGAAATGCAGACTTGTACAATACTTAAATAGTTTTAGTTTCTTCAGTAATAAGCAGTTTGGCTTTATGAAAGGAAAAAGCACTGAGGATGCATTGTCCTCATTTCTTGAAAAAATATATAGTAGTGTTAATAATAATAAGAAAAGTTCAGCAGTTTTTATAGATTTTCGTAAAGCGTTCGATCTTGTCGATCACAAATTATTATTGTTGAAAATGGAAACGATTGGAATAAGGGGGTTGGCTTTGCAATG